>NC_136703.1:20963386-21563386 GCF_947650265.1 Symphodus melops
TTTTTTTTTTTTTTTTTTTTTTTTCAAGTTAGCTCAACTCTCAAATCAGAATTACTTTACTGAAATAATTAAACTCTCTGAACAGTTTGTTTGTTTTCCCAACAGATTAGAAATTCTTGTTCATTCAGGCCAGTTGCGTTGTTTGGTTCGCCACGTGTGCAAACGATGAAGTCCAGTTGTCTCAGGATTTGCACAATCATTGTGAACTTTCTTTCATCTTTGGGCCGTAATAAGGAAGATGGTCCCTTCAGCATCCAAAATGGGTCAGCTCACACGTATATTCCATACTGTGTATCCATAACGTTTGTGCTGTCTGCTGATGAGCTGCCAGCTGATGGTGATGAACTAGGAAACACATGGGTGTCATTGTGTACCACATTTTGTGGCAGTTTGTAAAGGCTCTTAAAAGCTGATAAACACCAAATAGACAGGCAGGCAGACTGTTGACTTTGTTAAACCCGGGGGGAGGAGGGGAGTAGATTGTCGGCAACAATTACATCAAATATTAAATTGAAGTGAACAAGAAGAAGAAATGGGAGAAAAATACAAAATAGTTCATCAAAGATCTGCCAAAACACCGAAGTTAAAAAGAGAGCCGCAGGGTGCAGACAAACAGTTGAGAAGTTTCCAGCACCAAACAACAACAAACATAGTGGTGGGTGTGGTGGAGACCAAAAAATACAACAGTGCTACAATAGTGGGACCACTGGACCCAGAAAAGACAGACACTGAGAATGTTGTATGAAGTCGTCTTGGTGTGTAAACTCTGTTCACTGCAGGTTATTGACTTTCTAAATGAAGCGTTGCAGCTCACAGATCCCTTACTTTTTAAAGATTTTGTTTAACCTCTTGCCTTTATCGATAAGACAGTGAGACAGGAGAAAGGAGGGGCGAGGGTAGGGGATGACGTCCATGAGGTCTGGAGTCTGGTGCTCGCTCTCCTGACAGACCTAAACCAGAACTCTTCTTTTGATCATTCGGAATCAAATGATTCTTGTAATTCTGCCTGTTTCTCTTCATAAATTAATCATCGGCTTGTGTGTTGTGTTTCTCCTCTTTTTCAACACAGCAGCGTTTGCAACAACAGGCTCACACCACTTATCCTCCGTCTCTACCACTGGCTTTTAAACAAGCACATATTGCTCATTAGTCTGTGACTTTACGTGCTTCCAGACTCAGCTGATGGACCCCGAGGACAAACATTCAGTTCTTTATTTGATTCAGATGTGAAGAATGGGATCACTTAAAGGAGAGTGGGAAGGTCTGTGACTGTAAAAGACATCATAGGAGGATTAAATATGTCACTCTGCTGACCTCCTGCTCGCTCAGGAAACAAGACAACTCGTCTCTTTTTTTTCATAATGAAACGGAATTAAAGTCATCCGTCACACGGCGTCACAAAGACATTTGGTATAACAGGCACAACCACTTAATGAGTGATGTTCAGACAACCACGCAGAGGAGAGGACATTAGTCACTGCAGTGTGTGTGTGTGTGTGTGTGTGTGTGGTCACAGCAGGGAGGACAGGTGTATCTGAAAGAGTAAATTGGCTCTCTGCTCTTTGTTTACTCTCTGCTGGTCAGTGTTTTTCTGCTGCTCCAATAAAACCAAGCTGAGCTGGAGTCCAAAAGTGTCCACAGAGTTGTCCATGCATGTTATCAGGCCCGTCTCTTCCTCTCCTCCTCCCTGTCTCTCTCTCTCTCTCTCTCTTCTGTGGCTGACAGGGACACACCTGTTTAAAAGAGAGAAGAAAAAAAAAAAGACAAAACTTGTTATGCTCCTCTTGTCGCCTCTCTCCTCGCAGATGCTGCTGCCCCCCCCCCCCCCCCCCCCCCCCCCCCCCCCCCCCCGAGAGGACCCCGCAGGTTCGGCTCCCGTCTCCCACCTCTCACCTAAATGACACTTAAGCTCTCAATTAAGGGATCAGGCGCTATGAGCTCACTCTGCAGGAAACAGCGTTGCTGGAATAGTGCGTCACGCCGCTTAGACTGCGGCAGGTTGTAACTGTGGAACTGACCGCCTCCATGACTCGGAGCTTTTTGTCTTTTACATCCTTTAAAGCCCCAAAGAGGTCTGTCAGCACAGGGATGCAGGAACGTTCACACACACTGTCCGAGATGCCCCGATATTGAGATTCTGTTCCAATGAGTCAACACAATGTTTTATCTACATGTCTTTTCCAAGCCGGACACATTTCTTCCAGCAGTTTCAGCTCGGCTGTCTTAAGCCTCGTTCACTCGTCACTCCTCTCTGTTTGCTCTTATTACAGACCACAGAAATGTAAAACTTTTTTAAAATTGCCTACTCGAGGCTGGATGGTTACTCTTCTGCCTTGCTTCCCGAACATCGTTAATGTAAAACACACTGAGAGGTAATGGTGGAGTGAAGTTATTTCACTGTGCAGCAGCCAGCATTGGAGTTTGTAACAAAGGTAATGGCGCCTCTGTAAACAGCAGAGTCAGCAGCACAGAGCAGCATGTGTGCTTGTCTCACTGGATGAGTGTGTGAAGCTCGAGCTGTTTGTTTTCACCTCCACCCTCGGTTACTTTCACTATTCCACACTGCTGTGGAAAAGGCAGACATGGACAGCGATGGTACGCCACCTGTGGCTCAGTGTAAAAGCACGACGGCGCAGTGAAGGTGGAGCCAGAGTGCGTAATCTGACTGCAAGGTCGTTTGTAACTTTCAGACATAGTAAATAAAACCAGTAAAGACCGTCAGATTCGATCAGGTCAGTGAGGTCGCAGACTTGGATTCTGGGTCTGCTGCTTTGAACGCTTTTTTATTCGAGAGCGCTGAACCGAAACACTGAAACACACTTCTGAAGGACGAGAGGAACAGCAGTGTTTAGTGTTTTAAAATGTGTAGACTCTGTAGACCTGTCGAGTCAAAATATCCTCATTTTTCTCTGCTATAGCATGTTGTAAATTATGCTTAAGACAATTATGTATGAGGGGAAAAGGTTAATTAAAATTGTAAATAACAAAAGACAATAACCTACTTATGAAAGGCCAACGAGCAATCACAGCATTAGTCCTCGCACTTAGAAATGAGTTTTGGCCTGATGGCCCCGCTCATTAGAACTCTATTGTTGCCTGGAAATGAGGGAGCGATTTGATGCATGCGTGCGTGTGTGTGTGTGTGCACGTGTGTCGTCTTCAAAGAGTTATCAGCGCTCCGTGTTATCACCTCTGACACCTTATTAAGGACAGTGTTGTTTTAATTATACACTGATATCAGCCGGTGGAGGTAACTCTGAGTGGCACTCATTATGTCTTTGATTAGCATGTGAAGACAGACAAATGAGTCCCACTCTGCCAAAGTGGGCTGCACTGGTTCAGATAGAAGAAAGGAGAGAGAGAGAGGGTGCATAATAAATGGCGGAGGATGGATGAGAGAAATCAGGAAAAGAAGAAAAGAAAGGTCTGATATAGTCTCTCTATTACTCCTACCTGGATATAACACCTTTAAGGTACCCGCAAATTAATCTTTTAAACAACAACAGGAGTTTAGAGGGTTGTTTTTTTTTGTTGTGTTTTTTTGTTTTTTTTCGCTGCACCATTTGTGCAATTCTTCCTGCAGCTATTCAGTCTCATAGCTCCTCTGTCTCATTTCTATATACAGATTTATAATAAAAGAGATTATGTGTCCTGCAGGCTAAAAACAGCAGTCAAAACAGATTTAACAGCTCTTCATCAACAATTGATTTGTTAATCTCTGTCACTGGGCTTTTTTTTTTCTCTATTCTTGTCTTTACTTTGTGACCGCTCGTATGAGTAAGGCCACACTGTGTTATGAAGAGACCTTATTAATTTCTCTCTCTCTCTCTCTCTTGCTCTCTCTCTCTCTGTGTCTGTCAGACTGGCTGGACGTCTAAGAGCCTTGTGAGTTTCCACATCAATGAGAATAACAAAATGGGCCGTGTGTTGAGCTTAAGGAGTATTTGTCCTCATTTTGTATTCCCATTTCAAGCGTTGCCTCGAATGAAATCTTCAGCGTTTGACCCGAGCTTAATGTTCGTTGGATCTAAGATCTGAAATGTGTCGTCGTCAGTGTTTTGAGTTTTCTCCACAGAGCGATCACTAATCAGTAACAAGGTGGTCATGAGTATGGTGCAGATACACGTTAGAGATGCACCATCCAGTTTTGCCCCACTTCACCAATTCCCTGTAGTCTTGAATTCATTCTTTTAATAATACAGTAAGTGCTCACTATAAGTAGTAGTTAGTAAACAGTACCACGGTTTTCTGCTCTGCCTTTTGCTGCGAGCGACTCCAGCATGCTTCGCGAGGAGCTCTTGAAACAAACCATGAAGGCAGCAACACCTTTTTTTTCTTTCTTTTTTTAACCAGATTTTCTCTCTTGTGTCAAAGTCATCCATTGAGAGAAACATAGACATACTGTATAGTAAATACAGTGTAGTTTTTTAGTTGAAAAGACTTCAAGAAAAATTAAGAAAATTTATAATTCTAAATGTTTTTTCCAGAAGATCAGACTGTCGATCATTTGGGAGAAAAATCATGTCCGACTTTCGTAAAGGAGACAGAGCTCTATAGTTCCCTGTGAAGGTAAACGTCCAATTAAACACCACAATCCAGAAACTACAACTTTTCACATCATGCGTGCAAAACCGGCTTTCTCACACAAAGGAGCAGACTTGTTGGTAAGAAGGTGTTGACTCGGGTTGTGAAATTTAAAAAGGGTTTAACTGAAGGTTGACTCGTCCTGTATCTGTGTATTGGTTTTCCCAAACCAGATTCTTCTTATGCAGTTCACTGAAGGGACGGGACTTTCAATATATACTCAACAAAAATATAAACGCAACACTTTTGTTTTTGCTCCCATTTGTCATGAGATGGACTCAAAGATCTAAAATTCATTCCAGATACACAATATTACCATTTCTCTCAAACATTGTTCATAAATCTGTCTAAATGTGTGATAGTGAGCACTTTTGCTTTGCTGAGACAATCCATCCCACCTCACAGGTGTGCCACATCAAGATGCTCATCAGACACCATGATTAGTGCATAGGTGTACCTTAGACTGTCCACAATAAAAGGCCACCCTGAAATGTGCAGTTTTTGCTTTATTGAGGGTCTGGGGACTCAGAACCAGTCAGTATCTGGTGTGACCACCATTTGCCTCATGCAGTGCAACACATCTTCTTCGCATAGAGTTTATCAGATTGTCAATTGTGGCCTGTGGAATGTTGGTCCACTCCTCTTCAATGGCTGTGCGAAGTTGCTGGATATTAGTGGGAACTGGTACGCGCTGTCGTATACGCCGGTCAAGCACATCCCAAACATGCTCAATGGGTGACATGTCCGGTGAGTATGCTGGCCATGCAAGAACTGGGACATTTTCAGCTTCCAAGAATTGTGTACAGATCCTTGCAACATGGGGCCGTGCATTATCTTGCTGAAACATGAGGTGATGTTCATGGATGTATGGCACAACAATGGGCCTCAGGATCTCATCACGGTATCTCTGTGCATTCAAAATGCCATCAATAAAATGCACCTGTGTTCTTCGTCCATAACAGATGCCTGCCCATACCATAACCCCACCACCACCATGGGCCACTCGATCCACAACATTGACATCAGCAAAGCGCTCACCCACACGACGCCACACACGCTGTCTGCCATCTGCCCTGAACAATGTAAACCGAGATTCATCCGTGAAGAGAACACCTCTCCAACGTGCCAGACGCCATCGAATGTGAGCATTTGCCCACTCAAGTCTGTTACGGCGACGATCTGGAGTCAGGTTAAGACCCCGATGAGGACGACGAGCATGCAGTTGAGCTTCCCTGAGACGGTTTCTGACAGTTTGTGCAGAAATTCTTTGGTTATGCAAACCAATTGTTTCAGCAGCTGTCTGAGTAGCTGGTCTCAGACGATCTTGGAGGTGAACCTGCTGGATGTGGAGGTCCTGGGCTGGTGTGGTTACACGTGGTCTGCGGTTGTGAGGCCGGTTGGATGTACTGCCATATTCTCTGAAACGCCTTTGGAGACGGCTTATGGTGGAGAAATGAACATTCAATGCCCGAGCAACAGATCTGGTTGACATTCCTGCTGTCAGCATGCCAATTGCACGCTCCCTCAATGCTTGCGCCATCTGTGGCATTTTGCTGTGAGACAAAACTGCACATTTCAGAGTGGCCTTTTATTGTGGACAGTCTAAGGTACACCTGTGCACTAATCATGGTGTCTGATGAGCATCTTGATGTGGCACACCTGTGAGGTGGGATGGATTGTCTCAGCAAAGCAAAAGTGCTCACTATCACACATTTAGACAGATTTATGAACAATGTTTGAGAGAAATGGTAATATTGTGTATCTGGAATGAATTTTAGATCTTTGAGTCCATCTCATGACAAATGGGAGCAAAAACAAAAGTGTTGCGTTTATATTTTTGTTGAGTGTACATCCCATCATGCATCGAGACACCCTCCGGAAACGTATTACTCTGAGTGACCAGTGAGCCACCACACTGTGCAGATCATTAATGTATGAAAGAAACCTATAGCTTGAAGGAAACGCCTACAAGAAGTCCAAAGAGCCTGAACCTTTGATCTTTCTGATTTCTTTAATAAGAAATGTTCAGGTTCTCCTTTTCATTTCTGCAAACAGCCTGCCAGACCAGCTCACGACCAGCTCGACTGGATGGGCTTCAGATGCACACGGATACTGTGCACAGCTGCTCCCCAACACTCACTGAATATCAATGTGATAGAAGTGCACAGCAGTTTAGGATGTACGTTTGAGTCAAGGAGGCAGTTTAAGTTATGCTGAGGGGAGTCGTTTATATGCAGCCGGACCCATAAAATCACTGATGGACAACAGCTAATATGCTCCCTAAATCCCTCTGCCTCCTTCCTCCTCTACCCTCAAGAGAACTCATCCAATCCTCAGCAGTATTGAGCTACTTTCCACGCTGCTGGCATTAACACACTCACTATTGGGTGCTTTTAAAAGCGGCAGTGAATCCAAAGCTCCCGTGTCCTTCTAGCATGCCTAACTTCAGCCGGAGTACAGCGCGCTTCTCCTAAATGTCACTATGCAAACACAGTGTTTGTCTTTCTCTCTGATTTGTGCAGCAACCAGGCACTCATCAAGTCATCGTTTGATTGCGCTGTGTATTTCCATAAAAAAAAAAAAAAAAGATGCCACCGCGTTGAATGATGGCTGTGGTTATCTGCGCCTCAGACCCGAGCTGCTCCCCCTGACTAAAGAAGATGAGTGAGAATATTTGTTGTTTTTTTTCTGTCCTTGGAGGAAACATTTGGGAACATCTTCACTCACAAAACAAACAATAAAACAAAACAGACACATAAAGGAGGAGTAGGACTGGTGAATCTCTGTCTACAGTAAATGAGCTTTTAACATCCTGCTATTCCTTTTTTTTTTTTTTTTTTTTAGGTCACTATGGAAACCTCAGCCTGTGAAAAGCCTGCACATAGCTGACCCTCATCCTTCACCAGCTCTACTCACTTTCTATAAGCTCAGTGGGATTTCTAAAATGAACCATTTCCCAGAGCAAGAATCTTATTTTAACATGTTCTTACTGATGAGGAAATCATTGAAATCTATAAAGGCCATTCAGGAGAGAAAAATCTGAAGAAATAATGAAAATAAAAGTTAATGATTTACAGATGCAAATCAATTTGGTACCTGTCAGCAACAGACCGGTACACCTCCGTTTATAATTGCTCCTCTTTTTTATTCACTGGTAGCGTGAAATATTATTTGAAATGCGTTTCCCTATTTCAACAGACTCCAATTATATGTGATGTTTTGCAAATGGGCCCAGACTGCCCTGCTATTTCATTCTGCTATTTTCATTCTGCACTCAGTCTTTTCACGACTGCACTCACGTCAGCTCTGTTTTTATTCCTGTCGCCTTCGTGTGACTTTAACATCAGGGCTGTTTCCAGCTGTTTTAAGTCAGCAGTTGTAACTACTTTATGACTTCATGACTCAACTGTGTGTATGACAGAGACTGGAGAGTTCAGAGTCAGATGTTTGTTTGAAGGTGCGTCTGTCTGTCGAAGTAATGTCTACATTATCTACTGTATCTATAGATTTCAACATCACACAAACAACACATTTGCTGACCTGCTTCAGTTTCCATTAAAAACTGACCTTTAGAGACGGATGTGTCCTAACAGCAGGTTGACACGCCCCATCTACAAATGCTGTTGTTTCTGAAGAGGGTAGCCTGGGTTCGAACTGACCTGTGACTCCTTTCTGGCATGTCACTCACCATTCGCTCTCTGACTTTATCCAAATAAAGGCATAAAGACGTGACATAGAAAAAGAATTCGACCTGGTCTCGTCCTGCATTAAAGAACTACGTCACCAAACAAATATGCACTAGAACATTAGTTCGTGGGCCAGTGTCTTGTTTTGTTCCATTTTCTGAACTTATTTTTTTGTGTATACAAATTTGATCTTTATACTGTGTCCAGACATGGCCAACGATGACATTAACATTAATCAAACAACTGTGAAGCAACAGGAACTAAAACTGTATATTGGTCTTCTGACCTCACTGTGTAATATATGATACGTTTGTAAAGCAGATCTGTTATACAGTGTTTATACAGTAGATGTGTATTTGCATTTAATGATATAATAATTTTCTTCCATGTGGACATGTGCTGGTCTGCTGAATGTCGAAAAAAATCCTCAACTTTTTAATTAAATATTTCAAATTTGGTAAATACATGACCTCAGAGCTAACAGACACGTAAACAGAGATGTTACAGTTTCACATTGCTAAAATGTTGGCCTCCGTCACGATGTGTCCTGACAGATGCAAGCAGTTTATAAGCGCCACCAAAAAATACATTGAATTCACACAAACACACACTGAAACATATAAGGTCAATGAAGTAACTCTTCAAACATTAAACGTGTCCTTGGATGACGGGTTTCTCTTCCCCTGCTGCTCACAAAACAATGTAACTGTGTGGCTTAAAGCTACAGCACAAGTTTGTTTACCATGTCTCACATTCCCCTGCTGCTGCTCCGCCTGCCAGCTGCTGTCAATCAAACACAGATAAAGACACACCCCTCCAGCCAGCTGAGAGGTGAAAGAGCTTTTCTGATCCATCCCCAGTTTCTTTCTCTAACAACACATTTTGCAAAGCTGGACTTTTACAGCACAAGTGTGTGCGTGTCTGTGTGTGTGTGTGTGTGTGTGTGTGTGTGTGTGTGTGTGTGTCTGCGTGTGTGTGAAGTGTTTGCTGTGGTGATTGTGTCATTGCCTGCTGTTCTTTTCTGTCTCACAGGACACAGCAGGAAGCTAAGTGTTTATTTCTCTGAGTTTGTTCAGAGTTTGTCAGAGTGAACACACAACATACACAGACTCACGTCCGTCTGACCAGCCACAGCGGCACACTCACAGCACGAGGCGAATAAAAAGGATTGATTCTTTTTAACGCTTTGCACAACACTGAAAGGAGTAGCTGCTCATTCCCTTCTGAAAGTGAAGCATATTTTCTTCAGTTTAACCAAAAGAGAATAAATATCAGCTCACCAAAGGCTTTTGGAGATGTGGACCAGTGATGTATCTTTAAAAACAATCACCCAAAGATTTGAAAACTTCTCTTTGACTGTTTTCTGAGCTCCGCTTCGAAGGAAAACATGATGATGTCTTTTATATAAATAAAACCATGGCTCTGCTTGTCATCTGATGGAGGAGTCCTGAGAGACATGGATATTAGTTATATGATCTTTAATGAATGTTGCAACTTCATTAAAGTATCATGATAGTTCATTTACACGTGCAATAACTAAGTTTTTGGGAACACATTATGTCACCTCTTTAATGGTAACATGGTAACAAGCAGTTAGAAAGCAACTGTCATTACGTTTGTTTGATGTAACTAGTCACTTTTGATTTTTTTATATATAATTCATTTATACAGCGCCATTCAAACAAGATAGATAGATAGATAGATAGATAGATAGATAGATAGATAGATAGATAGATAGATAGATAGATAGATAGATAGATAGATAGATAGATACTTTATTGATCCCGAGGGAAATTCATGCAGCCTAAAGAACCTCACAAACAACAGACAGAAAAAACTAAACTTACTATAAATATATTTCAAGACTATGTAATTACTTAGGTTAAAATAACAAAATATTTTTAAAAAAACCCAACAAAAGTAAAATCTAAAACAGGACCTTATATACAGCAGGTACAAAATCCCAAACAAAAATTAAACTTAGGCTCAGGTTATGATGTTCTTACAAATTTCGCTCTGCTTTGGTCTCCACCACCTCCTAAAGGAAATGTGTTTAAAATAAACAAGGGGCGCCGTTAGCGCCTTGGCAGCGGGCACGCCACCATGTACAGAGGCTACAGTCCTCACGCGGGGCGCCCCGGGTTCCACTCTGGCCTGTGGCCCATTTCCCGCATGTCTACCCCCAACGCTATCCACTTTCCCTCCCTCTCTCCAAATAAAGGCATAAAAAAAGGCCCGAAAATAAATCTTTAAAAAAACAAACAAAGAAAAAAAAGCCCGCTGTCATTGATGGTGTGTGAAGGTTGCAGTAGAGTAGATGTTTTCCTACCAAAGGACACACGAAGAAACGTCATGCAAACAAACTTTGACAAGTGAAACTGAGTTGTGATCTGTGCTTTATGAGAAAGAAGGTGCAGCATGAAAACCCCGACCTGAGCTTTTCTTAGGAAACAATCAGAACTGTGTCGTTTGCCGTGGATGAGATGATCTCGAGCAGAGCTAAGACTGGAGGCCGTAACAAAAGAGTGAAACTCACGAGGATGCTTTGTTCTGTAAAGCAGAGCGGCACCATTTGGTGTTCATTCTTTTGATTCATCTCCAGCAGCAACCTCTTTCTCTTTGTCAACTCGGTTTCACATTATACAGTACACATCAGGAGCTTTAAAGTCTTTTCTATACATTTACCTAAAGCTCAAGGTTGTTCACCAACAAATTGTGACCGTTTAACATCTTCATATGATACAGGGCTCATTGATCAAATAGGACCTTTAAGAAAACATCTTGGCCTTATCTTGCGCCCCAGCTTGAATCTTCCCTTGTCGTCGCTTCGAGATCCGACAGGTAGTGATGCTGTGCATGCTGCATGTTTGGAAAGTTGGAGTTGCTTACATGCACCATCTGGGAAATGAATTAATCTCTTGGTATTCAGCAACAGCATGTGACAGGCTGGGAAATCTAAAGCCTCAGCGTATTTCTCTCAGCAGAGTGTGAAATTTGTCACACGGAGGAGGTTCACCCCAGGGGAAGAGCTGCAGGGCCTTCCCCCCCCCCCCCTTCTGACAGTTTGCCCTCCCTCTAAACTGCAGCAGAAGTGACAGGAGACCCTGGATTAAATTCAGTCATTAATTGACGTGCGTCCCACCATCACTGGGTGGCACATGTATTTTGGGAACAGTCAGAATGAAAGACGGATGATGTAAGAGTAGCATCAAGGTGATCTTTTCCAGCAGGATATAATACTCCACTGTCTTTCTTTAGATGTTTTTTTTTCCCAATGAGGGTGATGGCTTCACTACACTTGAGATACTGCAGCCCTATGTCATCAAATTGGCCGGTAATCAAAAGCTCATGTTTGGCTGCGATGACTCTTCTTGCTGTCCAGTTTCCATCCTGGGGCAGATACTGTATGAGCTGGTCCCAACTCATCCCCCCGAGGACTTCAGCTGCTTTTTTTTTTCTTTTTTTTTCTTTTTTCCAGCCACTCAGATGTTGAATCATGGAGCGGTTCCTAAAATAAATATCGAGTACTCCATTGTGCAGCTGAACTATGAACCGTGTGTTTGTTTTGCAAGGCATTGGAGATGCATGTAAGTCACGCATCATCCGTTAGCTTATCCCCATTGGGTGCATCTGTGCATATATGTATACCTTTACCCACTCACATATTACCATATGCCCTGTCTTACTTACAAGCCTCATCTCACCATCGGACACATTGTATTTTTACTTATTTATGTGGCTTTTTCTTCGGAAGCAGTCTGGCTGTTGCTCAGCATCCACAGTATGTTCTTCTGAAAAGCTTTCACTGCTTACACAGGGCTACACAATGGCCTCACTGCGCCTGAGCAGCACGGCTCAGAAAGGAGCTGCAGACTCTTGTAAATTGCATCTATTTTAATGTATTTGAATAATATAGAAAAGCCATTAAAGTTTACGCAAGAGCCAGAATTTCACGAATCAGTCAAAGACACTATTGATTGAAGTCTGTGTAAATCCTGAGCAAAGCGGAGATGAACATGCAATGATCAAGCCTGCTGTTTATCGAGCCTTCTGGGGCGATCATTGAACTTGTGTCAGGTGAAGTGCTGGGTGAATTTTCCCTCCATCCTGCTGGAAGCTGATTACAGCTCATTGTTTTACATACAGTTAGGCATGCACTGAGGAGACAAAGACACACATTTAAACATTTAAAAGATACGGATAGAATGACCTACATGTAGTATATACAATACAAACTATATGGCCATTGTAATCCAGGAATATATCACCACCGCTCCTATCATGGGTAATTCACAGCTGGCCTTTTTGTCCCAGCTTTGGCAGACAGACAAACACAATTATTAGGCAACAAAGGCTCATTTAAATTGTCCTTAATGATTCATCATTATATCTCAGGTCCAATGTAAAGAGACCTTTGTGGACTGCAGAGATAGAGTAACAGACAGACATAAATCGAGCCGTACATTTCAGATCATAAGAAATCTTGTTTAGATAATATACGGTCTACAACATACATGAGATTTTGAGAAAGCTTTAGAAAATGATCACGATGGATATGTATGGGTTCCTGTCATTATTGCCCCTCCAATTTGTTATTGGAGGGGCCTACGTGCTGTGTCCATGTTCTCAAGTGGATGTCAAGCATGCTTCGAAGGGGTCTAACACGGTTGACCATCTGTGGTGTTTTAAGACCGATGTAAAGCTTTCGTAATGAGACGCAATCCATCCAAGTCCTTGCTCGTCTTTAAGGGAAATAGAGAAATGTTCCCTCCAACGTAGGACTGAACAGCTGTCCTGAGTCAACGAGTTCAAGAAGTCACCTATCTGGCCACCTTGTTCAATTAGGAGGGTAGAATGGAGCGTGAGGAAGGCAGGCGGTGTTTTTGCAGCATCAGCAGTTATGTGACTATTCTACCAGATCATTGTGGTGAAGAGGGAGCTGAGCTGGAAGGAAAAGCTTTTGATTTACCAGTTGATCCATGTTCAAACCCTGAAGGAAGGAAAATTAGATTATGGATACAGGAAGCTGAAATGAGTTTCCTCTGTAGGGCGACTCACTCAAAGAGAAAAGGGCAAGGAACCTAAACATCCAGAGGGAGCTCAGGGAGTAGCTGCTGCTCCTTCTTTTTGAAAAGATTGAGTTTATTTGGTGCACAAATCTGATTTCAACACCTCCTCGAGTTCTTACTTCGGAAGGTTTTTTTTTTTTTTATTCTGTTCGGGGGGACTGGCACTTTCACTGTGATGAATGGATATGCAGTGTTTTTCTGTTACTGTTGTCGTTTGGTTTGTGTGTTTTTGACTTATTGGCATTGATTGTGAATGCATGCAACATTCGCTGTAAATGCTTTCTTTGACTTGTCTGCTGCAAATGTTCTTGTCTTCTTTTTCTAGCACATTTCCTTCATTGCATTTCTTTCAGATATATATATATTTTTTTAATCTGCAACATTTCTGAACATCCAGCCCATTTTTACTTACAGTACCTGTTTGCACCTGTTGGCCGTACCTTATAAAACTAGTACAAATGATATGTTATATTATGCAGTAGTGTGGGAGTCTGCAGGTTTGTTTAGTTCCCTGAAAAAGACTTTGCACTGAAACAAGAATCACATTGTCCCACCTTCTGTACTTACTTTCTATCACCTTTAATTCCTTAAGCAAGTAGCTGATGCATTTCGTTCTCTGTGTGTCCGCTCAGCCCACTTTTCTGGCTGAACACAAAAACTGAAAACCAAGAACAAATTATAATGGACACCAGCTACTCCAACAATGTCCTCTTGGCTGTTTTCATGGAAGCACTCGTGCAGCCTGAAGGCGAGCCCAGAGAGAGATGCTGAGAAGTTTCTTTCCTCAGGCTGTCAGTCTCCTTTTACCTTAGAGACTCTGCGCTGATCCAATATATCTGGTCCTGTTTATCATAATTTCTGTTGTTTGGGCCTTTGGGCCAGCAGTCCCTGCAGAGCCGGTTTATGCTACACTTCCTGCTCAGATTTCATGTTTATTATGACATCGCTCGGGCTGTTGGTTTAATTGTGTTTGATTGTCATCTCTTAATTTTTATTTGACTTCATGGTAGACAGACACGTAGATAGACAAACAGATAAACAGATACAGGCAGCCTTCACACTTGACACATGACGATTGAATCCTACTTAACCCGGCTGTCTGCCACTTAAAGCACTCTCAGCTGTAGCAAGGCCTCTGCCCCTCTGACGGGCCAGGGGCTGTTTATCCCCCCTGATGTTTACTCATCTGTGTGTGACGAGGGGGGGGGGGGGGGGGTGCACACACCGAAGCGATCACGCCGCTTTTCTTCCACTGTGACGGACCTCTCTGGCTGTCTGCGAGCGTGGGCTCTGGCTGGCACAAACAGGCCGACAGGAGATTTGTAGGCGACAGTGATGATGGAGACTGGTGGGGAACCAGCAGAGCAGAGGAGGCTTTAAACATCCCGTATGCATGTGCTGCAATAACGAGGTGCCGCTCGAGGGTGGGAGGAAGAGGAAGGAGAGGGGGTGATCATTCTAAAATTAACGCTATAGCTCAGTGAAAGTTCCTTAAAAGGACCATATTCATGTTTAATTTTACATAATGATATCATAAAAATGTAGTGTATAAAAGGACTGGGAGTTCATGTCTCAGTCCCTCTAGCAGCCATTTACCATCTCAGTCTACTCTACTGGGGCTCACCTGGGGGAGGGTGAGAGAGCCTCTATAGAACATGGAACAGCTCGGATTGAATGTGAACTGACGAATCTTAGACATTTTATGTCTCTCATCCAAATTCACAAGACCATTTCCATTTCTCACCGAGACACTTCCGCACTGAATGTACCATTTTTCAGCACTTAATTTAACAAAGAAAATCCCTCTCTCTTCACTTATTCCAGACCAAAGCTGAAGGAATTACAGAGGACCTTCCCTCTGGGAGTTATTTCCTCTCAGTGTGTGGAGAAACTGCAATTGCAAACCCACCATAGAGACCAGGGATTGCATTAAACCAACAATTAGTTGTTCTCAGACAGATCGTGTCCTGCAGGCTCTGCTGGCTCCATTTATCAGCAATTGTTTTTGGTTTGTTTGGTTGTGAATCTCTTTCGGTTTTCTACAAGAAGGCTCATTCTTTAAGCCTCTGCTGATTTGGATCCCAGTGTGCTGTGTCCATTGGACCAACAGAAAAGCCGCTTTGGTTATTCTTAGACTTTTTGAACTGTTGCTCTTTTGTTTTCAGTATTTAGTGTGTGTGTCTTCGCTGGTTCACTAATTGGTCTATAGGATGTAGAATCTAGTTACCAGCTAACTTTCTTCAAAAGACGTTCAGAACACATAATCATCAATAACCGCCTCGACCTCTGGGGGATGGATGAAATCACTCCCATTTTTCTTCGTACTTAAAGCCAAAGTTAAATCTGAATATTTCTGTGCTTCAGCTGAAGTGAGTTTTTGTTTGAAGGGCTTTAACTTGTAAGAGAGGTTTTTCAAAATGTCATAGGTACTTTACTTAGTTAGAAAAGTGCAATTCTTCTTTGACCACAGAAGAGCATTTTAATGTATTACAGGCTACAAATAACCTCTTCTCACCTGTATAATGTTGCGTTCTTGTATCATAACACCTGCCTGATTTAACCTGTATCCCAGTGTCACTTTTCCCTGCTGCGATGTCAACACGGTCTTGTTTTTTTTTTTTAGAGCGAGGCAGCACTCTGAGGCATTTATAACTTATGTGAAAACACACTTCCATTTTTCTTGTGATACACTCCCCGCTGTCCTCGGGTCTCCTGAGATGCCCCCTCACTCCAACGCTATCGTCTCTGAAGGTGATAGGTACTGAGAGCAGTGACGCTATCTGGGAAAAGAAGGACGAGGAGAGGAGGAGGACTGTCTCTACTGGCCTGTGAAATATTCATCAAGTGAAGCCGGGGTGGGTGGGGAAGTGCGGCAGGAGATGAAGAGGAGGCCACAGGGGATGAAAACTCAAGAGTTCAGGACACACAAGGGAGCGAGGGAAGAAAGGTAGAGATTGAAGGAAATGTAGGAGAGGAAATGATTTTGATTGTGTGGGAGCAAGAGCTTAAAAATCCCACATTTAAAGGATGAAACTTTGCCCAAGTGGAGGAGGTTTTATGATATTATATCTATAAAGCAGCAGGTAACACAGTTAAGCGACGGAGGAAAGTTTCCCTGGAAATATTGAATTTGAACTTTTAAAGTGATTTCTGATACACACTGAAAACGTTTGGCCGCCGTCTCCAGGAAGTGGATGTCCGAACCCATTAGGTGATCATTACACAGCTCTGCCCTGCAGCCTGCACCGCCCCAAGGTGTCACCCAGCAGTCAATGCATGGATGCGATGGTCTCCATTTGCATGATCAATTCTCTCTCATTATTCCGACTTTGACCTTCAGAAAAAAACACAACAGCTCAGCCTCTTTACAGTTCTGTCCAAATGTTGGAAGGATTTCCAGCCAAAAATCACATGAAAGGAACAAGCTCTGTATCGGTAACTCATACAGGGAGATTTGCTGGCAAAACCACGTTGTCTGGATGTTTTAGAACAGTTCTACGTTCTTTTCAATATATTTTCAGTATTTCCATTCTGATATCAGTTCACGTTTGTAAAGACAATTATGGACACCAGCGGGCGATCTCTTAATACTTTCCCGTCTGACTTTTGCCCTGGAATTAGCACGAGGTTAATATTGTTTCTAAAAGCGACACGTGTCGATATATTGGACAAATTCAGGGATTTACGAAATGTTAAGGGGGGCGCTGGTCGAGCACAGAGATCAACTTCATGACGAAAATATAAAATGTTCAGGTGTAAGCAGAGTCATTAGCACTCCAGCTGAGAACAATAATGACAGTTTGAAACCCTTGAGTTATCTGTCCGCCCTTTAAAGCCCTGCAGCTCGCGTCTACCTTTTCATGTTTAGCTCTCCTCTTGACTATTTGATCTTGACATCCAGTGAGTCAGGGGCTGACTCCTTTTTCAGGGCATCGTCATTACACACACACACACACACACACACACACACACACACACACACACACACTACTGTGCCCCTGGCTTTCCATCTCCTGCTTATAGTTTATTTTCTCTCTGGACTGGCCCTACTACTCCACGCAAGGCTGGTTTTCAGATTTGTGAGTCGGCCGTTCATTTAAAAGCAAACAGAAGAAGAAGGAGATTGTTTGGCTGTGATGCTTTTCATCCGAACGCATTTTTACCTTTTTGCGTTGCAAAATAAGTCATTAGACTCCAAGATCACAGAATCAGAAAGGCTCTCATCGGTCACCCTTAAACAAAGAGCCGGCTGCGCAGGCTTGACTTCCACGCTTTAGTGAGGAGGAGCCATGGTAGTGGCACGACGCGAGATTTTGAGGAGGAAAAAAAACACCAAAATCACAATTTTCCAAATTGATCTAATCGATATCAGCCTCAGTTGTACCCAGTGTTTAAAGATCATTATTATATCTTGGCATATTAAATTGGTCTGTTACTATGTGAACATAGCAGTCAGTGTTTTTGGAAGCACCAGTGTTTCCAAGCACAAGTATATTCATGTGCTAATTGGCCAGTTTTATATGTACAGTTTTCCAGGTCAACTAAAATCATTGTCAGATCAGTGTTCATCACACAAAGGCTGGAAAACGTGTGGAGACAGAATACACTGCTCATAAGTGAGGGCTGCTGTCTGGTACATAGCCTTTTCCTAAAAAAAAAAAAAACCTGTTTAAGCCAACAACACATTCACTGTCAATGTGTTTGCACTTAAAGGAAACAGCTTTAAAAGTCTGTGAACACATCCTGATAAAACAACAGAGCACTCGTAAATGAAACTCAGCCTGCTGAGGCTTCTTTCAGCGGGTCGCAGGCTGTCAGACTGAAGGCGCTCGCTAAATGAATCAGAGAGTGTGGATCTGAGTTTTAGTGATTCTTCAGAATTCTAATGTGCCTCTGAAACCAGATATGCATAATCATGTGCATAATGATTAATTACAGCCGAGTTCTGGTGAGTGCTTTTCAATACAAGAAAAATTATGTGCGAGAGTGACATCTCTATTGATCACAGAACTCTGGGGATTGTAACCTGGAGATAGGGATGTTTTCAATCCAGGCAGAATATAAATTGGTTTTTTTTACAGTACCTTAAAATATGAGGAACAGTGCACACACTTATGTCAACAAGTAAGTGTTACTTTCACTTGCAGGACTCAGAATTTCTCTTTTGTCCCTACATGTATCTTCTGACATGTTTCATATGATTTCTGCTGCAGAAAACCTTTTCCATGCATGCGCGATAATTTATTCATTCATCACCAGCCATGCAAGCGGCCGCTGTATGCATGCTGTGCATACATTATACATGTATGATGGCATTGTTCCTACCAGCTCGGTCACAATAACTACTATTCAACAAGAGGTAGAGAGCGAGTGTCACCTGTCATCATCTCACCTCTGTGTGTCGATCGAGGGAATTGTTATGATAATGCAGCTATTACAACACATGGATTCGATGTATGTATTCTGTTTATGTAAGGATTTATTTATTGATGAAGCACAGAAAGTGCAGCCAAGTGGGACCTGACACATTTTGCTTGGATGGGAGGAGAAAGGGAGGAGCTTTTAAGGCGGCTGGGTTTGTTCTTTAAGACGTTCAACAGTCCGTCTCAAGGGTTCACAGAGTCAGTGATCAATGCGTGTGAATGGACGTTCAGTGAAGCCAAACTGTAGCTGCTTCATCAAAGCTTCATGAAAAGTTTTTGTTTACATTGTGAGTTTTAACCAGCTGTTCAGTGTAACATCTGTCCAGCTGTTTAGAACTGAGAAATATCCTTAGTTATGAAAAAGATTGATGTGAGATTTGGTGTAAATATTCATCTTCCGCAGAGAAGTTAAGATCCTCACACTTCTTCTTTAGCACCATTAGCAGGTAAAGGTTTTCATTAAATCTGTGATATATAACTGCATGTGCTGGTGTGCTGAAATGATTGGTCCAAAGATGATTCACTGTCAACTGTTTTTTTTTATTTTATTTTTTTAATCAGCATCAACATTTCATTCATAAAACTCATTTTTTTTCCAAATAGCGTCGTCTGCTCTTTGTCCCAATAAGTTAGCATGTTAACAAGTTCGACAAAGATGATAAACAACAGCATGACACAACAGTTATTCTGTTAGCTCGTAGTTGTTGAGATAAAGGGAAAGCACCACTGTGCCACAGAGGGACAAAACTCGTTTGTACGGCACTAAATCATTAATATTCGTCCCCTAAAGGCCGCACTCAGAGGCCGAGGGGAAAGCTGGACATCGTGAGATGTCGAGAGATGTAAAGTTGTATAATTAAAGTTGTAGTTTTAAAGGTCTATTTTTGACGTTTTTATACATTTTTTGGAGAACAGTGGACAGAGTGAGTTTGGAAAGAGAGAGAAAGCGTTTGGGGAATGACGTGGAAAGAGAGCAACAGTTCAGATTTGAACCCGAGCCGCCCGTTTTAAGGCCTAAAGCCGCTAGGCTACTGGAACCCCTATATGATCAAATCTATTACCACCATTTTTATTGGCTTTTTTTTAATTTTTTTTATTGCAACAAAAGCATTGAATTCCTTGAATAAGGTTCTAAAACGGTTGTTTGCACCTTCAAGAAAAAAGAGAAACACACAGAATGACTCCTTGGCTGCTTCTTCATCTCCACACTGCTAAACCACACTGTTCACAGCTCCTCAGCCCTGAAGATGTGTGCCGTGGGTTAGGGGCTCTCCAGAAGCTACTTACCATCTGACAAACAGTTCTGTCTCTTTGTGCACACCTGGAACTACCATCTCCTCTCAAACAAACGCTTGCTCCTCGTTTCTTAGTTTGAGTCGTTCTCTTTGGACATTCATTGCTCGTGGCTTGTCGTGACTTTTATTTTCCTTTCTTAATAGAGCTGAGTGTTTCTCTCCCCTTGTTTGTTTCTTTAACCAGCAGTCTCTTGATGGATGGATGAAATGTTCAAACTGCCCTCGGCACGACCCAAACTCTTTCTCAACAATAACTTGCTTGGTTTGTTCTTTGTAATCATAGATATGTCATTTTATGCCATGACGCTGACCATTAGCCTGCTCCGAGCGTCAGCAGCCACATCCTCCCTCCTTGTCTTTCTCTGTCTCCTTCACTTTGCATCCTTGTTCCTCCCTGCTCTCTCACGCTCTCACTCCTTCTCCTGCATTGGGTGTATGACTCAAATGCTCCAACGCAAGATTAAACTCTGGCAAAGAAAAGCTCCATATATTGACGTGTTTCTGATTTTATTGTCATTCACTTGTGGTTTTCAGAACTCCTCGTGGTGCTTCTGTTGATGTGTCGCACAGCTTCAATCTTAACATCTGCGCCCTGGCTTTCCTTTAACAATTAAGGCCACATTCTTTCAGGCTGGGATGCTTGGTCTCCATGGTAACATCAAGTCCATTATGACTGCCATAAAGAGCGCGCGGGGGAATGTTAAATCATCAGTCTGCTGGTCTCAGTCACTGGGTGGATTGTGTAACAGGAAGACCTGATTTCCCCTCTTCTCTCTTTTACTCTTCCTCTCTGGTTTCCACTTCTGTCAGACTTCTCCTTTCTCTTTTACTACCTCTCTCTTATTCACACATATTCACACGCAGTCTCACACACATCTCAGATATTGAATCAAACACTGACCCCCAGTGGAGAAACAGTTGCAGCCATGCATGTGTATGTGAAAGAAAATCTCTCTCATGTTGACTTCCAGGTCTTCACTCGTTACGGGAAGTGTTACACGTTTAACGCCGGCGAGGATGGACGTCCTCCGCTCATCACTACCAAGGGAGGGATGGGTAATGGCCTGGAGCTCATGCTGGACATTCAGCAGGATGAATACCTGCCTGTGTGGGGAGAAACAGGTGAGGGGAGACACCCTCTCCGCAGTGTGTTTGAGCAGGTGTGTGTCTGGATCTATGAGTGCTGCTCTGACTCCATGTGTGTTTCACTGCTTGTAGATGAGACATCATTTGAAGCTGGAATCAAAGTTCAGATCCACAGTCAGGACGAGCCGTCATTCATTGACCAGTTCGGGTTCGGAGTGGCGCCGGGGTTTCAGACTTTTGTGTCCTGCCAGGAACAGAGGGTAAAAAATACTAAACTATGACACACTTCCACGCATTAGGCATGTTTTTCAGAGCCCATGAAATCTTATTTTTCTTCTACAAATTGAATAACGTTAGCACCATTCTGAGGTAGTTTGTCAAAAAAAAACCCAGAATAAATTCTAGTAATTTAGTATTCAACCAAAAAATTCAGCTAAATATGCTTCATGGCAATTTTCTTTTCTTGCTGTCCTGAAAGTGTTTGTATAGCAAGCAGCAAAACTCCTGTGTTGAAAAATGAAGCCAAGTGCAGTTCCTCCAGTGTCCACTTGAAGCTAACGGCAAAGGCCAAGGATTTGATCATCTAAGATCGTTTTCTTTATTTCTAGATGTCAGAAAGTAACTTTATGAATACAGGGAGATTGTTACTGCATTACTGATGAAAAGCATAAAAAAGAAGAAAGCATTAATATCCTTTAAAAAAAAATCAAATCTCTTGTCACTCTTGGTGTTTTATTGTGGATCCATCTTTTTATGACTGAACAGCCTCCTGCTTTTGTCATGACGACCTCAAGGACAGGATGCACTTATTACAAAGAGTCTGTCCTACTTCTTTAACTGTAATGTATTATATAAACCCTTGTGTTTGTTGCAGCTGATCTATCTCCCCCCACCCTGGGGAGACTGTAAGGTGACGGCCATGGACTCGGACTTCTTTGATAGTTACAGCATCACAGCCTGTCGCATCGACTGTGAAACACGCTACCTGGTGGACAACTGCAACTGTCGCATGGTGCACATGCCTGGTAGGAAACTGTGTGTTCAACCAGAGTTACAACAATGGTGCTGTGGTGACAAAAAGGGACCGCGGGCTCTGTTTGAAAGTAAGGAAGCAAAGAAATGTCACTAATGTGAGTGTGTGTTGTTTTGACTGCAGGAGATGCACCGTACTGCACCCCCGAGCTGTACAAAGAATGTGCTGACCCAGCTCTGGGTAAGAAAAAGGTTTCGTCTTGTTTGGTCTGAATATTTAAGGAACTGGTGCAACACACACACACACACACACACACACACACACAAAGACAATCTCATGACATCTGAAAGCCACAGCCCCAGCCACCCTGGTCCGTTATAAAGGTCACACTGTGCTCTGGTTTTCTTCTCTGCAGATTTCCTGGTGGAGAGAGACAATGACTTCTGTGTGTGTGAGACGCCGTGCAACATGACCAGATACAGTAAAGAGCTGTCCTTCGTCAAGATCCCCAGCAAGGCCTCGGCTAAATATCTCGCAAAGAAATACAACAAATCTGAGCAGTACATAAAGTGAGCCTCTGCGGCTGTTTGTTTGTCGTAAAATACAAATGCAGAAGTGGAAAAATGAAGTTTCTGACTGACTTGCAGGGCATCATCCAGAAATCAAAAACATTAAAGAGGAAACTGTCAATTGTGAGAACAATTACATAAATAACAATATTTGTAAAGAAAACATTATTAACGTGAAGCTATTACCAATAAGAAAGCCACACAAGTTGAAGCAATGCTCATTTAAAATGGAGCAAAGTCCTCATTTAGATGAAACTGCAGATAAAAGGTAATGACATGTTTTATTAGTCGTGATAAATTATGAGCAGCGGTCAGGTTGATATACAACCTCTCACATAAACTTTATTACAAACAGGTTTTAACTTAATGATTCATCGTAATATTCAAAAACTAACTTCCACTCATTGCAAGAGACTTAAAAAATACATTTTTGAGAAGTCATCAATAAACACTGTTGGATTGCATCCAGCTTTATTATATGGTGTTATAAGCAAAGATCAGTACGGCTTCTTTGTGTGTAATATTGTTGCTTTAATGAAAGTGTGTTGTTTTTGTTTTTACAGGGAGAATCTCCTGGTTTTAGACATCTTTTTTGAAGCTCTCAACTATGAAACTATAGAACAGAAGAAGGCTTATGAGGTGGCTGGACTTTTAGGTACAGATTAATTGAGCTCTAACATATTCTGTGTGATGGGTTATCTGTCTTGTTTGTAGTGTACCCGACGTTTTGTTTCACCTTCTGTCTTTTTGTTATTACAGGTGATATCGGTGGACAGATGGGACTTTTTATTGGGGCAAGCATACTCACCATTCTGGAGCTGTTTGACTACCTTTATGAGGTGAGAGCAATGCTCAAAGATGAGAGCTGTAGCTGTCGCTGAGTACACTCGGGTCAGGTTTTTTTTTTTTCGAGGAGCCTGTGTGTTCTGTCAACCTTAGGGGAGAAACACAGTGTAGAAGAGGAAATTATACACATAGATAACTGACCCTGCTTCTTGCAAATATTGGTTTAATACAGTTAGTCTTGAATTGAAAATATTTAGCAAGGGACAACAAAGAATGAGAAAAAATACGCCGTCTTTATATTCGAAACAATAAAATGTGCTGTTGGACATGTAACAGTCTACAGTGAGTTGCCTAACGGAAAAATAGCAAGTGAACTTTTCCAACAGCTAATCTAAACTCCACAGTCACAGAGAGACCTGAACTAAAAAGCGAATACACAGTGTGTAACGTGCATTGATGCACCCCAATGGATGGTTGGCCACATCAGTAGCAGACAGTGATTTATTCATTCAACAAATAAATTGTTTTTCACACGCACCCTCTTTTAAAAGTTGCCTTTTTTACTTGTGTATTATTTTTATAGGTACCTTATAATCAGGATGATGTACATTGATGCAGAAAAAAAAGCCTCCAAAATGTTTCCCTAAATTTCTCAAACCAGGCTTCTAATTGCTCCGTAGACATTGTGCATTGTTTGCATTGTTTCTAATCCTTGAACATCTTTCCTCATATTTTTTTTAATCATTGTTCAGCAGAAAAAAAAGGCAAGTTGTCGATTGTTATAACCTGCTCTGTCTTTGTATCCTCTCAGGTTATAAAGTACAAGTTGTGTCGTTGTTCTGATAGACAGCAACAGCATGACAGCAACAACGACCAGGGCACTGTGCTGAGCTTGGACGACGTCAAGTGTCACGTCAGTAACTTCCACTGAGCCTCTTTAGCAAGAGGACAGCTGCTCTTCCCTCTCTTGTGTGTCCGAGTAGTTTCATGGACTTTGCTCAGTGCAGAACTTTCTGTCTTGCTTGAGCAACAGATCACATGCCTGAACTTTCCCTTTGGGGCAGTTATTGAACAATGAGGGGAATTTAACTATGTGGCTGAGGTCAGGAGAAGCCACACAGAGAGCTGGACAGCAGAGACCTGTGATCTACATGACGCGAGGATTTAAAAAATATCAGAATAACTGCATGGCCATCTGTACAACAGCTTCAAGACACAGTAACACACAGACAGGAAATGAGGGACATATGTGCTGAGTTAATCAACGTTTGATATCATGCTGTGTGATTTTGTTTATCTATTAATTTGAAGAAAACTTTCATTAAATACATTTATTTGACAATTTACTTTAAGCTTAAAACATTTATATTTGTGGTGTTGTTAAGATTTATGCATGTAGGTAAAACAATTGTTCTTCATTTTGTCCTGAGAGATCTACCTTTGTAAATCTTTTCTTACTTTTGGCTTTTTTTTTTTTTTTTTTTTTTTAAACTTTCTTTCCATTTTTGCTTCATGTTATCCAAACATCATTGTATGACAGTCTTCCCTGGGCATTTTTATAACATGCATACTGTACTACCTCATCTTTGCAGGGTGACAGTGAAGAGTCCATGAGCCGAGCCAATTAAAATTGAAAAGGTTACTTCCTTATACAGAGATGAGCAGAGCAGGTTCAGAATAACCCAACTAACAGTCCCTGATCTGTGACATTTTACAGAACAAACACAGGTGTTCATTATAATCAATGATTGTTGAACTTCTCTTAGCCACTTCTTGAAGGTTCCTGCTATTTTTAATCCAAACACCAACATCTGAACACATCTTGTGCTTTTCTTAACAAATGATACAATAAAATAAAGCTTTAGTTTACGCCGACCTTTTCAGTAGGGTTCAAGTAGAAAGGATTATCTTGTTTGATGTTCCCAACTTTGCTATTCCTGCTGTGACAAGTCACAGTGTATCCCATGATAAAGCCTCAATCAGGGGAAGTTTTAAATCCAATATAATAACGTGTAGTGCTACTGTGTAATGTAACAGAACTACAAAAAGGCGGGAAATAACCTTTAATAACACTTTTGAAAGATGAATTATACAACAAAAGTTGCACACTTTAGTTTACATTAGCCATGACAGCTACATGTCTTATAAGTTAAGACTGTCTACTCAAAATATGTGGACTAAAATAACTTTCTGGCAGTAAATGAAAACAGTAAAATAAGAAGCTACAGCAAGCTGCCAATTAGCTGAGAGTAGGATTCTTTTATTGGCTCTGGTAAGAGCTAGTAAGCGCTGGCAAGGCTAGCTGTTCATAAAGCCTTTATGCTAAGCCAAACAAGTCAAACTGGTTTCTGGATGAAAACTTGTATACAGCAGTGTGATATCAGCTTGCCTGACTCTCTACTACATGGCAAAAACAAAGATGTATCAAAAAGGTTGAACTTTGGGGCTCCGGTGGCGCAGTGGTTGGTGCCCCATGTTTGAAGGCTATAGTCCTTAAAGCGGGCGGCCCGGGCTTGACTCCGGCCTGTGGCCTCTCTCTCTCTCTCTCCTGATTTCCGACTCTGTCCCCTGTCTATATCTAATAAAGGCATAAAAGGTCAAAAATAAATCTTTATAAAAAATATTGAACTTTTAAACACATTTGAGTTTTACACTGCATGAGAGATGGGACACAGCAACAAACATTAGTGTCGACAATCCCTAATGACAACAAAGCGGCTCTTTTCCATTTCAACTCGGTGCTACATGCTGTATCATTTGCCTTCAGAATTCCTTCATCAATGACAATCACTGCACACTGTTACGATACAAAATAAAACAAAACAGGAAATAAATGATAACACGGCAAGAATTAAGGAGTATAAATATGTTGAATGTGTTTTGTCATCTTCTAGGGCTCTAAGTTGCATGTAATGTAGCACTTGTACAGTGTATGTCTTCTATCTGGTCCAATGATGAACAGTTCATCCTCACATCAGACTGTGGGTCTTTTTTTATGAAGTGTTCATCACATTTCATCTTTGTATGAAAAGTGCTATACAAATAAAGTTTGATTGATAAAGACCTAATTTTGGAAAATTGAAGAACTCAGCCGCCATATCCAAAATACTGAATCTATTATCACATGTCACATGTCATGATGAGGTCAAAACGCTGCAGCAACACTTGTAGTATGAAGATCAATTGTATTCCCTAATTAGACTTAAGTGTTTCGGCTGGTGGCCTTCATCTGGGTTTATAATGTTGATTTTCATAGTACAAGCGTTGCTGGAGCTTTTTGACCTCCTCTACTCGTCATGCACCTTGGTAGTTGATGAAATTTCCACTCTGCTTTTTCACATGTAATCTGCATGTTTCAGGGTTTGTCTTATCTGCTGTCTCTGTTCTGATGCTGTTTACAAAAATCCAACCGTTTTATTGTTTGAGTAATCTGCTTGATTAATCGACTCATTCTTACTCGTATTCTCAACTGGACATGGAGGTTGTACAGCCTGTAGTTGTGTTACTATCAAGCACAATCATACAATTTGCTGTAATGTAATGTAAATATGACTCATGACTAAAGTGTTGTTGTGTTAGAATAGGCTGATCTGTCTGATGTTGTTCTTGTATATTTATTTAATGTTAGACTAGTTGTATGTATAAACGTCTGTACATATGAAAAGCATATTTATCAGATGCGATTTAAGTGTGAGGCTATTTCTTACTTGTACTTACTATGAAAGGTTATAATGTACTTTATATATATCAGTGAGTCAAAATGAACTGCTGGGCTCCTGTTTTTCAGCCGCCCCTGCATGAGGTCAGGCATTTTCAAAAGTTCTCTCGCTGCCATGCTTTCAGGTTTTAGTTATATTATGGCCTTCGCTTTTTATTTTCATTTTCAATATGAAATAACGATCATTTTAGTCCAGTATTGTAGGCCTATAGATTGATATTGGTTTATATCTTAAAGTAGTTGTTATATTAAAGATTAAATTATACCTTTACATAACGTTTATTTAGCCAGTGTGTTCTGTGTCTTCAATAGTACACCACATTTTGGGGAAAAAGGGAAAGCACAAAATTATATATGCTTGATTACCTATTACCTAATATCTTTATTTCCACCTCTTTGCCTTTTTTAGTCATTGGAACAGACGGACTCAAAAGAAAGCAATGTTAGAGTGTCTACCACTCTCATTTAGTCCTGAACAAATATTGCTATAAGTCCTTCGACTTGAATATAATTTGTCAAAACTTACTGTGCATACATGTTAGAGGGAAATTGTAATTGTTTGAATATATATATATATATATATATATATTATAGCAAACACCCACATGTTGTCATTAACATTACCGTATTAAATAAATCTCCTTACCTTTGTCAACCAAATGAAATTGTTAAGTTAAATCATCCGCACTTGCACAAAACAAGAGGAAGTGCTTGTCAACTGAAAACTACATAAACATAAAGATTATATTTAATGCAACCAAAATAAGCAGATACTATCTTAAACATGTTTGTTTGAAAGTTACTTAAATAATTGACACCAAATAAAGGACGCATTTATATTGAATACATTTTATCTGAGTATTTTTTTTTTTATCAAAGACAACAATTATTGATAGTTTCTTATTAATTATAATAAACTCATATGACTTGAACTATTACTTTATTGCTGAAATATTTGTGAAAACTGAGGCTTTAAAGTTTAAACCTTCTCAGTAGGCTGAATTTTCTGGTTCTGCTTGCTCACAGAAAGCAGAGTGCTGAATCTCAAGTTTTGTTCCGTCCTACATCTCCTCTTTTGATAATTGTTCACACTCTTACGTAATAAGGTCCCCTTTTGTTTGAGCCCTCCAGACCAAATAATTGCTCCTACAGTGATCTTTCTGTGGCCACTCAAGTGACTTCTAATGTGCATTTTTTTGCATACTGGAAAAAATCCAACACAGCCTACTCAGGTGTAGTGTGGGAAAGCTAGAAGAAGACTTTTAAAAGAAGGGTTTGTAAGGCACCTGTCAGACCTAAAATACATTGGGTGATTGACTTTATATGACCTCATATATATTTATTTTATTTTTGGTATGGTTTTAACTTTGTTGAAATGACCCTCTCCTTCAGTACATTCCCGGGCCATAAGACAAAATGAAAACAGTGCACATTAGTTCAAGGAATTTGCTGACTTTACAAACAGTCACAGAGTAGAAGAGCTACAATATCATTTAGTAAAGTTAGAGTGTAAAAAGGACTATTAGTAAAATGCTTGCTTCAGTATTATGATGTAAATATACTTGAAAAATCAAAGTAAAAAAAATATCAGAATCCTTTTCATTATTTTAAAGTAGGCTATCAAAAATACATAAATGGATTATGATTGATCATTTCATTTGAGAGGCGTTATGATGCAACTTGTTTTGCACACTTTATTACACCAGGATACATGAAGAACAGGGGTTACATGAGGTCACATATAAGATATGAAAACACATATGGTCTGTTCTGTTGACTGGCAAAATAAACGTTTGGTTCATTACAGGTTTTAATATATCTAATATGAAAACCTATCTTTTTACAATGGTAGGCCCTATGTCTTCACTTTAGTAGCCTATTTCTTCTTTAAAAAAAATATCAGGCCACTTTTATTACTGTCAATAAAATGCTTATAGGCTGCTTCCTATGTCTTCTATCTTGTGTTTACACCATAAAATGTAAAACAATGTAACTCAGCAGAGTTCACTTCTGCCCGACTTACTTCTAGTCTACTAACCCCTGCTGTGTGCTGTGTGCTGGATGAATGAATGACCTGGCACAGTGCTGGCTGTAAGGGGGCGGGCCGGCCCGGTGTCTCCCCCCTCAGACAGGCCAATAAAATCATCGCAGAGCAGAGGCTTGCAGCTCGTTCGGTCGGTCGGTGTGTTGCATAACCTGCTGCAGATCCTCAGTAAGTGTCGGTCCTACTCCACACATCGGGCTCACACTCTTCACAATGGCAGCTCCCAAGAAAGTCTGCATCATTGGCTCTGGAAACTGGCAAGTTGACGTGTGATTGCATTGTTCGAGTGTTCAGGCATGGCTAAGTTCGTGTTCATCTCCCTGTGTTAAAAGGTTGCGTGGTAAACCCGGTGTCTAGTTGCTAGCCCACTGCCTGCTAATGTTAACTAGCTGTATTTTTTTCAATTTTCCATTGGTAACGATAAGACTGAATCACTTGTTTGGTACGATGATAACCAGTTATTGTATTTGGGTTTAGCCTTGATTTGAGTGACAGCGCGTTGCTAGGAAACAGAGTAATGTACGGAAACCTTGTTGCCACATGTCAGTCACGACTCTTCTTTTGGGGTTTTTTTTGTGGTCATGTTAGCCGCTTTACAACATGCTGCCTCACTCTTTGGCGCCCCGAAGGTAGAAATAGTAATAATCACTATTTAACAGGAGAGTCTTCACATTCCTGGCGTGTTAAAAATGGTCGATACCAAACTTACCTCATTCATTGATCGACTCGTTTGTAGCTGTCGAGCTGACTGGAGAGTCGCAGCGTGGTTAAACATCAGTTCAGTCCATGCGTGGTTGTTTTAAAGCCCACTCCTCAATCCGGCCTCTTTACGTCAGGGTTATTACATTTATTTAATCTAATAAAACCTCTATTCTATTTAAGACTGTAGGTTTAACTTCTGGGATGTTATTGCAAAGAATTTAAATCAAGTATTTGATCCTTACATTTAGTTGTATTGTCGATATTAATGTCTGGAATTTATGAAGAAAAGTTTTTCTGATGATCATCCCCTTTGAAACATGATAACTGAGTAACATAAATACAATCAGCAGAAATGTTAGTGGAGATCTGCCTGGGGTTGAGGAGAGGAACAGATAGACTGCTCCAATGAATGATCAATTTATTGAATGTAGTTATAGCAGAAATCTTTGTCATCACAACATTTCAAGAATTTCAAATGGGTTTCTTCAAATGGGCTTTTTTTGTTTTAGTTTTTTCAACAAAACCTGAAATTATGTTAAATGACAATGAAAGGCAGTTAATCTATGCAGTTAAGAAGTAGTAAGCAGTTATAGGTTTAAATGATAATCAAAATAGGCTGGTAAGAAATGTTCTGTTCTAAGTAAATGTGTAAATTAATCCTCATGGCACAGAAACCTAAAGTAGAGAACACATGACCTGCTATGTAATGACCTGTTGATCTGACCAGCAGTCATGTGATTGTCCAGACTGGCCAGCACTTATTTTTTTTCTTTTGCCATGTAACTTAAAATGAACACGAATTTGAACGCATTGCGAATTCTACCATATTCTCACTTGTGAATGACACAATTGCCTGTCACTGTGTATAATGCAGGGGTTCCGCCATTGCCAAGATAGTCGGTGCCAATGCTGCGCAGAAGTCAGCATTCGACAGCACCGTAAAAATGTGGGTGTTTGAGGAGACGGTGAACGGACGCAAACTGACTGACATAATAAACAACGAACATGAAAATGTGAAGTATCTTCCTGGGCACAAGCTACCAGCCAATGTGGTAAGAAACTGCTTTCTTCTTAAAAGCCGTTACGGTTATTTCGTAACTCTGTAGCTGAGGGAAATGTTGAGTGCTTGAGTGATTTTTGGCATTACACGGGCAGACTTACAATACTTTATCGAATGCATCTGTTTATTTAAATGTCTCTCAATCACTTTTCTATATTGTGAGTGTTTGTAGGTTGTGTCGGTTGTTCGTCTCTGACATCATCATCATCCTCGTCCTCCACAGCTGGCTGTTCCAGACCTGGTCGACGCGTCCAGTGATGCAGACATTCTGGTGTTTGTGATCCCTCACCAGTTTGTTGCGAGAGTGTGCGACACCATAAAGGGAAAGATAAAGAGTGACGCAATCGGGATATCCCTTATCAAGGTTTGACTTTTGCTTTTTGTGCTGCATTGTCTTGATGATCTGAATCTTTCACCTTGTAGTCTTCAGAATCAGCTGTTAATGCACATTGTATGCCAGTTTTGTAACGTGGACTTTGACCCACATACTAGCTTGTTTCGGCCTCATGTAAAACCTTTGTGTGTGTGTATCTTTGTTCCTCCAGGGTGTCGACGAGGGGCCTGATGGACTGAAACTCATCTCTGATGTGATCCAGGAGAAGCTCGGTATCACCATGAGTGTGCTGATGGGGGCCAACATTGCCAATGAGGTTGCTGATGAGAAGTTTTGTGAGACCACAATTGGTTAGTCTGATTTTTAAATGCTGCATGTCTGTTTTTTTCTTCTTCCTGCTTTAAAAAAAAAAAAAAAAAAAAAAAACATTGCACTTTTATCATGATTTAAATTTAGAATAAGCAGTTCTAGCCTTGAAGCAGGAATTGTGATTGTCACTTCAGTTTGTGTTCTCCAGCTTTCTGCACCGTCAGCATGGAGGTGAAAGTTCAATCCGCTTGCAGTCGCTGTGTAAATGACACAGTGGGCTGGTTCAGTATGACATTTGCTTGATGTGAACAACATGCTTCATGGGATTTACTATTTTTACACTGTGGGAACACTAACCTGTGCTTGACAGGATTTCATTTTGTTGGATCAGTGCTTTGTAGCATTACAGCTATACTTTAAAAGATTAAACATGTTTTAAACCAACCATAAAATCAACCAGGTTCTTTTTTTTTTTTTTTTTTTTTCTGTGTCCCTCCTCTTCCAGGTTGTAAGAACAAAAACCACGGGGCTCTCCTAAAGGAACTCATGCAGACTAACAACTTCAGAGTAACTGTAGTAGAGGAGTACGATGTAGTGGAAATCTGTGGAGCCCTGAAGGTGAGCATCTGCAGCAAAGTAGAGTTCATGCCTGATGCAACTGGGTCTAATGAAGGCTGATTAATAATGAAAATGTATACACTGAGAAGGACCGACAGTGTAAACAAACTAATGCAATAAGTTACATTCCATTACTTTAAGTGACATGCTTAGGACATTAAAAAGTTGAGCATGGTAGTTAAGGTCCATTAGACTGACTTCTAATTGAATCATCCCTCACTACCTTTCCAAAGCGTCCGCTTCTCGTCTTGTATCTGCAGCCTGTGCTGACATTTCCCCCTCCATCCTCCTTCAGAACATTGTTGCAGTCGGCGCAGGCTTCTGTGACGGCCTCGGCTTCGGGGACAACACCAAGGCCGCAGTGATCAGGCTGGGCCTGATGGAGATGATTGCTTTTGCCCGCATCTTCTGCACCGCTGGGCCCGTGTCCTCTGCCACCTTCCTGGAGAGCTGTGGGGTGGCTGACCTCATAACGACCTGCTACGGCGGTCGCAACCGCAAAGTAGCTGAAGCTTTCGCAAAGACGGGGAAGGTGAGAGCTTAGATTTTCAAATACTTTACGCCATTTTTTTTTTTTTTTTGACTGCTTGTTTTAGGGAGAGAGTCGGATTCTGCAGTCAAGCTGACAGATTGCATTTGTGTTGGTGGACACTGTGTCCTGGGCTTCAGGGAAAAAAATCAGTGCTTTGGGTTTCAAACAGAGTCTGTGTAGGCGAGACGATTGGCCAGTTGATTGTTAAATTGATGACTCATCAGCGTTGTTGAAGAACATAACACACAAAGTCAAACAACACCCCCACTAGAACTTAGATTTACAATAGATAACAAAACATAACAATTTAAATACACTAATGATTATGTAAATATAAAAAGATGAACTACTCTTAATTACTCATTATTAACCTCAATATGAAAATATGTTACATAGAACCGGAAACAAAAAGAGAAAAATCTCAAAATAATTGTAATTATCCAACTAGATTCATTGAAGTTTTGAATGCCAGCTTAAAGCTTTTAACATCCAATCACATTACTGATGAAGGGACTCACTTCAGAGGAAGAAGAAGATGTACCTCATTACATACTGTAGGCTGAAATAAACACACACAAGATCCATCAAACAAACACGAATGGTCGCTCAGCAGCGAGCACTCCTGAGCTGGTGGGGGTTTGGTGACTTGCTCAAGGGCACCTCTGCAGTGCAGCACCTCTCCATCTACCAGACCAATTTCCATACTGGGTCCATACCCAGGATTAAACCAGCATACTGCACACACATACAGCAAAGATTGGGAGAAGTGTTATCTCCCTACTTGGCCTCTTACTAAAAAGGAAATGGGCGGCAGTAACTCAGTCTGTAGGGACTTCGGTTGGGAACCAGAGGGTCGCCGGTTCAAGTCCCGGTACGGACCAAGTATGGAAATTAGTTTGGTAGCTGGAGATTGCAGTCTTGCAAGGGCACTGCCGAGGTGCCCCTGAGCAAGGCACCAAACCCCCAAAACTGTTCTGGAGCGCTTGCTGTGGGAAAGCTCCTCACTCTCAGAGACCTCTCCATTGATGCATGTCACAAGGATCGTGTTTGTGCATGAGTGTGTATTTTGGCCTGTGTGTGTTCGTGTTCACTAAACTTGTATACAAAACGTGTATAAATTTGTAAACCAAATTTCCCCTTGTGGGATTCATAAAGTACAAATTATTATTATTGAACCTGTAGCTCAAATGGAAGAGCTCGTACGATTCATAGCAACCTTCCCTCCCACACTCCTCCCTGCACTCTCTTGCTGTAGCACAATGACTTTCCAGAATTATACAAAAAAGTGCAAGCATCTTCCCAGTACCGGCTTACAAAAACAGCTTTGGTCGACGCTAAAATCTGGAATGAGGTTCCATATTATATCAGGACAGCAACCTCAGTTATACATTTTAAACGGGCATCAAAACACCACCTGATGAATGGATAATCACAGTTGTCACTAAACAGCTCGAATAGGAGACATTAAGGGACAGCATTGAATTAGTTTGGACTGTGCTGGTAGTGGGAGTTTGGAAATGAATGACTTGTTCTTCTGTTGAAGGGTTAACATTCTGCATGTCTTCTTTTTGCTCAGTCCATCGAGGAGCTGGAGAAGGAGATGCTGAACGGTCAGAAGCTGCAGGGACCAGCCACAGCAGCTGAGGTTTATCTCATCCTCAAGCACAAAAACCTAACTGACAAGTAAGTGAAGCGGCAGCACAGACACGAGCAGTTTCCATGAACACTGGTTAGGAAAAGAGCTCAAACAAAGCATCATGTTTGCACTCAGTCATCTCTCCTCCTCCTCCTCCTTCTTTTAGGTTCCCGCTGTTCACTGCAGTGTATCAGATCTGCTATCAGGGCCATCCAGTCACAGAGTTCATAAGCTGTTTGCAGAACCATCCAGAGCACATGTAAAACCTGCAGACAGACCCTGTGCCTTCTCTATGAAGAACGTAACTATTACTCACCTGTTACCTGTCAGAAACAGATTGAGGGGTGACCAGCAGCTCCACAGGTGTCATGCAAACTGAACGGCTCCAGCCAGTGAGTAAAACAGGTTGCATAACATTTTGTGTTGGTTGAACTCTCGTTTGACATGTCATTGTCCTCTAACATCCATTTTCTGATGTCATTGAAGTGCTTTCTTTTATGTCCTAACACATTCAAACTTGAAGGATAACCTATGGGAGATCATGTTCCTTGATTTCTTTTTGTGATGAAATCTGATTGCGTGGTGTCACTTCCTACGCAGCAACCAAGCTGAAGACACTACTGAAACTTTTAACTATTTAAACAAGAGGGGATACATTTTAGTTCACTTCTTTTTTTAATCAACATTTAACTGTAGTTCTATTTTTCTCTCTCTTCATCATGCAGTCAGATTTCGGCAGGTCAACCACTCGGGGCAAAAAACTGTTGAAAGCCTTTTGTAGAGGGAATAATCAATGTCTCATGTTTGTGTTGCCGTCCATTCTGATGCCTGTCCATTACCACATGTCGTATGATTCGAGAGTGATACCTCACTTTTGTTGTCTTTGTATGATCATAAGTGTCCTACATAATTCACTGAGATATTTCCTGTCTTGTACTGTTTATGAAACTGTCGATCGCACGGCAACTGTTTTTAACTGAAGAAATATAAGTGCCTTAGTGTGCATGGTTGCTACGTTTAGCCATCGTCTTTTTTTTTTTTTTTTTTTTGGGCAAACCAAAGACTTGACTAACTCATGTCCGTCCATTTTGTCAACGTTTGTCTGTGAATAAATAGATTCATCAAATCATGGCTTGAATTATTTTGATGACACAGCAGCTCAGAGAGGGAGCTTTCATAGAAACTGTTGATTATTGTGTCAACTGCCTTTTTATAGATATGTAGACAACATTTAGCAACACAAATCAGATCACATTTACAGAACACGTAAACATGGATGTTAATGTTTGATTTTGAATTAAAAGAGATTTTTGTTGTTGCCAAACACTTGTTTTGTTAAGGATAGACGGGTAAATTTGGCTGAATAGAAACATTGTTTAAAAGACAAACTGAATCACACTGAACGCGGTGAATCTTTAGCCTGTTCAAAACATTTGCAATTTAATTTAAAACATATTTAGTCCTTGTGAACGTGCAAGAACAGTAACCTTTCAATGCTCCACTTTTTCAACAAACACCCATCTTTATATGACCGACCCCAAAATATGAAACGCACTAAAAGAGAAGTAAAACTATTTTATTACAAGTTGTGAAAATGTAGCTAGCTTTACATGTGAGAGTGCGGTTAACAGCAGTATACGTACAGTACATCGTAACAAAGACATTCACTGTTAAGTCGTAGATGATGCTGCTGTATGGATATTTTTGAGAAATTGAAGACAAACATCAGCAAGTTAAATAAACGTCATGTAAACAAAAAGGGACCAAAGCTCAAAGGGAGTCTACTAAACAAGACAGAGTTTGTTTTGCTAGTCCTTAAGGACACTTAAGACTATCGCAGAATGAATGCTTCGAAGAGAAACTGCCTCTACCACTCCATATAAACCACAGTCTATACATCTCAGACAGCCATGACCCGTTTGGACCCAGACACAGGAGGCAGAGAGGCTATGAAAGTTGTATAAGATAGAAGCATGACTAATAAATGCAACAGAAGCATAATGGTATTACAATCACAAGTGAAAGATGGTGAACAATCAGTTCTGCGTTTTCTTCTCTGCTGACTGTCTTTGGTACGATACTTACAGTGGGTGAGCATGACTCAGCTGGGTGTTTTGTTGTTCTGCTCTGTTCTCTTTTTTTATTCCATTTTCCATCCTGACAAATTAAGACCTATTTCATATCGATGTGGAGCTACAGCATCAGCTCTGTTCAAAGAAATGTCCCGGTTCATAGTTTTCGTTCTCTCTAAAACTGGTCCCAAAATAAAACACGGAAATCTGCTGGGAATGTACAAATGTATTTAAAAAAAAAAAAGTAGTATAGGCCCGTCTAAGACATCAGCATAAATTACTAATGCTATTTTAAATAGCCGATGAATTGGCTCCAAGAAATAATTCTATACCTGAAATATAGACAGTTTTCTTTAAATAGCTAACTGCTACCTCAATGGATCCACATGGTGGAAACACCTCTCTCCTTAAAGACACTGCAGTGCTGGAACATGACACAGCTCACTCACCCTGCTGCAAACTCTCCTACTCTCCTACATCTACTCCTCCCTCATCTCCTCACAGTTCACAGTCTGTGAGGGTTGACCCATTTATAAGTGCCTGCATAGCGAAATCCAACCTTCTTGGCGAGGTCGTCCGCCTCGGTTGGGCCACGGCTGAGAAGAAAGAAAAACAATCACAATAAACACTCTGTATTAGTTTGGGGTATTTTTAGCTATAAGGCGGAGTGAACTACACATCCTACCTTCCATATTTGTAAGGAATGGGTTTGGGCTTCTCTCGCTCTATCTGATGAAGAAGAGGTGTGAAGATCCTCCATGCTTCCCTCAGCTCATCACTGTGAAAACAAACAACATGATCGTGTGAAAACATGAAAGTCCTTTCAGACTGAGGTTTCCCTTTAATGCACAGACAGAGAGAAATATGCACTACGTCGCCATCTAGTGGAATTAACTGTTAGCACACATAAATCACATTGCAGCTTGCTACACAGGTTTAAGCTTCCAAGACGTAACATGAGAGGATAGTAGAGGAAAACAAAGACGCACCTGCGCACAAAGTGCATCTGACTGCCACAGAAAACATCCAGGATGAGGCGTTCGTAAGCGTCTGGGAGCTTCACGTCCTGTGATTTCACATCGTTCATTTTTTAAAACTGGAGAGACACTGGTAACAGAACACTGGTACAACTTCGAATTTCCTTAATACATGACTGAAAAAAAAAATCCCCAAAATATTTTGGACATTTTTCTCCTAAATGTGTAACCTGCAGCTCAGTGTTTCAGATTCTTATCACAAATTAAAAACAAAATAATGTCATAGAAAATATCATTTCATTTTCTGCTTTGTAAATCTTGTAACTTAGTCTCATAATTTAAAACAATATTTGAATGGATTTTCTACATTTATCTCGCAAAGGGATTATTTCTTTTTCCTCTGAATATTACATCCTTCATCTATCCATCACATGGGCTTTTCTAAGCCATAGTCAGTTTGGCCTTTTTCAACCTGCCTTGTATCGACTCTTGTAGGTGAGGTCCAGCTCAGTTTCCTCGGGGCTAAAGTAGACGCCGGGTTTCTTGCTCATCATTTTGGCGTAGATAGCCTCGTTCGGCTGCACGCGCATCACCAGCTCATTCCTGCGACATGTATCTCCGAATATGTCCCCCGGTACGTCTGTGAACTGCAGCCGAACCTCAGCTTTCCTCTCATTCAGAGCTTTTCCACAGCGGAGGATGAAAGGGACACCTGAGGATATGATCATCATACCACTGCTTTTACAAAGGGCTGTGCAGAAAGGGAGAGCAGTAGGAATTTGTTCTGTGAATGGGCACATTTATTTACCATCCCAGCGTTCATTGTGCACATACAGCACAGCGGTGGTGAAGGTGGCCTGAGTCGATCCTTTTGGAACTGTAGGATCATCGAGGTAACCCAGTTTGGCGTCCCCCTCGCCCTCTGGATCCCCCACATACTGGCCAAGAACAACGTCTGACATTGACGCTGGAGCGATGCACTTCAGCACCTTCACCTAAAGAGGGAGCAGGCGTCCTCCGTTTACACATTCAGAATCACAAACCATCGTATGAGCGCTCGCTCTCCTCACTTGAAGCTTTGTGTTGCGTTTGAGCCCGTACCTTTTCATCTCTGACATCATCCGAGCTGGTGGATGCTGGCTTCTCCATGGCAACCAGGCAGAGCATCTGGAGTAAGTGGTTCTGCATGACATCGCTGATGAAGACAAAGGGAACAGGAGGTCAAACAAACTACAGAGAAAAGGATGTGATCAGATTTATTAAAACTGATCCTGTGTTGTTATTAAATTGGTCCAATCCATCCAACATAGTTCATGCTCGCTGCGTACCGTGATTTACAATTCAAGAAGGAACAGTCTGTTAGTTCTCACCGGATGATCCCAAAATCATCAAAGTATCCTCCTCGTCCCTGAGTGCCAAAGGGTTCTTTAAAGGTGAGAACTACACAGGCCACGCTGTCCCTGTTCCAGATCGGCCCAAAGATACGATTCCCAAACCTAAAAAAAAAAAGGACACCACATAATCACACCTCGTACACGGGGTGAACAGACAGCTGTTCATGACAACATGTAGAAACATTCGTCCAATGTTCTAGATGCTGACTCGTTTTTTTGCGTGATTCACCTATTCAAACAATTATTTCTCAAGAAATGCCACTGAATGACAATATACTGCACATCTGTCCCCAGCCTCTCTCTATCTTAAAAGAAGGAAACAGAAAAACACAAATTTAATGTTTATTTGGTTGAAGAATGTCTCACTGTGCTGTTCAAAACTACTGCAGCTTCCAGAAACTTCAGTTTTTGTTTATAACTTTGTTACTTTAAACCTAGTCACCAGCAAACCTTGTTCCCCTCCACAGCCTTTCACAGTGTCCTATTGTAAAATCACAATCTTAACGAGGCCTCGTAAAACAATGAACTGCTGGTGATGTGTGTCAAAGGCTTTCTCACCTGAGCACCATGAGGTTCTGCACCATCTCCTTGCCGAGATAGTGATCGATGCGGTAGATTTGGTCCTCGGTGAACAGAGCGGAGAGGTGAGTGGACAGCTCCTCAGAGCTCTGGAGGTCATGTCCAAACGGCTTCTCTACGATCACCCTGTTCCAGCCTCTGCAGAAACACAACAAGAAGAACATCAGTCACAGCAGGGGGGGACACGACCGGCTCAGGTTTCTTTTCACTATGGACTTGAACAATATGTAAAGCTAACACAGACATACAGGTGATGAAGGTTATAATGTACAGGTTGTGTTAATTATGGTTCTGAAGGCGCTGTTGAACTCTACAAATTAAACAGAGACATTTGGGGTTTGTTATTTCACCCCCGTTGAAACAAATGGAGCAGACGATACTAGAAAAAGCTGAGAATAGAAACACGCTCCACCGCTGCACACGAGCAGAAACCAAAAATGTCCATATCTCAGCTAATACTGCAAACAGAGTTCCATATGTATTCAATACAAGGGCTGCTCTGTCAGAACCACGTCAGTCTGGATCTCTGTGTGAGCCCTAAGGCCAGACACACACTGTATGCTTATAGAAAAGGTCATGGTGGAATGCCAACTCACTCTGAACAGAGTGAATAGTTAAAATAGTCCATGTTACATCAGGACTGAGGACTGACAATTGTCAAAGTTTCCTTTGAAAACTCGCACAGACATGAGCGGGAGTCAGATCAGTTTGTATTCACGTTGTGTCGTATGCGCGGCTTCAGTACAAACACCGTCACAAACACTCCCGCTCTCTCATCACCAACCAGACAGAGGAATCGTAAGAAAGATTCCCTGGCAGCTGAAGGTCCCCAGTCGTGTTTCTTGTTCATATTTTAATAGTAGTGGGTAGACAGACATGTCTGCTGATGCCACAGTGCTTTCACACTGACAGTTTGTGTAATCGGGTAAAGAGGCCTGAAGTCAGGCGGCGCGGCTCGTGGCTCTGCTCTCACTGTGTGAGTCAATGCAGTCGTACTGCCAAAGTCTCAAACATGACAGACATTCAGCCAACCAGTAAGAAGCAGCTGATTGGGCTGTGATCACCCCACGTTCCCTCCCGTGCACACCGCATGGCAGACAGCGCTCTCCTTACTCATTGAAAACAACTGGAGGAAGAAAAAAAAAAAAAAAAAAAAAGACGCTAGCACTCAGAAGTGTTACGTGGACTCAGGGCCTATCATGAGTTACTCTGGGATTCACATATTCATCGCAGTCTGACTTCAGAGGTGAGCTCTACACTGAAATGTAGCCGGACAGCAAAACAATAATAAATAATAAGTGAGCGTACTGACTTTGTGCTCATACAGCTTAGCTTTATGTTCTTGGTGACGTCGTGGTAGACGGTGGGAGGCAGCGCCAGGTAGAAGAGGCGGTTGGCCTCTGGTCCTCCGGGCAGAGACAGGATGTGTGTGTTGAGTTTGGAGAAGGACTCCTGGTCGGCATATTTCCCGCTGATGTACGTGTTCCTGCTGAAGAAGGCCGACAAACGCTCCGCTTCTGTATCCGTCACCTGGAGTCGGAGGGAGGCGGCGTTTACACATATAGTACAGAGTTTTTTTCACCAAATCAAATAATAAAATGCAGTGCACGTGTGAGGAAGTCATCAGGAACAGAAGATTTTAAAAAAAAATTAAAAAAACATGAACCATGAGCGATGGAGAGTTTTACTGCCTTTCTAAAAAAGATGTCCGACTGGACTGATGATATCTTCACAGTGTAAACCTGACATGACTTCTTTTTTTTGACACAATAACAAGCTTGAAAACAACAATTAGATAAATCCCCTTCTTAGTGGTCACAGTGAAGTATTCTAAACATCCATTATTTACACCAGTGGTGATTTAAGAGCAGAGTAAACACTCATTTGAAATCCTGCTTGTCACCTGATAAATGTGGCTCCACTATTTGTGATTGATGGACATTTACTTTTCAGGCCTCCACCAGCTGATGATGGAATATCAGGCTCTTTGGCTGCTAAAAATGTCAAGATGGTCGAAAACCAGCTCACGGCTACCTCAGACTGTTTGGGGTTAGCAGGTAGCACACAGCGGCTTTTTAGACTTTTAAATGGTTAATTTTTTAAAGCGTATTCTCAAAAGGTCAGGGGTTACCTTCAGGTACGGCATGCAAGCACTTCGAATGGCATCGACTGTCAAGTCCGATCGTGCAAAGCCCACAAAATTTGTCTGTTCGGGGAGGAGGCCATCTCTGAACAACCACCTGGTGACAGATAAACACACAGCTTGTTATCATTAAACCCCACTCCAGAAGATCACGTCCAGATTAGAGGAGTGTCTGCTTCACGGGGGTCAGAAGTTCACTCACCAAAGAGTCGGGTAGATTTTCTTCTTAGCCAGATCCCCCTGCAGGTGCAAACACACAAATCAGACGAATGACTTGACTTTCAACAAACATATGACTTGAACTACTGTTACTGTGTTTTTAAAACGGCCCACTGTGGTCATTGCTCGCCATGACACAGAGGTGTTAAGATGTCACTTTACAGGTCCGGTCACAACGTCTGAAAGTCGAGAGACTTCAGACACAGAATGTAAAATAATCATACTATTTTATATAATAAATATATATATATATATATATATATATATATATATATGATCCTTCGACTTGTGTGTTTTTGGATGATTCTTTTTGAGTAGTATGTTGAGTGTGTCTCTGTCTGTGTTCGTGTCTGCACTATGCCCTCACTCTGCATCGGAGCGACTCGAGGAAACAGGACTTAATGTTAAACTGAAGTTGAAAAGTGAAGACAGTTCTCTTACCTGTTAAACTAACGCTGCTGAACAGTTTAACAATACGCTCACGCAAGAGAAACGTTGTATTGACAGTGATGACTTGTCCTGTAGTCTAGATAAGAATAAACTTCATTGATCCCTAATGGGAGAAATTTGGTTGTTACAGCAGCTCCTAAAAAAAAAAAATCCTCCATCATACAGTACCTTTATTAGTATTATATTTATTAGTACTTTTACTTGTATTATTTAATTCTATTGTATTTTTTCTCCCTTTATTCTTTTTTAAAAAAAAACTGTTTCTGCTATTGATGCTGTTTTTATTCCCCGTTTACCCCCCACTGTCACATCTGTAATAATAAAGTCACTCCCCTGTTTGTCTTTTCTTCTCTGTGACGTGACAATGAATATCTCCAGGCTTCAGATAAAGCTACAGGTCTGATGGTGTCACTGTGAGAAATACTGAAATGGAGGATTGAAGATGAAATAATAGACCAATAGGAAAATAATCAACGGATTAATCCTTATTGACGTTTATTGGCGGTCTTTATGGTAACCTTTGGTGGCACACTTGGGATAAGAAGTTAGTAATTCACTTGAGCCGATCGGGTACACACATCGTCTGACATTAGCAAAGGGCAAGCGTGTTAAACTTTTCCTGAACAGCCAGAACTAATGCATAAGAGTTTATCAATGTGTGGTCTTTATTTTTTTGGTCAACAGGAAGTGGAAAACCAGTGCAGTAACATACACACACAAAACTCGCCTAACCAGAGTGAGATTGCAATCAGCCCGCCCCAGCCTGCCCTGACCTGCCTGTGTGCACGCCAATGAAAGAAAAACGCTGACTGTCAGTGACATTGCAAAAAAAAAATGCAACAATGCCACACTCCTCTAATAAGCACAACAAAGAGAGAACAGAGGACATAACCAAAACCTCTAATACAACAACTTTCTCTTTTTAAATCAGAAAATGTAAAAAAAAAAAAAAACTCCAGGATTTAGTTTACACGAAGGAGACGAGCTTGAGCCTGTAAGGTTGTGTTTTATATACAACAGTCCTAAGCACGCCTCATTGAGATTGAAGGAACACTTGAACACAGAGAGATAAATGGAAAGAGGAAACATTTTAGATAGAGAAATGAGGAAACAAGTCTAAAAAGTTTCGGAATGCCTGAAATGTTTTTCCTTCCTGAACCTGAGCACTCTGATGAAATGAGTAACAGAGAAGGCAGCTCATGTTACATTGCAGTGGGTGATTATTTTACATTCAGCAGTAAAAGGTGGAATGAATTATTATAATTACTAATTATGTTTGTTTTACCCTGATAACAAGTTATGCAATCATGTTTTAATTTGTCAAAGAAATGCAAAACCTGCTTTCTGCTGAGGAGAAAATAAGATATTATGAAGAACTTGTTTTCGATATGGAGTCTGAGGTTTCATATGCTACTGAACTGATGAAGAAAGAGGAAGTTTCAGGTTTTTCATGTCTCAATTTTAGGCTGACCGGGCGGTGATGGTTTGCTTAAGACTGGTAGAATCAGTTTTAACAGTTCCTTAATCACAGAATGTGCAGCAATTTTTGGCAGGATTTCACAAGATTATTACACACCGTCAAACTAATTAAGGAGAACAACTCTCAACTGTAACGGGCCAATATATTACGAACATGCAGAAAAAACAACAAAAACCAAAAGCTTCTTAATTACATGTTTAATGTTGTTTGGTTAGGATTGCACCTGACCACGAGCTCTTTCATTGTATTTCTAAATTTGTGGTGTATTAAACGTTTGACTGAGTGGGCGATGACCCCCGCCTTTCCCCTGCACTCACCGATGCTCCCATGATGATGAAGATGTGAGCGTCCGACTGACGGAACTTTTCATCTTCATGAAGCTCCTTCCTCAGCTCCCCAAACACCTCAGAGCGAGAGAGGGGAATGCTCATTTTTTCTAAAATACAAAGAAAATAAAAAATAAAAATCAAGTACGAATACTTTTAACCAATGTTTTTTCTTTTCTTGACATGTTACATTTAAAAATGTAAACTTCAATAACAGACAGACTCAACCAATCAGGAATCTACCAAGGACGGTCTTTGTTTGTTCTGGATTCGCCAGACAACATTCAGGAATAGTCACATTTTTAAGATGTGTGCATTTTACAAGAAACTTAATGTCACACAAACAATGATATTTATTCTAAACATCTTCTTTGGCCAGAACTGCAGAGGACTGACTGGGAATCAATGCTAAAGAAATATGCAATTATTATTATATGTGATTTATACACCAAATGACCTCATCTGGAACCACTTGCATTGGCCCTTCACTTCCTCGATGATCCATCATTCAACGAGAGAGGAGTTGCAGGAATATGATTTCTCTGTGACTCATTTAAAGTTGTAACAATGAGTCAAGTCAGGAAGTGCTTTATTTTTTTCCCCCCCCCCATGTATTTCTTCAGTGATGTTTTCATTTTCACACTCGATGAACTCGACAAAAAAATCATCACTCAGAGGGATTGCACGTGGATTTCTGTCAGTCGCTCCCTGATTAGCTCCCAGAAATAGCGCACACACAACAAACTGTAATGATATTAGTAAAATCCTCCACCAAATCCCCTAAACAGACAGCTCAACGTTGCAGCACGGCAGCATGATGAAGCTCGGTTAATATATGAGGTTAACGCTGATTGTGAAGCTGAAACCACCTTTGATAGAAGAGGTCACATTAAGCTGATGAACTTCAGGCTGCAGAGACTTAAGACTAAAAGCCCTCAGCCATCATCAGCTCATAGCTTCACACTTCACTGTTATAATGACAACACGAGAGCTGACAAGCAACACACCTGCTGTTTACAGCTAACAAGTTAGCAACAGAGCACATCGCTTAACAGCTAAATGTAAACACATGTTAAAGTCAAGCAAAATAGCAAACGAATGCTACTCACAAAAGTGTGTTTAACGAGGTGATAACCTGGCAGATCAAACCACCGACGACGGGATGCAGACTTTTAAAACCCACTCACAGCGATAACACTTCAGAGGTGGAGCTGCTCTCGCTCGCTTTTTTTTTGTGCCTGCCTACTTCCCTGTTCAAGTGACTAAACGAGAATTGAGAGATATTATTGGTTTGGAAGAAACTCACCAGCGCTCGCTCGACTTCCCATCACTGTCGAATCAAGTGACGTCACCGACGTGCTGAATGGGCGTGGTTTAACTGTCCAGCCCCCCTCACGTACGTACGTACGTGCGTGCGCGCGCACCAAATACCGTAAGTACTAAATATTAATGTGCGCGCCTATGATGACAGTCTATGGTACGCATATAACAAAAGAGTAAATGTTCATATCAAGTGAGTTGAGTAGGAGAGGTAATAAAAGTATAAACATTTGAGGCAAATAAGGACACAGGTTGGTTTTGTTTTTAGATTTATTTGAAAAACAAAAATAAAAAAAGAAAGACTGTTCGTCATAAGATTTCTCCATTTATATATCTTTATGGTAGGAAGTAATAGAAATCAATACAATGCAATACAATACTTTATTCTATATCTGAAGAAACAAAGAAACAATATACTTTAGGCCTACTTGCCCCAAAACCATAGAGCGTAAAATATACTATGATTATACTACTAGATTTTTGATAACTTGAGATAATTTATGGATAGAGATTATTAAACAATCAACAAGCCATATGATGTGGTTTAGAATAAGACAGAATAATCCTTTTTTTGATCCCAGCAAAATAAAGCAATTAAAATTAAACATGTTTTAATGCTTTTTAATTCAATTGAATTCCCATTGCTTTTGTTCATTTTTACTTGAGTAACATGTCATGAAAGTAAAAGTTATTTTAATCTGTTGAGGCCTCATATTAGCTTTAGTGGAACTTTACCAGGCATTATGCATAGAAGGGGGACTTTGGTTTTTGACTCCCATATCTTGCATTTGAGATGAGGGATCAATAACATGGACCTTAAACTCTTTGAATGTACATAATGTGAAAATTGTACTGAGGTCAACACTTTCCTGAAGACGGGTTCCTCATGCGGTTTTTCTGAAAGTAACAACAATGCACCCTTTGAAACAAACTTTAGTGGTCGGCTGACAAGAATGAGGAAAAGGAAATGTTAGTATTTCCCTTGTAAGCTTGGGACAGTGTTGTAACAACTGTTGCTCCATAGTTCAGATGGTGTAGAAATGTCAGTACCTTTGTGAAGACCCACACTTGTTCAGGCCCTATACTGTGGTTCCTTTCCCTTTTAATTCAAGAGACACAAGAATGTGTCCATGGGTCACATGTAAACAAAAGTTAATGGCAGAGCTGAGCCGTATCTCTTGCCGTGATGTGTACTCAAAATACTGCAAGGAGACGTCAGACGCGTATAGGCCTCTGGATAAACATTTTTCAGGGACCAAGAAGAGCTCTTGTGTCTCTTCCTGAGTTCATGCCGCTCAGTAACAAATGAACTCTTAAACAGAATAAAAAAAGAGAAAAAGTCCAAATATAATGCAATACATGCAGTGCACACGTGGCATGAAAACATGTATTTTTCATTGTGTCAAACGTCCTGTATCACAACTACATTTCTGCTGTTTGTAACAAACCAAACCTTGTGAACATCCGTTAGAAATTTGGGGAGTTATCATGATTATTGTAATTGAGGATAGAATTTCCTCAACACAAATGAATGTATGCACTTTTAAAAAAAGTGTAAAACTTTCAGAGGTGGATGAGGAAGATAGGGGTTGTTGCTGCTTGTGGGAGCTACTCCACAGCGAATCGTGTTTTTTTTTTTTTTTCATGCTGTTATGCCAAATAAAATATAGCAGATGATTCACACCTACCTGACCTCTACCTTCGTCACTAATATCCAACCACTCTGTGGTCATTCCTCACAATTGGTGTCAGAAATGGGATTGCCCAGCAGCAGTGAGAAAGTATGATTTCCAGAGGAAGAAAGGCCAAGATGATGAGCCTGATGATGGAGTGGGTGCATCAGCTGAGCAAGGGGCCACAGCAGTAGCCCTGAAGACATGTTGGAGGAGCCTGGTTAAATCCCTCATCTGGTTTCAGGCAGCCAGAGACCAGAAGCTGGATAAAGATCTATCTCGCCAAAAGTGAACATTGTTTCTAAAACTCTCAAGCCAACAAATCCCATCCACATTAAGTTATAATATTTTCAGGAGTGTGTATAATGGTAAATGGAAAAAAAGAAAGACTTCGGGTTTTTGCACATTCATGTATGGAAATGGTTTTACCAACAAGTCAGCTCAGTTTTATAGGTAAAAAACATCTGTAACTGTTTAGACGTGCTATTTGATCTGATTGGCCATTGAAGATCGAAGAACTAAAGTTGCTTGATTAATATAATAAAGCAAATAACCTATAAATGATACCCTATTTTAGTGTTATTTGAAAGGAAGTCAAAAGGTTCCAGAAAATAAAAAAACAAACCAAACTGATTTGTTTACTAAAGAAGTTTCCAGTAAGTGTCTACTGGTGGAGCTAACAGGATCACCAAATAATAGGACGTTAATGCCTCTTAATTGTTTTAAAGTTGATGTTTCTTGTGTGTTTTTTTTTTATTGTACAAGAAGAAGTTTTAAAGACTCATGAGGATGAAATCTCAACCAGGGTCTCAAACTGTTCTTCTGTGTTAATTTAACAACAGGCACAAACACACACACACACACACACACACACACAGATTACTGTTTTGCATGATTCCTTTTGACTTAAAAAGATGAGACCCAGATGTTGTCCATCTGCAGGTCCATTAATGGCTAATTATATAATTCACTCGCACCTATCTTTTTTATAAACCACTAAAACACTGCTGTCAGGCTCAGAAGAGACCCCAAAGGACCTTTCATTTTAAGGACAATGTTTTGAATGTTATCACTGCACAGAAGGAACTACTCAAGAAAAATACAAGCTTTTTTTTATTTGTAGCAAAAATCCTAAACAACTTTGCAAGTTATAAACCAGAGGATTCTTTATTTTGATGTTTATCTAAATCATTCTCTAAAATAGCCATTGCTGTTAAACTGTTACACATGATAGTGGTTCTTGTTGTTAGTGCAAGCATGAATGTAGATTTTTTTTATTCTAATAGTTTTACATATTCTATGTTGACAGTTTGTACAAGGGTTTAAAGCGAAACAAATTCAAGTACAGTAAAAAATAAGAACAAAATGCAAAAATATGCTTCTCTGTTGAGAGCCAGTTTGCTGTTGCATGCAGCAAATACATCTGCAAAACTCAACAGTCAGTGTTAAGGTCTATACTATTACCAGTGTGTGTATAAGATTGCGTGTGTATGTGTGTTTTGGCATTCAATATTAAAGCATATCTTATCACTCCAACATAACATTTTACCTTGGAAGAAAATGATACTCCATATGTGATCAAGTCATACTAAGACACACTGTCCTGCCTGCTTTCTTTACTCCATGGCAGACAAACACAACAGAAAGTGTGGTTTGTGTTGGGTTTTTTGTACTTCACTTTCAGACATACACACTTATTTCACTTTTGCTGATCTCAGTAAGAAATCACACAGTTCATTTCATCAGCCAGCTCATCCTCATAGCGAGACATTGACTGACTGGCGCCGCGAGCTATGAGGTCAGCAGCGGCGCTCTCCATCTCGTCCAGGCTCAAGTGACAGGCTTCAGCGATCTCCCTCTTGGCGAAGTTCACAAACTTTGGATCCCTGGCGTAAATACCAAGACCCTCGGAGATCAAGATCTGACAAAAGCAAGATAGAAAAAAAGTTTAAAAAAAGAACAAAGAACAATGATGACGCAACACAGGTGTTATGTTTTTACCCACTCATGCTGCTTTTCTGACACACAAATATCACATGCATGTCTCTCTGGTTATATTGAATGCACAGAGTTTTATCAGGCCTGGAGATTGTTTTAACAAATTCAAATGCCCCGCTGTCTTCTTTTACTGCTCATATAGATTTGTTTTCTATCACTTTAGAGAAATAAGAAATTAAGAAAAGCATCGCATCGTCTCCCCCTGCTGGCTATTAGAAATAATGCAATGAAAGCCTTTTTCATTTGCATCACCTTTCAAACCAAGACGCTTTGTTGACTTCTTATATACAAACGGATTCTTACTCACCGATTCGACCAGGCTGTCTGCACTGCCTCTGTCTATGAAGCTCTGGTTTGGGGGCGGCATCCTCACGCTGGTGAAGGTCTTGGTCTGACCAGGATGGAATCCAGGACGGGTTCCTACTGGGAGGCTGGCAGTGCCGTCGCTCCACAATGGCTGGCTGGTGCCTGTGGCTTCATCTACAAGGATCATAGGGGTGTAGATGAGTTTACCCCTGCGTGCTGAGGGGGCGATTAACCCAGGAGGAGCAGGGGTAGCCCCGGCTCCGGTTGTGTTCACCCAGGAGGCGGTCGACATGGAGGACACACTGCTCCGCCGGGAGTCTGGGAGGCTCTGCTGTGTCTGACATGAGAGAGAGAGAGAGAGTAACAGAAGAACAGTAAATGAAGATGATACACACTAGGTTTTTGACATTTCTAGAGCGTGTTTAGCGTGTGTGTTATTTGTCTACCTGTAAACGGGATCTGGTTGGAGTTGTGCTTCTACTGTAGTTTCCAGGGATGGGGAGGTTGTCCATACTGCTTTGTGGCCTCAGACACTGGAAGTTAAAGGCAGGTGCATGACCTGCAACAATAAGCAGGGAGGTGTGAGGAAACTGTCCAGGATGTTTGACATCAGCCATGTGCTGAGGGAAAAAGCTAAAGCATGGCTAAACTAGCCTAAATTAGACCTCAGAAAGGAACTGAGGTTACACTCCATTTGATCTTGGTCTTCTTTTTTTTTTTTGTATGTGGATGAATGGGGTGTGCTAAAGATCATTTGCAGTATAAGGTTATTTCGCTATTTTAGATTGTACTCTGTTGTGAAAATCAACAGCTCAACACATCATCATACTACCACAAAGACAATGACCTGTGGTAAAAATGAGCACTTTTCCTACTTCTGCTGGTTGGTAATCATTGAAAGAGTCAATGACAACAGTCCCACGACTAATGATGCATATATGTCAAAACTACTTGTCTATTGTTCATGAACATCCTTTTGATTTATCTAGTAGGAGAGAAGTGTTTCAGATCATTCAAATAACACATCAAGTCTGTGCATCTACATGAAACAAAACTATAAACTATGAATATAAAACACGTGCATCATTATTTCCTAAGGGGTTAAGGTGACATAATGCAATAAAAAAAATAGTCTTTAGTTTACTTCCATGTACATGCATCTTACGGCAAAAACAAGCCAAGTGAAATCAGCAAATCCTCATATGTGAAAAGTTGAAACATGGCGTAATGTTTTCTCGTCGTAGGTGAACACTTGAAGCTCTAATGGTTTGTAAGTTACTAGAATGATTTTATACTTCACACACGTACACGTACAAAGCTGAGTGTTTTGAACCACCTTTAAAGGAAAAAAAAAACAAAACAATGAAGCTTCTCACCTCTAGGTATGGCAGGAAGCAGCCGTCGCCTGACAAATCCTGATCCTCCATTCTCCTTTCCATTGATACTGTTCCCATTGATGCTACTGTTATTGTATGGAGTTCCATTACCATTGGTGCTCATGGTGCTGCCATTCCCATTGTAACCTGTGTATCCATTCCCATTATATCCATTGGAGTTATAGGGTATGGGGCTGGGAGCAACACTCTCTCCGTTCATGGTAGTGCCATTATAACTGTCATTGACAAAGTCATTTGCATCATGTGTGTTGTAGGGAATCTCCTCCACGTTGCTCTGTCCATTGCTGCCTGGGTCAGCTGGTAAAGGAGAGGGAGCTTCTGGATATTCATACCTAGAAGGAAAAAAACAAGAGAGTTACTATGATGTTATATCAGTCTCCTTATCTAACACTTTGAAAGCAGGCTGATTTGTGTGTTTACTCCTTCATTACTCATTCACTCTACCTCCATTCTCACTCTCTCCTGGTTTTTCTTACCTGTCAACAGATGCCAGACTTGCAGCATCCCCTTCACTGCAGTAAACCTGCTCAGATGCGATGGTTGTAGCTGCTACAGCTGCTGCAGCTGATCCATCAACGACATCTCCTTCAACTACTATCTCTGGGGGAGGAGGAGGAAGGGGCGACTCGCAGATGGAGTCCATCCTGAACGAGATGCATTTTAAGAAACAAAATGTTAAACTAAAGTACCAATGAGTGAAGGTAGGCAACACATTAACACAGCTCATGATATTAAATGAGATAAACACACCTGATGGGCAAGGGTTCGGACTTCAGAGGCTGCTCAGTCACGATGCTTATGCCTGCCAGCTCTGATCCTGGTCTCTCGTGCTCCTGCAGGCCCGTCACCTGCTCTGTGATAACGCCATCGTTGTCCGGCGTGGGCTCCATCATCACATATGTCTGCTCCACCAGAGTCTCTATTGGTGGCAGAGGTGTTGTAGCCGGTGTGTTGGCCGTTGAGGTTCCAGCTTCACTGTCGAATATCTCATCATATGTCATCTCCCCCTCGACCCCCTCCTCTTCTTCAAGGTCACAGACCATCGCCAGACGCATCTCTGGAGCCAAGTCCTGCAGCGATCGGAGCCCTTGCTAAGAACACAGAAATACAATTAATTTACAGTGTGCACTACATTCAGTGTGTCAAGCAAAGTCCCCCTCAACTCTGTCTTTCTTATTATTTCCTTATTTCAAAGTCTGATCTTGATGTATGCTGCTGGGAAAAATGTCTCCCTCCTCACAGTCAATCTGAGTTTTGGAGGATTTTGCAACGTAACGACTAATTTGATAACCAATCAAGAAGCAGTGCTCTTAAGAACCTAGGAGGAACAGACGTTGAAATTAGACTTATTAATGACCTAAAAACAACTTCAGCTTTACAATAAAAAGAAATGCTAATGATAATGGAATGCTAATAAAAACTAAAAAGGAGTCCTTAAAAACAATTAACACGTTTTTCATCCACCTGAAGAGAAGCAGCCTTGTCCTTCCTTTTGGATTTTCTTTCCCTCTCCTTCCTCTTGCGGAACTTCTTGAAATAGTCCTGAATCAAGAAACTGGCGTAGAACTTCCCACAAGTCACCTCATCCCCTGAAAAGGAAAGAAAAGTGATGATTTTTGCAGTCTATAATGTATTTGTACGATTTTTTACGAGGCTCCTTTTTGAGAATCTCTATTGTCTGGGATGATTTCTTCTTTCACATTATGTTTCTATCCTGGCTGGCAGCTATAATATAGTTCACCTCTAGGGGGAGGAATGACTTCATCAATGAGCTTGGGTTTGGTGCGCTTCCAGAGCTTCTTAATGATCAGCTTCAGATCTGCATTCTGTTGGTCGATAGGACCTGAGTAGGATAAAGGAAACGAATCCTTAAACTGCACTAAGTGACACAGCCTTAACAGCGGATCAACAACAACACAAACACAATGAGCATAAATCACAGTCTGAGCGTAAGGTCTCACCTTCAGTCTTGATCTTGAGGGAGGTTCGCACCAGAGCAAACAGAGTAGCATTAAAGGTGACTGTCCCATCAGTGTGCAAGGGGACGTTCATGGCTACCAATCTCTGATAGGAGAAGTGGATGAGATAGGAAGAGTAAGATTTATGTCCCTGTTCGAGTCTGTATCAAGCGCATGGCTGAATTTGTGTTGACTTACTTTGCAAGCGACACGATGAGGACACAGTTTACCAAAACCAAGAGGAGGCTGAATCCTCCGCAGCATTGTGACAACATCGTTGTGTTTTATTCGACCTCTACAAGAGGACAAACAGCACATGTTTACTAACAGGTCTGTGAACAAACAACGATAAAGCCCAGCAGGAGTAGCCAAGGCTTTAAGAGAAGCATTCTTACGTGGCCTCTGGGTCGTAATCAGACCAAACTCTCTTGAACTCGTCCAGGTGGTGAGTACCCAGCACGGTCCAGTCCCTCGTCAGGTACTCAAAGTTGTCCATGATGACAGCAATGAACAAGTTGATGATCTTAACAGAGAAAGATACAGAGACAGGCGCAGCTATATGTGACCAGTGTATCATTTTTTAGAGCCAATTTGGTCTTTACCACAGGACAGCAGGAGAGACACAGGAAATGTTGAGAGGAGAGAGTGAAGGAAGGACGTGCAGCAAAGGGCCGAGGCTGGATCAGAACTCACGACTGCTGCAATGAGGACTTTAGCCTTGATACATGGGGCGCGTGTTATACCCGCTAGGCTATAGTGTGTCAGTTTACTTTTAGTTTTTATACCATACATTACTCTGTTTCCTCCAGATTATAGGTCACCTGCATATAACCTCCCAACTTCTCTAAAATAGCTCTGACGTAATTGAATCTCTACCGAAATGTGTTTGGATTTGGTTCTGCTGTCTGGATTAACTAAATCCCTGAAAGTGGGATTTCTCTGAAGCACAGAGAAGACAGGGTTAGCTTGTTAAAACTGCTACCGCTCACTACTGCTGTAATACTATCCTCTCTGCTTTTATCTCCCTCTGATCCCACTTGACCCGACAGCATGTAAAACACGAAACACAAAAAAGTCTGAATTAATTATATCCACATTTGATTTGGAGTCCAGAGACTGTTTCATCAAAAGAGGTACACAGTGTTTCTCTACAATTTGATCTGAGGGCCAAGTGATTAAATAAAGCAATGGAAAGAATTTGCAATCTCCTTAACGACCCTCACCAGGTATGCACAGAGCATGAAGAAGCTGATGAAATAGATGTAGGACAAGTTGCTACCGCAGTTGAACTCTTCCCCTGGCTCTGTGTCGGCCTCTGGGTCACAGCGTCTGCCAGGTAGAGCTGCCAACATAATCTCCTGCCACTGCTCTCCCGTAGCACACCTGAAGAACACATAGACAGGGACCTGAGCCTTCATTTAACTCCTTGAGACAAGGAGAAGACATCATTTGATGCTCTCCTACAAACAGAGGAAAACATGTTTTTTTTATGTTTATTTGGCCCATTATTGACTTTTCATTTACAGTATATCAGCTTGATATCTTATTTTACTAGTGCCTGTGTGTTTACTTCTGGGAATCCACCCTGTTTCTTGTTTTTTCTATTTTTATTATGTAATTTTATGAATTCATTATGACAGTTTTAAGGAAACATGACAACTTCTTTCTAGCCTTTTTAGAAGTGTAACCCCTTCAGAAAAAAATTAAGGAAGTTTAGAAATCAAGTTTTGTGACATCATATCATGTAGGGTGAACTCGATTTGAAGCGTGAACACATAACAAGCGTGGGTCTCTCTTAGCTAAGATTGCTGACCTGAAGAGCACCAGAACGGCCATGAAGAAAGTCTGGAAGTTGCAGTTCCTGTTTATATGTGTGTCTTCATCAATGGCAACTTTCCCAAACGTCTAAATGGAGGAGAGGAGACACAAACAATCGGGGTAAATACATCTACTACATCTCTGTGTAATGGGGGCAGACTGTCATGAAAGAGTGACACAGTTTCTGTTTTTAATGTGTTGAATGAGGAGAGAGAGAGACTCACTTGCATGCCGATCACAGCGTAGATGAAAAAGATCATTGCAATGAGCAGACCAACGTAAGGCAGGGCCTGAGCAGGATAAAGTCAAGAGCACAGTTAAAGAAACACAAGTTTGTAAGCATCATGAAAACATATTAGAGTGAATCATCAGAGTCAAACATTCAACACCACACTGACCTGAAGAGATTTGACAAAAGTCCAGAGCAGCGTTCGGATTCCTTCTCCTTTGCTGAGCAGTTTAACCAAACGCAAGACTCGAAACAAACGGAAGAATGTGATGGAAACTTTTCCACTCTCTCCTTTACCCTATAGCAAGATCATGTATGAAGACATAAAACAAAGTTACAGTTTTGTGCATATAATAATCTGAAGAATCAGGCCTAAAACATGTGGATTAGTTCAGCTCTCACCTCTCCATGGCCGCCTCCTCCCTGGATCAACAAACAACATGTGAGAGGAAAGAGATTAAAAAGCCATCAAGTCAAACCAGGAAATATTCATTACATTGATCTTAATTGTTTATACAATAGACTGTAGATTAAAATGTGTGGAACAACATCCTGTCAGAGATGAAGGGGGATCACTATGACTTCAACTTTGTACAATGGAAGGAGATGCAGATGTGATGTCCATGTATATACAGTCAGCAGTACTCATTTATCTCCACGCTGCTGAAAATATAATTCATATTCTCATTCTGATCACATCAAAGTCAAATTGCTCGAGATGGATTTAAGTGGTGTTTGTTTTTATGCCTGAGAAAGGACAACTAGAGTAGAAATGACTTTTGTAATATTTGACTTGGTAAACGTTAAAAATGGCGTCTGTGTGAGACCGAACAGAAATAGAGGGGAAACACTGTGGTTTAAAAATGTATCTGTTCTGGAAACATGCACTTTGAGCATGACTAAAACTTACACTTAATTCAGAGATGGCAATATCCGCCACGCTCCCCACCACAATCAAAGCATCAAATGAGTTCCATGGGTCGATAAAGTAATGCTGCAAAGAACAGGATAAGTACAATGAGAGTCTAAAACAGGAAGAAGTGTCATTGTTGTGAATACACTGAATAAAACCTCACATGAGCGCGCAGAGCCAGAAGCTTGATGATCATCTCTATGGTGAAAATGACGGTGAAGATCATGTTTAAGAGGTCCATGATGGAGGTGAAGAGTTTGGACTGCTCGTAATGCTGAATATGAGAGAAGCAGAGACGCACCATTTTTCGTCACAGCACTAAAACAGGTTGATATTTCAGTATTTTATTGGTTTTAAAGGTGAGAATTTAAACCTGAATGGCCAGAGTGAGAGTGTTTCCCAGAATCAGCACAAACATGATGTATTCAAACTGGCTGGAGTTGATGATTCTCCAGAATTTGAGTTGGGAAGGGTTTTTAGGGATGTAGATTTTTATAGGCTGAGCTTTGAGAGCGTAGTACACACACTGACGCTGAGGAGGAAGAAAAACAACAGAAAAAATATATATATTTAAAATGTACAGGCAATTACGACACCTAAATGATATATGTTGATTTTGAAGGATAACCAACTTGGTTTTTGTTGAGTTCACAGTTCTTGAATTCAGCCTCTCCTTGCTCCCGAAACGTGATGATGACGAAACCCACAAAGATGTTCATCATGAAGAAGGCGATGATGATAATGTAGATGATGAAGAAGATTGAGATTTCCACTCGGTAGTTGTAAATGGGCCCTCGGTTTATGGCGTTAGCATCCACAGCGCGGTAAAGAAGCCTTAGTGAAAAAAATCACAGCAGTGAAATCAGTGTTGGTGAAGCCTTGATTCCAAACATGTCAAACTTGAACAAAATAAAACAGCTTAGGGTTCAGTTCTTTATTGATGACAAAAAATGCCATTTATAGACCAAAACAAACTATTACCAATTGTCATTGGTGTAACTTTAACGTAATATAGCTGATTAGGACGTGCCATAGACCTCTACTGTTTTCAAAAAACACTTTTATACATAAATAATCCTTCAGGCTCCAGACATGTTAATTCCCTTCTGAAAACAGTCCTCAACAAATGCTCTACCTCTTATTTACCCATTTTAAAGCTGGGCTCAGGCCTTTTTTAAAGCTTTATTCTTAGTATTTTTGTGACTTTATCCAGATAAAGGACGGTGGATAAAGTCAGAAATCAGGGCGATACAGTCGGGGATGAAATACGGGTAAGGAGCCTCAGGTCGGGTTAGAACCTGGGCACCCCACCTGGAAGACTGCAGCCTCTGCACATGCCAACCACCAGGCCACTGGCACCTCTGTGTCCAGGTCTTTTAGAAAATTAATGAAATACTTACAGGAAAATTAAGCTATATCTATGACTGTTTTGAAGATTCAAATGTTCAGTAAGAGAAGCATTTAAAAATGGAGAGGCCTGAGCGACAAGATGACAAATACTTGTTTCTATACTTCTATTCATGGGATTTCGTGAAAAACACTGAATTCCACCAGCCTTTTCCATTGCAATGACTACTTTACTGTACTGCAGTAAAGTTATACTCACTGTGGCCAGCCTTCAAATGTGGACACAGTGAATAAAGCCAGCATGCCCATCAGCACGTTGTCAAAGTTGAAATCACTGTTTTCCCAAACTCTCTCTTTAACCATGGGGTGGTTCATGTCGCCGTCTTTAAACACCACAAACGTTCCCCTGAAATAAAAAAAACACATTTACACACTGTATTACGGTAACTCCATGTCAAAAGATCATGTGAGTCTTATTTTGTCGAGAACTGAAGAGACTGACTTGCACTCTTCTGGGGTGTGTTTGGCTTCATCTGTGCAGCTGTAGAATCTGCCCTGTGATCCAAACACAGGAAGGTCACACCAATAAAACACTCAGAGGCCACTTGATTAGTTACACAATTCAATGCAGACCAATACGATAGCGCTGCCTAAAAGGTCACACATAATACACAAAACAATTTATGATAGATAGATAGATAGATAGATCTATCTATCTATCTATCATAAATTTATGTTTATGTTGTAAGACTAGTCCATCTACAAACCCCTAATTATAAGAAAAGGTCCATCCTCTCTTTAGCCTGTCTTTAGCCTGCTCCACCTTTTAGAAAATCTATACTCAAACAGGAAGTTTGGAGAGTTTCCCTTCATGACATCACAAAGGGCAGTAACCCCTCCCCCAGGTGGGTGACACTCCCACAGCTCGGTGTTTGTTCTGCCATCATTTGCATTTAAAGCTACAGACACAGAAATAACCTGTTCTGAGTGAGGCTAATATAAAGAGATAAAACAGGACCAGAGTGGATTTTTGTAAGAATCACAGAAACGTTTTGTAAAGCTCTAATATTTATTTAAGCTTGTTAAGAAGCATTAAACATCTATCCTACTAAGCTCTACATGTTCTGTTTTGGGGGAGAGTGAACAGATGTGTGTACATTCAATTCTATATTTAATATTACTGAGGGATGTTGAGAGTAAATACATTCAACTGAAGCCACTCACATATATTTGGTGCATATTCAAAACAACTTTCAATGTACATAGTCCATGTACAGCACCAATAACTATGAGCTCAAAACTAAAACAGTTTAAAAACTGAACATTTGAAGCATTAGAGGAGTAGAAGTGGCAGAACAGATGTAGCGTAGGACTCGTAATGGGAGATAACATGAACTTGTACCTTGAACAGCTGAACTCCTATGCAGGCAAACATGAACTGAAGGAGGGTTGTGACAATAAGGATGTTACCGATGGTACGGATCGCCACAAACACACACTGCACCACGTTCTGTGGAAGAATAAACAACAGAGGACATCGGTTAGCTTTAAGAAACAAACTACTGGTTGACTGACGATAGCAACACGCCCATACAACATTTGGACTGTTTACCTTCAGGCCCTTTGCTCTGTTGATGGCTCGAAGAGGCCTGAGCACTCGCAGCACTCTGAGAATCTTGACCACAGAGATCGCACTCGAACTGAGAGCAACAAAACAGCAAGGTTTTGGAGTCAGGAGAGGAAAGGACAACAACTGGTTTAGTTGGAAAATAAAGAACAAAGCATCAATGGGACTGACACTAAGAAGATGCATGGATTTATTTTGATGCAATTCTAGATCATTTAATATAAGATATAAGAAAACTGTTATGTTTTGCAGTACAATCCACAAGAGTGGGAAAATATAAAGAGCTGAAGTATAAAACAATATATATATATATATATATATATACATACATACATACATACATACATATATATGTGTGTGTATATATATATATATATATATATATATATATATATATATATAGTCTGTTCTGTTGAGGAGGCATGAGAAAATAGTTTTATGATTATTGAGACATTACTGAATCTGGGGTAGTCAAAATGGTTAAAAAGTTTTTGATGACAGGTATTTGAAAACAATAAAATCGCTGCTATTTTAATGATGGATAGTAACAAAAGCGAACTGAGGCTTTAAAAAAAACTCCAGAGCCTCTGTCACATTTCAACTCAAAACTAGCACAATCAAGTCAGGGAACAGCAGTGGTTTAATGAAATCTACAAGTCAGCAAATACTGACATTTCTCGAGAGCTTCTGGCTTCTCATAAAGAGGCACATGTTACGTTGCTGTCTCTTACAAATAGAGAGAGGAGGAGGAGTTCACACGTTGCTGATGTATTTGTGCAATTCAGAAATAGTGCAGTAGCTTGCTTGAAAATCATCATTAAAAACAAGAAAATATTCAGTACTCGGCGCCTAGGACTTGTGACAACTCTAGCTGCATCTAAAGATGACAGCCTGGAGGAGAAAAGACAGCACGATTTGAATAACAGGGATCTCACTGTAGAAAGAAAGATGTGAGCGATACGCTGACAACCAGCAGGTCGAGAAGGTTGAACGCATTTCTGCAGAAGGAGCCCGAGTGCAGAACTGCTCCGTAGACGGTCATCTTGAAGTGAGGGAGAAAGAGAAGAAACAAATATTGAAATGTACACCATCAACGGTAAGAAATGAGAGAAATTAGACAAAATGTTACCTTTAGAACAATCTCCACAGTGAAAACCGACGTGAAAACATAATCAGCATAGCCGAGCACCTGAGGACGTCAGAAATGATCAGTTTTGTTGTTCAGCTCGTGACACGCGGATGGAAGTGGTGTCAGGCTAATGGATACAGTCTTACTATGTTCCTGAATGAGTGCGATTTGATTGGATCCTCAGCAGCCAGGGAAATACTACTGAGGATGATGAAGACGAGGATGAAGTTGGTGAAGTAAGGGTGATGGATGAGGTTATGGCAGGCAACTCGCAAACTGAGAATGGGAAGTAAATTAACAAGAAAAACTTTGATTTCAAGCAGGAAGTTATAGCCAAAACATAAAAGAGAGAGTTGTTTGAAACAGGATGGAGTTTAAGAGATTAAAATGGGATGGTGGATTCAGTTAAATTTAACCCCTTGGATGAACTCAGATTACCAGTTTTTCTTTCCAAGAATGAAGAAGGAGCTTCCATCAGGGATTGGGACGATCTTCTCTTTGGGTCCTGAGAACTCGGGCTTCAAAGGAGCGACTCCTTCAATTTAAAAAAAAAAGGGAAATCAAAGTTTAAATCCTCGTGCCTGCTGCTTCTCGTGCAGAGTGGGGTGTCCTGTCTACTCACCCTCCAGTCCCTCGATGGCCCTCAGCTCCTCGTTCTCCTGCCAGTCGTCCTCCTCATTCTAAGAGGGAGGCAAACGATCAGCCACCTAAGTGTAGCTCTTAACAGAATAAAACGCTTCATAAGAGGCAGGAAAACTGCAGACGATTCTTTACCCCTGCATCTTCGTCTTCCTTCTCGTCGTCCTCATCCCACTCTTCTTCTTCTTCTTTTTTCTCTCTGATAGAACGAACAACAAGCAAATGCAATGAAGCTGAAGTGGGATTGCTTTTTACATGTGCTACATTTATGGATCAGCGCAGGAAACAAAGAGACAGCCCACTAATTCAAATGTCCATTGCAAAGCAACACGAAGTCATCAAGCTTACTCGACTTTTGTCTTTCCGCCGCCTCCTGCCAAGTTGTCGACAGCGATAGCCAAGAAGACATTGAGCAGGATGTCTGATCATATAGTTAAGGACCCCATTGTTTTCAGAATAAAAGACCAGACATTTAAATTGGCTTCTCACTGAAGACAACATCACATCCCCCCAAACTTAGAGTCCCTGGATTGGCCTTCATGTTAGTTTAAGAATAGTTTATTGAAGCCCTACAGTTCTGGCTTCTAGCTACAGAGCACGACTGTTGTCTTCTCATGGGACAGCCAGCAGCCTTAAATCCTCGTGGGCCGCTTCTGATCCTTCCGATGTCAAAGCTTAAATCTAAAGAAAACTGTGCCTCAGGCCCCGTCAGCTTTGAAACGATCTGAGGAGATAAGACGTGCACAATCAGTGACATCTTTAAACCATTTCTTAAAGTTTTCCTTTATCGACATGTTTTTATGCGATGCTGTTTTTTCGATCATTTGTAATTTTTATGATCTTTTATGATCGTTTTATTTCTTATTACTGCTCTTGTTTCTTTTTTTCACTATTATCTTCATTTTAACGCTGGGATTCATTTTATTAGTTGTATCTTTTTTTCTCTCGTAATTTCTCCTCCCTCTAACGTCTCTGGCCCTCTTGGTCTCAGTTTGTGGGATTCTTGTCATTTTTGGGTTAGGATGGATTATGGATTCTTTTGTGGTTGGATTCTCATGCTTTTTCATTTTTTTGTATGTTTTCTTTCCTTGTATTTCAAAGCACTTTGTAAAAAGATCTATATAATTATTATTTCGTGTGTAAGATTGAATTTTTCAGATTGCAGGCTGTCAATCCCTCTGGCAACCTCTCCTCCAACCCCTTAAAGTATATGTAAATCCCTACAAAGGCCTAGAAAGTCCAAAAACCTCCAACATCTGTAGTTTTGGGTACTTACAAACTGATGAATAGTAACTTGTAAACATAGTTTTCCATCATATGCCAATAGATCCCTGATCTGACACACAAGAATCTTTAAAGCTCTGACTTTGACAGGAATCAAACAGAGTGCAGAAACACTGGCGAAGGATACAGTTACCACAGACGAAGAGGATGACAAAGTAAATGCAGACCACCATGTTGGGAAAGATCGGCCCTCCATATGCCATAATGCCATCGTACATGACAGCGTTCCAGTCCTCTCCAGTGAGGATCTGCAGAGACAGATAAAGATAAAAAAAAGAAAGATGCAGCAAACAGACAGAGAAGTGAGAGACTGCTGATGAAGAGCACATCAAAAAGTAGAGAGGGTGGTGATGTTGTTAGATGCCTAGGTGATGTTAATGACCTGGAAACAAGTGAGCAGGGCCTGAGGGAAGGAGTCAAATGTGCTTCTCTTCATCTGAGTCTCGTCAAAGTTGAATTTGCCTCCAAACAGCTGCATGCCGAGCAGGGCGAAGATGATGAGGAAGAGGAAGAGAAGGAGTAGAAGGGAGCAGATAGCTTTCATGGAGTTCAGCAGTGAGTTGACCAGATCGGACAGAGCAGCCCAGTGCCTGGAGATAAAAACCGAGGAGAGCAAAAAGAAACACATTAGGAAATGAGGATAAGATTAAATAAAAAATGTGAAGGAAAAAAAAAAAATCCTCCTGCAACTACCGAGTCATCTTGAATATCCTGAGCAGTCGAATGCAGCGCAGCACAGAGATGCCGATTGGTGGGATGAACTCCATCTCTACCAGCAGCGTCTCTAAGATGCCCCCGCACACCACGAAGCAATCAAAGCGGTTAAACAGAGCCATGAAATAGATCTGCAGGCCGAAGGCATACATCTTCATCAACATCTCCAGAGTAAAAAGCAGCAGCAGGATCTTGTTGGCTCGTTCTGAAAAAATAAAAGAGACATTTTGTTCAAACCCCTCTATTTTTCTGATTTAAGGACTTACAAGCTCTTCATGAAATTTTAGATCGAGGTAGAAACGGATTTTTACCTTGCATTTCTGTGAGCCACTTCGGCTGTCCGTAATGCTCGGAAGCGCTCGCCACTGTGTTGAGAAACACCAGCAGAAGCACCAACCAGTAGAAGTTTGTTGTCTTGACGGCAACGCGGCAATTTTTCCTCATCGTGTGATTCAGCTGACACAACTGGTCACTAGAATATAGGTGAGAATAGGATTTGAATTAGTTTCGCATTTGGATTTTCCACCACAGCAACTGTCAAAAAGAGATGATGCAGATGTCATCTCCATGTAAATCCAAAGCCCACAAGGCTAACAGTCGAACCGTCCAGCAAAAATGCCATAACCTAATCAGGTTCTACAATTCAATTCATTTAGTAGACACTTCATCTGAGCTGAGAGTTAAAATCACCATCCAAACCATCCTGAACATCGTTATCATCAAAACCAGCATCATCATCGTCATTATCAATAACATTAATCATTAAGTTGTTTATGCAAGAGCTCGGCCTTTAGCTTTTTCTTAAAGGTGCGAAGGGACAGGACAGATCGGGTTTGGTCTAATGATACCTTACATACAAAACAGTGACCCCAGTCTCCTCCACTATAGTGAGTCATGGAGCTTATTAAGTACACACAGGAACTGAATTGGCATTTGGTATCAGCTGATATCCTCCTACTTAAAGTCGATGGACTCAAGCATTCTTTATTTTGACTGAGCTGATAAGAAGAGGCGCCCCGGATGGATTCCTCCGCCACTTTCAAAACAAATTACAATGTAATGATACAATGAGTTTCCTTCAGGAAAGTTTGGTTCAAAGTAGGATATAACTTTGGATAAATGCAATACGATAAATAAATAAACTTGATTGACGCTACAATAGAACTCCGAAAGGCTGATTCAAGAAAAGTTATAAATGATGCAATACTAAAGGGTTTTATCATTCCTCTATTAGAAATATTCCCCCGAAAGTCTACTTACCAGAAGCTGTTGGCCATCATCTTTGCCCTGAGAAAACAAAATAACATGTTAGCGAATGATACGCGACTCCATTTGTCGCTGCATGTCAGTGATAAATGAACCACACTGTTCCTCTCTTACATGAGAGAAGCACAGAAGCCGTTGTCATCATCCAGGTACGCTATATCATCGTCTGAGTCTGACTCTGTTGACCGCAGAGATATGAGACTGTTAGGGAGACTCATAGAATAAAAGAAAAACACCAACAGACTGTCAGAGCTGACTCACCTCCTCCATCCTCACTACGTTTGTACCATCCAAACTTCTTCATCATCTTCTTCTTTGCGATGGCAGCACCTTAAACGTGAAGGACAGGCCCATTGAGAGTGAACACAAAGCTCAAATCTTTTGTGTGAGTACATTCACGTCCTCGTGTTTGTGACTGACGTTTGTTTCCTTCTTCGTCCACATCTTCGGCCTCTATGAGCCAGTCCATGTAGCCGATCATGTCCTCCTCCATCTGCTTGCTCTCCTGCGCCTTCTGCAGCTCACCTCGTGCCACCGCCTTTTCTCTCTCTTTGGAGAACTCTCTGTCCACATAAAAACAAACACAGTGAACGCTCAGAAAAAGATTAAAAATACACAAACAAAATAAGGCCAACAAAAGGCTATATTGTAGCTACCCACCCGCTCAACACTCCCAATACGAGGTTGATGATAAAAAATGATCCAAAGATGACCAGAGAAACAAAGTAAACCCACGGAATCTCAAAGCCAATGGCATCGTTCATCTGTGAGAGAAACAAAAACGAGTATTTACAGCTTCAATAAAACAACAGAGAAGTATGTATAAAACGTGGAGGATGCAGGAGTGTGTCTGTGTACCCAGTAGAGAACATCTGTCCAGCCCTCCATCGTGATGCACTGGAATACCGTCAGCATGGCGAAGAAGATGTTGTCAAAGTTTGTGATGCCACCGTTAGGCCCCTCCCACTTTCCCCTGCACTCCGTCCCGTTCCCTTCACAAAAGCGCCCATTCCCGGCGAACGCACAAGGTGAGGGATCATCTTCCACCATCAGACCTGGAGCAGAGGAAGCATTTTCATTAAGTCAACAAGTGCAAGTCACATGTATGAAATATTTATTTAAAAATCAAAGAGCAGATACCTGTGCTCATGGAGAAGCATGACTTGTGCATCCTCCCGATAAAAAGCTCCAAACCGATGATGGCGTAGATGATGATGACGAACATGACCAACATACCGATGTGCAAGAGGGGGACCATCGCTTTCATGATGGAGTTCAACACAATTTGTAAACCTGAAAAACACGTTACATGACAACAAGAGTACATCGTCATTATAATTATTATTTCCTATATTTCACATAGCCTATTTTCACAAGTGTTATTTGAATTGTACTTCTTTATATTTTGCTGTTGATGCAGGTTCTCTGTCTCTTCCTGCATCTCCCTTCATCCCACTTTCTTCATCCATCTGGTCATGGCAGAAGGCCACTAAAAAAGTGTTTTTGGACCGCAGGAACTTTTTTCATAGTTGTAGGAACTGTTGGAACCCTCCCTCTTTTTTTTGTGATTTTGCACCACAGGAACTATGAACTAATTAGGTTCCAAGAACCCCATTTAGAGAAAGCTTGAGAGCAGGTACCATGGCAGAGCAAATGCAAATAAAGAAAAAGTCCTTGTGGTGTGAAGTTCTCAGGGAACTTTTGAGTGGATAGTTCGTCCTCAAAAAGTTTGATCCGAAAACACCTCAGAGTCTGAATCTGCCTCCAAATGCTGGCTCATTGTAAACTAAAAAGCAATATCACACCTTAAGTCCAGATGTTTTACTGGATATCAGAGCTGCTGTGATTATTTTCAGCACTCAGCTCATGGTCTCATGCCTGCGACCAAATCACAGCAGTGCTGATAGTCAGAACAACTTCACGTCCTCTCGCCTGGTATTGTTTAAGTCTAGACCAGCTCTTCTGGTCAGGGGTCCTCTTATAACTTATTATTGATTTAATAAATCGATAGATTGATATATGTTTGAATGGATCCCAAAGCAGACATGCAAATAACATCACATAATAAAATAAGAAGACGCACTCGGCACTCCAGATACGAGTCGAAGTGGTCGTAACACCCTGAACGCCCTCAGGGCTTTGACATCCAGGCCTCCGGGTTTTCCTGCAGCGTGATGAGCCTCTCCTGGTTTATGGTCCGTCATGGCCTCTGCTATCACACTGAACAACCTGCACAGAGACACACACACTATCCGTGAGAACTCTCCAAACATGTGCGGATGCAAATTGTGAAGCATTTGAAGCACAAAAATACCCGACGATGACGATAACGAAATCAAGCAAGTTCCATCCGCTGCGGATGTAAGCGCTGGGGTGCATGACTAAGCCGTAGGCGAGGATTTTAGTGAAGGTCTCGATAGTGAAGATGACGAGGAAGACATACTCGACTTGTTCCTGAGAACAAAAGAAAAATACAATGTGGGCATGTTTAGTAAAATTGGGGTGACCTTTTTTTCATGCGTCAGTCAGCGTGTCTGAAAGGAATAAAAAAAACATGCAGAAACAATAGATGAGTGCACACAATCTAAAGTGGCTTTTTTTTCTCTTACTTCACATGTGTTGTCATTAAAGGCTGACTGCACTGGATTTCTAACCTCTTAACCCACTGCCTAACACATGCTTAAGCCTTCTGTTGAATCCCTTCTCCATGCCCTTCAGCTTAAGGCTCCTAATCACTAGCACCACTGTCACTGTGCTTTTACCTCACACTGACACCATAATCCCGCCATAATGTGGTTTCATGTAAGAAGACATAAAGGGACTCACAAAAATCAGTTACATTCAACAAAAGCTATGCTAAAAATGCATGATACTGACTAAAAACATAAAAACCCTTCAAGTCACTGCAGGGAGGTGATTGTTAAACTGTCAGCTTACCTCCTTTGAGCAATCCAATAAAGGGATCTACTAACACCCTGCTGCAAGCGTTGGTGTGTGTCTCCCTGCTAGATTTTTGCTCAAATTAAAGTTAAATATCTAATCACTTCTGTTGCAAGCTCATTAGAATCGATGCAATCACATATGAGGCAAACGTGGAAGCGTTTGTAAATAGAGGAAGCTTTTTGTCTCACGTTTTGGCTAATAATAATAAGAAAAACAGGATTTTTAGTTTGACAGCTGTGTAATTAGAAATTTACAGTGAAAAATGATCAGGCTGAGTGGAAAAGCAGCAGGAAAAGAAAGAAAGAGCGAGACAAGGCAGATGGTTGGTGTTTAAATCAGACGTGATCCCTGACAGGGTCACCTGAATGAGGTCACACCACAACTTTTCCCTCCTCTAATACCCTTACCATCCAACACAACGCTGCTAGCTTCTCACTCAATGTTGCTACCTCACTCAAAATACCTACTGACTTCATGACATTATTACGTGAAACACTGAGACTCATTCCTACATCCCAAGAGTCGCGCAAACTTCTCTCAGTGTTCTCGTAGGTCCTGAGAGGTGATCTGAGGAGAAACACGTGCGACTGAGAGTCATATCTTGCAATGGCGAAGCTACGAAAACAAAGGAAACATAACGTAATGTTTTTGAATAGATACAAATACAAAGGCAACAATTTTCTGTCCTACATTGTTAATACCCCGAGTTTCACAAGAATGAACACTGTTTTAGTTCAGATGTAATATACTATTTCAGAAACTGCTATATGATCAAAAACTCGGAAAGTTGAATCTTCATGGGTATTTTGACTGACTGTGTGATTGTTTTTGCTATAAGCCAAATTTGTTGAATACTTTATTGTTAAAGTTTCTGTTTGAGGTAACCCATCTATTTTTTTAATGCACTGTACCAAATCCAATAACACTGTCCTTTGTAATAATATGAAGGTTAAAAAAAAGGCTGTTATTCCCTACATTGAGATTTACACCGCCCTAACTCACCTTTTGAAAAACAAAGTTGTGTAAAGCTTGTGTTTAACGTTAGATAAAGACACCTCTACGTTTATACCACTGCTAATGTCTCCACTGGACACTCACCAGTTGGTGATTGGTGGCATTGGAGTCATCGTCAGGGTACGGCTTTGTGACACCCATGGCCACACAGTTGGCAAAAATGGCGAGAAGGATGAAGATATCAAAGGGCTTGAGGGCTGTAGTTAAGGGAATCAATGCGTCTCTCCAGGAAATAAACACCATCAGACCATACAAGTCCAGCTCATCTTCACATATTTTCATTAACCCATGCAGCAGTTCTGTTTGCACGAACAGAAACACACAGCTGTGCGTCAAACACAGTCTGAAAAGGATATTTCCACTCTACCAGGGCCAGCGCTGCCATGCGGATGGGGTTGCTGAGAGTAAGGCAGCAGAGGGCTCGGGGGGCTCGGAGGGCAGACTTGTTGGCCTGCATTGCCTTTTTGGCTCCCCCTCCTCTTTTTCTGGCCGAGCCAGTCGACCCCATGGTGTCTGTCTTCCCGACATCGCCCACAGGAGGGGCATCTGTCAAAAACACATTAAGGGTATGTTATTCTTTCTTTTTTTAATATCACTGTCTAAGTAATATAAAATCAGTAACCACATTAACATGTTTATGATTTGTTTTATTCTGAGCAAATAAACATAGGTAATGTAAAGGTCTTTGATAAGAGAGGGGTGGGTCTGTAGTGTTAAAATATACTTAAATGTTATTCAATCACTGCCCAGTGCACAGCTCTACTCAATGTGCAACTTTCAGCAGCAGGTCTTCATTTATGGCTTATATCAAACCACACCTTACCATCTAACTCAATGAAGGACTTTGGATTTGACCCATGGCTGAGGTAACAGACAGGTATTCAGTCCTGGAGCCTTCACATTATAAGACCAGATGTGACCTACTTCTTTATTGGGAGCAGCATAGCACTTAGCCCAGCGCTATCCCCTTGTAGGTCTTTGAACACCTGTTGACAAGGCCCTGCACAGAGAATAAGCCTGCAGGTACATTTACACAGAGGATTGGCCAGAACTACAGACAAACCAGAGCTGAAATAAAGTGGCTTGTGGTGGAAATGCTGAAAACGAGGCCAGTTGTACAGCTTGTAAAAGTTTACTGCAGGCTAACTCTTGAAAACAAGCAGCAAAAAGTTCGCAATTTAGGCTTGTCGACACTGATAATAAAGATTATTTCTGATTGAAATGATGAATCAGCCTCCCATATCGCTTGCATTTTCTCATTTCCAGTCATTAAGCTGTTCAGTACGGCTGGGTTGACCCCTTTTTGTCGTGCATTACGTTGTCATTCCTATTTGTTAGATTCTCTCCTTGCAATATAAATCTCAGAGACAGTTTAAGGAGCGCTTACCTTTCTTTGCTGCATCCATGCCCGCAGTTCAACACCACCGAATCACTTCAAAAAACCCACCATTCAACTCCTCATGTGGTCTGCGATGCGCAATGGATCACAGATTGGAATTTAGGTCTCAAAAATAGAGAGCACTGTCTTGGTATGAAGTACAACAGGACCATCTGCAGCCTGTCATTTTACATCCACATGCAGAGCGACGCTGCAGCTGAGAGACTGCGGGCCATCCTGCTCACCGCCTGCCTGACACCTAGAAATCCAATTAAAGCCGGTTTCTGGAAGTTTCTCATAGGTGTCAATAAAAACTATAATTACTTTTTACTCTGCAGGCACATAAGAAAACAAACGCGTCCGCATGCATATCCGCGGTGGTCAGCCGTCAGGATTAACGCTGCTGAGCCGTTTAAAAGGATGACTGTGGAAATCTTTCAGGGGGAAGGTGCAGGTGGACTCAGGAGAAACCCTGTGGCTCTGTGGGTAAGGGGGTTGTTTAGTTTTAAAAAATGAATGCTTTAAATAATTGGCAAGATATAGACAATTAGTTTAATATTTCTGCTGGTTGGAGGAGCCAAATTTCAGGACCATGGACAGAAACAGCCGGTGGGTGCAGTAACAGACGAGAGGCGGCAGGGGGCGTACTTTCATTTAAAGTCTTAGGGGTCCCATTAAAAAAAAAAAAAACCTACACTGTGTCTTTCAAAACTTTTAAAAATCTTTATTTTTTTTAAAGGACTTCATAACTACATTAAGACAACAAATACATACAAATAAATAAATAAATAAATAACATCATTTCTACACATGGTTTAACAGGAAAAAGACTGGCTCATATTGCAACATCAATCTGCTGTATGAAGAAGAAACCATTTCTTAAAAAAGTAAAGAGAAAAGGTTAAAAAGTGCTCAGTTGCTTGATAGATGATGCTGAAATCAAAGTGACAGCTGGTCCAATACAATTAACTCACTAAACTGTGAATGTAATTCGGCTCTCAACTCCTCCACATTTTTTCCAGTTTTTGCATAAAAGACCGAATAAGAGCTCATCCTTGGTATATAATCATAAATACTAATGATATAAAAATAACAGATCTTCAGGAGAAGGCAATAGCTCATTAAAAGATAATGCATACTATAAGAATAGAATGGGTTTTGTTGTTGTTGTTCGATGCATTTGAAGCACAAATATTTAAAAAGAAAAATTCAAATATTTTATGATTGTCACACCTGATGGACACGTTCACATTCTCAGACTCCTGCTCTTGATTGTCTAATTCTCACTGTAAAACATAATGCTGTAAAGTCACAAACAGCTTATTTTTCAAATGGGTTTGACCCTTTTGCGTACCTCTTGTTTTCTTTAGAGGAAAACAGAGGAAGTCACTGAGAGTTACTTTTCTTTTACGACTGTTTGGATCTCATTTGAAAGTCAAATATATTTATTTTTCTGCACTGATAAGTTCTATTTTGAGAAGTCATTAGTTTCTTCTTTAATTATTTTTAACCAGAATAACCGTGAACCTATGAAGCCTGCATAGGACACACACAAAATATACAGTACATGCATATTTCAGACTTGAGAAGGTCCTTCGTCTAAGGAATGTCACCACCAGTTCCTACTTTATAACTCTGCATACATAGGACTTTTCATCAGGGAGCTATAGACTCAATCACCACTAGTGACCAAACATTTATTTAAATAAAAACCATGAAAATGATAAATGTTTGAAAGTCAAGCTTCACTACTTTATGTGTTCATACAAATATCTCTTTAATAAACACTTTAATAAATAATGATAATCTGCAAACTTGTAAAACACCTGCTTTCTCCTTTCTCATCAGACAGAAGAAACATTTTTAGCCAAGAAGTGGAAGCCTTAAATCTTGGTAAAACATGAAACATCAAAAGATTCCTTTTCTTTGGTAATAACTAGGCCTTATCTTAGTCTTTGTGCAAATATAGCTTCTCATCTCAAATCCCACAACGTGTCAAACTATCGCTTCAATAGTTAGGTGTTTAAACACTAAATAATCGCATGTCAGGACTGCGTATTTAACCCAAATGGGTCCTGTAGTAGTGGTGGTAGGTTACTAAGTCGAGTCCCATCATCCAATTTATAGTGCTCCCAGTTGAATAATATAAACACCATCTGTCTTTAACATGAACATGGTCTAAGGGTAACATAAATGTCGTACGAGATCCTGAAGGTGCAAAAGATGAAGTGCGTTAGGATCCTTATTCACACAAAAACATTCATTTATAATTAACTAAAACACATCATTATTTTCCCCTGAGGTAAATTCACATAGTGCAAGTGTAACATCACAGAAAGGACGCGTGTCTTCACCTCCTGTTACTCCTGATACCGGTGGCCTCCCTTCTGGTCCCAGTCCATACTGAAACTCGACCCTCATCACTGCTGCTGCTGACCACCATCCTTTGGAGGGAACTGACTGGGATCCTCTGCAAAGGGGATAGCTGCAGAAACCAGAAACGAGACCTCTAACAGCTGCAGACGGTTGGACAAATTATCATCTTTAATTTAATACGGCTTTTATAACTTATATCATTTTAGAATCAATTTCGAGCACTCAAATACTGACACATCCAACTCCTCCGTCTTCTTAACTGTGTTACAGTTTACACCTTATCGTGAGGAAAATATCGGTTCATTGTTTCACTATTTTCACAGGGATGGTTACTATATTGTCATCTGTTTGGTGGCAGACACAGAGCATGGCGTTGTTTTTACAGGGTTTTTTGTTGCTAAAAATGGCGCTATGAGAGGTGGTAATTAAATCAGTAGAGTTGCAGATGAGAAGACAAAACTGTGAGGTAAAAGATACTGAAAAGCAGGATGGTGGCGGAGGTAGAGGTAATATATGTCTGCGATCCGTTGTTGATATCAAAATGTTTTATAAACATGATTTAACATGTTCAGCTTCGCTCACGGTTCTGAAACTGCTGCGCTGTATATCTGGTTAGGAGGATCCCAAAGCCCTCAATGAGAGCGAGCAGAATTCCCCCCATCATGGCTGAGCCCACCATAGTTAACGGCCCGCCTGGAGGAAAACACAGATTTCACTGAATCGTGCAAATACATTTAATGTGGTAAATGACACAGAAGAGGTTCAACACTCGCTTCCTCTTACTGCGTGCTGCGAGGATGGCTCCAGTAAGAGCACCGCTTGATATGGAGTTCCAAGGATCCTCTCTCCCTCTGAGACGGACTAAACCACAATCAATTGTGGAGAAGAGGCCCCCCCATATAGCAAAGCTACCTGCAAAACCACAAAACAGCTGTTTGCAAGACTGGATTACAATGATCATGATCAATGAAAAACAGGTTTGTTCTGTTTAATAATTGGGTTCTATATAGCAAATCCTTTTACAGGTAAATCATCAAATGTAGAAAGGAAATGAAACTGTTTATCTCTAACACGCGCACATTAAGATTTCATGAGAGATGATTCCTCCTCACCTCCGATCTGTGGGGCTCGTATTCTCACTGCGTTTGCACTTCCTCTGAGTCTGTGTCTCACACCCTGAAACATGAGAGCCCTGTTTAAGTCTGTCTTTGAAAAAACACACACATGGGCTTCAGAAAGTTGTGATGAACATTACATGGTGAACTCACAGCTGGGGCATGACGAAAGCCCTTGATGGCCTGAAACACGCCTCCTCCAAGTGTGCCCATGGTGAAAGCTCCTCCACAGTCATCAACTATCCTCCAGGGACTGAAGACATGCACCAAAGAGAGAGAGAGAGAGAGAGAGAGAGAGAGAGAGAGAGAGAGAGAGAGAACATGTAAAGTTAGTTAGTTTTCTTAGTGCTCTTTTTATGCACTGCAGGTTTGCACTGGGGGTTGGGGGGATTGCAATTTCATCTGTGCTGTATGTTTAACATGGAGCATATTTGACAAATAAACAACCTTGAACCTTGAAGACAGCATAACATAAGAAAAGCCCCAAACTAACTTCTACTTCGTAGAGTATACATGTATACATGTCACCTCTTAGACACGTAAGTGTAACAGAGTTAAAAATGCACTTTTATTATTATTACTTTAAATTCATGTTTGTTGGCGTAATAAGTATTTGTGAATTTTATTTTAATGAGTCACTCTTATTTTTGATTGTTTGACTTATTTGCCTGTAGTCCTTTTTGCACTCTACCTAGTTTGAGCCTCCTGGGTTTCCGTAGCTCCTCCTGAGCTTCCGTAGCTTCTCCCGTCACTCCCCTCACATTGCTACTCCGCATTGCTGAGGGTAAGTTGTGCTAGATGTAAACTGCAGAGATATTGTGTTGTTCGCTCCATAAATCTAGCTATTTATGTCATAGCCTCTGGTGTATGTTGCTTACTGTTGTACAATATCGCGTTATAAAGCTGTTTTGTGTTGTTTTGACCGTTTTAATAAGTTTTATGGATGTCTTTGTTTCCACCGTTTTGGCGCGAATTTTGTGTGACGTATATTTTGCAGCACAGCTTGTATAAACGCTGTTCTTGTCTGCATGTTTAGGAGCAGAGTGCACATAGAGAAAAATCAGAAGACTATTAATGCGAGATTAATGTCTTCTACAGGTATGTGTATGTGTTTTTATTTTAAGTTGTAAAGTTTGTCTCTGTTTAGTTATTCCACCCCACTGCACTGTATTAATGTGGCCACCAGGTGGCATTTGTTTTTGATTTACTGTTATGAAGAGAGGTGTTAAAACCATTGTTTTAAAATGTTTTTTTACTGTGAGACATTGCTACTCCGCATTGCTGAGGGAGCAGAGTGCACATAGAGAAAAATCAGAAGACTATTAATGCGAGATTAATGTCTTCTACAGGAATAAAAGCTGGAGAACAGTGATCTGTGTTGTCATCTTTGAGCCCTAAACACGCACAAAATCATATCCGTTACACTGGTGCCGTGACCCTTCGGATCTTCAGACCAGCTTGACGCTCGTCGCCGTGGATGCTGTGCAGCCGCCCTGATCTACACTTCAGGATCCTTTTGTGGTTTTATGGGAGACTGTGGTTTAGGGCACTTTGTTTTAAATTCTTGTGATCTGTGAGCAGACTGTTTTTGTTTAGTGATATACGTGTTACTCTAATGCTTTTATTTTTTTATTTTTTTTTCTCTATTCCTCTCATTTAAAACACAACGCAAGTACATTTGATGGTTGAGATCAGCCACTAAATTGCAATGGATAGGTTTGCTAGTCCTACTTTGCCTAAAGGCAGGGGTGTTTGGTTCCATGATGTTGCTGACGGTGGGGCTGTAGGACATTCAAAGTTCACACCTGATGGTTGTGTAGAAACGGGTTCGGGTCTGAGCCCAGGTTGTACTCCTGTGGGTGGGTTAATGAGGGAGGGTCCCCTTAATTCCACAGCCCGCAGCGATGTTGATGCCATTCACCACCTTACGGACATGGTTGGACAGTTAGGTGCTCAAATAGGTGAGTCAATTGTCTCCAAGCTAATGTCAGCTGGTGTTGTGAACTTGACTAGTGACCACCAGACTGCCTCTACTGCCCAGAACTCACAATGTGACATCAGACATGACCTATCACATGTGACAGTCCATGTTAAACCAGATAAGGTACTCCAGACATACAGAGGTGACGGCACTGACAAACACTCGGTCCAGGACTGGATTGACATGACAAATACTCACCTCAGAAAACAGGACATACCTGTATGTGAACGAGCTGAAGAGATCATGGGCCACTTAATGGGCAAGGCCAGAGATGTTGTGAAGATTGCCTTGCGTAGTGATCCTACACTTGATGTTAAACAGAAACCTGAACTGATATATGATGTTCTTCTCCAATACTTCAGCGAAGCTCCCTCATGTCTCCCCCTTGCCGACTTTTATGCTACTCTGCCAAAACACAGAGAAAACCCAGTTGATTACTGGATAAGACTGAACAAGGCAGCAGACCTGGCTCTTGAGGGCCTGCGTAGACGTGGGAAGCAGACGGAGAGCATGAATGATGAGGTGGCTCTCATGTTTGTCAAACACTGCCCTGACCCGGAGTTATCCTGCACCTTGAAGTGTAAACCAATACATGAGTGGACTTCACGTGATGTTCAGCTGAGGGTTGATGATTATCAGAGAGAGTTGAGGGCAACTGGCAGAACCACTGGTGCTCCACAGCTGAAAAGCCAAGTCACAACCATCGCCTCTGAGCAGTCCAGCCTGACGTCGTCCAGCCTGGCAGCATATGAGCAGTGTCATAATGCAAGTCCATTACCCTCATCTTCCTCTCTCCAGGCTCAACAACAGGTGTGTCATCCTCCATGCCCCTCTTCGGCGTCTGTTTCTTGTCAGGGTGGTTCCCAGCATGCTCCAGTTGTACCAGTTGTGGCACATAATCTCCAACAGTCGGAGGAGAGGCTTCTCACTCGTGTGGTCGACATGTTTCAAGAGATGATGGAGAAGATGCAGCGGCGTGACGATTATCATCCAACACGTGGTGGGAAGTTCCGGCGGGCCCCTAATGAGCGACGTGCCAGAGAGGTGGGTTGTAAAGTCTGTAATGACTCCAGCCACACTACTATTTCACACTGCATGTCTGAGAGACTGTGTTTTGCCTGCCATGCTCCTGGCCACACCAGAATGAACTGTCCAGCTAATAACTCTCCCCAGCCACAGTCTGCGGGAAACTAGCCGACCTGTATTCGGAGGGAGGCAGTACAGGTCGCACCACCGACTCCCAAAGTGATGACATGTCAGATGCTGAAAGTGTTTACACTTCAGTGAGAGGCTCATGTGATGACTCTGAAGTTGTTGTCTACCAGAATGTTCACAGAGTTGGCAGCAGTGACAGTCTCTTCTACACGACTGTGAAAATGGGTGGGACAGTGAAAATGGGTGGAATGTTGGACAGTGGTTCGATGGCCTGCAGCATTAGTGAGGAAGCTGAGATGAGGCTGAGAGAGGCCGGAGTGATTACAGACCAAAAGCTGATTGATGTGAATGTAGTCCTTGTTGGATGTGGTGGACTTCGTGTTAGTCCTAAGTGTGCTTTTGATGTGGAGATGGAAGTGCATGGCTGTAGGATGTTAGTTCCCACTCTTGTTGTTCCAGGACAGCATGATGAGTTGATACTGGGAACCAACGTCATAAAACGCATCCTGCATCAGTCAAAGCTTTGTGAGTCCTACTGGAAGATAGTGTCCGGTCCCTGCCCTTCTGGAGACCCAGAAACTGAACAATTCCTGTCCATGCTGTCTGGTCTAAATCCCTGGAAAGGTGGAGAAGTTCCCGACAAGGTCGGTACAGTAAGGTGTAACTCAGCTACCTGCCTCGAACCTGGGCGCGAATATCTCCTGTGGGGGAGACTGCCCAAAAACACTGCTGTTTCTCCAGGAAGTGCCGTCATGACAGAACCCACGTCATCTCATTCGGCTCCCAGGGGTGTTTTGGTCGCAAAGATTGTGACTACATTGTGGGGGGACAGATGGGTCCCATTAAAGCTCATTAACACGTCTAACAAACCTGTGTTATTGAGGCGCAATGCAAAGCTGGCTGATGTCTACCCTGTCGTGGCACTTGAGGACGTGGATGGTGCAGAGCACTCAGAGGTTCCACTTGCTAGCTGCGCTCAGTCAGCCGTGCCTCCAGCTGCAGATGCTAGCTCAGCCAAAGACAAGCTCAGGTCAGTTGGGCTCAGTGGTGTCGATATTGAGTCTTGTGAAGTATCTGGTGACTGTAGGAGGAGACTGGCTGACCTTGTTTTGCAGTATGAGGATGTCTTTTCACGCCACAATCTTGACTGCGGGGAGGCAAAGGACTTTGTTCACCGCATACACCTGTCAGATAACAGACCATTCAGACTCCCATACAGGCGAGTGCCCCCTGGCCAGTATCAGAAGCTGCGTCAAGTGCTGAGTGAGATGGAGGAAAGGGAGATCATCAGAAAATCATCAAGCGAGTACGCATCACCTTTGGTGCTTGTGTGGAAAAAAAATGGAGATCTCCGCATCTGTACAGACTTCCGCTGGCTGAACAAGAGGACCCTGAAAGACGCCCATCCCCTTCCTCACCAGGCAGATTGTTTGGCGGCGCTGGGAGGGAACTGTCTGTTCAGTACGATGGATTTGACTTCCGGGTTCTACAATATGCCACTCCATGAGGACGACAGGAAGTATTCAGCCTTCACCACTCCCATGGGCTTGTATGAGTACAACCGTCTGCCGCAGGGTCTCTGCAACAGTCCTGGGAGCTTCATGCGTATGATGACCAGCATTTTCGGAGACCAAAACTATCTGAGTCTACTGTGCTATTTGGATGATCTGTTGGTGTTTGCACCTGATGAGGAGACTGCCTTGCAGCGGCTGAAGATGGTGTTTGGGAGGCTGCGTGGTCATAACTTGAAGCTGGCCCCGAAAAAGTGTTTCTTTCTCAGGAGGTCCGTCAAGTTTCTCGGGCACATCATTGATGAGGATGGTGTTTCAACGGACCCCAGTAAGATTGAGAACATCACAAACATGTTGACTTCTGACCTCATGGAGCCTGATGGTGTGACCCCGTCTCAGAAGCGGATACGGTCCTTTTTGGGGATGGTTAATTACTATCAGCATTTCGTGCCCAGGTATTCAGCCATCGCCAAGCCGCTCTTTGATCTGCTAAAGGGTGGGAGGAGGAAAGGCAAACACCATAAGATTAAGCTGTCAGGCAGGAGGTTGTGTGCCTCTGACTGGACGGTGGAGCGGACACAGGCTTTTGAACACCTGAAGTCCTCACTGATTCACAGTGTCGTCCTGGCTCATCCGGATTTTGCCCGTCCTTTCATGCTGTCGACTGATGCTTCCCTGGATGGCATAGGTGCTGTCCTGTCTCAGGTTCAGGAGGGCGAAACACAAGCCAGACCCATTGCTTTCGCCAGCAAGTCATTGTCTCAGTCCCAGAAGAATTACCCAGCTCACCGGTTAGAGTTTCTGGCCTTGAAATGGTCTGTCTGTGACAAGTTCAGTCACTGGCTGAAAGGCCACAAATTCACAGTCTGGACTGATAACAACCCGCTGACTCATATCCTGACAAAACCAAAACTAGACTGTTGTGAGCAACGCTGGGTAGCCAAGTTGGCGAGTTACGACTTTGATATCAAGTATGTCCCAGGTCGGCAGAACATTGTGGCTGATGCCCTGAGTCGTGTGCCATTTGTCAAGGAGAGTGTTGGTCACAGGCTGCTTGCTGAACCTTATGCAGGTCTCCTCACTGAGGTCAAAGACATGTCAAACTCATCCGTCCAAAATGCCTTCCGGTCATCCAGTGGTCACAAGCTGCTCTCCTCAGTGAGTGTCAATGCCCAGTCAACATGCAGCCCACTGCAGATGTACACTCAGTCTGTTGCAAGGGAGGATGTATCTGCTGTGTTACAGTCACACCTTGAGTGGGATGTTGGTCCGAGAGCCCGTGCTGTTGAAGTGTTGCAGCATCTGCCTCAGTTGATTCCACCTGGACAGGACGCCTTGCCCGCTTACACTGAAAAGGACCTCCGTGATAAGCAGTTGGAGGACAGAACTCTTTCCCGTGTTCTGTACTATGTTGAGAGACGTCGAAGACCCTCTAGGAGAGAAAGGTTTCAGGAGTCTGTCTCTGTAACAAAGTATTTGAAGCATTGGGATAGACTAACTGTGAGCAACGGTGTGCTATACAGGACTTCAAAGGACCTGAAAACCAAGGCGAAGCGCTTCCAGTATGTTGTCCCTGACTCACTCAAGACTGAGGTTCTGCATGGTGTCCACGATGGAGCTGGACACCAAGCCCAGTTCAGGAGCCTGAGCTTGACAAGGCAGAGGTTTTTCTGGCTGAACCTTGACAGGGATGTGAGAGACTATGTTCGCCATTGTCAACGATGCATCGTTAGTAAGACTATTGAGCCTGAGGGAAGGGCTCCCTTGGAGACCATAATATCAACCAGGCCGCTGGAGCTGGTATGTATTGATTTTTGGTCGGCCGAAGACTCCAGAAACAAGACTATTGATGTCTTGGTGATAACGGACCATTTCACGAGAATGGCTCAAGCGTTTCCATGTAAAGACCAGACAGCTAAGCAGGTGGCCAGGGTTCTCTGGGACCGGTATTTCTGTGTCTATGGCTTTCCTGAAAGGATTCATAGCGACCAAGGCGCTAACTTTGAGAGTCAGCTGATTAGTGAGCTCCTCAGGGTGTCAGGTGTCAGGAAGTCACACACAACCCCTTACCATCCGATGGGAAATGGGAGTGTGGAGCGGTTCAATCGGACCTTGGGTGGCATGATTCGTGCGTTGTCCCCTGAAGAGAAAGCTGACTGGCCACGACGCTTGCAGACACTCACCTTTATGTATAATTGTGCAGTCCATGAGACAACGGGTTATCCCCCCTTCTACCTCATGTTTGGTCGGGTCCCTCGCCTGCCTGTTGATGTCCTCTTTCATGCTGTCCTTCATGACTCTGCTGTGATGAACTATGACAAGTATGTGGCATGTCTTGCAAATGACCTGAAGGAGGCGATGGTGATCGCTCAGGACCATGCTTCAAGAGAGCAGAGGAGACACGCTCAACTGTACAACAGAAAAGTGAAGGGACCCAGTATTGATGTTGGTGACAGAGTGCTCTTGGCCAACAGGAAGGAAAGGGGCAAGAAGAAGCTGGCTGACCGGTGGGAATCGACCATCTACACTGTGGCGAACGTTAACCCCGAGACGCACACGTACAGGATCCGTGACACAGTCACTGGTCAGGAGAAGGTGGTCCACAGGAACCTGCTCATGCTGGCCAACTTCCTCCCTGTGGAGGCCACATGTGAAATGTCTGACCTTGCCTCTTCCATGTCCGCTACGGGCTCCTCATCCCTAGGAACTGATGACATCAGAGTGGATGAAGAGGTCTTGTGTGAGAGAGAGAATGAGACTCTTTGTGGAGCTAGTGGGAGCCTTGACAGTGGAAATGTTGAGATCTCACCTGTGACTGCAGAAGAAGGGCAGGACCCTTTGAGCGATCCAGAGCCCGTGGACTCTGAGGGGAGAACCATTGAATGGATCACACAGCTGTCTGCACCCAGTTTATCAGAGAGAGATGTTGCTGACTTAGCAAGCATGGACTCTGACCCCCAGACCTGCTCAGTCTCACCTGAGAGCTACACGACAGTTCACTCTGTGACTTGTGACTCTGTCCCTGTGACCGCTGTGGATGTCCTGGCAGGTGTGGGACAGCCTGACTCTGCTCTCGATACTATGACACAGACTGACAATGCCTCAGACATTCTGCACACTGTTGACCGGACCTCAACCATGCGCTGTGACTGTTCTGATGCACAGACACAAGTCAGGTCTAGATTTGGTCGATTGGTCAAACCTGTGAATAGGCTCATACAAACCATGTCCAGGCAGGATGTTGTTCAGGACAAGTTCAATGTTAATGCTGTTTGCAAGACTGTGTTCCAGGCTTTTGCTGACTAAAGTTTTAATCGGGTAGCTTATGACCCTTTTGGGCCTGTTAGTTTTGTAATGGTGTGATGTTCACCTGTTTTTATTTTGTGTTGTGTCATGGGGCTGGACTACACTACGTGTTGGGGTCTCGTGGGGTGTACAAGGCACCCTGTTAACAGTTGTTGGGTTGAGGGATAAGCACTGCTCTCATACCACTTCATCCTTATGGGATACATTTTGTTGTTTGGTTTCGTGATGTTGACCCCTGGTAATTTGTGAATGTGTGCTGTTTTCTATGGTGTATACTGTGTTGTCGGTGCTCATGTTCGATAAAATTCAGTGGGGGTGGGTGTAACAGAGTTAAAAATGCACTTTTATTATTATTACTTTAAATTCATGTTTGTTGGCGTAATAAGTATTTGTGAATTTTATTTTAATGAGTCACTCTTATTTTTGATTGTTTGACTTATTTGCCTGTAGTCCTTTTTGCACTCTACCTAGTTTGAGCCTCCTGGGTTTCCGTAGCTCCTCCTGAGCTTCCGTAGCTTCTCCCGTCACTCCCCTCACATTGCTACTCCGCATTGCTGAGGGTAAGTTGTGCTAGATGTAAACTGCAGAGATATTGTGTTGTTCGCTCCATAAATCTAGCTATTTATGTCATAGCCTCTGGTGTATGTTGCTTACTGTTGTACAATATCGCGTTATAAAGCTGTTTTGTGTTGTTTTGACCGTTTTAATAAGTTTTATGGATGTCTTTGTTTCCACCGTTTTGGCGCGAATTTTGTGTGACGTATATTTTGCAGCACAGCTTGTATAAACGCTGTTCTTGTCTGCATGTTTAGGAGCAGAGTGCACATAGAGAAAAATCAGAAGACTATTAATGCGAGATTAATGTCTTCTACAGGTATGTGTATGTGTTTTTATTTTAAGTTGTAAAGTTTGTCTCTGTTTAGTTATTCCACCCCACTGCACTGTATTAATGTGGCCACCAGGTGGCATTTGTTTTTGATTTACTGTTATGAAGAGAGGTGTTAAAACCATTGTTTTAAAATGTTTTTTTACTGTGAGACATTGCTACTCCGCATTGCTGAGGGAGCAGAGTGCACATAGAGAAAAATCAGAAGACTATTAATGCGAGATTAATGTCTTCTACAGGAATAAAAGCTGGAGAACAGTGATCTGTGTTGTCATCTTTGAGCCCTAAACACGCACAAAATCATATCCGTTACATAAGCACACACTCTATGTTGATTAATCAAGTTAAGATATCGTCATACAACAAAGCAAACGGTACATGAGAAATACTAACTTTTAAAATATACAAACTATTAACCCTACCAATTTACAGATGTACAAATGCTGATAAAAATACAGTTAAATAGTTGTAGGTTGTATTCTATTAGATTGTTTTTTGTAACTTCTTATTGTGGTAAAATAATTGGTACTATGAAAAAGATCTAAATCTGTTATTGCAATTAATTAAGATGTTTGTATGTGATGGTTCCTCACATTTGTGTTACTAGTGACAGTATCAATGGTACAACTCAGTCATATTCTGTTGCTGTGTAATATCCTGTTATTAATGAAGATAAGCCTCTTTTATTGAAGGGGGAGAATATGGTTGTTCTTTGAGGAACAAAGACACTGAGGATGCATACAATCGGCACTTTTAATAACAGATGTTATTTTCTTATCAGAATCCAACATGTAATGTCACAAAATGAGAACATTTGAAACTGAGCATTTTTCTCTGTGTGGTAAGACTTATGCAGACTACAAACGAAGGACTGGAGGGATTTATTTCACATTTTGTGGGTTGATAGACACTCACGTTACCCACATGTTCAAAAACATTGTAAAAGTGGATTTTTCATAATATGTCCCCTCAGCACACAAACAGAATTAAAACATATTGTACAATACAGTACAATACAGTTTAGTATGGCATGTAAAGCTGTAACATGCAATCAACCGGACTGAAGTCACTTTATATTTTTAACAGCAGGAATATAAGAAAAAGGGGGCTAGTTATAGAAACATCATGTAGACCTGTGCATCCAGGCCAACACACAAAAAACAGAAGAGAGAAGAGAAAGAGAAGAAAATGTGCCCGCAAAGCAATACTCAGCGTTACCTATCCTATGTTATGACTATGCAATAGAAGCATATAACAGCCAAGTGTCGTACAGAGTAGGTTTATCTTCAAACAGGATGAAGTAGTCACAGTCCCTGTGTGTTTGTAGCTGGTGCAGGATTTAGTACAGTGGACATGAACATACTGTAGAGAAGGTGGACACGATTTAAACTGGGCTCTATAAGAAGAAGCGTGTGTGAATACAGATTAAGATTACGTTGTTCAGTTTACTACACCTTCAGCTTTCATTCAAAACACGGATATATTGATGCACAAGGTTAAAGAAGCTGCTTAGAGCACTTTTTTTAAAAATCTTTATACAGCTTTATTATACACTGACACCGTTCACTTCAATGCATGCTCATCTATTTGCTCCCAAAACAACTTGAATACGACATTTAAAAAAAACAAAAACTGTTTCAGAGGTTAAGCATGGAGAATTAACAAAGAAAGGTCAAAACATTTCAAACTAATCTTACCAAGGTTCACGGGCATATTCCTCCATGTTTTGTTGTCGTCAGGAGGAGAAGAGCGCTACGTCATCAGTGTGCGCGCCTTGTGCTGTTTTTGGATGAGGTCGCATCGTTGACTCTGCTCGACGATCAGAGGGGTGATTTATTAAAAGATACAGGTAACGTGGGGTTTATTTTAATCATCAATGAAGTGTGACGTGTTGTTGTATTAATGGAGCACTCGGGTGTCTCTTTGTTGCTTCTTTGGAGGAATCGAGCGAGCGGTGCCAACCCGTTTTTGTTTTCTGGAAATGCAAGTTTCAATGTAAAAACAGCGGATGATGATTTCGAAACACATAATGAGATATGTTTCTTTTTAAATGACAAAGATGATTCAAACCTGATAATTTTTTGAGCTACAAAGTAAGGCAAAGTACATTTTTTCTTTTTAGATTCCCAGATAATTCACTCTTCAGGTTTTAGTTTGATTTGCTTTACTTCTTTCTGTTTAAAGAATCCCACAACATCAAACTTCCTGACTTTGTTTCCACCTCTCCAGCGTCAGCTAAATTATCTGGAGAAAAAAATATTCAGTTATCTTGTCTTCTGATTCTTAGACTGAAGTTGGGGGCCGCAAAAAATCCTCTCGAGGGCCGCAAATGCCCCCCTGCCCGCATTTCGGACACCCCTGTTGTAGAGTATAGCGACAATTGACCCGAGGCCTCACTAAGATTTCCCCCTTTTTTGTGAACTATGAAAATAAACCTGATTTGTTTGCATCATTTTTGCAATCAAGCAGACTGTTGTTTAACAATTTAATAACCTCAGCTCAGTACAGAAAGCTTTTCCAAGAAAAATAACCACGTTACAGGTTTGATTCAGAGAAAAACAACAACAAAAAAACAAATAAAGAAGATCATAAAAAGTTCCGTACAATATTATTTAAAAAAAACAAAAAAAACGAGCAATTCTAACATGACAGTTTTGGCCTGCAAGAAAAACAAGTTTGGACACCACTACTCTGTAAGTTACATAGTTTTTTAAATGCCCACACCATACATTTCTAATTAAGTCTCCATTGGGATTTTAGAAAGCAACAGCTGAAGACAAAAATGATTCCCCAATTTAATGTAGAAAATAAATTTCAGAATAAGACTTTAAGAGTGTTTTCATTTAGCAAAAAAAATATAATCTGATGTATATTAGACAATCATGGAGGGAAGGAAACGTATTTGAACAAAACCCACAAAGAAATTAAAAACATATATAATTGTAAGTTTGAAAAGATATGCAATCGACAAGAGTGTTGAAATGCTGGTTGTTATGATGAAAAACTGTGTGTCCGTGTATTATTAGAAATTAATGGTAATGTTACTACAGTCCTTGTGTTCTTCAAATGTAAAAACCCAAATGATTCAATATGAATTTGACAAAACCATTCAGCTCAATTATCTACGAATACACAGTAGTCAATGACATGTTGAAAATATCTGGATAATTTATTACAGATAGATAGAGATGGGACAGTGGGCATTATCTCTGTGTTCATGTTCCCAGCTGTTCAAAACAGCTGATGAAGGTTTGTAGTTGTGGTTGCATCATGATTTAATCCCCCCCCTCCTCTCTCTCTCCCTCTCTCTCTGTGACAGGATGCCTCTGCCCCCCGCCCTGCTGGCCCGCTTGGCCAAGAGAGGGATTGTTAAACCTTCAGAGCAAGGTACAGTAGCAGAAAACACATTACTAGAAGATCCAGGCCCTTAAGAGCTTCCTTCTGTGTTTCACTTATGTTCAATGACTACTTTTTTTCTTCTTCAATCCATCCAGAGGTAGACGAGGAGATTATTGCAGAAGATTATGATGACAACAACGTAGATTATGAAGCCACCAGACTGGAAGGTCTACCACCAAACTGGTATAAAGTCTTTGACCCCGCCTGGTACGTTTTCTTTAATAAATTGTCACTCTTCACTTACATTGTTTTCCTCTCCTTGACGGTTTGAGTTTTTGCAAACACAGCCAATTTGATGAGCAGTTAAATACAGCTGTTAAACTCATTCTGTCGCTCTTATAGCTCCTTTTAACTGTCTTTGCTGCTATTTAATGGTTGGGACTCACTTATGTGATTCAGGCTGTAACTCCAGAAGCTCACTCCTCCTTGTTGGTATCCTCACAAAGGCTTTTATTTTGAAAGGTGTTTTTAGAAATTAATTTTCCTTTTTTTTTCAACATAAAACAGAGCTGGGAAAAAGAACAGTCTGCATGAAATGCTTCTTGAATTGAATAGATCTGACTCACAATACTCTGAATTCACTGGTGGATGAAACCGAGTCATGCAACAAGTGTATTCTTAAGTAGAAGGGATTATTAGACTGTAATTACTCACTTTTGGTTGTAATGAAAAAGAATGATTTCATATTTTTGTGTCTCAACACACTAGCCTCTCTGCTAATCTATCTGGGGTTTTTTTTAAGTTGTACACTAAATTTAAGTCAAAATGTCTTTTTTGTAATCATACCTTTTTGATATAATCAAATAAATTCTAATAGTGTTTTTACTAGTGAAATGTAATTATTCAGATTTCCTCTCTTTAATGCACAGTGGTCTTCCTTATTACTGGAATGTCGAGACAGATTTGGTGGCCTGGCTTTCACCAAATGACCCAACAGCCATGGTTACAAAACCTGCCAAGAAAATTAGAGGTAATGTATCATTATGTCTCTGTTATTTATATTTTTGCTGAGTCATGATCAGTGTGATCCCATTGTTAATTTGCAACTCTGTCATATAATACTTGGTTAATATTGATTGCTCACTAATCTTTGCCGGTCTGACCTCGGTTTGGCTCATTTCTGACACAGATGAAACTTCTGACCATGCCTTCCTTTTATTTTGTCAACAGAGGGAGGTGAAGAGAGAATCGAGAGGCAGTTTGAGAAGCTGGACAGAGAGCGAGAGCGGGAACGAGACAGGGAACGGGAACGGGAAAGAGAGCGGGAGAGGGATCGAGAGAGGGATGAAGGCAGGGACAGAAGAAAGCAGAGGAGAGAAGACATGGCGCCATACAACAAGGGCAAAAGAGGTACATCATACAAAACAATCATGAACAAACCAAAGACGCTTGAACAAATTCATTGATGCATGTTTCTCTTGTAGGGAGAAAAGACGATGAGATGGACCCAATGGATCCAAGTGCCTACTCTGATGCTCCAAGGTATAGTATCAAACGCATCCTGGTACTCCTTTTAAATTTCTTAAGACATTTAGTATTTCACATAATCTTAGGAAATGTGAGACAGACAAAACCATGAAATTATGACACCAATTGGGGTCAAGCACTAAAGCACTATTGCACTTTCCGACAATTCCCATGATGCACCTTAATCCGTCTTTTCTAAAACCCTGTCCGTCAAATCACTTCACCCTGATGATACATTTTAATATATACGCTGGTATCAAACGTGCATCTGATGACATCACTGGGTTTCTCTTCTCAGCTCCTTCGCAGCTACAGACGTCTTGATACAGCTGTTTTACAGACTCGCAGTAAAACTAGTCAAACGCTAAATTTCTGAGTGCCCTTCCGAACCATGTTTTAAAACCAACTTGTTTTACTTCACAGGGGCTCATGGTCAACTGGTCTGCCCAAGCGTAATGAAGCAAAGACGGGAGCAGACACCACAGCAGCGGGGCCTCTGTTCCAGCAGCGACCATACCCGAGTCCAGGAGCCGTGCTTCGGGCTAACGCAGCAAACCAAATACCCAAGGAGTAAACAGAGCTCCACAGAAACGAATAAAACAGCTGTACAGTTTGTTTTCTCTTTGTTTACATGTTAAATGGTTGCTGACAGATCATCTCTGAAGTTCTTTTTTCATTCTGTTTGTACTTTTCAGAGTCTTAGCATTTAAACCACCATTGCATCCATACTCTGCTCGAACATGTAGTACAGGTGTAAATATGTTTTTATATGAACTTACGATTGACCATTTGTGTTGTTAGGACAATTTGCTGATGTGATTTACTAATAAATTTAAACAAACGACCCAACTTGTCTGTATGGTGTGGTGGTACGACTTGTAATAACATCTGTACAAATACATCTTTAACGTTTTATTACAAAATTCCAATGATTTAAAATCTCATGATCTATTATTTCTGAATATAACAACAAACAAAGTTTCATACAGGATAAACAAGGACAACATATTTGACTGGTGGTGAGAAAGGTGTGGCTCAGTGATCTGTTTCTCCTACATAGTGACAGATACAGTCATAGTCCAGAGTGAACACTTCCTCCTCGTATCGCTCCAGTTGCACCATCGCTCTGCACTTGTTCTTGTCCCGTCGGAGAATACGGCCGACCTGTTTTTAACAAATAAAAACGCTGCGATTAAAGAGTACAAACCAGTTTAAACGCATGGCAGGAATGATGATGGTTTGCTTACCTGTCCTCTGTGCTCCCCCAGTACAACCATTACAGAATCGTTTTCACTTTTTGGAACCATGGTTTCCAGCATGTCCTGCTTCACATCTGCCAAGAAACAAACAAACTGGGTTATAAGAAAGGCTGAGTCCCCACCTGTTCACTACTGACTCAGTAGATATATTAGATATTTGACTTTATACCAGTTCTTTTCCAAAAAGAGAGCACTTTTAAAATCTGCGCTGAGGACCCACTTAACATAGTTTCCAAAATGATAAGACAATTTCAACAAAATGTGATCACTGGTCCTGTAGAAAAGAGCCGGCGTCAGCCTCACCAACATTCATCCGTTGTTTTTCTTTGAGACTTACAGTCGTGAAATGTGTCTTTGACTTTTTAACCGTATTATCAGAGAGGCAACCGGATAACGCAGATGAGGTCTTGGGCGTTAAGATGACATTTTTTCTTTTGATTTTTTTCAACAACCAATAAATACAATCATTGAATTTAACCCTTAGTTGCAGCCCTTACCGGCAGGAAAATAATAATACAATACAAATATTTCCCTAACAGGACCTCTCTGTCTCAGCTGTTAATAATTATCTCCACAAAAACCAAAGGCTACCTGACTTCATGATTCAGTCAGTCAGTAAGATGTTGACTGTACATTTTATAACTGATCAAATGAAAATAAGACACCTGAAAGAATGAACTATCACCATGAAGAAGAGGAAGAAGAAGAAGAAGTGACATGGCTCTAATGACTCACCGTCGAGCAGTCTTCCCTCTTCAGTTCGACACACGCACGTTGACGGCGACAGGACGTCCTCCACACGCATCTAGAAGAAGAAAAGACGCATCTTAACAGCTGTGCTCGTTCTACAGTAGGTCAGACACGAGTCAATGCTCCCAGTGTATCACGGTTAATCAAACATAGTGGAACTATTATTTCCATCCAATGAATTATGTGTGTAATAGTAACGGGAAAAATGCGTGTCGAGTGTAATAATGAGGAAATAAATTTCCTTTACATGTTTACATGGACTGGATCTGGAATGACTCTTTAGTAAGCGTACATATTATAGATGTGCTTACATCACTGGGCATGTGGTTTGCTCATTTCGTACCTTTGAGTTGTAGTATCTGCCTCCTTTAAAAGCTTTGTCTATAAAGCGGACTTTCAGGTCTCTCTGCAGCCAGGAGGGGGGAGCCGGGGGTCGTCTCGCCTCTTTCACCGGAGGCTTTCCTCTACAGCAGAAACACAACAAATATCCCCAATATTTACTCAATGAAAACATCTGATAAATACAAGCATTTCGGTTTTTTGTCATGTTTTCACTCATGTACCTGTCTTGACTCGATTCTCTGTGTTTCCTCTTCCGCTCGTCTTTTTCTCTGTCTCTTTCTGAAGATTTGTGTTTCCCCTCGTTGCTGTTACTTCTCCTCTCTTTCTCCTCCAATCTCTGCTGCTCCTTCTCTCGCTCTCTCTCCTTCTCTTTTTCTCTCTCCTTGTCTTTGTGGGCTTTACTCAGGCGACCTGGCGGGGGAAAAGGAAATGGTTAGCATGGCAGTAAGGAACATCCAAACAGTGTTTCTGAGTGATAGTGCTCCAGTCTAAAGACATTACAGCTCAGATTACTGAAATGAAAAAGGAGATATTTTAGCCTCCCTACGTGAAGGCTAAAATATCCTCTGACTAAAGGAGAAACTGTTTTCCTGATAACTGGTAATTTATTGGTCTATTGAATGTCAGAATATGCATTTCATAGAAAATGTAATAAAAACTGAAACTATGTCATTTATAAAGAGAATGACTAAATTAACTATTATTTACCTTGCAGATGTAGTTTGAATATTGTGTTTACACGCTGCAATGAACATTTCTACTGATTCCACCTCCAAAATGGCGGTCGGGATTTTGATATTTTCATGGTCCCAAAACATCACCTCATTGAGCTTGCAGGAAAATCATTATGTCCAGATCAGTTTCTCCAAGTGAACCCTTTCTTATTCCTTTGCTCAGATATACTCACTTAGGTCTTTGCTGTTTTTGTCGTATTCTTTGCGCCCGACGAGTTGAACAGCATACTGGCTGATGGTCACTGTCTTGCTGCCAATAGCTAGCTTCACCATGAGTCGAGCGTTGTCTGGGTCGAGGCCTTCAATCTGCAGCATAAAAGTGAAAGATATGAGTCGTTTGGAGAGACGAATACAAAGAAAATGAAACGGGAAGCTGACTGACACCCTGGGGAAGTTTACGGCGCGTCAACCTTTCAGGTCAGCTCTACCTTGCCGTATAGCTCTTTATGCGCCCCTGATGTCACCAGCACGCAGCCACCTGGACCCATCACCAGCTCCTCCTCCTTCACACGCTCCTCACCCGGCTTGGGAGGACGCTGATGTCTGCTGGGCTCCAGGTCTTTGATCGCTGCACGGTCAGCACCAAGACCCAAACCTTTGGGACGGAGCTGGTTTTCGATTGGCTTCACATGTCTGAAGAAGAAAGGGAACGACAGCATTAAATCAAGGGACAAAGATGAGGGAACAGTTGGAGACAAACGTTTATTATATTACAGTGTTCTTCCTGACGTTGGGGTGAGCTAACACAGAAGGTCAAATTCACCCTAGTTGAGTGGAGAGGGGTGATTATGATTACAAAACACAACCCATTTTCTGCTTGCAAGTTTCTTCTTTATCATGTGTTCACACTGTGACTATGTTCAGTTACACATAACATGAATATACAGGAAAAACAAAGTCATAAATGCATCAGGCTCTGACATCACCGCATCATTCTTTTTACATCATATCCTGCCTCTTAACAAATCCTCTCCAGCCTGTAAGAACATTAACAAAGCTCCACATTTTAGAAGCTGCTAAGGCAATAAATCATTTATCAAAAAATTTCTCTTATTTTGTCAGTTTCGTTAAAAAATGTTTCCATTGTTATTTAAACAACACATCGGTGTAAGTAGGGGTCGGGTTCAGTTTCTTACTTACTGTTTAAAGGTGCGGCCAATGCCTTCTTCTTTGTTCCAGCCCATCCCTTTGAGCATAGCCAATCCATAAGCCTCAACTGGAACACTCTCATAATCTGCCTCTGTTGACTGGAAAACAAAAACTTGTTCAGGAAGTGCATAAAGTGTTCAAAAGAAGAGAAGAAGAAACACAGAAACCATGGCGTTCATTCAAAAATAGAGTCAGGCCTAAATGAGGTGCTTATGTAATCTTTGAGTTTGGAAACACGAGAAAGTGCTGGAGGCGACTGACTGAGAAACAGTTCATGATGCCGGTCTTACTCAGCATCTTGACTCCAGGCTGTAAGACTCATCCCGGGCTGACTAAAAGTCACCAGGCAGCAGCCACAGAGACCTTCATCCGAGCGGCGGGCCGACTCAGCTCCGTCTCTGCTGAAGGCTTTCCTCTGAGGGAAGCTGGGAGCACACTGAGCCAGTTTCCCCTGACTCTCCTGCTCTGACAGACACATCTACAGTGACCGACAGCAGATATGGGATGACAGTGATGGGACGTGAGGCATGTGATGAAAAGAGGTCTGATTGGTCGCCTGCATGTCTCTGGGGAGACACCTCTCTGCCACCATAGACTAACTGTACCATGAACATACGCACAACTGTGAACACACACTCAGACAACCATCAGCACTTTCCCACACTTACATTTCAATATGAGCCAAAGTAGCCATTCTACCAGATCATCGTCAGAATATAAATCCAAAGTGTAAAATACAAAATTACAAAGTTAAACATAATAAAAAAAAGAGTGGAGGTATCTGTGCACCATGATCAAGGGTTAAAGGAAGGATGATACATTTACAAGAATCTCTGACTGATGGCAAAGTCATCACCACGTCTCATAACCTGTTCATCCCTGCTTCAGAGTAAAGAGTATTAATAACAGTCACACAACTCGCATCCATACTCACTGATTCAGGCCGCAGATCCACCTTCACATGGTCTCCATCCTCAAAGCCGTCTGGTACTTTGTTTTGCATCAACAGAGGGATTCTGAGGTTCAGGTTTCTCTCCGTTTGAGAGCCATTCTGCCACTCCTCCAGCTGCCTTCGGGAATCTATCAGAGAGGATTAGAGAGAAAGGAAGGTTTTTCTTTTATCATTTTAATTTTACTAAATGTTGCTTAAAGTGCTGTGCTCAGGATGGATTCATGTTGAGTGCTAGTAGATAACATAACAAAGAGTCAGGTCTCCTGCCTGCTCTTATGTAAAGTGACTTGAGATGAGATAACACTGATGATCAATTAGTGATGTATGGGAGGAGCTTTGAGTACAGGTAAGTTAATGGCAGCCTCTCTAAGGAGCATCAACACTGAAACACACCTTCAATGAGTTCTTTGACCGCCTGAGAATCCACAGAATCATTTCCCTGGGTTGCTTCTTTCGTCTTGCCTTCACCAACGTCACTCTGGACCACTTTGTCAGTTTTGTGCCAGCGGTTCTTTTGGATGAGAGGGATGATGAGCTCTTTGGGCTTCTCGGATGGCTTAGTACTGACAGAGACAAAGCAGAGTTAGCGAGTTGGTCATATCTTTAACACCACACACAGCCACAATTCACATTAACACGTTGTCAGTGTCACTAAGAACATGCTTCTAAATCCAACAGGGTTTAATTTCTGTCTGGCGAGCTTTGATTGAACGGAAACGTAACCGTTACGCGAATGCTACAACAGTTAGCATTAGCTTCCGTAGCGTACCTTTGCAGTTCATTTTTGTCAATTCCGGTCAAATAATCCCTCTCGTCTTTCTTAAACTTGGCGTCGCCTGTTGGGGCTTTTAATTTGCTGACAGTTTTAGTAAAACCAAACGACACAGCCGGGTTCTTTCTCTCTCCAGGCTCCCCAGAAGCTACAGAGTCGGGGGCGCCTGTATCGTTAGCGAGCGACGCCATTGCTGTTGCTGAACTGAACGTAAAAGAAATGCATTCTGGGAGGTGTAGTTTTCCCCTGCTATGGTTATATTTCATTGTAGTTCCCTTCAGATAACCACAACTCCCATCATGCATCGAAATTAAAGGCACAACAACACGTATAGCGGATCGAGATTGAAACTATGTGTCATCGGATTTTGTGGCGGAGACATAAATAAAAATGTATTATAATCTGGAAAGAAGGAGCAAGATATGCAATAAATACAGGCATAAATAATGTAGCCTACCTGTTTCCACTGCAGGTATCCTATTTAAATTTCGACAATTTTAGCCTCCTATATGAATGAAAAGTTGAGAGAAAACAAAATGTGAAGGTCTTATTAAATTAGGTAGGCCTTCACAATTATTAGGATACTTTTATAGTTACCTCGCAGAGTGCCTACTCCGTGTTTTTGTTTTTGACACGTTGCACAATTTATTATTCATATTTCTTTCAAATATATTTTTTAATTCAGTATTAAAAAAAGCAGTAGACCAAATGGGGAGGGTATTGACATATTACTCGTATACCTTTTCTTCAATTAAGGGTTTAAATTGATCTGAATTCGCGGAGCTTTATAAAGGTTAGACTTGTTATCGGAACCCAATAGGCCGACGACACATTTTTGTGGAAAAACTCAGTTGATCATTTGGTTCTCACGCCTTTAAATCCAGGTTGTAAGTCGTAAGCGAAAAGTGATGCTGCTGATGCAGGTATAGGCCTCCAGACTGAGAAGGATAAGGGGCGGTACTTTTAACTCTTTTATTCCCTCCCCTTTGTGCTCCTTAACTTCCCAAGATAACCTTCCCCATGTGCCTTTCTTTCGTAGTTTCTTTTCTATAAAAGTGCCTTTTGGAAGAAGGAACATCAGCCTGTGCACACTTCCACGTGGACATCTCATCTTTTACGCAATGCAATCTAATCAAATCTTCGGCAATTGACGGTCCTCGTCCTGATTGCACTACGACTGCTGCAGCTCAATGACACCTGCTCGGCCACACAGACATGACCGACTATTTTTGGTTTGGTTAGGCTGATTGTTGCATCGGGATAAACCAAGGCACATCTGAATTCAAGAAGCAGTATCCGATAAACGAGGACTGCGATCAAGTACTTAAATAGAAAAGCGAACATGAAGGTAAGACACATGTCCAGCACTTCATGTTTAATAGCCTAAGACTTCACACTCCTTACAAGTTCACCAGGACGTTGTGACTATGCTATTCGTTAATTCTCAGCGTTGTTTTTGCCTATAGCAGTGCAGCAGCTGCTAAATTTGTAAGCGTCCACTGCCAGATTTGCCCGATAGTGTGTCTTTGCATGTGTGTCCATGTGTGTACGTGAGTGCCTGTGTATTATTCCCTCTCTCTCCTCTCTATTACTCTCTCTCCCTCTCTCTCTCTCCCTCTCTACAAGATCCCTCAGCTCTCACAGCATCAGTCTGTCCAAATATCCCGTCAGCCGTGCGCATCGGCTCGCACTGACTTTCTCTGGGATACGATACTCGCCACTGCATTCCCACGCTGCTTTTTTTTTTTTTTACCATCTCACATAAGGGTCCTGGTTTGTTTTGTTGTTGTTTTAAATCAAGCAACAACATATTTATTTAAGTGCATGCCTGGTGGTTAACCTCAGCCGGGTCAATGTATATAGACGCGTTCAAACGGATCCTCTTTGAAAGGCTGAACTGCTTGAAGAGGATGTGTGTGTGTCAGCGCCAGGGCAGGTCAGTATTTTGTCTAAATATGAGAAATTTGAGAATGTGTGTGTGTGAGAGAGAGAAAGACAGAAGGTGGGAGTGTGTGTATGTAAACTACTCAGCCAGTGTGTGTGTGTGTGTGTGTGTGTGTGTAAAAGAGAGTGATGATTGAGGCAGATTTTAGGGATAAGCAAGTCATTTTGACAGATGAAGTTTACCTTTGTCAACAGCAGGTGGTCATGTGTGGGTTTGTAAGTGAGAGAGTGAGTTTGTGGGCACATGATGATAACTTATGTTTGGAAAGTTTGTTATGAAATTTTATTTGTAGTCGTTTTTTTTTTCTTTCTAACATTTATTTTATTTCTATTTTTTAATCTCCTGCTGCAGAAATCACAAATACATTAGAAACGGGCTACTGCACATATATTCATGTCATAAAAAATACTCCGACTTGCAAAATGCACTGTGTAGTTCCCAGCCAGGTGTGTGCATACGTTTGTGCCCCACAGCTCTGGGTATGTGTGTAGCTGTTTGTTTAGGGCGTGTCCCGTTTTTTGAAGTGATGGATATGTGACCCTGACTTAATGTTTTGTGTTGCTCTGCGTTGTACGAGCTGTCAAGGTTATGCTATTATTATTATTACTATAACTAAAAATCATTAATTTGTTGAAGGGAAGAGAAGCAGGGACATGTGGTGTGTTAGAGTGTGCACATATGCTCTCATGCTGCTCTGGACCTCACACTGTTTGTTTTCCTCTCTGTCTCATCATCTATGGGCCCAGCAGCACCTGACTCGCACCAGAACTGAGAAAAGCCTTTTATTCTGGGTTTGTCGTTGTTTCAAATCAATTCTCTGCTTGAGTTTGAACTGACAGTAAGTGGAAATACATGTATGGGTACTAACATGACTCTGCTCTCACTGCTAACAAGAGGGGAGGATGAAGTGAGGTGCGTTTCTCCTCTATCATAGTAATGCACGTCAGCTGGGACTACTTGATTGTCTAATTATGTACCTCCTGTGTCCTTCGGCATCATGCATATTCATGCTGCTTTTTTAAGGTGATGTGAAAACAATGTGTGCATGTGTGTGTGTGTGTGTGGTCCATGTTGTGTGTGTGTGTGTACATGGTAGTTTACCCTTGACAGGGCAGGGCTACGCAGGCATTTTCTCCCATCTGTGGTCCAAACCTTTGCTCCCAGCCACTGCATTTGGATTCAGCAGTTGTACCCCGCTCTATTCTTAGTCCTCAACAGTTCATTTGAAGTCTGATGTGAAATATTAACAACAATAACAACTACATTTATATGCTGAAAATAAACTATTTTTAGTTCTTCCAATGAGGAAAAAAAAAAAATCACAAATGCCTCTAATACAGCCCAAATTCAAAGAGTATGCCGGTCAATTATAGTCAGCCTAATACTTTAGCAAACCTCCCAAAAATTGGCAAGTTTCTTCTTCTTTAAAACAGTACTACACACACTGATCATGTGTATCTTGGATGTAATAGCAACTGCTGTTTTACATCACAGTAGAAGAACTTATTTCAGGTAAATAATGAAGCGATTCTGCACTCAACCACAGTTTTCCTCTCACACTCATTTTAAGTGTATAAGATAATATAAAGTAAAATAAGGAGCAGTTTATGATCAAATATCAGTGTTTCTTTGATGCCACGTGGCAGACACATCAGGAGAGGTTGCTAGAAGGGCTGCGGCTAATGTTAGCGTAGCTTGATTTTAAGCTTTTAAGGTTTGTTTTATTCAGTGTCCTGAGTTAGGCACTTCAACTGTCACAGACTCACAGGGCTAGAAGTATACAGATGTTTGAAAAACATGCTGTAGTCCAGGTATCACAATTTTTCATTGATGATAAAAAAAAAACACTAACTTTGTCTTTGAATATAACACTTATGGGGGGAAAAAAATCTTTATACATGTTATCTTTTATATTGCTCTACAGGTTGTCATCGATCCTTATGTAATAGTTTGCATGCAAAGATTATTGCCAGATGTCTAGTGTTGTGATTATCTTTGTGTGTGCGTGCGTGCACATGTGCGCGTGTGTGCATGTGTGGCCATATAGAAATGCTTTGAATAGTCTTTGTTCAAACTTCAACATAACAATGTAAATTGAATTGGAGAGCATTAAATAACAAAAAACTATAAAAGGCAGAGTCACAAAGAAAGTAATTTATTGCTCAGCTTACAATGTAGCAATACATTAAATCCTAATCCCCCATATATCAAAATATGTGATGGTATTTCCTAAGTTCTACCAAAGCACAAACACTGTCTGTATCCAGGGAGATTTAATTTGGTTTGGATCAGCCTCTGTTAAGTGTTAGACTGACTGAAGTAGCAAATCAATAACTAATCAATGATAGTGCGAGGAGCTACAATTTATACTGTGCCATATTTGAACTGTCAAGAATGCAATGAATCCATGTATCCTTGAGTCAGATGTGAGTTGGACAACTGGGATCAATATCAGGTGGTGAGACAGGCAGCCAGGAGCAGGCGAGGGTCACCTTCACCCATCCCTACTGAATCAGCAGTATCTCTATCACACACACACACACACACACACACACACACACACACACACACACACACAGGCCTGCTTAGGTTACCAAGCTGCGACCTCACAAAAATGCTCATTATAGTGAACTGAACCTCCCCCCCATTTCCTTATGAATAATACATTTTCTTATTAAGATTGCCGCCATTTTTTAAATAAGGTGACCACGCCCTTTTTTCATTCTGCTCCCAGTCTGGTTCTATTCTATCTGGCTCTATTTTCTGCATCATCGTCTTCAACATTTTAGTTTAATTTTCCTGCTTTTTCCATCTTTCTTGTCCTTCATCTCTGTGGAGACACTGGTCTGCTCTGCTTAATTAAACTGCTCCCTCCTCCAGATGAGGGTTCATCTCTGATCACAGCGAGGAGTGTAATGCGTCCTGGCAGACTGAGTAAGATGACCTGTTGTTGTTGTTGCAGTCGTGGTGTTCCTCAGAAGAGCAGTGTGTACACAACACGCCCCACTAATGCAACCCCCTGCCTTGACCTTGATCCCTGATGTTTTCCCCCAAAAAAGGACATCCGTGAGTGTGTGTCATCCTATCAGGTGTGCGTGTCACTTTAATTCTCAATGATGATTAAATCTTACACTAAGTCCCAGTCAATAGAAGAGCAGCTTTAATATCAAATCACACACAGGAATAGATTGTGTATCCATTGATGGCGTGCGGATGATATTGACTTTTCATTCCATGTATTGTTAGGTTTTTTTTCATGTATACTTTATAGTGAGCGAAATGTTTCCATGCGAGTGTGATAGAGGGAGACATTTTGTGTTTTGCGACCCACACGCATTTAATCTTTTATTTTTAAATCTGCCTCTGCTGTCTGTTTTGTGTTGAGCACTCTCGTGCCCTAGATTTGAAAGCGAGTGAGCATCAGGGAGCTTTAAGGCACCCCACGTTGCTCACACAGTTTTGGTGTAAATATTTGGCGGGAGAGCTCAGGGCACAGATTTCAGATATGTCTGAGAAGTCAGACTGGGACAATGCTCACATGCCTTTTTGTTTTTTTTGTAAGTCTGCCACTCCAGCGGTCTATGAGATGAATTAAAGGTCAGCGGTTATTTAAGATGCCTTGTCTCACCTTCAACCCTCATGGGAGGATGCAGTGAGATGAGGAGCAGTGTGCTTCACCACAGGTCAGAGTGAAGTCCTGCACTCTGCACAGCACACCTCTGTTGGAATTGGAAGGTTATTTTAGACAATGTGTCGAATTGTTTTTCAAAAATTGAGACTGTCGTTTAGATGAGCTGTTCACTCTTATTATGTTTTATTTAAGCTAACTTTTGATCTTCTTATCTTTGATTTGCAGGTTTGGAATCAAGTTGCATATTATAATTGATCAGTTGATTTCTTGAAATGAATCCGTAATTATTAAAATAATTGAACTTCTAATCTTGTCTTTTCTCTTTTTAAAATATAAACCATTTGTTGGTTTTAAAAGCTGTTTTTAGTTTTAGAAACTGATTGTGGCTACAACTATTGATGATTTCAAGCATTTATCAACTGCTACTGAAACAACTTAATTCTGTTCGGTGATTTGATATTCAGTATTTTCTTTAAAATTTTTTAAAAAAAAAGCTCTTTGCCCGAAAATTTGATTTGAAGCTGAAATAATTTTTTTAAGCAGTAAAATCACAAGTATAGAACAACAATCAGGATCATGTGTTAATCTTTAGTTTTCTTTAACAAGATGGTCATTACCTGATCTTTATACACTCACTCAGTAGATGTAGGTACTTATATTAATAATTAATAATAATAATAATAGATATTTGTAATGATACTGAGCAAGAACAGAAGAAAATCAACAGTTAAGAAATTTGACATTTGGTTATGTTTTGTCCAACTTGCTTCAGTTATCTACGTATTATCGAAAGCATAGATGATTCATTTTCTGTGGAATAATTACTCAGTAAAATAATTTACCAACTTTTGTATTTTTACTTAATTGATGGTTACAGCTTAAAGTTCACCTTTGAATGTGAGCAGCAGTGCACATGCTCTATAATAACTCATTCTTGCTGACTCGGTTCAGTTTTGCAGACTCATGAAACTCCAGTCTTTTTTAGTTGTTTATTCATGACGAGTGTTTGCAGAGAGACAAATAAATGGAGTCGTTTGGCATGCTGGTCACAGTGAGGCTGACAAAACACAGCCAGTCAGTTCATCTATATTCTCAGAATTTCACTTTTCGGAAAGATGAGTGCCGTGAACTTTGAGTGAGCAGGCATAAAATACCAAACACGCTTACATAAATTCATTCTTGCTGAGCTAATTGAACAGGCTAATTTCATTATCGCAGATCTCATTTAGAGCGGAAACACAACGTCGACAACCGAGCGAGCATGGCTCAGACAAGTCAAACCAACAGAAGCTTTCATAGGCATTAAACTCGACTCTTCTGTTCTGCTCAGCCAGCTGCAGAAAAGCTGCTGAGTGATGGGAACATTTGGAGAAAAAGATCATCAGGCAGAGTTAAACTTGAGCACCATCTCACTGCAAAAGCTGATAGTGTTGAAAGTTTGTTATCTTTGAAGAAGTTCCTCTCTAACTTCTGGTCTGTGGTCAAAGCCGATTATGTCAGAGAGCTATCTACCAGCTGAGAGACGGCTTTGATGGGGATGAGGGCCGGCATGTAGATAGACATCAGGAGCACAGGGAGGATCACGAGAGCTGACAGATACTGCTCTCACCACAAAGCCTCAATAATGTTACTGGTACAGAGGTGACATCAGAATCCTTGGTGCCAAAATGAAAGTAAAAGTCACAGTGAGGTTGAAGAAATACTTTTTTTCTATACAATTAAGTTTCCCCTCATCTTAATTAATGTGTTAAGCTCACGCCCTGCTTTTCCTGAAGGTCTTTCAAGGCGTTTTGCACCCCAATGTCAAGTGCTATTCCCTCATGTCCTTGATTCGTTGCTTCAAGTTGACTTTGAATAATTGAGCTCTGTGGCAAAGCTCATCTGTGTAACTTTAATAAATGATCACCCAGGAGATCCAACCTGAAATAACCGCTTAGTTAATTTGTCCTGTAAAAAAAGATATTTCACTTTTGACTGCAAGCCAGCAGGGAAAAAATGGTACCAGCTTTTTACAGATTAATCACGGGAAATAATTAAACATGCAGAACCTTGAATCTTAGCATTATCACTGCTGCACTGTTAAGTTTGTTAAGATGAGGCTTGAGTTTCCTTTTCTTTTTTTTAAACTCGGTTTTCGTAAAAAAAAAAAAAAAAAAAGAAGTTGTCATCATGGTTAATTAACTCTGAACAGTGAATGTTCTCTGGATAAAGCAGGCATGTGTTTATGCAATTCAAAGCTAAAAGGCATATGTCAACCAGAAAACAAGATGTGGCGCAGCTGTTCATGCCACACGGAGTCACAATAGCCTTGAGCTTTTGCTTTATACTTTAAACAAAGATGGTGAAGAAATGAAAAAAAATAAAAATAAAAAACCTCTAAGAATAGCTTGGAAGTCAGAAGGATGTGTGTTTTGCCTGTGATAGATTGCTATGGTTTGAAATTACACTGAGAGGCTGTGCTTTCAGGCTTTAAGGATTCTGAACATGTCTCTGGTGGAGAGGAAGTCAGTGAAACAGGATCTGTGTTGGTCAGCTCTTCCATGACCTAAAGGTCAGAAATCTCAATTGAGCATTCTTTTTATAGGCTCAGATATCCTTGAATCCTTATAGTGTGTCCTCTACTGTGGGTCTATTAGTTTTATTGTTGGCTCTATAATTCATCTAGAGTGATATGTGTGCTGTTTATGGTCAAGGTAGACATGGCTCTATGGATGCCATCGTTCGTCAGTTCACCCTTTTTGATCCGGACTGAACATCTCATTTATAGATTTGATGGATTGCCATGACATTATGAACAGACATTCATGGCTCCCCGGTGATAATTCCTGCTGTTCACCTTAAATTCCCTGACTTTTTTTCATACGCTGATTTTTTTTTTTCTCCTGTTTTTATTGTATAACCTTAGCAGCCAGAGATGGATTACCATTACGTGCCGACTTAATGTGTCATTTTTTACTGATTTTGGGATGCATACAGACAAAACGTTTTTATTAAATTAGTTTCCTTTTTTGATCAGGGGAACACTTATTTAGATTAAAATGATCTATTTTTAAGAGTGTCCAGTCTCAGACAGGCAGCAACATAGTTCACAAAGTTTTTGATAAACGAAAATCAGCCATATGATTATAAGAAATATCACTTTAATACAGTACATTAAAAGACACAATCGCGAGTAAATCAGCATTAGTTCTCAACATAAAATACAATCAAAACATTTGGCCAGATGTGCTCACGTCTAGGTAATTTAAAATCACCTTAAAACATCAAATGAAACCAGCTCTTTACAATTCAGGTCTGTCATTTATATATTTGGAATCAGAGGTTTCACATCACACCCATGAACTGTATACAAACAGTCTGAGTGGCGTCACCCTTTGGCTGTTTTCAAAGCCCATTCATGACGGTTGCCAGACTGGAAATGGTGACTCTATCAAACTTTTGGTCAGCCTTACAACAGGCAAAGAGCTGGAGAAGAGGCAGGCAGGCATCAAGCCGCCTAACAAACTTCTAAAACAGGGCTGCAGTCAGCTCAGTTAGGCCTAACTTGTTCTTAAGTTAAAAAAAAAGAAAAGAAAAAAAAGTGCTGATAACGACATTAACTAATAAGACCAAAACTTATTTTTGCACAAGGCTGTACACAAGTTTAACAGCGATTTTAAAGGAGCAATATGTATCTCTGACCCCTAGTGTTAAAAATGGGTACTGTAGTCCAAAGCATTGAAGAAAGCTATCTTTTTTTCAAGCAATCCTACTGGTTACAATACATTGAAAGTTTTACAAAGCACTATTTAACTTTATGAATCCATAAAATCCCTTTGTCAACAGCAGTACATCCCTCGCTAGTCTCACCGTTTACCTAAACCTGTGTTTAGTGTGCACACAGAAACATGAGTATACAGGGCCAGTTTGTAGCCTCAACACCTGCAGCAGGAGAGTGTGTGCAGGGCGGTGTCAGTGTGCGTCTGCTGCGGGACGTGTCCAAGCTTCAGCAGGCCTGACAGGCTGTGGCTCATTAAACCCCCGTCAGACGCACGAGGTCAAGACAACAGCTACTGCGCGCGCGACGCAATCTTCCTCCTACTCAAGTATAATATGGACACACAGAATGTGACTGTGCCGGCCCAACAGGACAGGATAATACCCAAGACTTATGAGTCGCTTTATTTTTAGCATTTTAATCATTTCTGCCAACTGCTGAGAAATTCTGAGAAATCTTAAAACATGAAGAGACTAACGGCTTACAGAATCATTATTCCAGATTCATGAATGTGGGAATATGCTGTGTAAATTGATGTTTTTGTTTCTATTCTCTTCTCACAGCACTCTTTGTGCAAGTTGTGACTTGTTGTGTTTTCTAGCTGGGTGTGCAGGCTGGTCAAAAGTGTTGCTGCAGAAGGTTTCACAGTGGGGCGGAGAGGGGCCAGTGTTTGGCAAAGGATGAGGTGTTAAGCCTTATTTCAGGTTCAGACATGCATTCATATACACTCACCCCTATGTTTGATTGTGTTTTCTTCAACTATGCTGAAGTGACAGCTGTTGGTTTTTCACAATAATTTAAACCCAATGATGTTTAGAAACTAACTTGACTGATTCATGCCGTCTGTGCTGAAGTCCTTTAAGGTCAAACAAAAGAACCTATGCCAGCCTCACACTGTGTGGTGCTCATGAAGTCGGTATGACCTCTGGAGTTCTACTTTTTAGTTGATAGTCAAAAGTTAATAGACCAGGCCCCAGAATATTTCATTGCTAAAAAATGACTGTTGACATGAAATAGACTGTAAATAACAAGAAAAAGATGACAGATAAAAGATAGTTTTTACTCTACTAGAAATCATGTCTTAGTGTGCTAAATTGATTTACCAAATTGTCCAAACTGATTACATTACAGCCAGAAGGGAAGCCGTTATTGTGTACTTACCTTCATGGACACTGGATTCAACATGACTTGAATGGCACAACTTATTTCACAGCCACATATTTCATTCTTAAACTCCATCTGTATTTTTATCTTTTAATCTCTCTCTGCCCTACTCTCCCTTCTTTGTCCATCTCTGAATAACCCACTTGAGACCCCTCTGTTGGCCGAGCAGTAGGAGAGAGGATGGAGAAGATCTCTGTCAGATCTTCCTGTCCAATGACCACTCAAGTGGAAAGGATTAGTTGTATCCTGTCTTTTTCTGGCTCTTTGAAGCAGTCTCATTAGGCCTGTCGGAGGACCCAGGGTGCTCCTGATAGTGATGGTGATGCTGGTGGTGGTGTTTCACTCAACCCCACCCATCACAGTGTCATGATAGGCACACACTGGTTAAGAGGATTGGGTCTTTGTGAAGTGATGAAGCTAATCTTCTGAGATCAGTTCTGTCCATTAGGAATATTGCTTATAAGGCTATAAATAGATACTAAGATTTAATTATGTCATGTTCCTGTTTGGTTTGTATTTTGTTCATTTCAGTGTTTACATCTCATGTTCTTTATTTTCTCTCATTCTTCCCTGGAATTGCTTGTTTCCCTTGTTGTAGTATTTCCATCTTTAGTGTTTCCTGTTTTATTTTGTAGTTCTTGCCCCTGTGTGTCATGTCTACAGTTACTTCCTCCCTTTATGTTTCTCTCCTTTTGCGCTCATTGTTCTCAGTCTTTTTACTCTCACCATGTTTGATTACCACCCTTGTTTAGTCTCTGGGTTTTTTAAGGTCTGTGTCACCTCATTCTGTCATAATGTGTAAAAAACAACAAGTAATTAAAAAAATAATTGAATTTTTGAAAAAGATCAAAAGGTAAAAAAAAGACCTGACTCTTTTCTTTCAGAACTGCAAATGAAACAATTTCCAACATAAAGGTCCAGGGAAGGGACAGAGAAAAGCAAATATCACAAGAGCTCAGGAAAGTCCACGCAAGAAACGTGGAGATGGTTTGACAGAGACTCCACAGTGAAACACAGGGTAGGTAGACGTATGAACTGACTCTGAAAGATTTGAGAGTCTGGTAGAGTCTGTCAAAGGGAAGGTCTGGGGTTCGATCCCCAGCCCCAACAGCAGTGTGTCTTTGGGCAAGACACTTAACCCTGAATTGCTTCTGCTGCTTCTGCTGCTTCGTTTGCGGCGTATGAATGTGTACAGTATGAGTGGGATTAGTTACTTCTGATTAACACACAAAGCAACCTCTGCTGTCAGTATGAGAATGGTTTAGTGTGACATGCAGTGTAAAAGCATGTTGAGAAGTCAGAAGACTAGAAATGCAGTATACAAACTCAAGTCCATTCACCATTTGAAGTACATTTGGATAAAAACATGCAGCTTGCAACTTTGACTGATAACTAGCTAATTGCCCGGTTCAATTTTTTTTTTTGCACATCTCCATTGGTTTCATTTTTTTAAACTGGAGGTTGCTTTGTGGTCCAACATAAAATGAACTCTACGTTACAGCCTCTTTAAATTTAACCAACAAATAAAGAGATACTGATAAAGATACTCACAAATAGTATTATCCTTTTAGCCCTTTTTTAAGTACCTCTATGGGTCCTTTAACTACACACTAAAGAGAGCTCCAAAGGGATTTGTTGTGATTTTCAATGATGCACTGGAAAGACAAAAAGTATTTATCATTAAAACAGCTGCAAAGCTATCTTTAAGTGATGTGAAATGTAAGCTTAAAGATCTATTTTCCATTCATGGGAATTCTAATGTTGTTGTCAAGTGACACATTGTATCTACCTGTTTCCATGGAGCCTTTATTTTAAGCTAGGCCCAACAAGGCTCTAGCTCTATTAGACGAACAGACTTGAGATTGGTATTGATCTTTTCATCTAACTCATGGCAAACGGCAAATAAAAAATGTTGCCTCGAATATCAGAGTATTCCTTTAATATCAAGTGTTTTCTGTCGAACATGCCTGCATGTCATGTCTGTCTTTTACACACGTCAGCCTACCTTGTGTATCTTTGCTGCAATGTGCGTGAAGGTGACAGTGCTTCTCTGATAATGTCAGAGACAGCCTGTCCGCCTCTCTCCGGACATCACAGCTTTCAAGTCACTGCCGATTTAAACCACTCTTCACCATGTCAGCTACATCATCAGCACACAAAAAACACACTTAAATGCACACACAGGACTGGTCACCCTTGAAGCAACTGTAGCTTGAATCAGTACGCAAAACACGTCATTTCACACTGCAATGGAATAGACAATTGAAGATTGCGTCTCGGGAAATACACTTTGCAAAACAAACAGGGTGATTGTTCATTGTCCTGAAAAATCGATAACAATCTATATTTGTGTACCAGCATCATACATCACTGCAGATAAAGAAACGACACTGAGTACACTGTCACACTGCAGCCACAGGTTCTTGTCCTGCCTGTCTAAGCCTGTGTGCATTCAGTGACCCGCGACTTTATTGAACGCAAACTCGATTTTCCCATGTGACACAAAATGTGCTGGAATGTGCACTAACTCCTGTGTTTACATGAAAACACTACGTCAGCCTGCAGCAAGTGCAGTGAACATGAGGGAACGTCTGTGAATTTCTTTTGGTCGGACAGTCATGCACAGAGCCGTCGTAGCTGTTGCCCAAAACAAAGACATGGTTTGCAATGTTGTCGTTCCAACTCTCACCGAAAATATCCAAACCTGTGAAGCTGAAATTTTTTTCGACTTTTATGTATTTTGATGTGAAGCAGAAAGACTCCACAGACCTCAGGCATCAAGAACTGATAAAGGTTAAATAACAAAAACAACCTCCTGCCTGCAGTCACAGGATCCTCCTCTAGCTTGTTATGCAATTGGCACTTTCCCCCACCTTATTACAGTCTCACACCTTCTGTTCATTCTCTGGAAACTGTTTTCTTTTCTTTCCCAGCTCATTCGCCATGTCTAAGGCAGCGGTGAAGAAGCTGCACTGGCGCTCCAAGGTGCAGGACTTCTTTGTCCCCTTGCTGGGTTCTTCCGGTGAGCTGGGCATTGCCATCGGCGGAGGAGCAGATTATGGAGAGTTTCCTTTCGTCACGTCGGCTCCTGGGGGAATCCTCACTGTGGGTGACATCATCCTAGAGATCGGGGGAACACCAGTACTAGGGATGACATTAGGAGATGTCCGGGGTGTCCTCAACTCCTGCTCCCATCCCATCCGCATCAAAACTTTGTCTCCAGGTACGGTGACTCAGCGCTTCAATAAATCACAGCCTTGTAAATTAGTCTGCAGTTTTATTGTTCTGGGAGGTGTAAATAATCAGCAGTCAAGGGAGGTGTGGACAGAATAAACTACAAGACTTCTCCTCCTACGAATGGCATTCATAACAGTTAGTTCTGACTGAGTGATTTGATTGGACAAGAGGCAGTCCAAAAGTGCTGATATGGAGTACAACAGCAGGGACTTTGAATCATATGTATCACACTGCTATAGGTGTTCTGACTTCTGTTAATGACTGCTACTTTAATTTAAATTGCCCTTCCCCTTTATATTGTATTGTCCACCAATGCAACTGTCAACAGTCTTTTATTTCTCTGGTGGATGATAAATACAAACATACAGATACAGAGATTAGAAATGTAAAGTAAAAGGAGCTGGTGAAATGATTAGTCATCAACACAATTAGAAATACAAATAGAGTATAGGGAGATGTTTATGTTGTGTTTGGCAATAATAATGTGTTGGTGTAGCCCAAAAAAAAAAGATCAAATAATATTGAAGTCGTTGGGGGGCGCCGATAGCTCAGCGGCAGCGACAGCGCGCGTACCATGTTGCGAGGCCTCGCTCCTCGCGCGGGCGGCCCGGGTTCGCGTCCGGCCTGTGGCCACCTTCCCGCATGTCTCTCCCCACTCTCTCCCCCTTTCCGACTCTATCCACTGTCCTCTATCAATAAAGGCAAAAGGCCAAAAACAAATCTTTAAAAAAAAAAAAATATTGAAGTCGTTGTTTACTACCATAGGTTACTTTTGTAAAATACAGTAAAAAAAAACCTCTTGGATATTGGATGTCAGCATTGTTGTAATTCTGTCATAGATCCAGTAAATATTCAATCATGCAGATATTCAGTACAACAACGTTTGTTCTTGTGTGATGTTGCTTTATTGTCCAACACTGTGACAGTTAAACTTGTTGCTTTCGTTGATTACACTAACTTCATTTGACTCCTCCCGAAGAGTCTGTTACCCTGAAGTCCAGGCTGTCACTCATAAAAATCAAGCTCAGCTGACTCCCACAAGCAAGATCCTGCAGCCTCGGGCATTCTGATGCCTGATTTGCACTTGTCAATTAGTCCGGATATGTCAAGGCAATCGGTCAATATGTGGGTAGGAGGTCAAAATTGCTGATGACACATGACAAGAGGGAGGCAATATAGTTGTCTGTCACTGGTGAGGGGTCCTTGATGTTTAAATCAGGGGGCTAGGGGTAACGGATGTCTTTGTTGGCTGTGAACAGAGCAGTATGTCACCGGGATGTCACCTGACGGCGGCTCGCGATGGCCTTGCCCACCAGATTGATAGCTGATTTGGCCACAGGGGTGTAAATGGGGACCTTTGCTCCGGCTCCTACTGCTGCTAGATCCATTATCATTTCTGAAGTCCGCCTGGCCCCTCCCCTTTGCAGCTCGACTGCGTGTAGTGTGGACAGTGATGGATGAGCTGATGCGACCGCTTGCTGTACCACTCCTCCTCCTACTCCTGCGACTATTACAACTCCCTCTGCTTCAGTTCAGGCTCAAATACAGGACACAGGGCTGCATGCTCAAGAGGCAGGTTGCAGTTTAAAGGTTTAAGCATAAATGATGTTGCTCTGTGGAGGGAAAAACAGAGAGTGGTGATATGATGGGTCTCTCTAATTTTCTCGGTGGAGTTTACAGAGCCTTGCTCCCCTAAACTTTGCCATATTTCGTTAGGTTACAACTTTGAATTAAAGTGGATTTTATTGGGGTTGTTAGTAACAGGCAGACAATAAAAAAGTTTTCCCGAATATCTTTTCGTTATTTTATATTATTTTGCTCATATTTGAATTGACTTTTGCAACTTATTACATCATTTCAGACTAATTAGCAAAGCTGTTTGTGTTCTTCATGTGAATAGATTTTCAATTGTAATTTGAAAAAAAATGTTGTCTTAACAGCTATGGTTAACTTAAAAAAAACAACTATAAATGGAAGGGGAAAAAAAATATGGCATTGTGTATTTTGAAATGCCTAACTTAAATCAGGTGCAAAACTTACTGCCTTCCGGTTATTACTTGTGCATCCGCTTCTGGCTGCTTGTTGAACTGCTCTGATTGTTCATCAAGCGGTAAAAAAAACAAGTTGTATAATTTGGAAAAACAGCGTTTCAAATGTGAAGAAGTCCAATAGGGATGAAGACTTATGTAAGGCACGGTAGAACATCTTCTTTGTGTGGCTATTAACCTTGACTTCTGACTTCCTTAATGCTCGCCTGTATTGCACAATGTTCGAGATATCAGCTCATTCAATTTCTGAGAGCTGATGTTGAGGTCTAATAGATTAGAAAACAGCAGCTGTTTCATAACGAGATGAACAATAGCCCCTCATATCTCCCAAAAGGCAGCTGGCTGGATTCATTTCCTTTTACGGGCGGCAGCCGTATGCAGACAGTAATATGTACGCACAGTTGACTGGCTCCACTAATAAAATTATAACATTGAGACGTTTTTTAATGGCGCACAGCACAAATTCAGTCTGCTACCAGACAGACGCACTGTAGCAGGCGGTGGGGGGTCGGGGGGTGACAAGGGTGTATGAACGGTCTGTTGGGCAAGCTCAGACAGAGTGGTAGCCTGTCAGAGTGACAACCTGGAGAAGCTCTCAGCCAATCCATAACAGTGAGTGACCTGTCATCTGAGGCTGTAAAGCACTTGAGATGATATTAAGAGATGAGAGAGAGGAAGCTGAGCCCCAATGATCAACTCTGCCTCCCTTGGTGACAGCCTCAACTGTTGTGTCTGCAGCAATTAACCTCAGCGGGTTGTTATGTATGCATGAAGTACTCAGGGAAACACATTTTATATTCAGGATCTATGAGAAGTGATATAGGAATATCGGTGAGAGTGAATGTGGAAGTCTTGGTTGTCAAATGATAGCGTTAAATCAAGCCGGCAGTAAAGATCAGTACATTATATAAATTCAAGTCTCTATTGGACAGGCAACAAACAAATCTTCGAGTAAATCTGCCTCATCAGAGTGATGTGCTTACTGAGCTGTTTCCTTTACGTCTCTCTCTCTTTCTGCTTCTTCCTCTCTCTCTCTACCATGCTCGTACCTTTGCCCTTCCCTCAGGCTCCACATTGTGCAAGGATCTCAGGTTGTATCTGAGTAAGTGCTTCACACCCGGCTCAGTGGACAGCCAACTTCAGCAGGTCATCAGGGAGAACCTCTACCTCCGAGCTGTACCCTGTGAGTCCCATTATGTGCTTCTTTGTCTTTTTGTATCTCTCTGCACTTTGTCTTCATAGCTCTTAGTCCTTCACACCTCCTGTGCACACATTTACATATATATTTAAATGTTTAACCTTTAGAGTCATTTCAATACTGATTACTTATTAACGTCAGAAAACAAACACCTGTCTCCTCTTTAACAAACCATTATCCTTCACAAACCATATAGACTGCACGAGCAACTGCAGCCTAAGAATCAGGAAAAATGACAGATTTGGAGTCCGATATTATGTAAGAATAGACAGCACTAACCGTGAGCTGCTAGAAAGGTTAACATTTTAGCTTACATCGTTTTTCCAACCCAGACGTTTTCATTTGATTTTCAGTTAATATAAACTCAAATAACTTCAAATGAAACTGTTTTATAGATTTTTTTAAGATTTCTAGGCACATGGCTTGTTTTGTTCAAAGGCTTGTATTAGTGTACTAAATCGGGCCATACTAACAGGCTTGTGTGGAAATAATCCAATACACACATAAAAAAGATATGTATTTATAGTATTGTTTTCAGAATTGCAAAAACTAATTCCAGGTATTGGAATCAGTGTTATCATGGATATCTGTCTTAGGTTACTGACCTCATTAATTCTTAAATAACACATCTCATAGTCTCCACCATGTGAATATCTTGGTGTTAATTGGCATTTAAGCCTTTTTCTCACACCTCCTCCTGTCAGTGTATGCAAGATAATTATAACAAAGTAATGAAAGAACATTTTATCAACACAGTTATCAGGGTTTTGTTATTATTAGACCATAACAGATGATATCGGGCTTAAACCGGAAAGAAAGAGCCACAGGTGTGGTCAGATTAGACACTTTTAATTTCAAAACACTTTATCTATAGTGACAGTTTCTCAGCATCCTCACCTCTTTGCTTGTGGTAAATAGACTTGAGCTTGTATACTGCTTTTCTAGTTTTCTGACTACTCAAAGTACTTGACGTTAAGTGTCTCGCCCAAAACCACAATGACATGTTTTAATCCACAGCTGTTTAGCTGTTTAGGTACTTTGTTTTTAAGAAGACTTACTTCATGCATCCCAGAGAGGAAATTCATTTGTGTACTCTGGTTTTAATTGGCCGCTATATTCAAATAGGTTTAACAGGTTTTTATTTTACTCTGACACTTTTTCTGTATGCGATCCCCTGCATGCAAAAGAGGCCTGTTCCATTTTCATGCTTAAGTATAAAATCAGGCACAATGGCAGCCAAGCGCAGCTAGTTGTAGTACATCTGTTGCCATCTTAATCCTGTATAATATGACGTCACTGGAAAAAAGCTAGAGGATGGAGCAGCCGTGCAGGCTTTTCTGAGAAAGATGGGCATTCTTTTATGTAATTGTTTGATTTGCGTAAGTCATGACTTTTTTGTTGTTGTTGTTGTTGTTGTTGTTCAGGTGGTTATATTGAGGGAGACGAAAACCACCTAGTGTGCACATAGACTTAACCTTGGTGTAGTAGTGTGAGTTTGCTGCTAATCTCTCCTTTAGTCCAGGAAGTAGGTCATGTGGGACAGTCTGTCAGCACAGCCCACTCTCTGACAGGACAAGGCACAGGTCAAAACTCCCAGGATGGTGCGAGGAAGAAAAATACTGTGTCTCTTACACAGTACAACATGCATATTCATATCAGAGTATAATTGCAGTTTTATTCAAATCAAGCTCTCTCATTACTTAGCCATGCATGCGTGCATCCTGTTTCATCTACAAGCTGCTGCTCGGAGAGTGATTGCCTAAATAAACAGTTATGCTGTAAGCTGTCTCAGTAAATGGATTCAGAGAATGGGATGGATAAAAGACGCTTGTCATGTAGAAAATTAGATAAATCAGTAGTTTAATGTATAATCAGAGGAGGTTTTAAAGACACAGCGTATCACTTTATTTATTGGCCAGCTATCACTACATATTACACCAAGCTGCCCAACCTCCCCCTGACTGTGGTGGCAAAGTTTGGACTCCACTTCAAATCTCTCACTGCTTTCTTGTAGTAAGAGTGACAACAAGGCAGGCTCAGCCCCCCCGGGTGTGTAATCCTCTGATCTGCTGGAGAAGACCCAATAAGAGACTGTTGTTCTCATGCCGACACAAACACACGCATGCTGTACTGATCCTGAGAAGGCTTGGAAGCCTTCATGTCTCGTGTCAGACTGGTTTGCGGATACAAAAAAGCCGATTTTTATTTTGTTGTTATCTCAAAGGAGGTAGCTGTGCTTGATGTAACAGGGACGAAAAGCTGAGGAGTATTCATCAGTGGCTCTTTGTGGCCCCCTTCAGGACCACATGTATCTCCTTCTGGTTTCAGGAGTCGCTATGCTGCGTTATTTTCTCTGTGATTAACACTTTCAGTTAGGTAAGATACGAGCCAGTTCAAGTTTTGAATGTTTCGTGTTCTGCAGAAGCAGGCCTCTGTTTTCATGTGTTGTTTTGATCTCTTTTTTTTTTTCTTTATTTGAATCGGTGGCTTTGTGTGACAGTGCTATTTAAAGCATAGCACAATCTCTGAGTCCTTTTGATGAGACAATGTGCTGTGATGTTTGAGCTGGCACCGGTGCAAGAAACATCATTACAAATGCTCACTCAGGAGGGCAGTGCATAAAAATGGATATATGCTACTGTATCAATAATCTAGAGTGAGGAAATAAATTAAAAGCAAATGTCCATCAGTGCTAAAGTAGAGGAAGGGCTGTTTAATGGTTCGGTGTGCTCATATTGAAGCAGACAGGATTCTCACTTGGGGGAACCTTGCCTTGGGGGAGCAGGTAAATGTATATTGTGTTCTCAGTCAGGTAAAAGAAACCTTTTTAGATAACATAGCTTTCACAGTCATACTCTTTTGTTCTCTGTACAGGTTTTTTGAAAACTTACAAAAACCTCAAGAACTTTCCCATCCATGTTCATAAATCGCACAAACCATTTGGATCATGTGCCCTTGCCTGATTCAGTGCCAATGTCGTCGCTTCAAGACTGGCTCCGTCTCCGCCCCCCTCCATAAAAGACTTTTCTAATTGTCTTCGGAGTGAGTCGCAGATAAGAGACATCGTCATTTAGTTGTTCTAATTCGCTCGCTCCAGCGTTGTCACACAGATCGTCTGTGGCCTTTTCAGCTGCCGGATTCATTGTTATCTATTTGTGTGCGACGGTCCTGACAGACAGCTCTCTCTTTTTGGTGTTGATACCGGTTTCTGTGTAATTACCTTTTCAATTTCTATCTTACCGCTCCTCCCGTGGGATCAGCGTGTGGCGCCTAAAGGGATGTACGGGGAAGAATAAGATGCCAATAATCCATCCATCCCCCCCACCCCACTCTCTCTCACACACACACACACACTAACATGCCATATATATTTCCTAGGATAATGAATCTCTGCCTCCCACCACATCAGCTGCAGAGAAAATGTGTGTCCTGAGGGGCGGAGAAGAGATACACATGTCAGGTGTCATCAGGAGGTTTGACATCAGATCTGTAATCACTCAAAGAGACTTTCTTTAATTATGCCTTTCTTTAATTACATGCAAGAGGGTAATTATTGTTTCTCTTTGGTGGTCAAATAGCAGGTCAGAGTGGCACAAAGTGGTCAGAAAAGCAGAAGAAAGTTTTAGTCACGCTCAATCACATCAGCTCATCACAGGAAGTGAGGATCTGTTCTTAGGAAAGCCAAAGCATTAGTTCATCTCTTAAACACAAAAGCATTAGTTCATCTCTTAAACACAAAAGCATTAGTTCATCTCTTAAACACAAAAGCATTAGCAAAACTTCTCATGATCCGGAATCATTCACTTAATTAAAGTCAATTAGCTAGCAAAAACTTGCAATATTAACAAATAATGTTATGTCAGATTAAGCACTTTAATAGCTCTCCACAAATATAGAGGGTTGGATATATTTTGTATTTTCTGGCCAACACACAGAATGATTGATTAGTGAAATACTAAGTTGCAACCCCAAAGTCAGCTTCCTGTTTTTTTTTTTTTATGGAGTTTATCAGTCCATCTATTTCATCACTCTTCAATTCAATCTAGTCCTTTTCATTCTAGAGACATGTTTTTTTTCTTTTTATCTGCTTTCATGTAAGTAGAATGAGCCAAACAAAAATTTTATTAAAACTGCAGGATATGACTCTAAGCAACAAATCAAAGGTCATTGCATTATCCTCTGCGATGGATCAGGACGCTAACTTTACAGTAGACATGTTCTCGATGCTGCAGAGTAAAGATGTGAAGCATGCCACACAGTTGAAAAAAAGAATGGACATTTTAGATAAACATTCAGTGAAGAAAGATAAGGTGAACAATCACACCAGCCCTCCACATGCCTTTAAAAAAATCCAGACTGTTTCCTAATGAGCCACAAAGTGTCTCATCTCCTCAAAGTACACAGGCGAGGAATCGAAACTCGCGTTAGTCCATCAATCAATCAGTCATTTTGTAGAAAAAAAGCTGAAGACAATTTTAACTGTCTTTATGCCATTCTTAGCAAACATTTGGCTTTTAGTTTTCCAGCTACTAACAAAATATTAATGGGCATTTTGAAACTGTCGTTCAATAAGATTACCAAAGGACTCATCAATTCATAGAGAATTGTGTCATAATGGATAGTGTAAATAATGGGTAGGTGCAACCCACACAGGTTTGTTTGGGATTTTTGAGGAGGCTATTCTATAAGCTTTACTTATTAAGCCTTGAAACCTTTCGCCTTGGCTGTTTTATTAAAAAAGGAAAATTTAAGAGGAGAGTCAGTTAGCAGAACAAAAATGGCATTAAAGCTGTAGCTGTAATCAGAGGCAAGTGCCTCATCCTCTGCAGCTTACTGGGACTCAGACTGTACATTAAACACACTGTGTGCTACAGAGAGAAGAGGTCAGATCGTGCTATGCCTCATGCTCTCTAATATTTGTGTTTCCAGAACTCTGTGAGTGTGTGTGTGTGTGTGTCTGCATGCATGCTCTTCACTGTCCCGCATGTGTCATTGTGGCTGCGAGAGCTGCTCCCAGGACGGCAGTGCATTAATCATGGGTTTTATAGGGTAGCTGGGTGTGACTCCCTCCTGCCGACTCCACACTGACATCACATGTGGTCCTCAAGGAGAAGGACACAGATTCGTCCTTAGTTTGGGCTCGGTGTGATTCCGTCTTGGGAAACAGATTGCTTGTCTCAAGGTCAGACTGGGTGTCTTGTAGCTTAATCAGTTCTTTGAAGATGTGATCATGTCTTTCTCACCACATGCCTGCACATGAATTTAATGGGTTCCTCTGTGTTTCTGTAATGATGGGCCACTTTTTTTTTTCTTTTTGCTGTGGTTTTAGACTCGCAGTTCTCATCCGGGCCAAGGTCAATGTGAATCAATTATGATGACACACCACTGATCATCCAAGTGCTCCATCTTTGCGATGGTGATAGAAAGACTTTAGTACTTTCACAGCGCCTCATTAATGATTAATTCTCCTCTCATTGATCTGCTCATAATAAAGAAGATGGTAAATGGCTGCTATCATCATTGTGCTCTTCAAAACAAAGGGCAGAGTTTGGTTTTGTGGGTGGATGCTCTTTTGCTCTGGGACTGAATAAACATCAACAGCAAAGGCTTTGAATAAAAACATCACTTGTTTAAGTTGTGATCATCACTTAATGTTCAAATGGAATATGTGTCCTTATTGTCAATTTGTCCATCTAATTAAATATGAAGACTTATTTGCTGAATTTCTGTTTTAGGACCCCTGATGAAACAACAAGGTCTTCATTAATTGACTTTTCATCAACATTAGAGCTAGCATTATCTCTTGCCTTTGTTTGTCTGATGAATGACAGAAGATTTCCTGTTTTCTCTTTTTTCTCAGGTACAACCAGACCGCCCAGAGATGGGGAAATCTCAGGAGTAGACTACAACTTTGTCTCCATTGAGGAGTTCTTCTCCTTGGAGGAGGCAGGAGCACTGCTTGAGAGTGGGAAGTTCAAAGGTGAGGTTTTAACTTGTTGGATCTTTTCAACTTAAGCTGTGTTTCATCCACAGGAACTTTCCCCAAGGGGCGAGGAACTTAAGAGAAACTCAGCTGGTTACAAGGAACCAGTATTTAACTTATGGGGATGGAAGCAGGAGAACGAACTGGTTTAGATGTAACCAGCCAACCTAAAAAGCCTCAGCCTTTTTCTAATAAGCTCCACGGATAGAAACATGGTAAAACTGGGATAAATATTGGAGATGCTTTGAAAAATTGAGAGGGGTTAGAACTGATGCAGAATTGGCTCTAAACTGAAACTTCAGTGACCGCGACATGGCAAACTGTGTACGTATTGTCTGTAGGGAGGAAGGGGACAGCTTTCTCCCATGTTTTGCATTTGTACTGCAGTACCACTTCTAAACGCTCAGTGTCAAAGTTACATTTTGCTCCTTTGACTTGAAAGAAGGCAAACAAGCTTGTCTGTGAAAAGTTTTCCATTTCGGAGTATTTATCTTACTTATTAAATATTCATGTTTTTTTGCTGCTTATAAATAACATTGACATTTTTTGTTTTGATAAATGATGTTTACACAGATCATGAAAAGACAGCCACCTCCTTGCATGCATATGAATGCTATCAGGTGTTGCTCAGTCTGAATCTACTCAGCAGACTCCTCCTCCAGTAAGGGTCACAGTGCTGTGTCTGATGAAAAGCCTCCGTACATTAGCATCCATAATTTATAAGAGTTTAATGGGAGCAATGAATGTCATCCGTACTTGCCGTACATGTGACATTGACGGGTACATCTCTACAGCATAGCAATCGGAGGTATCTGCAGCATTGTCCCTTTAGTCGCCTGCAGAAACAGCAGAAAATGGTGACGGCTGGTGACCTTGTTGTTGGGTTCACTAATCTAATGTTTCCCCCCAACCCATTGAGCCAAATGGAGGAGCAGAGGTAATTTAATTTGTTCTTTGGCAGCTGGAGCCGATGTTTAGAATGGAGAATTTAGAACATATACAGGGGATGATCTCAGGGGATACATAATGCACACACATACAAATGTGTGTGTTATGACATGAACCCATTCTGCTGCAGAATATCTGAATATCAAGTTTTTATTTACATGTTGAAGCAGGCTACGTTCTTTTACCTGCAACCATCAGATTCATTTTGTGGGATTTCATTCGTAACACAGACATTTTTTTTTTCCTGTATTTGTTATGACACATTCTTTCACGAAAATACAGTTTCACTCGGATTTTTGAAATCATATAAATGATAACAAGGTTAATACAGTCATATTTCAAGATTTGTTCCAATTGAACGAATTCATAAACTCCTCCGTACTGAAGTTCCATTTTAAGATGCTGTTCTCCTTTCCTTCTCCATCTCAGGGAATTACTACGGCACCCCTCGGCCTGTTCACATCAGCTCAGAGAGCCCCCCCATCACCTACCAGGAACACCGCAACCTGCTCAGAAACTTCCGCACACGCAGCAAATCACTCAGCAACCTGGAGAAGGCTGCAGAGGAGGGCGGGAACAGTGAGGAAGACTCAGGCCCATCAGGCAAGTATACCTAACTGTCGTGTATATGAAAGCATGTGTGGGCTTGGTCAGGAATGGAAAGCTAAAGGGAAAATAAGAGCAGATTGATGGGTAACAAAAACATGAGAAGAGTATTGTTGTTTTTCAGAAAGGAGAAAATGTGTCTGCAAAGCTCTGCACAGCAGCCAGCAGCTAAATACTGCATTGTCCCCCTATCTATAGCTTCAGTCTCTGATACCCAAATGAATCAATCATCACCACGATTAGTATGCTCCAAACTCTCAGAGGGGATGTGGCCTCATTGATTGCTGGATCATTTCCAAGCGAAGGCCAAACAGCCTTAGGTCGAGCAGGCAACAAGGGTAGCAGATAGGTAAGGATGCACACGGAAGGTCATGTTAAAAGGAAGCTGGGAAGGTGATTTAAAACACATAACACTAATTACCAATATAGAGTAAATATACAGTAGATGTAATGTTCTATATTATGCATCATTTCTTCTATTCAAGAAGTGCCTGATTACTCAGTTTGCTAAGCTTCATATGAACTGATCAAAATAATCCTCTGAAAAATTCTGCAACTAACAATTCACTGTGTATTAGTTTTTCAGCTGTTCTCTTTATTATTCAGTTTATTGTTTGGTGAATATTATGATGGGAACTGTAAAAAAGTAGTTTAATTAAAGCCCAAGACGTCACCAATAAATGTCTTTATCAGCATCTAGAGATATCCAATTTACTGTCATTTTACTGTGTATAAATTATTGCAATGTTGCCGCTTTAAAGTGACAATGGCTCCTACGGGGCTCCTTAGAAACTTATTGTCTTTTCCTACTAACTAAATGTTGGAAACCACCACCATTTAGAAACAAGACAAATAACTAAGATAAAGCTGCTTTACAGAGGAATACAAATAAATAAAATAGGCATAACTATACTTTATAGGAGCAGAAATAAAAGCTTTACAATTCTTTAAAACCAATCATTCAAATGTATTGAAAATATTCTCTGTAAAAATAGATTTAAAGATCTTCTTCTAGGGAATGATATGTTGTTTAAAAGGTTTATTTTGAGGCTTTTTATGCCTTTATTTAATGTTTGGGTAGTGGATAAAGTAAGAAATCTGGAAAAGAAAGAGAGTGGGGAATGACATGCAGGAAACAGAGCCATAGGATGGATTCAAACCCGGGCTGCCAGCGAGAAAGACTAAAGCCTCGTACAGTGGGTTCGCATTTTAACCCAATAACATTACTTATGCTTTCATCAACTGGAAAATCAATGGGTTTTCGAATAAAAGCCCCGAAAATGTATTTTCCAACATTGTTAATCAAGTCATCTGTGCAGTAAAGTTGAGTTTGAGAGTTGGAAAAAATGAGGCAACAATAAAGTAGAACACAGTCGGAGAGTTTGAGATTAGATAGAAAGTGATGAGACACAGGGTGATGGGAGCAGCAGGTAGGAAAGAGTTAGGCAAGGTGGAGGCAGGGAGCCAGAATGATACACAAGATAAGAACGAGGCGGAAATGTGTGGGAGGTTATAAACACAGGAAGGCACAGATCCAGATAGTGCTCCAAACAGGCAGGTAGGGCAGCAGGCAGCCTGAACTAAGGGGGGGATTTGAATGCAGGACACAGGCAGGATGGAGTTTAAGAGAGAGCCATCCAACACCCTGCCCTTTGCTGAGTCATCTTACTGAAGTGATACTGTGTGGGTGGAGGGCTTCGGCTGCACTTGTCGTGCAGCAGGACTCGGGACGCCTCTTGTGGTGTCCGACATTTCTCAGATCCATGCAGGGACTTACAGCTGAAGGACAGCTACAAGGACAGCTAGGCAAAAAATATGCTTATTTTTCTTGTGCTGGTGGAGTGGCATGCATGGTGTCACGCTCTGCCTCCTTAGAGGGATCACAAAGCCAGCAGAGATGCTGACCTCAGGTCTTTTTGCCCGACAACCTTCCCAGTGGAATTGCTGCCATCAAGTCGTTAAAGATTGCAGTCGAAACTTTTTCACCTTCTGCTTCAGCTAAATAATGTAACCCTGTCCAATTTACATTTCTAACACTCTTTCTTGTCACTTTAATTACAGGAGGCTCTTTAGGCATCAGCAGCGGAGTCCTACACAGCCATCGGTCCCCCCGAAGGCCAAGGACGGCCAGCTGCGGGGATGGTCGTGTGGTAGAGAATGGGATCCTCAGCGGCAGAAGCGGTGCCAGGCTGAGAGGTGTGATGCCTGATCACTGGGAGCTGCCAGGGGAGTCTCACCATGTAGAGTGAGTATCAACCTGTTCTTTACAGAGTCCCTAATAAAATGTTGAATGTGAAATAAGTATAATATAATATATAATATTTGCTGTTAAACTTAAGTAAGTTTAAAAAACTAGAGTTAAGGAACGAGCTAGCCAGCTGCTGTCTAAAGTTAAAACCTACCTCTCCACGTTGTCTGTTGAAGCAGACAATCTTAGGTTAGCATTTGAACTTGAAAGAGTGGGAAGCAGTTAGCTTGTATGAAGGTTAACTCACCTTTAAAAACAAACAGATACTTTACTTGTGTTTATTTATTTAATCCATAAACAAGTTAAATGAGAAAAACATGTCTGTTCTAGCTCTCAAACTTAGCTTAGCATAAAGACAGAGATTAACAGCTAGCCAGGTTTTGTCTGAAATAAAAACAACTTAAGATTTAAAATGTTATGCTAGATCTCGTCATTCAAGGCATCATAAGGCCAAGCAGCCAGTACTATAATGTTTGCTTACAAACAATGCCTTTATTCCAACCACAGTGATCACTGTTGAAATGTGAAACACTGTAAATACAGTATTTGAGGGGGAAGTCTAAACCAAAACATGCCCTCTTGTAAATGTCATTTTAGTGTGTTTAATGGGATTGTAATGTATGCAGATAGAAGGACCTTTTTAAAAGGCTATCTGTTTTTTTATGTTTCCAGTGTTTATGCTAAGCTAAGCTAACTGTCTGATGGCCCTAACTTCAGACTGGTTATGGTCTTCTCATTGAAGTCTTCTCATCTAAGAATCTGCTTTTTCCAAAATTTATAAACCAACATGCTCTGAAAGAGCTTCTGCTTCTCTTATGAAAAGTTGTTTTGACTTTCACTGGCAGGCGTCTCTATTCTGAGTGTGTTGAATTCCAGTGCTGTCATATCCAATACTATTATGTTTCTGAAGAGGAAGGCTTTTCATTCGCTTTTCCCCTTTTGTGTTTCCAAGACGCAACTCAAAGAGGACCAGCTGGCAGAGTGCTCGAGCATCAAGTCGAGAGACCGTCTACAAAAATGAATGTGAGCCTCTTTGTTTGTTCCCTTCTTTCTTTCTTCTTCTCTCTCTCTCTCTCTCTCTCTCTCTCTCTCTCTCTGGATGTAATTATTTCAACACTAGTGACACATTTAACTGTTGAAGGACCTAAATGAAGCTACATATTTGTCAAGAACGGAAGTAAGAGACAGAGGCAGGCTTGTTAGAGTCAAATGAGATGGAATGAGCTTTTTAGCTGAACAGAGACATGTAAGTGATTAAGGCCTAAAGCTCGGAGCTGCTGGCAAAGAGCCACACTCACTGCTGAGGCTGACGGGGTCGACACGTGGACAGCATGTGACCGGCAACTTCATTTCATAATTTGGTCACATGACTCTCTGTTAAAAGAACAAGGACATAATCTAGTTTTTGAAGTCCGTATGACATGGCTGATTGCAGACTCTTTGAAACCCATCTGTTAGAGAGCTGCGACTCCAGCTTCTCTCAGTAGAGTGCAGTACACTCATCTCACCAGCAGAAGGGGATATTATCTTCATTATGGACAGTTGTACCTGCAGGAGAAATAATAGCTATAACATCTTGAACAAATGGAATCCCAACTAAACTTTTAGTATTTCAGAGTGGACAGATTTCTACATTTCTACAACTTCAAATTATTAAAAAAAATATATATATACAAACTAAAAATAAGAAATAAAATGGAGGTACACGTTTATTTTTTAATACAAATTTTCCATGGTTTCAGGATGCCAACTAAAAGCAAATGAAGTGTTAACATTAATGCACAGAATTGGTTAATCTGATGAATTATGGGTTTTATTTTGAGAAAAAAGTTTGTGAGGAATGCTGCGTTTAATTCAATAACTCCACCAAACTCTTCAGATATTGTATACAGTAACTTTATTTGTAAAAAGCCATGTAGTGACTATTATATAGTATCCTGACTCTCTCTTTTTTTCTCTTTAAGTCTCATAAACAACAAATTCTGTTGGCATCCCTCTCCTTTGATATTATAACTCTGATGGTATATTAAGACTTGAAGGCTGTTGTGGCCTTTCCTTAGAGGTAAGTATCATCATTATCTCATCCTGTCTCTTTATATTTCGGTGACAATTAGGGTTTACAGACCAGCCCGCGGAGCTCAGGGGTTTCCCTGTGCACACACACCTGACAAAGGGCTCCAGAGGGTTCGGTTTTAACATTGTCGGGGGCAGCAGGCCAAGAGAGTTCCTCCAGGTCTACAGTGTCACCTCCAGTGGACCCTCAGCACTCAAGACAGGTACATTTGCAATAAATGTAGGGTGACTATTGCATGAAGAATTGGGTTTTATAGGACACAAAGCAATAGTTACTAAGAAATAGTACAAGACTTTCTAGCTGCAGAGTGAGAGCTCTAACTCGAAAAATTTGCAAAACCTTTTAATCAGCTGTGCGTTTTAACATCTTATCCCTACTTTTCCATCTCCACTCTTTGGGATTATACTTCTGTCATCTTCTGATATCCAACAGCAAGTGTGTATCACAATCAGAGCTTAATCCCCAGGGCTAGCACGCCATAAACAAGCTATCATAACGTGTGCATATGCAACGGTACACATCAACACTCACGTGCAAATACCCAGGCAGGCAGGATATTACAACTCCATCAACCCCATACACAGGCTGTATCTGCAGGGACTGATCTAGTTCATATCTGTTAATAGGCTGGTTTAAAGGGATTTGTTGGATGGATTAGTCAACGCCCGCACAAAACACATGATTGGGTTTCATTTACAAACTACACATCATCTGTACACTCAAGCACAGAAAACGGCCTGAAGTGTTGAAACAAACACAAATAAAGAATGTGACCGTTTCCACAAAATAGCAGAAGGGTGATTTTTGAAGCCTGACTCATAAATCTTTTGGAAGACATTTTTTGACCCATAAAGATCTGTAACAAATATGGCAGCCTCAAAATAAAATAAAAATGTGTGCAGCTCAAGCAATAAAGAAAACAGTGTTTGCTGTGATTTAGAAGTTATGTCCTCACATTATAATTAATAATATAGAAATATTAAATCTTCTCCCTGATGTTGTCTTTTACTTTTGTAGCTCATTAGGACTAAAAATGTCCTAAAATCTCCTCGCAGGAACTTTAAGATGCATCCAAAAAATTCCATTTAGTTCAGGCTCTTTTTTTGTCTTTATGTGTTTATTTATTTAACCTTTATTTATCTTTATTAATCATCAGTAAAGAGAAATGAATAGTACATTGTTTTGTCTGTCTCTGTCTTATCTGTTGTGTTTATCAGCGGACATCCTTGTGTACATCAATGACGTTTGTGTGCTGGGAGTGTCTCACAAAGAGGTGGTAGAGATGCTCAAGTCAGTGCCTGTTGGCCACACAGTGGATGTCGAGGTAAGCAGAGGGTACCCCATGTTGTACAACCATGACGGCTGTCCCAAGCAACCCCCGCCACGGATACTGGACAGTGGTGACTCCATTCTGCCACCGACCACCACCCAGCCTCAGCCTCTCCACCATCTACCTCGCCGCCTGACCCCCAGCCCCCAGCCCCAGCACTTTAGTTTCAACGGGGTGCACAGTGACGCTAGCTACATGGAACCAGGTTTGACCTTGGATGCTAACGGAAACACCATGTCTTACGCTATCAGACAACCGCCCTCATACAGACGCTCCAGCGTGAGCAACCCCGTCTCCTCTGTCCCCATGCGTCCTCCTCGGTCCATTAGAGGGTTAGCAAGGCTGCAGTCGTTTGATCCTACGCTTGCCAGCCAGAGTGACAGTGAGGTTGTTTCTGCTATCGGTTCACACAGGTAAAACCTCCACGTTTTGGATTGTTTTAACAGCTGTTGAGCTGCGAGTAAAGACTGATTGAATAATAAGTTGATAAAGAGTCAATAATTGTGTCAAACCTAATAAGAAATATCAGATGGATTCAGCCCAAAGTATTTCAGCTTCAGAATATCTGTTAAAAAGTGTTACTGAATTCACTTCTGATTTGAACTAATTTCATTGTTTTCATCTTTTCATCAGGGCTTCAATGATCCGTAACCACAACAATAACTCCCTCTCAACGCCCCAACACTCCCTGCGTTATGGCACGTCCAAGTCGTCTGAGAGCGACCTGTCCACATGCACCCTGTCAGGGTCCCGCCTGCCCCTCCCTCAGTCCCCAAGAAGGCCCTCGACCTCCCCTGGTGGCCCACGAACCGCTCACGCCCACGTCTTCAGACCACAGACTGCCTCGCACCTCAGACCTCCTCCCACACCTGAGAGCCCCCACTACCGCAGCTTCAACGGTTTCCATGGCAACACCAGCCCCACTGCGAGTCCGAGCAGCATGTCCTCTCCCGGAGCAATGAGTATGGGCAGTGGGGTTGGCAGTTTAAGCGGAGGGGAGCTGGTTCCAGTTGCCTTAGCCCAGTGTGAGGAAGATCAAGGGCTGGGTTTCAGCGTGGCAGCTGGCGGTCCCAGAGGGAGGATGACTATAGTGAAGAGAGTCTGGGACAGGAAGCAGTGCAACTCCCTGCAGCCAGGGGACGCTATTATCAAGATCAACGGAGCAGATGTTCAGAGCCTTAGCTTTTCACAGGTAGAGGAGGAGCAGAAGGGAGAGAGAGCAGTGGAAGTAAAAACAGGGGGAAGAGTGTAAACAGTTTTTCCAGACCTTTTCGGATAGATGTCTGCTTCTTTATTCACCTGCGAGCAAGATTTGTTATAAGCTTACCTCAATCCTTATTTACTGTGTCAGATGGTTAATGTGAACAATTATTGTTGGCCTTGAGCAACACAGCTAGTTTTTCAAAATACATCAGACATTCAACCTAAGAAACAATCCTAAACTTTAGGAAAATAATTATTTTTGTTCCTTTCCTCACATAAACCTCCCTTCCTCCTCATCACACAGAACTAGATGTTTATTTTCACTCCTTTTATTCAAATACAATCATGTAGGCTCCATTTAAAACAAGACAAGAGAGAAGCAATAAAAACAATTAAAAAAAACATTGGTTATGACAAATAAGAATAAGGAACATTAATTAAATCAGTACATGTTGGGCTTAATATACTTTTAAGGCAGAGTATAATGGTGTGAAGGATTGAGTTCGAAGTTATAGTATATCAACTTCTTCTATATTCAGTTGCTGTTCAAGAAGTGAATTACTTTTTTGCCATTTTTCTAGAGTTTTCAAAACTGACAGAATAGTTTTCTTATTTGATTCCTATTGCTGTGTGTTTAAAGCAGTGTTGAAACGTCTTCTGACAAGCTCCACTGAGAAGGCATTGCAGGATAGACGCACATTACCTTCTGCTATTCAATGAGTCATAGAAGTTGTTGTTTTTGTTGGTTTACAGGTACAAACAATTCTTCATGAACACACCAGAGTGGCAGAAGTCATCTTGTTGGTTTACAGAGGAGGTACATTTGTTCACAGTCTTTGAAAAGTCAAGAGTTTTGATGCAGACTAACCAGTGTCCACTGTTGCTAAATTTATCTCAAAGTTTTTCATTGTTTCATTCTCAGGCATTTATCATTCAACTGTCTCCCCCGGCTCTATCAGAAGACTCCCTCCGCCTCTCCTTCGCCCCCCTCCTCCACCTGTTGGCTCAGAAAACTCTGTGCTACCTGAAACTCTACCTGTACCCCGCACTTCCATCAGCACCCCACCCTCCCCAGCCAAGATGAGATCTTCTCTGATCCAAAGCACCAGTTTCTTGGAGTCGATTCCAGTGACCCTGACAATGGAGCCCAAAGACTGGATCAACACGGGCCTGGAGGAAGAGGCGGGCGGTGTCACAGTTCCTGAATCAGGTTTAGAGAGTCAGAATGTTGAACGAACTCGGCCCCTTCGAGGGTTTGATGTGGAGCTGAGGAGAAAACCTGCCGAGGGCTTTGGATTCGTCATTGCCTCGCAGGATGTGGAGAATGGAAAAGGTTGGTCACTTTGTCACAAATAATATTATGCAACATGTTTATCAAATAAAGTGCTGAAAAAGTAGCAACTTTAACTTTTTAAAACCCTAATCCTTTTTTTATAACTTAATCTGAGGAGGACTAGATGGGCATTGCATGTTATAAGTTCGACATTTCTGGCCCTGATAGAACCATTTGGTTTCTTGCCCGGGGAAACGGGTGTTATTTGGATGCCCTTGTGGACAAACGTACCATTAAGTAATTACAGATTAAAAAGTGGTAACAATGGCTTCATGCCACTGGATGAGTCATGATGCATCATCAAAAAAAACTCCATAAATCACAGCCCTCAGCAAAAAAATGAAAAAATCTGGCTCATACAGTCAATAAGACTGCAATGTGCTTTTGAACACTTCCGTTTTCGTATTAATCAGACAAAACAAAATGTTATGAATTTATCGGTGGGTTTGATTTCCAGAAATGTGTTAAATTAGAAGTTAACTAGCTATGTCCTTGTGTCCTTTGGCTAAAGTAAGCTAATCAGCGAAAGCAAATTTGTAGTTGAAAAGCTTTAGTTTTTCTGGAATTAGAAAAAAAATAGCCATCAAGATTTAGATAAGTGAGTTATTAGAGGGGAGCTTTACTGTCAGAGAGAAACTGGCTAACATTTTGACTTTTTCCAGACTTACAGCTAAAGCTAACAAGACAAGCCAAAAATGTTTTTTTTAGACTTTTAATAGGGAGTTGTTGTATAAATTAAACAAACAAGATAAAAAGATGCTAAGTCAGGGATCTTTGAAGCTGGTTATCTGACTGAACCAGGCTAGCTGTTGTTCCCTTATTCAAGTCTCAATGCTATTAGCTAAACAGAAATACTGGTAAGTAATGGTAGGTTTTGTTTTGTCCTCAGACAGAAAAAGAATAGTTGTTTCTCCCTGTTGCAAGTTTTTATGCTAAACTAAGCTTACCATTTTCTATCCTCCGCTTTTTTATTTTTTTTATTAAAGAGACTAATTTAATTTAAGAATTAAACTAGCCATGATCTTCTCATTTAGGTTTTGGCATAAATCAAATATGCGTATTTCCCAATGTCTTTTTTTAATTTTTTTTAAAGCTAACAAGTGTTCTACATCGCCGTGCTCTATTAATTCAATTGTCGGCTTGTGTGTCCCCAGCAAAATGACCTTTTGTTAAAAGTATCACTTGTATGTCACTGTAAGCTTCTTTATCCGCCCCGACCTGACAGGAGGTTGAGGCTTGTTTATGGTGTCTGGAAAGGGAACAAATCCTGCCCTTACTAGCTCTTAGTACAGTGTTTATGAATAACAGATTTAACCGCAGCATCCCAGTGAGTTATTACCGAGTCTCTGCTGCCTTTGTCTTGTATTGGCCACTCTCTATTCCAGTTTGATGCAGTTCAATTTGTGTTATGGGACGAACAAACACATTTCTGCTTTCATGGGGGAGGGATTAAGGTTGTAGGTGCACCTGTCTCTATGGTCCAGAGACTCTCTATCTCCTCTGCGTCCTCATTCTCCCCTTCATTTCTCTCCTGTCGTGTCACAGAAAGAAGTCGCATCTGTCTCTCTATTTCTGCCTTTATCCTATATCATTTCCTCTTCACATCTCTCTCTCTCTTTCTCTCCTCCTCTCATCACTCTCCCTCACAAGCGCCCGCCTCCCCTCTCCCTCTCTCTCTTTTTCTCACCCCTTTACTCTGCAGTAAAAGCATCCAGTCTGTTTTTTCAAAAGATTAAAACTCTCCCTGCCTGTTTCTCTCTTCCTCTCTCTCGTCCTCTCTCTGTCGCTCCCTCCCTCCATACCTCCGCATTCTACCTTCCTCCTGCTCTCTCCATTGCTCTCTGATTGCTAAAGAGAAATGCCACACTGAACGTTTCGCTTGCAGAGGATCAACAGAGGAGACAGATATCCTGTGTTTTAGTTCCTGTTGACCGACACGTGAATCTCAATACCTTCAAGCTGCCTAAGAAGAACATCAGGAGTTTTTTTGTTTGTTTTTTTCTGCGCATGCTAATCAAACAGCCATGCTGGAGAGATTACAGTCTGCTTTGAGAACTGTGAAGGAGTCTAAACGTAATTATTTGCTCCACTTATTCTTTCATGTTTAGTAAGAGAAATGGTTTGCTCTGATGTTTCTTGTTGAGCTTTATGCATGAGCTAAAGGTTTTAATTCTGTGATGCACTCTGAAGTTTACTTGTGTTGACTCTGCATAGTGAAAGTTAGATCCACAGACTTACATGTTGGTCAAATCAGTCTGCTGCTGTTATTAGAGAGAAATGTTGTTTACATTTTCAGTTTTATGGGATGATTTTTGCAGAAAAGCGAGAAAAAAAAATCTATTATTTTTAAATCTATGCAGGCTTAAGAAAGCATACAACATAGTGTGATAATGTTGTAAAGGTGAGCCATATGTTGCAGCCACATGCAGCAACATGAATGACTGACAGATACCTTCAGCAGTGCTGAGTTCAGCATTAACCAATTGGCACACTCCTGCATGAATGATCCTGCTATAGATCAACAGCTCTCTCTCTCTCTCTCCGGTGTCCGACATGTACGAGGCATCTGCAGGCTTCTGGGGGGGCGTCTGCACTGGCTGATGCATGTGGACTGCAGAGGGGGGGATTTTTTTTTTTACGATGGCTAGAAGGGGGGGCTGCTTTCACTCCTGAGCAGTGATCATTGCAGTGTTACAGGCTGCCTGGCTGCAGGACATACCGCAGCGGGATTTGTCTGGACAGGAGAACATGCAGAACCAGAGGAAAAGACACTAATATAAAGCAGTCCATTTGGATGCATCTGTGTGTGTTTTAAGCTACGTGTGTACTGAGTGAGTGAGTGTGTGAGTGTGTGCGTGTGTGGCAGAGTACATCTGTCCAAATCCCTCTGCGTGTGAGTCACTGTGTGTGGTTTTGTACGAGTGTTTGTGTGTGCACAATGATGCTGTGTGCGTGTTTGAGCATAGCTTTTGCATGCGTATTCATGTGTTTAGCCACAGCTGATGTCGAAGCGATGTATTATGCATGTTAAGAAGACTATTTGCAAAGCTGCCTTGGCTTTGATTTGACCTGATTGCTGCTTCTGCCTGGGTCACCCAGATTAGGCCTACATTAGAGATGTGTCTCTGGAAGTACACTCTGCCTTTTAACGGCAGTGTGATATATATTGCATTGCATATTCTTAGCCCCATCAATCAGAGCAATTTTTAATATGTTGATAATCATCATCGCACTGTCTTGGAGAGTTCAAAATACTGTTTTGTTTTCTTCCAAAGATGTAGAATTACTCTGTGTCTCAGCAGAATGAGAAACTCAGCCTGTTCCTGCTGCCTGATGGGTTACATAAGGCCACCGGCGAGACTCTAGAGGAGCCAGCTGTCACCCAAGCAGAGCACACCCTGAAAGAGGGGTCAGATTGGGAGCAATTGGGAGTTTACTAAGATACAGAAAGCGAATCAGAAGATGGAATTAGATGTCTAAGCAGACAGACTGTCCAGCTAAAAAACTATAAGCAGCTTTTTAGTTGGAGATTAATGGAGGCAATTTTATTTTTAGTATGTTTCATACTTTTTCTAATGAACTTCTGACCAGGGTACCTGTGAATTATCTTCATGCAAAGACGACAAGTCAAACTGTATAAACAAGACATGTGGCCCACTGTCCAACCCCACAAATAAACTGTATAAATGAAGAGGTGATTTTTTTAGGATTTAGGATCTAAAAAGAGAAAAGAGAGTTAATCACAGGTTCACCAATGTAGCAGCTTGTCAAGCACAGTCATGCCTGAAATCATATCCAACTTTATGTCTCAATGTATCTGTGAATGAGACTGTCATTGAAAGAAACATGATGCTGTATTGAAGAGAGATTGAAGCTAAAATTACAGACAATAAATACGCTAGGCCTGTTTTACTGTGGGAATAATTGAGGCCGTTATCCCTTTTGGTTTAATACAATGTGAATTTTCAACACTGTCAAAAAACTGTTCAGGTTTAGGACAGATATGCATGCTTCTCTGTTTAAACCAGGAGACCAAGTCCACCACTTTCCTCCAGTGCATGCCCAGATGATTGTATAAAAACAGATGTTACATTGATGTCTCCCATTTTTTTGTTCTGAAGAGCTTTTGGAAGTTGAACCTTAGCCATCGTCCTTTTGCTGGAAACGCTGGTTAACTTTTGGTCTTTTCGTAACAGACAATGAGGTACAGTTGAGACAGATCTTTAGCTTCTTAACAAATCTGCCCACCTGTCAGTCAACCAGCCACTACCCGATTCATGCAAGTTGATGCAAAAAGCCTTATCCTCAATAAACAGATGTGTTATAAAAGTATTCACCCTCTGTTCATTCACAGTCCTAACCTTTAGAGAAATTAGCTATTTACACCAAGAGATGTCTTTTGAATCAGGCTATTAGCATGTTAATATATTGTGTCAAAATGGGTATGTTAACGTGTGATATTCAGATTCCCAAGGCTTTTCTAGCCAGCCCTTGATGCTAGAGGAAAGAGCAGTTGTTTTGCCCTTCACATTGGCTTCATTTTTTCAATGATGGAGGTTGCTCCTTGAAGTGCCCCAGACCTCAATGAATAAGTCTCACAAAATACTCATGGGTCCCTTTTAGCCCTTCTAAGGGAATAAACATGATCACTTTGTGCGGTGTAGGAGCTGGGAGAAGGCTGCCAGTGTTTCTAAAACTGAGGAGGAAGACATTTTGTAGTGCAAGCATAGACAATAGAATATTTGCTGCGGTTGTTTTTACGTGTGAGGGCTTTGTATGCTCGTGGCATAGCAATGCAGACAGACTGCAAGTATCTGGATCCTAAAGGAGCTGAGCAACACGAACTGACTCTGTAAAAACTGAAGTGTTGATGTCTTCAGTCTGTAGTTTCAGGAAGTTTGACAGGTCAGAGACAAGACAAAAAAAAAGTGCTCGAACACTCATCTCCCATGACAGTTATTTCTTGAGGAGAAAGACAAATCATCGAACAGCAAATAACATTTCCCTGTGTGCCAGTGGAGGGAGAGATGGGTTGATGGATGGGCAGATGAAGGTGTAGAGGAGAGTGTTTCAAGGTGACAGTGGGTGGTGCTGGGGGGGAGGTTGATTAAGGATTCTGTAGGAAGTAATGTATAAAGTTAACTGTGCCAAAAAAACGATCCAAAGCTTCTTTTGTGAATTTTGGCAAACACAGGTGAAATGTATCATCCTGCTATTAAATGTATCCTCATTTGACCGTACTTATTACTCACTTAATTCAGTTAAAAGGAAAGTTTTGGGAATACTGTGTTCCAACCATAGCTGAGACTTCACAGGCGTATTAAACTCATAAGTCAGAGAAGGCCATTTAATCAAGTAATAACTCTTTGATGTGTCTGCTTGCTTTTTAGCTGCTTCTCTACTTCCGCATCGGTTTGTGACGGTCCGACGAGGCAGTCCGGCCTCCAAGAGTGGTCAGATCCGTCCTGGGGATCGATTAGAGGCGGTGGAGGGACGCTCAGTGGTGACGCTTCCTCATCGAGAACTCGCTCAGATCCTTCGTCGGGCGGGAAACACTCTGCGCCTCACCATTGTCCCGCGTCCCAGCACCTGTACGCATAGACTGAAAAATTCAAGAAACACAAACAAGTCTATTGCCTGATTCTTTGTTTGATATCTTTGATCACGTTGTGTTTTCAGATTCTTCCAGCCTTGAAACCAACGAGTTTGACCCCACTCACAGAAGCAGGAAGGGTCAGAGATCGCGTCCAAAGGTGAGAGCTTTATCAGAATCGTGGGTCTCGTGATCACGTGATTACTCTCTTGAGTTGAATCCATTTAGTTGTAGTTCACCTTATCCTTCTTACCCTCTCTACTCTCGTATCCCAGCGTGACTCTAGGTATTACAGCGTGGACTTGGATCGAGGCCCATCAGGCTTCGGCTTCAGCTTGCGCGGTGGCAGCGAGTACAACATGGGCCTCTATGTGCTGGGACTGATGGAGGGGGGGCCGGCCTCACGGAGCCACAAAATGCAGGTGTGTCAACTTCAATGTTTATATGTATGGATTATCATGTAGTGTTAAAGTGTTTTATTCTGTACTGTGCAGAAAAGCAAAACCTCCAAACAACTGTAAATTAAGTTAGTTTTAATTATTATTTTCTTTATTTAACCAGGAGAACTTCATTAGGATTAAGAATCTCAGTTACAAGAGCGTCCTGGCCAAGAGTGGCAGCAACACAATAAATGACTTAAAGACATAAAAACCCAACAATTACTGAAAGAGATCAGCATATCTTGAGTTAGAGAGCAGAGAAGTAATTGTTCAAAACGTCTACAACCGGAAGCATCTTCCTCCGACCCCATCAGTCTACTTTTTAAAAAGACACTTTCTCACGGGGACCAGATAACAAGAGGAAGTTTAGTGAATTGGGTTGCAGAGCAAAGACTGTGGTTTCTGGCAGTTTCCCCATGAATACGTAGTATGCATGAAGCAGGTAAAAGGTAGACTTCTAATTTAGATTTGTCTTGAACCTCAGCACACTCTGATATACAGTATCTAAAGGCTTTAGTCACTGGGAAGATGCATGCGTGTTTAAAACATCACCATAATAAATCAGGGGAATGAAGGTCATCATTCATTAAGAGTCTTCACCATGGAAAATGTAAACGTCTGACACCTTCCCAACAGTTTCAGGCATTGAGAACAAATATTTAGAAGGGACTACTGATTGTTGATAATTATCTTGTTTGCTTTAAGATGCCATACAGGAACATCATCATCATTTCAGTCTTTTTTTTTAATTTTTTTTTTTTAAAGCCAGTAAATGAAAATCAGTCATCGGATTTTAAATAGGCTATCAATAAATGTTCACGGGTAGGGAGAGTAGACCTACCAATAGTGTGAGTAAAAGTTAAAGTCTTCTACTCTTGTGTGAAAACCCCCCCCTCACATTTATGACAGCCTTGATGTCTGGAGAGAGACCAGGCCTCCTTCTTGGCAGTGCAGAGGTACCCTTGAGAAGGTGACTGAGATAACTGCTTAAAGTGCTGAGTTAGGGGCAACGTCATACTAACATCTTTAAACAGCGTATGTCAATAAGTTCTACATGTGCAGGTGTTTTATCTCTCTATATGTATTACAAGGGAGCATACACATTTAACCCAATGAAGCATTTGATCAATTCCTTTCCAAAATTGATTTGGTCTTATTTCAAAATGTGTTAGCAATGTTGCTAGCATTAGCATTTGACCTGACAGAGCTGCCAGCATTACGTTGAACAAGTCTTGTTTCCTTTTTATTCACCTTAAGTAAAGAAATTTAGAGATACAAGATGATAGTAAACGACAAACATCATGCTTTAGGAATATACATAATATGTCTTAAAAAAAAAACAAAAAAAACAATGAGCATCTTCAATTTTGTTTGTTATCGCAAGTGCTTGTTACTTTCACACCATCACCGATAAGGCTGCTGGGACACTGCTTTGGAAAAAACAATTTTTAATATCATTGTTATGTGTCTTTATTACAGGTTATTGAAGTATTTGAAGGTTATGACAGACAATGTATATATAGAGTAATGCAGTGGGCGTTGTTGTGTTTACATGTTGCAGGTCAGTGATCAGCTGGTCGAGATCAACGGGGACAGCACAGCAGGGATGACGCACAGCCAGGCGGTGGAGCAGATCCGCAGAGGAGGCCACCGCATCCACCTGGTGCTGAAGAGAGGAAACGGCTATGTGCCTGACTATGGTGAGAAACAGTGGGAGGTTTTAAGAATACTGTTGTTGAGTGTTCTCCTATAAGATTTTCTCTTATAAGATCTTATAAGAGGTCAATTCTTCTATAAGAGAAAATAACTGGAAAACCCAGTTTGTGTGCATGCACATTTGTGTTGGGTGTGTTACCTCTTTCCTCCTCTGTTTCCATGGGGCTGATGCTAACAAAAAAAACAACAACAACAAAGAAATATCTACTTTTTTACTCTTCCTTTTTTCCTTTTTCCTGTTTCCCTGCATCTAACCCTTCGGCATTTTTGGTCAGTTTTGCATCTGAATTTGGCCTTTGGTGGTTTCCTTGATTCCCTTTCTTAAAACTTTTTTCTACTGTACTCCTTTCTTTCTCTGTCTCTCCTTCCTTTTCTCTCTTTCTCTCAGTGGAGCTCTCCAGTTTGTCTCTATGTATGACCAACTCCAAGCTAGGAGAGCCTTGCTTCTATGTCATTGGACGGACAGAGAATACGCGGTTGGTAATGGTTCCTGTTAGTTCTCCCATTTTCTGTCTCTCTACACTCCTCTACTCTGTCAGCACTGCTAAGCTCCTACACAAGAAGGTCTTGGTTATCAGCTAGAGAAATTGTAAAAAATAATAAATAAAAGAAAAGATTTTCTCTGAGTGAACTCCCCAAACGTACTTTTTGTAACAAGGTGTGTTATTAATCAGGAGAATAGCACTTTTAGCATACTGGCAGATTGGATTTGTATTTAAAAGCATTATCTGTAAATCCCGAAATCTTAACAATCATTTTCTGGATTGTAGGCTGTTCAGTAATAGATTATATAAATCTGTCTGTCAAAGATGTGCTTTCTTTTACCTGCTCATTCAGTCTGTTTTCTTCTCCTCTCTCCACCTGCTTCTCTTTATATGTGTTTAGGCCATGAGCACAAAATCACCTCCCCCTCCCCCCTGCGTCACCCCAAGGAGCAGGGTTTGGCTGCAGTAGACTCCACTGGGCGGAAGGGGCGCAGCTCCAAGCAGAATAGGAGAAGCAGGTCTTCAAATGGACATGAGAGAGAGAAAGGGGCGGGAAGGAGAAGACGGGGCTCAGATGAGGGTGGAGGAGGGCGCTCTGAATTAAGGAGCCCAACCTCTGAGCCGGAGGAGATGTCCCCAGAAGGGAGAGCAAGGAAGAGGAGCAGGAGGAGGAGTAAAAAAAGAGGCTCTCAGAGTTTACCCAGAGACGCATTCGGAAGAAATGATGACAGTGAGACAGAAAAGGGGACAGAGAGGGGACAGAAAAGGGAGAGGGGAAGGAGCAAAAGAAGGGAGAGGAAAAGTAGAAATGAGGAGAGTGTGAGGGAGGTCAAGGAGCCAGAGCAGGAGAAAGAGAACGAGGAAGAGGAACATCAGAAGCGTGAGGAACCTGCAGTTGAGGAAAAGGTGGTGGAAGAGACAGAGGAGATCCAGGAGGGAGTCAGTTTAGAGATGGAAGAGAGTGACGATGACGTTTTTCTTCCCATTCCAAGTCCTAACCAAAAACTTCCCACACCTAAGCTAGACTGGGAGGTTGAAGAGGATGAAAAATGGGGCATGATGGCAGAATACAGAGATATGAGGAGAGAGAAGGAGGAGAAGCAGGAGCAGGATGTAGACAGCGGTGAAAACAGAGACACAGATCTGAACACGGACCAGGGGAATGATGACGAGGACACACAGGGCGTTGGTGTCGACAGGCCTTTCCTAGGGGTTGATGTGATCGATCAGACGTCACGGAGAAAGCCCTTCTCCTTCCTCACCTCCACGCCATCTGAGGAGCAGCTGGGCGAACATGAGTCAGAGTCCGAAGGCAGCCAATCTGACGGCAGCGTGACTGCTGCCAGCATCTCAGGCCTCTCCTTGGTTGGCACAGAAGCAGGCCGGCGCAGAGCTGTGGTGCAGCCAGGCCCCTGGCTCCCACCCAGCCAACAAAGGGAGGCTCAGGTCAAAGAGGAGGGTACGAGCCCCGGGAAGCAGGAAGGGCAGGAGGGAGGAAGAAGAAGGAGAAACCCTTTCTCTTTACTTTTTAACAAGAAGTAGCTGAGTATCTGATATCAGACTCTGTCGGTCTCTTACTCTTAGACTTTGACTCATTTTGTACCAACATTTCCTTATAGTCACTTTGATATCTGCAGTAGTTTAAAGTCGTATTCTTTGTGCCTTTTTACAGCTGACCTCTGGCAGGTGTTTAATGTTAACATCTTATTTTAACCTGTGACAGCACCAACATGCTAAAATTATGTCATGTATTACTGTTAAGACAACAATGGCATTTTTCGAAATGATACACTTTTTTTTTTTTTATGTTTGCAGCTCGCTTGTAATCACTAACACTAGAGTTGTTCCAGCACCAACCCAGGGCAACAGATGCCTCTGATTTAGCGGATAATGCAGTAACCAATATTGGCAAGGAAGCTTGTCAATACAACCATGTGATGCCACATTAGATCAGCTCCACCAAAAACATTTACTTGTTTCTTCTTTCTAAAACTTACACACTGATAAAATGTCATAGAGCGGTGAGAGGGTCAACGCCAGTGAGTTACTTGTCACTGGAGTAAGGATGAGTTTAACTAGTATCAACCCAGAAGCAGAAAAACAGAATAAGCAGAGCTAACAAAAATGTTAGCTTTGCTTGTTCAGATGGATTTCCCTTTATCAAACTGAGCTTTACAACAATGGCATTAATCATATCAAGTACATACTTGGTTAGTAGCGTAAACGTTAATAAGGACGTTATTCTTTTTCAATCACACCTGTGTCAGAGTGGTGCTTTGAAATCAGACAATACTCAAGTCTAGGTGTCTGAAACGATATTGTGAAGAAGAAAAAAAAAAAACGGCTCCAGAACATTTCTCGTTTCCAGGACAACAAGGTATTTCTGACAGCTTTGTTTGAATGACTTCCTCGTCTCTCTGCATCTCTGTCCTCGTGCGTACCACCTTAGCTGATCGTCCCCTCTCTTAATCATCCCCTTCTGTACAGAGACTGCACACACATTCACTTTATACCTCATGAAGACACTGAGCAATAATAATGCAACTGTCACAGATGGCCATTCTTTTCCGCTGCGCCACGTCGAAGCTGAACTAAGAGGAAACTGTGTAACGTGTTTGTCAAAAATCCTCTCGTGTGTTCACTTGCTTCGACTTGTAATGTTGTTCCACTGAATATCTGATCGTGATCATGCAAATCCCTTTTTGACAGCAGGTGTGAAATCTATATTTTGTAAATATCTGTACAGAAATAAATGACAGAACCTATTGTAAATACTGTACTAACTGGAGCAAGTTTGTATTACTATATTGTAATACGTAACAATTAATAGATTATATACATATACAGTATATCTATATTTAAACAACACAGATAACCATACATGTTATTTATTATAGTGTGATGAGAAATCATGTGAAATGTGGTAAAATGCTTTTGTGAAGGCTCATAAAGTAAATACAGAGTATATTGTACCTGATTATTACGACATGAATGTTTAGTATTAAGCTGCTCCGGTGTGGATAAGGAAGCTCTGTGTTGTACCTATCTTCAGAAGTCACAAAAAAAAAAGCCAAAAATATGCAGTGTGCATATTTCCAGTACTGTTATTAATATTGTGTATGTGGGGTCAGAACAAAAACACGATCTAGATTCTAGTGAGTGCTGTGCCCATCGTGCCACGTACAGTTGCCTTGGTAACATAAATCACTTTATCCTAACTGCTGATTTTTTCTTACTGTGAAAACCCTTTTTGCTCTGAGGTCTCTAATACAGGAAAAAGTGGGCGAGCCGTTAAGTAGTTTCAGTCATGCCAAAAAAAAAGGCCCTTACTGTAAATCTCCGAAGATTAAATTTAGGATAAAACTCTGCAGGAGCTCAGTGTGCGTCTAAGATGGCAAAATAGCACATCACTTAGTTTTAGCTCTCGTTTTTTTTAATAGTTCTGTTGTTGAAAAAATAAAAGGCAGACTAAATGGATACTGTGAGATTTTATTTTTCTATGAAATTATCTTTTTGGAAATACTCAGGTTTTAAGCTCTATAGATAAGCCATTATTAAGAGGAAAAGAGCTACCAAGTGACTTCAGACCATTTTCATGACGCATTATTTAAATGTTAGAGCTTTTTCTTTCTTTCTTTCTTTTATGCTTTAAGGCAGCATTAGAAGACGCAGACTGTTACAGCTGTTTGTTACCAACCCATCATTATCTAAAGGTTGATTCTAAAAATGGAGATGCTCTTTCATTTTGTACCCAAACCAACGTGTTGCCCTTACCATGTGTTTGCGTTGTTGTGCTGCATAGCACAGTGACAAGACCAACATACTGTATCCCCCGACCAATGAGCATACAGAGTAGCTTCCTATATGTCAGACTTGTTTTATAAGGTTTGCTAAAGCTCTTTTTTTAGACCTTCATTTCCTAAGGGGGATTATATGGATGAACTGTAAACATGTTCTAATAAAACTCCAAATAAACTGCTGAACCAATTTCCTCAGTGGTCATGCATGTCTCTCTGCTTTATTGCTTCTTCTTCTTCTTTTTTAACACAATCAGACAAGTCACTGCTATGGACAGCAGATGGCAGCAAACTGTAAGACACAGTGCAGTATCTTTCAAAGAGGATTTGGCTTGTGGGAGATATTAAGTAAGATATGCCCTAAAGCAAATGTACTGTCAGAAATAGGGTGAGATGTGTGCCTGGAAATAAAGATTAATATGTAAAAGTTAAATGAGACGTACAACAAAGGGTAGAAAATATAATCTTTTTTTTTTTTTTTTCCAAAGATCAATTATTAAACCTTTTTGCAAGAACAAGGATATCCCATTTCCTCCGCACGGCCATCGCTCAGTCTAATATTAGTTTCCTATACTGTACACCTGTGCGAGCTGTTATAGGGAGCGAGGGGAAAGTGAAGTGAATTCATAGGCCAGCGCCTCAGTTTAGATATGAGCACTTAAGTACTGTCACTAAAAATAACACCGCTCTGAGGCCGCCTCGCTCTCATGTTGTCCTAAGCTGCATCCTTCTGTTCATGTGAGCTCAGACGCAAAAAAAAAAAAAAAAAAAAAAAAAAGAGAAAAATCACCGCAGTTACAATAGCGCTGCAGTCAGTTTCCCTGTTATGGAGTCAGAAAAAGATAGTCTCAAATAAGTGAGCAGAAGCCATTCACACGAATTCAATTCAGGATGAAAAATAAGAATGATAGAAAATGTTTAATGGAGGGGATTATGGTGTCTTCACGTCCCTGTAGGCGACACATTTCATTTTACAGTATTACTGCTTTCTACACAATGTACTGTTGTCCACTGGCGCTCAACAGGATTCCTTAAGTGTGTAAAGTTACAAAAAAGACGTCAAGTTAGACCGGGGTAGTACCTTCAAAATAAAAGTCTCTCAGCAACTTTGCACATTTTCATTACAAAAAAATGTGTATTAAAAGTAGTCAATGTGAAATCGCATTTACACGTGACTCCATATTTCTAAACTTTTGTTTAAAAACTGCACAATATTTATTGCCTAGATATTTAGTTGTTTTATAGAAAGTAATTCGTGAAAACAGATGCACAGGAAACTGGAAATAAGTCAAGTTAAATCTTAAATGTTAACAGAAAATTATTATTCAGATGCTTTTAATTATGATCTCGTACAAGAGAGTGTTGTGATACAAACAAATAGCTAGGCCCACCTTACAATAACAAATAGCCCTCAGCAGATTCAGATACCACGGGTTTTTTCATCACTTCTTTGTGTCTGTTTTTAAACAAGAAAAGGTATTAGATGTATTTCATTTGCTCAATTTCTTGCTATTTAATCTATTTTCCAACTCGATAACCTCGCTTTTATTTTGAAAGTTCTCGCCGGATATTCTTAATAATTACGTCTGGCTTGTTGGTGATGCTTTCAGAGGAAGACCTACACGCATCGCTGCAGTTGAGATAAACCTGTGTTTCTGTGGATCCGCAAAGAAGATTCCCCGCTGCTCTCCTGCGTGGATTACTGAGCTGACACCGCCAAACTCCACTCAGATAAGTAGGAAATAAATCAACCTGTTCAGATCGGCGCAGCACACACCAAAAAGTGCGCTTCAAATATTTTGCACAGCTTTTTTTGAGACTTTCGTGCGGTCAAAACCAAATTCCAGATAGTTATTTTTTGTGCCTTTAACAAGTTGATCTCCAAGAGCAGTTTTTTATGAATGCGTGACGTTTTTTATCTCGGATGACAAAACCCAGAGACACCCAGCAAAGGAACTAATCTGACTCTTAAAACTGTACAATGTAGTTTTATCGGAGTAGAAGGGGAGGATTTGAACCCTCAGAATGAACTCGGTGAGCCACCTGTGCTGTACTTTCTGTGCTGTAAAGACATATCGAGCCATGGGTTGAAAGCGACGATGATAGACTGCGGGGATACTCAACGTGGGAGGGAGCAGAAATTTCTGTGTTATGTAATGATTGACAACAACTGATAATTAGTGGTCGATTTAAACGAGCATCACCCCCAATCATCCCTTTCCCCTTTCCCTTAAGTAGATCCTAAGAGGGCTAATTTGACATGTTTCATAAAGATGTGGCACAAGTCAATGAAATTCATTATATTTTTTCACATTACCATGTACAATTACTTGATCAGAGAGCCTTTAAATTAAGCTTTTGCCTAATATAATTCATATTTACTTGACACCCCTTCCCCATTAGACATACTTTTTTTTTCTTCTAAAATCTAGTTTGATGATTAATATCCATCATGATGCCCCCAACTCTTGACGCACTCCATGCACATTTGGCATGGTCTATGAAAATGACTTTGACTCCTGGAAATCAGTCAAGCAACAGTACTTTGAACTCCTCCTTGTCTTTGATCTCTTTTCTCTGCATTGCAACACTTTTAACGGCAATTAAAATGCTATAATGCTCGTTTCTGCCCTCAGATTTGGGGATATGTAGTCTTTTTGAGCTGCAAGAACTCTTAATCTCAGTGACTCTCTGTTTCTGAACATCCAACGACAGCAGTAAATCTTCTCTAGTCGTTGGTCCCTCCCTCCCCCCCACTCATCAGGGCTGGTGGGGGGGGTGGATTTCGGGCCCCACAGGGGTCAAAACCGTGGTGGTCATAACCCTAAAGGTAGGGTTTCCACCATGGAGACCAGCCCGGAGAGCCCGAACCGGGCAGTGGAGTACCTGCTGGAGCTCAACAACATCATTGAGAGCCAGGCCAAGCTCCTGGAGACCCAGCGCCGCCGCATTGAGGAGCTGGAAGGCCAGCTGGACCGGGTCAGCCAGGAGAACCAAGATCTGAAGCAGGAGCGCAGCCCACACGGGACAGGCTTGGAAACCCCTGAGCAGAACCACAACCACAGCCAGCCTCTGTCCCTGCCCATCCATCATGGAGGTGGGAGCGGTGGGAACAGTAGTACCTCTGCGCCTCAGGCAGCATCTGGACCAACTACAGCTCCAGGGCCCAGCAGGGAGAGGAGGAGCCACACCAGGCTGACCCGAGGTCTCTCCTGCGGTTCCAACACCACCGAGCGAGAGCGGCTTGAACGCACCGACAGCACGGACACCAACACCAGCTCCACCATACGCAGAAAGTAAGTCCTTCTCCAACACAAAACCTTTCTCTATTGGTCTGATCATCCACCAATGAATGATGAGCGTGGCATCCTGTCAGAACACAGGAATGTCAGGGATGTTGTCCAGGTTGCTCTAAATTACAATGATGACCAAAGTCTGCGTAACATCCATCATGTCACATTGTATATTCCCAGCCAGTATAATGATAGGCTGCATGGAGTGTCTCCAGTCCTCAGAGATAATCCTCGCAGTAATAGGACTTAACCTAAGAAGGGAATGTTTAATTCACTGCTGTGAGAAAATATGCAGAGTGCAAGAGGATTAGAGATAGAGTGATAAGTGCTCAAGGTGTCCATTACATCATGCAGTGACTGGGCCTGCAGAGGGTTTGATTTTAGAGGTATTCAAATGTTTTCTGATAAACAGATTTGAAAATTGGCCATTTTGACAAACAACGACCTGTTATTGTTTTTGATTGTCACAAAATAATATTCCTGAAACCATTTTATTTACTTGGTTATTAGTTATGGATTGGCACACATGCTGATACTTTATGTAAGGCAGTTGCCTTTATGGTATTGGGACAACTACACTATAGAGCTGTTCAGATACCATTTTCCCTTCTGGATAGTAGACTTGAGTAAAACTGCTCAAAAAGAGGAAGGAATGAAAAAGATTTGAAGTATAAAGTCTGACTTGAGTATTGGGAGATTCTCTTGGATACTGATGTAACTGAAAATATTCTAAACCTTTTTTTTGTAAAGACGTTGAAGGTCAACAGTTGGCAAGCTTAAACTAACATTACAATCTCTGCAAGCCCCATGTTGTTGTTGTTGTTTGTTATTTTCACCCAATAATTTGTCTGAAACTGGTGGATGTTTTTGGATTGACTGGTTATGGCGTGGTATGTTTGCACAGACGAGCACACTTGCTGATAGCCCGTTCTGTATTTGAGGCAGAATAAGAGGCTGACACAGATACTGACATCACTATCAGGACAGATGCTGCATTATCTCCCCCCCCCCCCCCCAGTAATGACTCTCATACTTAAACTTTAGTATCAGTGGATACGACTACCCTGCACGAGTATGTTTTTTTTTTCTGCATTTAAACATTGTTGGATATACTCTAATATTGCCATTATTTTGTTAGCTTTAATGATTCTCTGATAGCGAGACACTGTTGTTGTTTTTTTGTGGTTGCAAGATAATAAGCTGGAAATTTGAACGATTTTTACAGGGATTAATAGTTGATCCCTGAAGTGTTGGAGAGTATTAGGGGGCCGATACCAACACTTGTATGGTTATTGTGGGCCGATAAACACAGACAATGGTTTTAGTCAAATGTGATTCCCAGTATGCTTAAAGTAAGGTTAACGGTACAGATAATGGTTTTTAGAGACTGACACAGATATTGTTTTTAATATTGGATACCAGTATGGCTCTGAGGGGCTGACGCTGATATTTTAACTGTTATCGGATGCTAAAATAAGTCATTGTTTTGGTATTGGATGTTGAATTTGGCATCATAGCAAAGGCCTTTGCCAATAATGGTTCGGTTATTAAAGGCCCATACAACTCATGGTATGGTGTTTGGGGGCTGGTGCCTGTGTTGTTGTTGTTAGCTTAGAAGTTCTATGAAAATACTGGTGTTGTTTTTTTGTGGTTGATTTTCAGTATTTCTATTTCATTTGTGTAATGATCACAGTCTATTGTGTGTGGTGTGTGTGTGTGTGCGATCAGAATAGCAGTGCGCTGAGGAAACTTGATTTTTGTTGAGAGCAATGGGGCTCTTGGATGGCGATTTGAACTTTTAGGACCAATGCAGCCCTTCAGTATGAAAAGAAAAAAAAAATCCACCCACAGTTTGCTCAAACTGTGTTTTTTTTTCCACCTCTTTACGCTGAACGTGGGTATTTAGAATAGCGCTATATAAAACAAATGTATTATTATTGTTATTATTAACTGTAGACTGGTTGCTTTTTTCATTCCCCCCCCCCCCCCCCCACACACACACACACACTCCCCCAAACTCAAGCCTGACCTGAAGTTAAGAGTACTGCAAAAACACACACAGCTTTGGCAAACAGCAAGTGCATCTGTCCTCGCTTTTTACTTTTTACTTCACCACGCACAGATAGAGTCGGCTTTTGTTCCCGGAAGCATTAGGCTTTGTGAGTAGGCAACAATTCATGTAGGGAAAGTACACGGTGAAATATATTGTGACAGAAAACCATTGGTCTCTGAGCCTCTGATAAGATTCCTCCGCATCAAATCATCTTTGTTGTAATTACTGGATTTTGCTCCCAATCTTCTCATCAGTGATTGATTCCGACTTCACCAAATCCCTTATCGATTGTCTCGGTCCCCTCATCATCTCTTGGGGCGGGGGTGACTAAGTCATTACACTGAGGCACATTTAGTTATTTATGTGGGTGTTAAATGCAGAGATGATTTGCAAATGTAGATCTTGCATGTCCTCTCTTGTTAATTGCCTGTAGCGCTTGTAGCATGACTTTGGATCCAAGCTCAGACAAGCGTATCATACAGAGTGTCACATTTAATAAAGAGTCACCCGCACACTGGAGAGCCATATTGTCCCCGTCTGGCTTTGACTCAGCCGAACCCAAAACTGGCTGACGAGCTCAGGTCAGTGACAGAACCCTCCCACCCACCTCTTACACCAGATCAGATTGGAACATGCATTTTCTTCATCACCAAAGCCTGTGTTGCTCTAAATATGGTGTCAACTCAGCGCAAGAGACAGAAGGGAGATGTGGGAGAGGGAGAGAGATGACAAGGGGGAGGAAAGTGACTGGGCGACCTTACTCAGCGGGCCTCAGTCTAAAAGAGAAAAGGTGGAACACACACACTGATTTGCCATCTGTCAATACAGTGTGCGAGAGCGGGCGAGTGAAAGGACGAGAGGGGAGAGAGTCTGGGCCGGTGAATGCAAGGCTTGTTTTTTTTTCCCGGTCCAATTAGTTGCTGTTCCTCCTGCAGGAGTCCTCTGCACTCTTTGTGCCTCCCGAAACTATTTCAATTCTGGACAAGGAAACTGAATAAACTGTCCCCATTTTTTTTTTTTTTTTTTTTTTTTTTTCAGCCATTCGTGCGGCATCAAAAAACAAAGTTGCCCCTCTCCTCTCGGCCCTCCCACGGGCACACTGTAAACAGCTGTCCCAGAATTCTACCCCTCTTTCTTTTTTTCTCCCCCCCCCCCCGTTAATGGCAGTGTGAACAATGCGAGTCGTAGGCCTTTGGGTGAAATGATTTTCAACGTCAAGTACCCTCTTCAAGAAGCAGCGGGGTCGAGGGCATCGCAGCGTCTCGCTGTGAGCACGGCAGATGTTTTCTTGTTGTTATTTTGGGAGAGGTCATGCAAGAACATTTTTTCGGCATGAGTCTTTGCACGTGTGTGTAAGTACATCTTTATATAATGTATATGATGGTGTGAGTGCACCAAAAAGCGCGATAGAGGGAGGCAGGTCCATACAGAGAGTGCATGAGAGATTAATTAGTGTGACCAGAGTATAATTACCACGAGCCCTGGGGTGATAATTAATGCTGTGTGTGTGTGTGTACATGCGTGTCTTTTTCTGTGGGTGCGTATGCACACACAGTAGGATATAACCTCGGATGTCCATTATTAGACGGCCACACACAGTCTGCCGTGTTACCATGATGGGACAGTTCTCGCTGCATGGGTGAGAGATCACATCCTTCATCGTGTGCCACATATATGCTCTGTATTTTTTTCTTCTTCTTTTTTTCCCTTCCTGCAGCTCAAGGATTGAGTGGCTCCACTTCCTGGGGATGACAGTGGTGCTGATACGCAGAGTTGTATTATTATGTAATCCTCAAAAAGAGGTCCAGCGCTATCGTTTTTTCCTTCTTCACTTTCACTTTCACTGTCACAGCGGGAGTGCCGAGGAGCTCCAAAGAGCCCCTGCAAAGGTGCTCGTGTCTCCACTTGTCTCTCTGTTCCATCCATCTCTCTCTCCTTGCGTGCATGTGATCCAACTCTCCTTCAGAAACTGACATTAATTCCGCCGAGGACGCTAATGGGTTTTTATTTCAGAAAGAAGCCTAATTTGCTACTTTTGTGCAGCACTACTACACACAACCCCCCCCCTCCCCGCTCTCTTTTTCTAATTCTCTATTTCACATACCCACGTACACACACTCACTCTCTCCCCCTCGCTGTTTCTCTTTCCCACTGCTGCAGATATGACTCAGAGAAGCTGCAGAAATTACTTTTGTGCTATTCTCTTTCTCGTCCCCTGCGCTCACTCGCTCTTTTCCTGCTATTAACTGAAGCACGCTTTTTTTTATTGTTTTGTTTCCGATCGGCGTGATTGAATTTTTCTTTCTTTCTGGTTGAGAGTTCATTATATGTGCGCTGATTTGCAGAGAATTTTGAGCAGCGTTTTTTTTTTTTACATCCTATGGCTGCACAGATAGCGCAGATACAACTTAGAGGAATGAACTGGCCCTCAGGCGAGTGTGTGGGTTAGCTCAGCCGAGCTGTGCTGACCCGCTGCAAACAGTCTGTGTGATGTGATGGGAGGTAATCTATTCTCTCTCTCCGTTGAGTTTCTATAAGAAACACAGAGAAAGAGCAGCTCCTCAAGAACTCAAGTCAAACTCTTGCTTTATACCTCCCATTTCTGGATATGTATTGTTAAAATTAAACAGTGTTTAATTTGCTGTGAATTTGATTATAACAGCAGGGGTTAATGATTGGTTTGATGCAGTTTAGCTTAACGTACATTTAAATGATGTGTGTGACTGTGTGTGTGTGTGTGTGTGACTGTGTGTGTGTGGGAGGCAAGCGTGCGTAGGTGGTGTTTTTTTGCCTTCTCCTCACCATTTTTCAAAGCAGTGATTGTTCATGGATTCTTTAAGTGTGTTATGTGTGCGATAATGAAAGGCACACGCTTTCATTTGTGTTTGGTCACATGTTGCTTAATTCACGAGTGACGTATTTTCAAGTAGCAGCGGGTCAATGACAAGACAGTGCCAGAGAAGGGTGACCAGTGACCTCAGCTCCCTCAGCATATTCAGTGAGATGTGGATTTGTGGTTTCTGAGGGTTTTTTTTTTTCTTTTATTCAATAAAGTGCATTTTTCATCTGAAGGAAGACAACTGTAACAGACTTGTTAGGTTTGACAGGAAGCCAATATGTTTCTTAGCTACAAAACAGTAAAACTAATAACGACTACTATTTAACAAATGTGCAGTTCAAAGTGATTCACAAACAGACATTGAAAACGTGAGAAATGATCGATTTAAAGAAAGAATCAATCGTTGTCAAATTTTGAATACGTCAAATTAAAGCTTTGAATATGGCTATAACATTACTGATAATGCGTATTTCCCACGTGTATGACTTTAAAGTCCTGTGCCAAATCCGTTTTGCACCTGTCGACACATAACCTCCTTGTCCACAGTTACTTTTCATCATTTCATTGCATCCTTCTGTGTCTCCTATTCCAACATGACTTCCTGTAAAGGATGAGTGAATAGCTGTGATGTAAAGTTTTTTTTCACAGGAAGCTTAATGTCCTTGGACCGGGAGGGATGTGGAAGATGTAGTTGCTGTGGAAACAGTAATGCCTAGCATTTTTCTTTCCCTTCATTTTTTACTCAAACACCTCGATCCACAACTGGGATTTGGATGGAGATGCTAAATATCCTGATCGGAATCCGAATTGTTTTTTTTATTGCCAAGAACATTGACATATCCGAGGAAGTTTTCTTGGTGTATTGGTGCAAAAACAGTTAACAACTTAAATAACATAAGAAGCAAATCTCCTTGCAAATGCGTCTTGCCCCTGCCTCCCCCCTTTTTCCCACCATGAGATTTATCAAGGTGGCCTCTTTAGCTGAAATGCAGCTGTGTATGGATCACTGCTGTGTCCAAATGGCACAATTAGCACAGAGATTAGCGGCCCTGCATTGTCATTAGCGAGGAGTGCCGAGCGTTAAGCCTTCTGTCCATTCCTGAGCGGGTTAAAAATCACTGTGGACATGATTATGACTTCCCTCTTGGCGTTATTTCTGCCTCTTATCACTCCTTTCACCATTCGCTTCGGAATCTCTAGCTCTGAATTTGATTAACACTTCCTAAGTCGGCTACCAGCTGCTGCTACTATCTAACTTTATTCATTGTGCTTTTTTTCTCTGCTCAAATGCAGGATAAGTGGCACTTTTTTTTTTTTTTTTTTTTTTTTTTTAAGTCGGCATGTTTGTCAAACACTCATGCACGCGTAGCAGAAGAGGGAGACTGGTTACCGTGGGAACGCTGTGAGCTCTTCTGTGAAGAAGTCTGTGGGCGAGAGACACAGAATAGAGAGAGGGAGAGCTGGAGAGAAGAAGAGAGGGTAGGAGTGGGAGCGGGAGCAGGGTGAAAGACAGAAGCAGGATTGAATGACGAGTTGACGGGGACGAAGGAGATGTATCGACGACGGATGAGTGCCGTGACTTTTATTCGCCACATCTCACAGGTTCATTGAAAAAAGTTCAAAAGTGGTTTCGCTCACGAAGAACATGAGTCATGTTTACTGCTAAGATCCGTTTCAGACTCCGCCGAATATTCCTTTGGCGTTCTGGAGGGGTATCACTTTCTTGAATTACTCCTTCTCTGTCTCCCACATCACATTTTAAATGAAGCCTGATTGCTCTTCATGGGCTGAATCATTCCCACACACCTGCACACCAGCGCTCACACAACATGGGCAGGCTAACAAACAGGGTACAGCAGGTGCCTGGTGTGCGTAGTCGAGTCGTAACTGTAACTGTGCCCCTCCTTGTCAGTGCTCGGCACTCAACGCCAAACGCCCACACAGGCAGTCCGCGCTGTTGCCAAGCAGCAGGAGACTCAAGCTCACAGTGGAAAGTGATGGAGGCAGGGGAGGGAGGAGAAAGGGAGGGGGGAGTTTGGTTGTGGAATAGCTGGTAGAAGGGAAGGAAAGTAAAGGGGAGGGGAGGCTAGTGTGTATAAAAACACACTTAACTTTGGGCTACAGCGCAGCGTGTGTGGTTATCAAACGTCTCTGTCAGCAGGAGTCATGCGGGTTACACGCTGGAGGTGGGATGACGCAGTGCGCTCCCACACGCTTATTTCATAGACAATGGTGGAGAAATCAAAATCTCAAATACAGCGGCTAAAGAGCAAGCATGGATTATGCACCGAAAAAAAGAAAAAAAAATCTTCGAAGACACAAATGGAAAAGGCTCCCGTTTGTGAAAAGTTGGCGGCTCAATTAAACGTATACAGAAAAGGGTGCTGGAGAAGTCTTCCTCATATGGGATCCTGGTTCCCACTCTCTTCACTCATCTATACATAGCCTCACCCACACGCTGACTCCCCCATCCCTGCAGCTGCACAGGTTCGAGGAAAAACACAGATAACAGCAAAGAAAAATAAAAAATGCTCCACTTCTTCTTCTTCTTTTTTTTTCCCATTTCACAACCCTCCTCCACCCTTATCCTTCCATTTTCCCTTACTTCCTTGATTCCTCCTCTCTTGATTAGTTTCACCCTTGCCCTCCTCCATGTTCAACCTCTCCCACTCTTGTGTAGCTCGCTCTCCTCCCACTCTTCCTCCTGCCTCCAGCCTCTGTCAACTCAACGCTTTAAATACCTCACACTTTCTCCCAATTTTTCCCGGAGCCTGGACTTCCTGTGTCCTCTCTGTCATGTGTTATCACCTGTAATAAGGGTCGTCACACTGGTGCAAATCAAATCATATTGATACACGTTTTCAACACCAAGGCGACAAAAAAAACAAGTCCTGGGAACCCGATCTTGGATGATTTCTTGAATTTTAGATTTAGACATTCTCTGTCCTGCAGGCAGCGCAGGGTTAAATTATGACAAAGGATTTGCACGTAATTCAAAGTTTTGGGACTTTTTTGATATACAACTAAAATAACAGAGATTGTTGATCGTTTTAGTGCGTGATATCGGTTCTATAAAAGCATCGAAAGTTTTGACAGCCTGAACTGTGAGCCTTTACTTCAAATCGTAATCCCTCATCTTTGCTGTTTTGCCATTCTGTGTGCCTGTTGATGACATGAAGAGACTCGAGTGTGAGTGGGTAGCTTGTGTATTTTGTTCTTCCATGGAGGAGCAGAGGAGGAAGAAGAAAAAAGGAGGAGGACGACTATTGGGGCCTGGTGTGCGAGTTGTTTTAAGGCACTGTGGGATTTAGGCATAACTACTCATGGAGCAAAAAACACCACATCCTAAATGAGTCTGTCAACACTTGCCACACTGGGGAAAGTCTACCAGGAGGCCCTTTTTCACTGGTGAAATACAAATCTTGGCAGTAAGAGACCACACAGTGAGTACAAGCATTGCTCAGGCTTACGTAACAGCACCTCTGCCTCTCTTCACATCTCCATCCAAAGCTGAACAGGTCAACGAGTTCATTTGTACAGAATAGTCCTTTTTTTGGCCCAGAGCTACGGATATCTGACAAACAGAAATGTAGGTACAATACACAGGTCACATCTCAAAAGGACGCTCGGTCACATGGGGTCTTTTCCTGTTAATCAACCTCGGAGGCTTCCCTCTGTGTAATAAAGGAACGGACAAGTCGCTCTTAGTCCACACTCTGCTTTAAAATAGCCTATTGACACGTTATTCCCACTTCATTTGAACTTTTATAATCCGCACCATGCAATCAAGCTTTCCGCCTCTATGCTTATATCCTAAGACGTTCTCTTTTTTTTTTTTTTTTTAACCAGCAATGTTTCCCGACCGCTTAGCAATCGTTACACGGTTGCCAACAGCTGGGATCAGTGTACTGCGTTTGTCTTCTTTGCACCCTGCTAAAACCCAAGAGGCAAAGACAACTTCAAATCCAGTCCAACATGCTTCATTTGATGTCACCAGTTGGATTAGAGGATAAGGACGGATTATAGCGTGTGCTATTGTTAACTAGTCCAGGGAGATGACGAAACCGACAGTATATATCTCAACATCTGTGCTTAATTGCTAAAAGCTCCACCAGCGAGATGTTAATTTAATTCAGTCTGCTTTGAGTGCTGAGCAGGTAGTGTGAAGTGGGCTTTTAGAACTTTTCTCTGCTAACAATCGCCGCCTGGAAGCGGAGAACGTGAACCACAACATCAAAGTTTGGAAAGCTCAGCAATTACTCCCCACAGTTCTGCAGAGCTCGGACATACATCTCGTTTGTTCAGCTTTAAGCAACCCCTTTGATACAGTAACATTGTTTTCTCACTGTTTATTGATACATTCCATCCATCCATTCGCTATGCTGCTTATCCTGTTCAGGGTCACAGGGAGGCTGGAGTCATGATCAGGATGTGCTCGTCTGTCAAAGGGCTGACATGCAGAGACAAACAACCAGTCACGCCAACATCCACACTTTAGACACAATTTAGAACCAATAATTAAATGAACAGACATGTCTGTTAGCTATGGGAGGAAACTGGAGTACTGGGAGAACTTGCACACTCCACACAGAAAAGGCCCTGCCCAACTGGGATTTCAACTACAAACCAGGGTGCTGGGAAGCGACAGAGAAAAGTACTGCAGCTAACATCATTCATTTTTTAAAGGCAGGTACATTTGAGTGTCATCTGCATAAAGATGGTAAAATATATATTGTGGGGGTTTTTTTTTCAATCAATACGAGAGGGAAAAGGTAAAAAGAGAAAAGAATAGGAGCAAGTTTTGAACCCACATAACTGAGAAACTTCTATGGGACAAATAGGACCAGAAAGACGTAAAGGCTGCACCTTTTAAACCCACACTGTGGTCGAGGCAGGATATCAGAGTTGTGTGATAAACCGCTTGAAAAGCAGCTTTTAGATCTAAACGCATAAGAACAGCTGAGTCACCGTTCGTTGATGACAAAACTCTTCAAAGCGCTGCGAAAAGACTTACAAATCAGCTTGTAATATGTCAAGACTACCATTCACATCTTCGCAAGACTGCATTAGCAAGAGTACAGCTAATGCAGTCAGGTTGTTTAAATGAAAGTCTCAATCTTCAGTAGGTCGAAGAAAAGGTCAGAAATCACTTCTTCCTTTTTCGGCTCAGTGATTTCACTTCACAGCTGGGTACAGATGTTTTTAGTAGACGTGTTCAAACAGGTTTTAATAATGTATTTATCAGGGACTATTTTCAGTAACTATTTACAGCAGCAGGACAGTTTATGTGACTGATTAAAAATAGAGTGAGATATTGAGGCAATATTTAGACAGCTATGATGTTCTATGGGACTGATTAATGTCAAATGTAGTTTGGTTTAACAGACTGAGCATGTTAGGATTTATTCATTGTTGTTTTTCTTTTCTTTTACTTTTAGTTGTCATTAAAATCCACTAATACTAGTACTTGTAGCTTCTAAGTTGTTTTTTCCGGCAACCAGTAATTGAATAACAAGTCCAGTCAGTTTGATCGCCTCTTCTCTCAGCTGGCTGTAAAATAAATCTGCTAACGCACAGTAAATATCACTTCCTTTTCCAGCCTCTTCTCTCTATCTTGTCTCGGTTCCCGCTCCACTCTCAGAGTGCTTCCATGCTAAAAATGACAGGGACTGCGCGTCCTTGGCGGCAGCTGGCCCCTGTGAGAAACCAGCAATTTAAGTACATGCTAATCTCAACCACTGCTCGCTCTTGAGCCGCTCGCTCGCTCTCTGTAGATGGAGCATCTCTAATTCCTGCCCGAGTAGATGGCTGGTAGAGAGGCTTTTGTGCTGTATGTGCACTTTTGCATGCATTAAAGAAAGTGGTTTCACATTTTCAAACAGGACTACCCACAGAAGAACTCCTCTGTAGACCAGAATGAAACTTTAAAAAATCCAGCAGAGAGGTTGGAGATGAATGAGATGATGTTGTACACTTCTACTTATTTCTTCTAGTACCATGTACCATATACTCTTCTCTTCTTCTTGCACTTGAGAACACGTATATCTGGAGAATCTTTAACCAAATTCTGAGGTGTTTCACTGATGTTTGTCATTGTTGCTGTTGTCAATGTGTTCAAAATGTCACACCTATTATTTCCTTTTAAATGTGTCATTCCTCCTACTATCATTGCTTTGTCATTATCAGTGTGCTGCTTCAAACCAATGCTCTTCCTTCTGTCTCTTTCTGTTTTGTCCCTGACTGTTTGTCTTTTGTCTGTTCTCTCTGCTTCTTCCACGTCTCTGTGTTTGCTGTCCTTCTGCGCATCCGTCTCTGGCCCCTCAGTGTCCGGCCGTCGTCTATCTCAGGGCAGCCCACCTCGGCTCCCAGCACTCCTACGGCAGCTGGTTATGCCACTCTGTTACCCACCAGTCTGACTGTTCACAGCTTCGTCAGCCTCCATCAGTACTGCTGCCCCTCTGCTGACCACAGCGTGCAGCGGGAGGACAGGTAAGGGCCACTGCAAGGCACCAAGAATCCATTAGGAGCCTTGACTACAATCCCAAATCCTACTGTAGCAACCACGCCCAGATCCTCCTCTGTGGCCTTTTCCTTTCATTTCATCCTCGTCTGCCTGCCTGCTTTACCCTTGTGCAACCCCTTCCTTTTTCCTCTCATCCCACTTAAGAGCCTGTTTTTTAGTCTCCTACCTCTCCCAGTTGTGACTAATAGCTTGAGTTAGGCACTTAAGCTAGTTTGAAAAAGACACAGCTCCTCACAGAGAGCAGTTATTTGTGCTAAGTCAGGACACTAAGGTGCGCTGAGTCACAATTGAACCTGATGAATTCTTCCCCTCATTTCTCTTCACATTTATCCCCCACCTGATGCTGCTCTCAGACACATCAGTGCATGATGCTCCAACACTGCCACCTAATGGCATTTTACAGATGTGATCCTTGTATTTAAACAGTGTCTGGATAACACTGTTCAAATGAAATTGCCTGTTTTTGTCATTGTTTCTGCTCTGAAAAACATTGACCAATAAAATATCAATCACAAAGTGTTCAAAAACAAACTCTTTTCAAGCAGAACTGTAAGAAAGTAACTAGTTCCTGGTATCATTTGCTGCTTTTCTATGGGATTCGAGGCAGTAAATAAAGAGCCTTGGCACGGGAACTGTTGATTACACCAACAAAACAAACAAAAAAAACATGAACATGTCCCTTTAGCCTCGAGATAGCTGTGATGAGGGTTTTTTTCACACTTTTTTAAAAACAGCATAAATTGTTGATTCAAATGGCGTGTTCCTTGATGATGCCTTACTTAAATGAGAATTTTTTGGATGCTTAATTCTTTATTTTGTATCGGTGATGATTGTTGGCACATCCACCAATCAGTTGATGAATCTTATGTATAAAGTGCTGAATAATAAAAAAGACTTAATTACTTTATTATATTATCTACTGAGACTCAACATTAATCTACATGAGCACAGCACTAAGCAACATTTAGAAAGTTAGAGGAGAAACTTCCTGCCTTAAGTGTGTTGGTCTGCTGTGATAGAGAGAGATGCATAGAGACAAAGTCAGTAACAACAACAATGAAATCTCCAGCTTCAATTCTAGTAATAATGGTAAAAGTATTGGCACAGTTACTGAGATAAATCACATCTGCAGTTGTATCTTCATTTTAGTTTTTGCTTTAAAACCATTAAAGGAGCTGTTTTACCTTGTTATTTGTAAAAGAAAGGTTTTCTCTTTGAGGTTGGACTTTTATTGTAAAAAGAGGCAATTTGGAGACATCAAATAATTAGAATATAAATCGATGCTAAAAACAATCATTTCACTTTGCTCTGTGCTTTTATGTCTGCTACATTCAGCTTTCTCTGCGTTTCTGTCTCGTGCTGTTTTTCACTCTGTCCTCCTTTCTCTTTTTTCCTCCTCTGTCCTGTTTGTCTGTCTTCCTGTTTTTTCTTCTCCCTCTCTCTTTCTCTCTCTCTCTTTTTTTTTTACTCGTCCTGTGTTGCTTTCCAAGAGAGGAGGGTGAGGAGGAGGAGGGTGCCCATCAGTTCTGTTGTTCTGCCTCAGGCTGCAGTAGCCCCTCCTCTCGCTGAGCCGAGGTGTGACCGACTGCACAACGTCTCACTTGCCCATTTACCTGTGAAAAGACTCACAATTTATGCTGCCAGAAAACGGAGACCTCACTGTGTACCAAAAAAATAATAATAATACCACTACAGAGTATTTTCAAATAATTAAAGAAAAAAAATGCATGCAACTTGTAGTCTTTGTGGCAGTTTGAGAATGTGCTATCAATGATTTATTTCTGTATCATATGGTTTGAGTGTTAATTTTTTAGGAGTCGTGATGTTGTTTTTTTCTCTCTGTATTCTGCTATTTATTTCATTTCTTGCAGCCATAACAAGCTGTCAGAACACATCACCATCCTTTGCTCGTTACTGTCCCGCTCATGCGTATCTAGGATCCACTAGTTGAGTCATGTCAGTTCGGATGTGCCCAGTAGTCACCGTTTGTTATCTGTACAAATCACTATGCAGTCACCAACCATTATGCAACGTCAGAGAAGCTAACCTCCTATGTGATGTATAGATTTAAAAATATGGAGTTTGTGTCACATGATAGTTTGATCCTTCCTGCAAATTCTGCACTCATATTTTCATGTTTCTTCATTCCCTGGAAGAGATGAATCTCTTTCTGGAAAAAAAATAAAAATAAAGCTCACAATTCTGTTTTTCAAACTTTCCAAAGGCAATATTGGTGTTGCTGTAATGTTTGCATGTTCTTTGAGTCATGCAGGAATGTTGCTCGTACACACCAACCCCACTCATCTCCACCTCGAGCATAATGCACTCATACACATGCAACATTTAATTATGTGAATTCTATTTTCAGCTTAGTATTGATTTTTTTTTTTTGTCGTGCATAATCCTTGAATGTTAATTCTTTTCCTCTGCAGAACACACAGTATGTCGCCCCGTTATTGTTGGCAACTAGCTTTGGAAGCCGATCAGCCGAGTCCTTTGCCAAAAATAGTAAAAATGTCCAAACATACGCTGTGTGTAGATGTGCAATCGAGCATGTAAAGTTGAATCATGAAAACTCAGGACCGTTATCACAGATGCACACTGCAGCAATATAAACTACTGAACCTCAGAGAGCATACTAAGGTTCATTATACCATAACTTTCTTCTTTGACAGCCTGCTCATGACGTGCGTCCTGCCTTTTCTCCTCGAATAAGTACACATTTTCATCTGAGTACATTTCATCCCCACAAATTCATCATTTCATTCATCTCTAATTAAAAGCTGCTTTATGTCATCCATCTAAGAGGCTTTTACACAATTCTCTTGTGCCCAAGCAGACATCAAGGGCATACATTTTCTTTCAAAGTGGAACACAAAAGCAAAAGGAGTCATTGTCTTGTATTTCTCCTCCCTCCTTTTCAATAAATGAATGCACTTCTTTAATGTGTCTCTTGTCTTTTACTATTGTTGCTCCCCTTTGTGACGTATGACTTTGTTTTGTTTAGTCGTGGGTTGTGTAATTAGCGTGACTGTGCGTGTGTGTGCGTGTGTGTGTGTGTGTGTGTCAGTGATCTGGAGCAGTGAGGCGGGAGGGGAGGGGGGGGTGTGGGAAGTTCGTAGACTGTCAAGAATGTAGCCTGGACAGCTTTTTCAGGGCGAGCAAGAGCGAATGTGAAAGTGTGTATGAAGGAAAGAGAGAGAGGGAGGGTGTGTTTATTATGACTATGACACTGCTCCAGTCAGTGTAGGACCGTCTCTGACAGTAGCAGCATGGTAAGAACTCAACTTTTATTTCACTTTTAAAATGGTAAAAAAAAAATGTAAAAAAGAGCAGGGTTTGGCATGAGGGAGAGATTCTATTTGTTTTTGTTTGCCAATTAGATACATGAAGCTGAATCCATTAAAAAAAACACAAAAAAAACAGATGAAGGTGGATCTAATGATATGAAAGGCAGAGAGTCAATGTGGCATTTTTTGCTGTGTTTTTGAAATAAAGACATTTCTCTTGGAAGAAGCTGACAGCAGTAGACTTTGACAGAGTGATGAATGGACTACAGAGATGCGCTCTGTGTGACAGAGCATACATGCCGTTCAGATGACAGATCACATACTTCTCAAAACCTGGCTAATTAGGCAGCCTGTCCCAAATGCCAATCACAAGGAAAGGCATATACAGAACACCTGACATGATCTTGAAAGTTGGCTCTAACCTCTTCAGTTCAAAACTTACTTGAACAAACCGTTCCACAAAGGTTTGTCATTTAAGTTTGAAGGCCTGTACAGTGGATTTCAGTAAAAGTCTGCAGTCAGCACGCTGGTGAAGTGATTACATGAGCTGCATGTAGAGACTGAGCCTCAGCTGTGCCCAAATGTGGAAGTGAATCGGTTAACAACAACAAAAACTGTGGAAATTATGCAGAGTGCAGTTTGTAACCGATTGGTGTAAAATACTACAATTAGCCTTGAAGAAAGGAAGAAGTCTTGTAATGAGTGTTTACCTCTAGTTAGCTTATCTCTTCATTCTCTCTTGTCTCAGTGCCAGAGATGACCTTAATTACCATCCATGCTCAAAAAAAGAGCAAATATCCAGCGACAGCACTTTGTAGCCTCAGCTTTTTTATTGAAGAATTCACTTCCTCAGTGCTGGATAAAAGGATTATCTTCTACTGACAAAACTTTATGTCAAACCTTGAACTTGAGGGTCTGGGTCATCAGAAGAAATGAACAGTGTATCTGTTTGTGTGTGTGTTTGTTGGAAAGCTCACCGCTTTTCGAAGTGGCAGAGGAGTGTTGGCGTCGGCGGAATTCTCCGATCTGAGCCATGAATGATTTGATTGTTTTCTTTTTCAGTTTGCCCATTTCAAAGAATGAGATCACACGTGACAAAGAGAGCACAGTTTGTCCCTGTTGTAGATTATGATACATCAAACATCAAACTGTGTGTTTTTTTAAAATCTCTTTAAGATCATAACCTGGTGGTTAATCTTAGCAGAACTACAGAGAGTTTTTAAACTACTCTAACTAACTACTTTCAATTCATTCTCTGTTGGACTTGAGTCGACAGTGAGATCAATGTCATTACTGGCTTCTTCATGGCAGGCAGCAGAGAGGTTAATCCCCCTAAGTCTTCATGTCCTGTGGCGGGTTCGATTGCACAGTCAGACCTGCTGCTGCTCGTCACACAAACAAAAATACACTCACACTGTAAGTGCATCAATATTACATGAGTGAGGGACTGCATTTACTCTCTAGTTTCTCTCATTAGAACTCTTGTCAATTTTCCGCCCACGTTTTTTATTCCTTCAACACTATCAGCGATCGCTTTCCTGTTTATTAGATTTCATCCATCTGTTTCGCCTCCAATTAAATGGTTGCGGGTAGCGAAACTCTGTGCTGCTCTTTACGAGGGAGCCTCCAGAGAGCACCTCTCTCTGGCACTGTAACAGGAATACAGGGTTTCTTGCATAAGTAATGAGCTGGTGCAGATGCCAGCTGTGATATGGCCGCACTCATGTTTTATACAATCAACTTTTCACTCGTATATCATTCTCACCTTGTGCCTTGCCGCTTGTCACCTCTTGGCTTTTGCTACAGGCAAAACCCAATGACAGCCCTGTTAAATGCATGCACGCACGCCCTGGAGGAGAGGTTGAAAGGCCTTGCATGGAGAAAAAAAATAAATCAATGCTCAAACAGAATCAAATTTATTTAAAGAGCTGCAAAAAAACCCCAAAAAACCTTTGAGACTTTTAAGTGGATCCCTCTGAACTTGAACATCTTTTTATTGCTCAGAGGAAGATTTTAAAATGCGAACTTGTATTAATGCATACAAACTGAAAATGGGTACTGTCACATAATCCATACAGTCAGCCATTGATTCAGCAGTTGTCGAGCCACTGTAGAAAATACTCTCTCCTCGAGGGATTTTGCTTTTCTGTCTTTACTTGAAGTGACATGACAGCTGTAAGGATTTGGAGGTCAATCCAGAGGAGCAGCCATGAATAATCTACCACCTTAATGAAACTAGGCTTCTCGCTGCAAATTCTTTTTTTTCTTTTTTTTCTTTTTTTTTGCGCTGCATGTATTTTAGGTTTCTGTGACTCAGTTGAATGAGCAAATACCATCTGCTCCTGCTGATGTGCATGGCAGGAAGCTGGGTCGCTGCTTGTGTCGACCTGTTGGCAGAGGCACTCGCAGTGCTACTTTCCATTCCTTAAAAGGAGCACTTCTTACTTTGAAGACAAAAAGACAACATTTCCTATTCTCACAGGTTACCCAGGACATTATACAAATAGTAACCAAATGTGGAGGATATTTTTAGGCATCCTGAACAAACAAGTTTAGAAAACGCTCTGTTAGCATTCTACACATATTGATTATTCGTCTGTTTTCATAACAAGACAAGTATTATGTAGACTGTCATTCACAACCTGTGGAGCATCTTCAGCACCCACCTCAAGTCTGATAATAGTCAATACATTGTCATGGCAACTACGCTTCTCATCCTAACAACTGACTCACCGCCCACCAAGGTCCCACGGCAACCGTCACCAAGCAACCCCCTCCCTCTTCTCAGTTACTCTATTTAAGTAGCAGTGGCGGAGGAGGAATGATAAATGCTGCTCAGAGAATACATTTGTTTTTTGAAAAGGAGATGGAGTTGTGCTCAACAACTTGTTGCTCGTGATTAATTAGCTTGGAGTATAAACAAACTGCGTGTTCATTTGGTGACAAACGATCTGCTAATAGAATGAATAATAGGTGGAGTAACTGTTTAATATACACCTTTTAGATGTTGAGTCTAATCTCATTTTGTCTTTTAAACTCAGGGCCTTTGAAGGGTTTCTTGTGTTGTGCAACAAAACAGATCCGTCCTCTGTGTTGTTAGACTCAACAATAATTTAGTGAGGTCATGTGGTCTTTGAGGGAACAGGAAGTCCTGCTGAAAGACCCTTCAATGAACAGCAGTTTCCCCCTTTGTTCACTCCAAAGACCCTGAGTCCTGGTTTAGAAACTGGGAAGTATTTTAATAACACTTTCAAGAGTGCAATCAAAGTGCAATCAAGTTAAATACACAGTTATTTCCCTGTTTGTCCACAAACACAGGAAGTCACTGTGATCCAGTGGAACAGCAACAGCTCAGGCACAGAGGTAGACGTAAATAAGTTCACCCACTGAAAGGAAAAACATTGTCATACTTTTCATAAACAGCACGCGCGAAAGATGCTGTACCATCAGGCAAACGATATAAACCACTAATGCCATACTAAGAAAACAAGATTTGCATCAATGTAATCTCCGTCACGCCCCTGTCGCTCTGCCTTCTTATGGGACGGGCCCGGCATTGCACAGAAAGGGGTGTGGCTGCAACAAGAAGGAAATGTAGGCAGGAGCATGTGACTGCTGTTGTTCTCCCATACACAGACTGCCAAATTGACTTGTTTGAGCAGATGTGTGTTACAGGACACTGAAGGACTTCTGGATTAACTTGAATGCTGAGAAGTTGGGTTTTTTTTAAAGTGTTTTTGGTGAGCTTCCTGCGAGGCGGTGTGTGATTCCATTTGAATCCAGCTGAACTTAGTTGATGAGTTTCTGTAATTGCACAATCTTAGCAGCTTGTCATCTTGTGGTAGACGTTAAACTGCATGTGCTTTGTGTCACCATATATCACGGTGATGTCATGAGCCTGTTTTATACCCGCGGCTGATGAGCAACCTGGTCTTTCCTGTCAGTATGGTGTTCCTGCTATACGACAGTGGAGGAGTGTGTTGATGACTCCTCAAAGTGTGATATCGCTGCTGTGTTTGTCAGACGAGAATACACGGGGAGAAAGAAGAAAGTGAGAAGCGAAAGAGGACGGTGCATAAACACTTGTGACTTGGTTGAATGTAGTAGTACATTAACCCAGCAAAGGAAGAAGACAGAGGTCAGAGACCTTTAAGTCTGTTGGATCCTCAACTCACAATGTAGGTCAAGTATGTTGTTTGCACTGCTTTAAAGTATCATCATGAGTTCCACTAAGAGATGGTTAACTGCTCGCCGCTCTAAAATGTACATGTAAGTCCACATCCAATTCCTTTCAGTACTGTTCTACATAATTTGGGGATCTGTTCTTAGTCATTCATTAAATCAGCTTGTTGTTTGCACTGAAACTTTGTTTGGTACGTATTACTCACGAGTGGCTCATCGTCAAAGCTTCTGCTCATTTTCCCTTGTAGTGTGGAAGGGGACTCCCAGTGTCCAGACACGGGCACCCACAAAGACAGCTCATTCATTCAAACACCTTACCTGCGTGGGTCCGAGCGCTACGGTGACAGCAGCAACATCGTACCCTCTGCATCCAGGGACACCTCACATGTGTCTGTCTCCAGTTCAGCTAGCTTGGCCTGGGCACTTCGAACAAGACACCAACCTGCAAGTCTGGCACTCCGCAAGCAAGAGGAAGAGGAGAACAAGAGGTGCAAGGCCCTATCGGACAGCTATGAGCTCTCAACGGATCTCCAAGATAAGAAGGTATCGATGCTGAGGCTGTTGTTTGTGTTCTTTGGACAGCACCCATGTGACAAACATTCTGCAGACCAAGAAATCATTTTAGTTTTAATTAGATGCAAGTCATCAACATGGAATTGATGTAATCTGCATTCTGTCCCTTGCACCCTCTGCCAGGTGGAGATGCTGGAAAGGAAATATGGAGGTTCCTTTGTAAGCCGCAGAGCAGCGAGGACCATTCAGACTGCTTTCAGACAGTATCGCATGAACAAGAACTTTGAGCGCCTCCGAAGTTCTGCTTCAGAGAGTCGCATGACACGCCGCATCATCCTGTCCAACATGAGACTACAGTATTCATTTGATGAGCGGCAGCCTCAGCAACAGGCCCAGACGCAGACTAACTTCACCCACAGCGTGGCCATAGGTCCTCCTCATTCACCTGATCCAGACCGCCCAGGAGACTACACCCACCTAGAGGACTCCTTTTCCAAACAGGTACAATACATTCCTTATCATGTCAGGCATATCTGCTACCACTAGCCTTGGCTCTTTATGCTTTAGACCAGGGGTGGCCAACCCTGGTCCTCAAGAGCCACAATCCTGCATGTTTTACTTGTCTCCCTCTTCAACACACCTGATTCAAATAATTATCTCGTCATCAAGCTCTGCAGAAGCCTGATAACGATCCTGATCATTTGAATCAGGTGTGTTGGAAGAGGGAGACATCTAAAACATGCAGGATTGTGGCTCTTGAGGACCAGGGTTGGCTACCCCTGCTTTAGACATTAGATTTGAATCTGATCTAAAAATGTTGTAGCATTTCTGTCAGGTATTGGGAATGTTAAACTGAATGCGTTGTTTCCTCCAGGTCAAGTCATTAGCTGACTCCATAGATGATGCCCTCACCTGCCGCGCAGGACGCGATGACTCCCAAGAGGGCAGCAGGGAAGGTGGGGGCATCAGCGAAGACTTTGGGGAGTGCGTGTGGAGCAGCAGCAGCAACCCCTCCTCTCAAAGAGGTTTGGGAGAACGAGCCAGGGGCGCAGGCGGAGGACTTAGTATGCATGGTGACAGCACAGCCACCTCTTACAGTGACGTTACTCTTTACATGGATGATGGCATGCCGTCGTCACCGCTGTCCCTCGATCGGGCACCCAGCAGCACAGACACAGAATACTGGGGTCCAGGTGGAGGCGTTGGAGGACGTGAGGACAGCAGGGACACTGAGGGAGGTGGCAGCAGTAACAGTCGGCGCAGCACCCCATGTACTGAATGCAGGGATTATCGTTTAAGAGGCGCACATCTGCCTCTTCTTACTATTGAGCCACCCAGCGACAGCTCGGTGGACATGAGTGACCGTTCAGATCGAGGCTCTCTAAGCAGACAGCTGGTCTACGAGCAGGAGTCTGGGGTAGGGGCTGGCTCCCCTCAGGGAACCCTCAAACACTCCCCCAACACAGGCACCCGCCCTTCGTCCACAGCAGCAGCTCAGGGTCAGACCAGAGCCCCCGGCAGACCCATTCCAACACATATTCCTCACCAGGTGGCTGCACACCACCACCACCACCACCATCCCATCCACCACCATCAGTACCCAGACACACCCTCGTCCTCCTCATCGCCACAGCAACCCCCCACCACCCCTCTGTCCTCGTCCTCCTCCACGGCTCTGCCATCCGGCGGTCTGGAGCAGCCGTGCTGCTCAGATGGCGACAACGATTCACTCAACTCCACCACCAACTCCAACGAGACGGTCAACTGCAGCTCTGGATCGTCTTCTCAGGACAGCCTGCGGGAGCCTCTGCCCCCTCTGGGGAAGCAAACCTACCAGAGAGAGAGCCGGCACAGCTGGGACTCACCGCCTTTTAACAGTGACGTGGTGCAGAGACGCCAGTACCGCATAGGTCTGAACCTCTTCAACAAGTAAGATGCTCCTACTGCTAATGAACACGAACGTCCTTTGAGACCGATTTAAGGTAATCACGAAATAAAAACTGTCATGACAAAGTCCTTTTTCCTTGACAATAGGAAGCCAGAGAAAGGGATCCAGTATCTGATAGAGAGAGGTTTTGTATCGGACACTCCGGTCGGGATTGCTCGCTTTATCCTGGAGAGGAAAGGCCTCAGCAGGCAGATGATTGGGGAGTTTCTGGGAAACCGACAGAAACAATTCAACAAAGATGTCTTAGAGTGAGTATTTGGATTGAGAGTACCGTAAATTCAATCAGCAGGACAGTTGGAAAGGGTAAGTTGTCCTGGACTTGTAATGTTGAGATAAATCTGTCCAAAAGATCCAGATTTGAGTAAATCTGTTTTTAGTAATCAAGAGAAAATGTTTATCCAAACAACAAAGCACTTGTGTGTAATCGTATAGGTTGGACTGTAACCTCTTGTGTATTTGGTTTCAGCTGTGTGGTGGATGAGATGGACTTCTCAGGTATGGACCTGGATGATGCTCTCAGGAAATTCCAGGCTCAGATTAAAGTTCAAGGAGAAGCCCAAAAGGTGGAGAGGCTCATTGAGGCTTTCAGGTTAGTAAATGTGATCGATGAGTTATTATTTATTGAATTTTAGTTACTGTCCACATCGTGTTGATGTTTGAACTTGTTGTTTCTGTGTCTTTTTTTTGCAGTCAGAGATACTGCGTGTGTAACCCGACGCTGGTTCGCCAGTTCCAGAACCCAGACACCATCTTCATTTTGGCTTTTGCCATAATCCTCCTCAACACAGACATGTACAGTCCAAACGTCAAAGCTGAGAGGAAAATGAAACTAGAGGACTTCATCAAGAATTTGAGAGGTAATTGATTATACTGAATAAGATCAGTATTGAGATAGGTTCAAGTCGTACGGATATAATATTAACTTTATTCATATTTATTAATATAGCACCTTTAGTTTAGTTGTCAGGGACCATGTACAAAAATAACATTTATCTCATAGAGAAAAGATGGCAGGTCAACTTGAAATATAAAAAAGCATTTCTTTGTGTTACAAAGTTGTGTAAACCAAAGGGAGAAAGTTTCTGTCAATATGATAGCATCCCTTCTTTTAGGATTCATATGAACACTTACATCAAATGTTGGGCATAGCATTATAAAATGTTGTGCATTAATATTCAGCTGTACCCCTCTCTAGCTTAAGGCCAAACAGAGAATTTCTGAGGTCAGCTAATGATGTTTTGCATTTAGGCCTGGCTGACATTCAGCGCCCTTTTTCCTCCAAAAGGTTCTTCTGATGCTTTAGGTCAGGTCTCTGTGTGGGCCAACCTACGTCCTTCAGAACTCATAACTTGAACATAATGATGCCGATGACATGTATGCTGTCAGTACCAACTGTGAAACCAGCTGCTGTCCATCAAACAGACATTCCCCTTTAGTTAAAGTGTTTCTGATACTTTCCTGCAAAAGCTTTTTTAATATAAACCTTTCAAATGTGTTTTGTGTCCTATTTTTCATGGAGAATGTAAATACATTCAGAGTCATACCACTGTTTAGTTTGTGCTCTGTGCAGTGCATTCTTTACAGTCATCATTTAACAAAACATTTTATTTCCCTGTCTCCACCCAAGGAGTTGACAATGGTCAGGATATACCCAGGGACCTGCTGGTGGGGATCTACCAGCGGATACAGAAATGGGAGCTACGGACCAACGATGACCATGTGTCCCAAGTGCAGGCGGTAGAGAGAGTCATTGTGGGAAAGAAACCTGTGAGTGTTGAAGCCGAATGCTGTGTAACATGAAGAGCTTTAAATATTTGGTACAGTAGCGACTATTACAAAGCTAATAGAGATGTTCCATGTTTGTCTGTGTAGGTGCTGTCTCTTCCCCATCGTAGGCTGGTGTGTTGCTGCCAGCTGTACGAAGTCCCTGACCCCAACAGACCGCAGAGGACGGGAGTGCACCAGCGAGAGGTCTTCCTCTTTAACGACCTTCTGGTGGTAAGACTCACATTTATTGTTTTTTTTTTAAGGTATTGAAGAAAAATAAGCTCAAATAAATCACCTCATTTTTTTAAGTCTTGTAAATAATAATCACAACCCGTTTATTTTGTGTATTAGGTGACTAAAATATTCCAGAAGAAGAAAACCTCAGTGACTTACAGTTTCAGACAATCTTTTCCTTTGGTTGAGATGCAAGTGCACATGTTTCAGAACTCCTGTAAGAGACCTGTTTTTTTTCCCCCTACACATTTCAATGATTTCCTAATGTGCCTCTATGAATATGAAGCTTGTTTTTATCTGTTAAAATCTCTTAGACTACCCTCATGGTATCCGCCTGACCTCAGCAGTCCTGGGTGGGGAGAGGAAGGTTCTAATCGTCTTTATGGCGCCCAGTCAACAGGACCGCACCCGCTTTGTGAGCGACCTCAGGGAGAGTGTCGCTGAAGTACAAGAAATGGAGAAATACAGAGTTGAATGTAAGCACTCCATCTGCTGGTCATTACTATAAATCATAGTTTTGAGTGGGCATGCGAATATTTAAATTAGAATCCGAATCGGTTTTTATTGCCAAGTACATTTACATATACAAGGAATTTGTCTTGGTGTCAAGGTTTCCTATGTTTAATAAAAATACACTGGTGGTATTTAATAGGGTTTAGTCTTATTCGTCATATTCCTCTGATTTTTAATTCCCCTGTGACCTTTCTGTTTATTTCCAGCGGAGTTGGAGAAGCAGAAAGGCGTGATGCGGCCCAGTTTGCTCACTGGAGGTGTGGTTGGAGTCGGGGGAGGTTTAAAGAGCGATGTGGTGAATGGCACCATGGGAAGGACAAGTTTTGATGACAACTGCGAGGGTCTCAAACGCTCAGCGCTCAGCTCATCTCTCAGGGACCTATCGGACACAGGTAAGACAACCCAACCTCAGAGATGAGGGGAAAATCCCATTTCCTTTCTGTTACCAGGGTTCGAATTGGGGAGCAAACCTTCTAAAATGATAAAACTATTGCTGCATCCTTTTCCTCTTTCTTGCTGTCAGTGAGGCGACGCTCTGGAGCTTTTCTCTGTTTTAAATTGTGCAAACGTTAAAATCTTCCCCTCTTTGTTAACCTGACTTTTCCTGGTGGGGTGCAGGGAAACGTGGTCGCAGCAACAGTGTTGGTTCTCTGGACAGTACCATGGAAGTAAGTCTTAAAGACTTGATGTGGTCTTGCTAATATACATGTTTTTCCCCTCAGTGGTGCTTCGTCTTCCAATGCATGCTCAGTGTGAATACACTGCCTATGCTTAAACTAAGATGGTGTGAACATGCACAAGCATGCACGTGTGTCCACTTGTGTACTTGTCCTGCACTTACACCTGTTGTTTTGTTTTGTGTTGTTATACTTGCCTCCCAGCATGTTTGTTACCTCTAGCTACAAATATGTCCGGTGTGAAGCTGTAAACAGAATGTGAATCATCCAGTGATGATGCTCTGTCCTCCCAGGGATCCATCATTAGCAGTCCTCAGCCTCATCAGCGCTACCCAATGCCAGGTGTGATGCCTGGCTGCTATGGAACAGAAGATTTCCGGCCTCACCGCCCCATCCTGAGCCCCGGAACGGGGGTGGGGGGTGGGCCGGGGCAGCAACATACCACTGCTGGGACAGGAGTTGGGGGAGTCTCCAGCAGTGTAGACAGAGCAGGAGCGGGGAGTGGCCCTGGGGGGAGCAGCAGCAACAACAACAGCGGCTCTTTCCTGGGATCCCTATTCGGGAGCAAACGCGCCAAACCACCAGGCCCTCTTATTCCACCGGGGCCACCCTTCCCCGCACCTGTCCCCCCACCGACAACAGGAGGGCCCCCTCCTCTCTCCCCTTCATCTCTGTGTCAGATGGACGGGGGACCCTCCAAGATCCAGGCATTGCACGCACAGTACTGTCACATGGGAACCGTGCAGCCTCCACCCCCTTACTACCATCACCATCGTTACCACGTCCAAACTGCCCCTCCTCCACTGCAAGGTATGGTTCCTCATACTATACAGCGAGGCCCACTACCCTGTCGGCCTCCGCTTGGCCCCCCACATACTCAGCACCCGCAGCTGGCCCATCTCTCCCAGCTTTCCCAGCATGGCCTTCAGGGTCGTTACAACAACATGGTGGTGGGGTGTCCCCCCCCCCTTTCTCCTCTCTCCCAACATTCCCAGAACCCACAGTTCGCCATGTACCATGCGCAGCCCACACACTCTATCAGAGGGGGCAGCGGCCCTGGTACCAAACTACCACTAACCCTGTCTCACTCCCACCCGCACCCACACGCACACTCCCAAACCCATCCCGGACACGTTCACACGCCGCACCCAGCCAGCCACTCCACCCACCAAACACACTTTATATTCGGCACACTGCCGCACAACCTACCGTCCGCTACCGTAAATGCACATCACGCAGCAGCAGCCGTCGCCCCGTATCTGCCCCAGTACCCTCCTCTCTCTTCCATCCCCCCTCCCCCACCACACTCCCCTTTACCCCCCCCTTCGTCCCCCCTTACCCCTCTTACACCACTCTCCCCTCACCCCCCCCAGCACCCCGTGCAGCCTCAGCAGGGGCCGCAGGTGACTGGGGCTGGAGCGACAGGTACAGGGGGCAACAACTCCAAATCCAAACCTATCAACCGGATAAGCACCGTGGTGTGAGCAGAGTGTCGGGACCCAGGGGTCAAAGGTCAGATTACAGAGTGGAGGAGGTTGGCAGAGCAAGAGCCAGATCCAAGTCTGCCAGGACAGAAAGTAACAGCAGCAGCACGAGTGACAAGAGGAAACGCAGTTTGCTTCGTCTCTGTTACTTTCACCTCCGTTTCCCACACATGTAGATGGACATATAAGACACATCAAGAGTTAGAATAAGATGTGCACACATCAGTGAAACCTGCACACAGATATGGACTAACAATCCTCACATTTCTGCACATAATGTCAAAGAAAGTCTATAGCCATATAATTTAAGATGAATCTAAATCTATATCTAAGTATATTGCCTCAGTTTAAACTGTTTCAAGTCTTGTTAAGTCTAATTGAGACTATATTCATGTAAAGTACCAAAATGTGATAATGTGACACTGGAAATACAGAGACCATATATGTTGAGCTGCTTACACGGGGATGTAAATAAAGACTAAACCCACTGACTGCATTTCAACGCAGTTTGCCATTGAGAAAAGCAGAGAGTTGCAAAAAATGTCCTTTGACTTTGCAATAATTTTCTTGGCTTCATGATGTCTCCGTCTCTCCTTGCAGGTTCTGCTTTGCTAATAGGCATCTCTTTTTTTTTTTTTTCTAAAAAAAAAAAAAAAGAACCTCAGATATGTTGCTTTGTCTGAAACTTTCTAAAACCAGTGCACGGTTTCCTGACAGTCTTTTTGCTTAATGGTCTTTTACATGTCAACAGGAACCACCTGGCTTTATAATGCATTCTTTGTGGGTTATGGGAAACTATTGATACAATCAATCATATATTTTGAATGTTTCTGAAGCTTTTTGCTGTTTTATCGATATTATAATACCTGCTATGAGTATGATGAATATTGTCCAATATTTGTTTTGATCAGTGATTAATTATATCAGCAGATGTTTGTACAAGGTTATAAAGAGTATAGGCACATATAAATTCCCTCAGTTTGCCACAGCCACCAGAGGGTGTTCTGATATGTGAAGTGTGATTTATTTCCATATGGTTCCCATTAGTTCATCTTTATAATTATTAGTATTTTTTAATGTTAAAAAATATGAATAGGGTTTTGTTTTGTTTAAATTGATTTGAACACCAACATTATTTCTCTTTCTGTTTTGTTTGACGTGAGCAATAGGCACAATCTCTTAAATGGGACAATTGACACAACTTGAATTTACAATAGATCTGAGTTACTGTTTAATTTATGAAATTTTTTAGGCTCGCAGTCTTGGAAAAGGGCTTAATTAAGGTTGTGGAAATTGAAGAAAAAGCCCTTAATGATGCCATTTCTTCATCACTATACAGCATTGATGCTCACCTCCTTGCGACAATGAGATTTTTTCTGTTTTGAAGAAGCACGTTTTTTCTTTTGTTTTACATGAGGTTTTGTGGTTTTGCACATGTGATGTCATAAGTCAGACAAGGCCTTCTTATCCCTCCCTCTTCAGCCATTTTTAAAGATACTATATAACATCAGTGCTGTTGAGCGCTTCTTGTTTAAAAACATTTTTAAAGAAGTCGTTAATGTAAAAAACCCCTGCAGGTTCATTCTTTTTTCTGTAATGCCCCTTTTGCTTCAGCATTTTATGAGGTTATGACTGAGTACTGACGCCATCGGTGCCATTCATCCCAAAGGGAAAACTACATGTATTCTGATTTAGGGGAGAAAGAAAGATTGACTGTTGGGAAAGAAAAAAAAGTCATAGCAACAAGCTACTGAAAAAAAATTTCAAAGTTGAACGAGATCTAAATTCTAAAGAAAGGATTTCAAGGAGGTTTGGAGAAAGACGTGACTGTCAGATAACGATTTTAAAAGTATGTGTTGGCTAGCCTTTATTTTTAAGTGTGTTTTTTTTTGGCTCTTCTTGCATGAATATATCTGCACTTACTGAATAGATTGTATTGTATAAACCTGAATGTACAGAATATTCTATACATAGGCTTCTTATCATAACTATGGGATGAACACTTCCTATTCTGTATTCAGGTGTGTGCATGTGAGTGCCACTAAGTGTGTACATAACAAAGGGGGGGCAGAGGTGATGTTGGCCAAAAGAATTATTGACTTTTTTTTCTTTTCTTATTATTTAAGACTGAAGGTGAGAGAATGAGTTTTTGTGCTATAAATCGAAGCCTAAAACGTGTATATGTCAGTGCACTTATTGATATCATTTAAAACAAATGATTTCAATTTTTCCTTTGTGTATGTATTATGTGTACTGAAAGAATAGAGAACTGAGATGTGAATATTTATTGCTTCTGATAAATTAAAGTGTCCTTGCAGTGTCTGTGTCTACGTGTCCACTTTTTACACAGCTGACATCTGTCACTACAGCACAACTCAAAGAATCATATTAGCTATGATATGAGGTTATTTTAGGAAAGGCCTAAACCTAACCTGAATGATGAAGTGGATTCATGCATATCAACTCTTACCAGAAAGGAAAATAGATTTGATATGATGAAATAAAGTTTGGTGCACACAAATAACCTTGTGGTTTGGTTGAATGTGATGAAATGAGGCAAAACCGTACAAGCAGTCTGCAGGTGTCTGACCTGTGGCTCCTCTACCACGTCATATACCACTCTCTTCCAGATTAAAAAAAAAAAAAGCCCAACAACTTAAAATCAATAAATAAAATGTGGGGATGAGTGCAATTTTACAATACAGTATTTTTTACTTTGCTATCAAGCTCAAGTCGTAAGCAGCATTTCCATCACAGGACCTTTTCCCTGAGACATAGGAGTAGCCTACTGGGTGACAAAAATAGGGGCAGAGATAAAATTTAAATTGTAAGGATTTATTCCCCCACTATCCAAAAAGGAATGTGCGTCTCTTAGGAAGAGGAACCTGGACCTAAAAAAAGGTCCTGGGTAGCCTTCTTGTGGTGGAAATGAAGCTTTAACCGTTATGCTTCTTCTTCTTCTTCTTCTTATGCATTGTCTGTTGTTCGTGCAATGTTAAATGGACAGTTAGATAAGCCTGTCATCGATACGTGTCACACAAATGACATTAGGAAACGAGTTACATGGTAGACCGGAAATTAAGCTACGCGTTAAAATTACGCAACATTATCTAAGTCTGTAGGTGTAAATCCTAATGTCACTCCTTTGTCCAAGAGTTCAGCTTATTTAACTGGAATAAGGTAAGAAAACGATGATATTACTGGAATTAATGGTTTAAAATGGCCCAGTACATGAGTACTAAATGATATGGGTATATTTTTAAAATTACCTGAAAGACCTAATTCGTATCCTCAGTCTTACGTTTAACTGTCTATATTATTACTGCACTAAAAATGTTTAACTGTACGAATTAAAGTAGTTACCGGCTGTAAGCACCGAGCCTTGTTTGAGTGTAATTTTAATTTGCAGACTTGTGATTGCGTACGTGGGAACTATTTTCAGGGAGTAAACGTGACGGACGTGGTGTGAAGATTTTAAGGTGGTGCTTCGGTCGTGAGAAAAAAAAAAAAAAGCTAAGATGGCGTCTCGTCAAGAAAGATAGAGATGGCCCTGAAGAGAGTGATGATAGTAGTCGGAAAATGATTAATAACGTCACAATTGGATGAAGTTTAAGACTCTCGTTTGCCATTAAACCTCAATGGTTTGAACCTATGGTTTTGTCAGAACGGAGTGGGAAAAAAACGGGTCAACTCTGCTTAGCAACGGTAGCTAGCCAACTGGACCGAACAGTTGGCCGACGTTAGCTAACCACCAGTCATCACAACAACAGAGGAAGGAGAGCGGCCACTCGCCCAATCATACCCCGGGACATCGAGGTGTCTTCGGTCAGTCAATTGAATGCAGCGAGTCATTATAGTATTCCATGATAAACAAATAACCGCATGTGGCATTTATTTATTTATTTATTTGTGCTCATAGCTACATGTAGGATTATGTGACATACGTCTGTCTAGCGTGTTTCCTGCGTCTACCTCTACGTGAGCACGCTGTGTAAGGTTAGCTTCTCTGTGGTTATAAAAAAAAAAAAACGTTGACTTACACTTACACCCAGTTAATGTTAGCTCACCAGTGCTAGTTTCCTGAAAACTGTGGAGAGCGACGGGGTCAGGGCTGAGACAAGTTGGAGGCCTCGTTGCTAACGATAGCTTCAAGCGGCGTTATTATCGCCTTTAATAGCCCGAACAATGGATACAAATGGACTTCATGATTGCCCGAAGAAGAACCGAATGACACCTATCTAGTGAAACCGCTGTAAATAATCCAATTGGAGATGCTTTTCTTAATTTAATTGAAAGGTATGACATTTGCTGGAAGGTAAGGTTGTTTTAAACGCCAGCTCTCCGAAGTTAAAGTCGCCAGTGGCTAATAGTTGCAGCTAACATTTATATACATTTAGTGGTATTTACAAAATGTGACGACATCCTTATGTTTGACTTGATACATTCAATATATACATGTTATATGTACTTGTTGTTAGTGTTTATTGCCAATTGTGTTCCAAAATATGATTGATTAATCCAGCCAAGCCCACTTGAGAGTAGTGATACCTTCATGGCCTTCTATATACCTTTTTAAGGTTCATGGCCTTCACGCCATTGTTTGTCTGAAAGCCCATGAAGAATCAGATTAATTAGATGTTTGACACTGAAGTCCCATCATGTGGAGTTTGATAAACATTTTCTAAATAAGAAGTAATAGTTTAGTCTTCTCTTTCAACAGTCTTTTTAATCACACTACAAAAAGCGGTGCCTATTGCTCAAGTGCTTACACAATGTTGCAATCATCTCTGTATCTGTTATTTTTTGTTAGATGTTGTGCACTGTAACTGATGAAGCGAGTCTTAAAACTTTTGCCCCATTTGCCTTGTTTTACTATACCATGGCGTTTGTTTTGTTGTGTCTGGTGTTGGGGGAGGGGTTTTGAACAAGGACCACTCTGAGTGGAAAAACCCTCATCCTATGTATCTTGTATCATGGATGTTTATGAGTAATGTTTATTTAAATGATAAACAATGAAACTTGAGGAGGAACTAATTGCCTTATATTTAAATAGGCTATTAAAACCGTGTGCTAGGATGAATAGATTATTTTAGAAAGAGTAAATCAATCTAGTAGCCTTTTGTCACACATATATAATCAGCTGTAATGTTCCTTATTCATCAGTCCTTTAAAAATGGAACATTTATGATTTTGTCAAGTAAATGTAAAGGTCTTTGCTGTACAGTAAACAAACTTCTGAAATAATTGTTTTGCCCTAACTTTCTTCCCACCAATGTTAACTGTTCCAGAGTATCTGGATGTAATACAGAATTAAAAATAAGAGTATTGTGCTTTTGAGGATGCTTTTATTGATGCTTTCATGCCCTTTGGCGAGTCTACCACAGTTAAATAACGTGTTTTGCTTTGTTCACTCTTCCTTTCAGGGCAATGGAAGGGGAAGAGTTTGTACCTCCTCCGGAGTGTCCCGTTTTTGAACCATCATGGGAGGAGTTTCTGGATCCCCTGGGTTACATCGCCAAGATACGTCCAATTGCAGAGAAGTCTGGAATCTGCAAAATTCGACCTCCACAGGTAAATATCTGCCTGTGCTTGAATTGTAGGGATGCCTTTTCCCCCCTCAGATCCACAATCGGTTCCTTGGTTTTTGTCATGTTGAGCTGGAAATAGTTCGGCTCACACAATGTGACAATCACCCACCTCAGCCCTGTGCTGAGCTTCTCACTCTTGCTGACGCATCCAACTACAGCAGTGTGAAGTTTTAACATGGTATCAGTATAGGCCTGTAACCTGCTCTTCTACCTGGATGTAAACAAGCACAGATAGCCTCTTATAGGAGCAATGAGTGTAGCTGGAGTTTGATCTAGAAAGTGGAGATAAAGCTGTATATAGGCTGTGCCAGGTTAAACTGGCATATTAAACAGTCAGACGTTATCACATTCAGGACAGGCATGTGGACATTAACCTACAATGAGGACCGAAGGCTGGTGGTGCTTCCACTGTTACTGTTAGCCATACTTAGAAATCAAGTTAGACATTGTTTACTGGCAGACACTGATCTAGTGTTTAGATGTGTTTAATAAATTATTCACAATTTTAATAGTTTTCTTACCTTTAGTTTGGTCTGTTAGTCTTTTAGTTGTCTGGTTAACCAATTAGGAGGTTAGCTCCTAAGAAGAGCTCTAGTGATTGGTGAGGAGGCGCGCTTTTAAAGGGTTGAAAGAAAGTTTCCCCTCCCTTTGCGTTTGACATTTTTTTTCAAGCCTGAAGTCTTTTTGGAGTTTGATAGCATGTTTTGTCCCTCTAACAGGACTGGCAGCCACCGTTTTCAGTGGAGCTGGATACTTTCCGTTTCACACCTCGTATCCAGAGGCTCAATGAGTTGGAGGTAAAAAAAAAAAAAACCCGTTCTTCTCGAAGGCTGCACACTGATGGAAGACAGTTAAAGTGCTGAAAGGATACCATTAATCATGTCCCTCGTGAATCCTATTTTAGGCGGAAACCAGAGTAAAGCTGAATTATTTGGACCGTATCGCCAGGTTTTGGGAGATTCAGGCTTCTTCCCTGAAAATTCCACATATTGAACGGCGCATCCTTGATCTATACAGCCTGTCAAAGGTAGATACTAATGTAACGTTTTGAACTTAAAAATAAATGAGGGCTTTCGTTTTTTACTTATGTTTTGATGGAATGCTTTTCTGTTCCAGATTGTGACCGATGAAGGAGGTTTTGAGATGGTTTGTAAGGAGCGGCGCTGGGCTCGTGTGGCTCAAAGGCTTGGCTACCCTCCAGGCAAGAACATTGGCTCTCTGCTGCGCTCACACTACGAGAGGATCGTCTACCCCTTTGAAATGTTCCAGTCTGGTGCCAGCCTGCCGGTATCTATCTACACGTTCTCATTCTGTCCTTTAGTGTAACCAGGGGTGATAGCGTTTCAAATCTTAAATTTATTCTGGAGCTGAGCAGGTGTCAACCTCTGTGTTCCTTTCCAGCATTGTAAGCCAAAGCACTATGATGGTGAGGATGTGGATAAAGAGTACAAGCCACACTCCATTCCCCTGCGACAGTCCGTGCAGCCGTCCAAAATGAGCAGTTACGGACGCAGAGCGAACCGCTGCCAGCCTGATGTGAGTGACATTCCACGCATTTGCATAACTCTCTGACCAGTAACCCTACACTGAATACACCTGGTCAGTGGGTTGTCATTTCCTGTTTCACATTTCCTGTGTTTGCCTTGATGCCTCAGCTGAGAAAATGAATAATAAGACAAAAATAAAAATGTTGTTTCCATGGTTACTTTGAAATACCAAAAAAAACCAACTGTGTGGGTTTGTTGAAAATAATCTGTCAAAAAGGTATTTGATGCAACAGTCAAGAAATCTGAGTATCAAGCTGCAGAAGGGTTTAAATATCAGGTAGCAGAGTGTTTTGACCTTCATCGACCTCATCACTTCTGTTTTTTTGTTTCTTGTAACTCGTGTGTACTTCTAGTGTCATCAGAATGAACATGCAGGCATTAAACCTTATTTTCTTTGTGGATTGAAAAGCAGACATGAGAGTTTGTCAGTCTCCTGTTTCTAGTCATGGTTTAGCTTCAGTTTGAACCCAGTCGTTTATTAGTACACTATCTAGTGCCGGTTTTATGGCCACATGAATAACAACCTAGCTTCCATCATCACACACAAAGTCAAAGCTCACACGCTACTCAAGTGTTTTTGGATGGCAATCTTCTAGTGCGTACCATGCTGTCTGTGCTCATCCATGTGCTCTTATACTTTGGTTACAGTGAAGCTAACATCTGGAGGATGTAAACGTGCACTTAGAGCTCATCCCAGCTTGCTAACTCTCCATCCCGCCCCGCTGCTTTGCTTATCGTTGCTGTGTTCGCTCCCTGCTTCAAGGCTGTTTTTGTTCGCTGCTTTTTGTTTCCCCCACTTTCTCCCACAGCGCAGGTAGACGCGCACAGCTGTGTGTTTCACAAGCCTCATCTTGTCACCATTTTTACATCATCTACTAACATGCAGTTCCAGTTGTGGACCAGCCTAAATTCAGTCATCATACGCTTGCTCCATGAAAGCCAGTGATGCTTAGATTAGAACATCAATTTTCCAATATTATTATTATAAATATAAATAATAATTTGGAAATGTAAAAGTAACATCAAATGTTCTGTCTATAGTACTTCATACACAACAGAGATTCCAGTTATTTCACCAGCACTGCAGCACGTTTTTATTTTGCATTATGCATTAATTTGCTGACTTTACAAAAGCAGGACTCAAATTCATACAGAATAAGATCAATGCAACTACTACTCATAAAATGTTTGCTCATTTTCATTTAATTTTTTCTTATTACTTATTTATATTACCATTGAACACATTTAAAATCACTCCAGCTGAAATAGTGTGTTTTAGCAGTTAACACCTGGATATTTAATGAATATACCATGTAAGAAGTCTTTGAGCTTTCAGGACACTGAGTGACGGTATCTCTCTCGGTCACAGCAGAGAGGAAAGATAAACAGATCTCTCAAATTCTCTGTGAGATTAATGTTTTTGTTGTACATGATCCCTGACAATTAAATACAAAAGCATCTTTTACAGTAGCTTAGCTTTTTTTTGGTCTGTAAACATGCTGTCCTATGAGGCTGCACAGAAGTCCGACCTGCCCAAAGAAGAGGGAGATGTACCAGTTCTGCAAAAACTACACACTTATAAATGAAAAGATAACATGGAGGATCTAGAGCCACAAAGTTTCCTTTTGGACCTTCATTCGTCTATTGTGACCCTTGTCTCATGATGTGTCCCTTTTCCTACAGCTGCTGGCTCTGTTCCCTCCCGGCTCATTCCCTTCCTCTCTCATCTCCTTATTTCCTCTTGTCTCAGTTTATTGTTGCTCTTGTTGTCTCCTCTTGCAGGGTCCAGAGGATCTGGCCCCCCATCCTCTCACCACTGGCTCTGAACTCATCTCTGCGGTATATAAGCTCACCTTCTGCCCTCCCCTGCTTTTTCTCCTTGAACACCTAAGCCCCCTTTCTGAAGTTGTCTGGATGTTTTTTTCTTGTAATTCTAACTAACCACTAAAACATTTCAATGAACATGCATTCAATGGGATTACATTTAGCTACGTAGGAGTGGCAGAAGTCTCATGACTGTCGTAAACATGACGTCCATGTTTCACATTTTCATACTCTAGAACAGACGCTGTACACAGTGACATTCCCCAGCCTCTTTCTTTTTTGTTCTCAAACTTTTTGTTCCTCATGATTATGCCCCAGTGACTGTTGATAAAAAACACTGTGCAGTCTCATGTTGGATAAAGGTGTTTGTGGGCCTGTGTGTGTGTGTTTTGGGTGATCCTAAATGTCACGGTTCACTAAGGGCTCTTGAAGAAATGTTCAATGTACAAACACGAGCCAGGTTCTCTCACTGTCTCCCTTCCACCCTTGCTCTTTGTCTCTGGTTGTACTTGGCTTCAAACGCTTTGTTGCTTGGCTGTCTGTGTGCACTTTTGCTGGCTTGCCTTGCTGTAGCTAACTGTGTGGCTGCATGAGTGCACTCGCATAGAAGAACTTAGTCTTAGTTTAATGGGTTTTCACTTGTTGATGTCTATGGTCAGGTGATGGACTGAGTTACGTTGAAGTCATTTTGTTGCGACTTTCAGTCTTCAGGTTAGCTTGTTTCAACCAAAACCTCATTTGACTCCCCTCCTCTCTTTACCAAGCTTTGATATATGCTTTGTAATCTACTATTTTCAATCCACATCTCACTTCAGTCCTCCTGGTGTCAGCAAAGTTAGTATGCCAGGACACTTGTTTTCACTTATGCAAAGATACAGAGAATCACAGGCCACAGCAGATAAATCTGCACGACTGAAGGAACTGAAACCGACACAGACGGCAGATTTAGAAACAAACGCACTCCTTCCTGTGTGCTCGATTTTGAAAATCTAAACCTTGAATGTCTCTTTTATGGAATTAAGCCTTTGTTCTCTAATTGGCACTTGCAATGTTGCTGTGACTGGTATGAATAAGTCTTTGCTGTGTGTGAATTCACATTGTGTTCAGACATCACAGACTGTTCATTTGCTGTTGTAGAGAAAGTGTTTCTATATTAATGTTTATCCATTCAGATTAGAACCAAACTGATGGTGTGAAAACAGCTTGAAGGGATTTTTAACAACTTCAGGAGCATCAAGTGAATTCTGCTTTTGTGTTTTTAGGATTTACTCTCTGATACTTACTTACTTACTGAAAGTGACATGAAGACCTTCTCCCTTTCCACCTACAGTAAAATCACATGACTTATGTGGACGGTTTCCAAACAAAAGGCAGACAGACTATAACTAGTGTTACCAAACTTGAAACAATCAAACTGATTCTGTGACTTGAACATTTGAAACCACTGCTGAAAAAAAAGAGAGCAATATGACGCAAGGTGCAATGTCAGAGCGACGAAGCTTTCACTACAACATTGTTCGATTTTTCAGCTGAAGTGTCAGACTTCAGGACACGCAAGGCTCGTTTCACTGCGGTTTACTGTCAGTTCTGTTTTGGGGATTGAAGCAGCTCAGTGAAGAGAACAGTGTGTGAAGCCCGAGTCAAGACAACTTAATTCCCAGCAGTTGAAGGCTGTGTTCAAGTAGGACTTGGTTTAAAAAAACAAACAAGTGCACGTGGTGTTCTCGCTGCCTTCAGTGTGGACCACATTCAATGCAGCACTTCAGATTTGATTTAGTTTTACATGTGATCCAAACATGAAATAACTCAATAATCACATCAGAGACGGTTTAAAATAATTTGACAGTGTGAGCTAACTATTAGAGAATATGTTTTTGTAAGACGTGTGATGCATTGTGGGTTCTTGTTACAGCAGGTATGAGAATGAGCTGAGGCATTAGCTGTGATTCTATGTTTCTATGGGGGATGAGCAGCAGATCAGCCTTTTTGTCTGCTCGCAGAGCAGCTAGGGATGCTGGGAGATTAAAAGACAGTGGGTGACTGGGTGGGACTTAAACAAGAACAGTAAAGTGTTATGATGATGATGGTGGGAAAATGACTTGACTTAAGAAACTGCTCAGAGGTCATGATTGTCCAGAGTCAAGTAAGACAGACAAAAGCTCATGAAACAGTGATGTCATCTTGTGAGATGTTTATTTATCTTTTTGCCTTCTTACTAAACAAACTTACAAAATACAAAATGATCTACATACATGTGACAGCTCTTTTCCCTTTTGACTTCCTCTCATCTTCCCCTTTCAAAATAATATACTAAGTACATCATCCAAAGATCTGATAGGAATCCAAATAACAATTAACACAATGATGATTCTAATGGTACCTTGTCTCAACTGTGTGGTTTCAACGTGCTGTTGACTTTGTGTTCTGGTGGTGGGTCTTATTGTTTAAGCTCTCACTGTGACGTAGGCTAACATTGGGCCTTACTTTCTAAGCGAGCGTAAACCTTCTTGTGATGCACTGCTGCGCTCTCGTCTCTCAGCTGTCTGCTCTGCATTTGGCTGACACACTTGGTTTGATCTGTATTGTTTTGGAGAGTCGCTGTTGTCTTTTTGAGCCTTTGTCACTGAGATGTTCTTTGATCCACAGCCTGAACCCACAGAGGAAGACATAGAGAAGAACCCAGAGCTAAAGAAGCTACAGATCTATGGCGCGGGGCCGAAGATGATGGGACTTGGACTGGTGGCAAGGGACAAAGGCCTCAGGAAGAAAGGTTAGTGCCCTGAATGCAGCACAATTAATAAACTATGTTAGACATAACATCTCATCAGGCTAAGGAGAAGGCTAGCCAACATGCTTTAAACAGTCAAATGCTAAAGATGATAGCATTCTCTATTTGAGATAGTTTACAGTACTTACATGCTGTGGAAATGAGGGGACTGAAACATTTTTAAATGGGATGTTGCATATAGTGTTTTATTCTCCATCATCTTCCTCGTTAACAAAGGATGCTACATACTGGATGTAGCACGGACGGTAAACCGTTCTGTAAATGTATTTCTCAACTAATATGAGTGCACATGAATTCTATCAAATCATTCTTTATTTTATTTATTCTTATATTGCGTCTTTCTTTTGGAGTGGTGGGAGGGGATGGTTAGCCACCACACTAAATGAATGGGCGGGGAAACCCCTCATCTGTTAGTGTACTCAAATATATTGACTGCTATTTTGGGGATCTGAGGCCTTGTTGTTGGTTTGAGCATCACAATCAGGACTGCCCAGAGTTCTCGTCTGTAAAAAAAAAAAAAAAAAGTGAGAGTTCTGAAAACTCCTCTCCTCTTTTTAGATGAGCTTCCTCAAACTGTTACCATCAAGGAGAATTTGTCTCCTCCCGCCCCTGCTGATACCTCAGTGAAAACAGAGCCCGTGGAGGCTGCAGAGAAGAAGAGTGAAGGAAGTGCATCGAGCCCCGAGCCGCCTCCTCCCAGCCTCATCGTCAAAACCGAAGTGAAAAAAGAAGAGCCGGAGGAAGAGAATGTGAAAGAGAAGTATGAGGAAGACGATAAACAGGGACCTTTTACCAAAATGACCATGAGGCTTAGACGCAACCTCAACAACCCACAGTGTGTAAGTTGACCACAGGAAGCACTTTGTTGACGGTTCAAACTGAGACAGTCAAAAGATTGTACATGGCCTTCACTCGACTTCTTCAGAAGACGGTGCGTTGGTCTGTTTTAGTCAGTTAGGTAACCGCACTCTGCTTTCTGTTTTTCACAGGTGGATTCTTTTGTGTGTCGGATGTGCGGCCGGGGAGACGATGATGAGAAACTCTTGTTATGTGATGGCTGTGACGATAACTACCACACATACTGTCTACTGCCCCCACTCACCGATCCTCCCAAAGGCAACTGGCGATGTCCGAAGTGTGTGGCAGAGGTCAGTCGAACCATTTCAACCCTTTGAAATAAGAGTCCAGTGGGAAGTCGTTTGCTTCTTATCTGCTTTAAATGTTTATTTATTTTCATTATGGGGTTTCTTCTTATGATGTTTTCTATCTTTTATTATTTATGCTGACTCTTTGTTGAGTTTTCTCAGCATACGACGTTCCAGAGATTGTACTTGTATAACCGGTGTGACAACAAACATCTTGACTCTTTAAGCAGAACTCTCTGCTTATTTAAAAGAGCACATTACAAAAGAAAAGGAACATGCATCAAAAGAGAGCGGGGAAATCTATTCTTCAGGTTTCCTTCAACTGTTTTTCAACTTTGGGTTTTCTGTGTTTGTACGGCGAAATCTGATGGAACAACTTTAAATGAGGGATCGACAGATGCATCGGTTCAACCTCAGCCGAACCCTGCTGACAGTCACATCAGCAAACACTGTGACATGAGCGAATGTCAGTCGCTGATGTTTATTTGTCATGCTGGCTGATTTAATGTTGACATCTAGTGCTCTTAACTTCTGCTTCAGAGGAAAAGGGTTTTTTTCTTCACTGTGGATGGCAAGCGGTCCCTTTATGCTGCCATGCACAGCAATGTGGACCAGACCAGCAGCGCCACATTTCAATAGTTTTTCTCCCTCGTTTGATGCTAAGCAAATGTAATCATGAATAATCTTTTGCGAGTGCCGGTGTCATTGCTAATTAAAAACATCAGGAGACCAGTGTCGGTGTGTTCTACGATGGGCTGAGAGCTTAACTAATGAACCTTAAAGATCACAAACTCTACATGACATGAAAAGAACGCTACACAGGAAATGCGAAGAGTCTGTTTACATGTTTTTTTCTCTTTGAACAAACTCTGTATCTAATTAACTGTATGAAACACAAGATTCATCTTTGGTGTGTTTTTCTCACTGATTACATTTTGTAGGAGGTCAAGAAACCCTCAGAAGCATTTGGCTTTGAGCAGGCCACTCGAGAATACAGCCTGCAGAGTTTTGGGGAAATGGCGGACGCCTTCAAAGCGGATTACTTCAACATGCCTGTCCATGTAAGTGTGCACACACACACAGCAGGCACGTCACCTGTTCACGTTGAGGCACGACTCCGCTCTGGTGACGATGCGAGAGACTGATCTTTCTCCTGTGTGTCTTCCCCGCTGCAGATGGTTCCCACAGAGCTCGTGGAGAGAGAGTTCTGGAGGTTAGTGAGTAGCATCGAGGAAGACGTGACTGTTGAATATGGAGCCGACATACACTCAAAAGAATTTGGCAGCGGCTTCCCGATGGACAATGGCAAGAGGAAGCTGACAACGGAAGAGGAGGTACGCACATTGTTGTCTTTGCAATCCTTTTGCAAGTAATCTTCAAGGTTGGAGATGAGATTGCTTTTGATTTTTTACAAGGCTCAAAACTGCTCAAGTCAGAGTCTCACTGTCATGACTGCAGGAGGCTCTTAAGAGATTCAGTTTTTGTAATTGATCAGAAAACATTTCAGGTATATTTTTCTTTAATGGGAAGTTCAAAACAAGCCGGGTTAGAAACGGAATAACAAACAATGTACAAATAGAAACAATCAAACACGTGCTGTAAAAACGACCATGATGATGTTAACTGAAACGTAAGTGATTATTGACGCAGCGCTACAAGCTTCTCAGAGCACATGGGGAAAGAGGTGTTGTTCTGGGGATCATTTGGTGATTTGTTTAGAGGATTAAAAAAAAAAAAAGTTTGATGACAAATGAGTGTTTTTGGCACCTTAGATCTGCTTAAAACATATCAGGAATCACTTGTTCTTGTTTTGATACATCTAGATTGTATTCATAATACATTCACATTAACTGTGTGTACAAAGCAACCCTGTTTACACGGCTGTCAGGGAGCAATCTAAACATGTCATAGTTCCATAGTCGTTTATTTCCAGAGTCTGTTTTCTGTGTTGTTAGGAATACGCCCGCAGTGGCTGGAACTTGAACGTGATGCCCGTGTTGGAGCAGTCTCTCCTGTGCCACATCAACGGAGACATCTCTGGGATGAAGGTGCCGTGGCTTTATGTGGGCATGGTGTTCTCGGCGTTCTGCTGGCACATCGAGGATCACTGGAGCTACTCCATCAACTACCTCCACTGGTACAGAATGATTCTCCTTCTCAGTGTGGGTTTGCTGTTAGTTTGTAGTTGTAGGCTTGAACAATAGCAGCATGTAGGATGGATGATGTGAATTTATTCTGTGTGCACACTTTCTTTCTCCCGATGGTATTCAGTTAAAATAAAAACAAACAACTAAAGACTTCAGCTGTTGTTCAGCTGTTTTCCTGCATGCGGTATCTTATTGCTGTCCAAAACCTTCAATAGACATGACTACTACTGTCGTGACAAACTCAAACTTTTCCTTTTCTTTTCCCCACGTGCAGGGGAGAACCCAAGACTTGGTACGGGGTTCCCTCAGTGGCAGCCGAGCGTCTCGAGGAGGTGATGAATAAGCTGACGCCAGAGCTGTTTGAGTGTCAGCCTGACCTGCTGCACCAGCTGGTCACCATCATGAACCCCAACATCCTCATGTCTCACGGCGTACCGGTCGGTTTCTCACCAAAAAAAACTAAAACGCACGACAGAGATGTAGTTTGAGGGAACGTCCACTTTGAGTAATCGTTGTGTTTTTGACACGCAGGTTGTAAGAACCAACCAGTGTGCCGGGGAGTTCGTCATCACCTTCCCCAGAGCTTATCACAGTGGCTTCAATCAGGGATATAATTTTGCTGAAGCTGTGAACTTCTGCACTGCAGACTGGGTACGTCTCTTTAAAGCGCCTGTCTCCAGCTTTTCCTTCCAACAACACTCGCAGTACTTCATAATCCAACATCCTCGTGTCTCCTCTCCGTCCCGCTCAGCTGCCTGCTGGACGCTCCTGCATCGAGCACTACCGTCGTCTGAGGAGGTACTGTGTCTTCTCCCACGAGGAACTCACCTGTAAAATGGCTGCCAGCCCGGAGAAACTGGACCTCAACCTGGCTGCAGCGACACACCGGGAAATGTTCATCATAGTTCAAGAGGAGAGGAAGCTTCGGAAGGGTTTAATGGAGAGGGTGAGACAGAAATAACAGTGATTGTCGGTCCTCTGCGTTTTCATCAATTCTGTTTAATGCAGGTAGAATCACAGGGTCTGTGCCTCAGTAATTGGATGTTTTGTTGTTTGTGTGTTTCTCCTGCAGGGTATCACTGAAGCCGAGCGCGAAGCCTTTGAGCTGCTCCCTGATGATGAGAGACAGTGTGATAAATGTAAGACGACGTGCTTCCTCTCGGCGCTGGCCTGCTTGAACTGTCCCGAGCGACTCGTGTGTCTCTACCACACTCAGGATCTGTGCAACTGCCCCACGGAGAAACTCTACCTCAGGTCTGTATCGCCGGCGTCGCCACGAGCGCGTACGAAGGCTTCGCAGCAAGTCTATAAAGGGATGATGATGTTTTCTGACAGATTCGATATGTTATGTGAACATGTTCGTGTCATCCCTTCGCTGTGCAGGTACAGATATACCCTGGACGAGTTGTTAGCCATGTTACACCGATTAAAGGTCCGGTCTGAGTCCTTTGATTCCTGGGCTAACAGAGTAAAAGAGGCACTTGAGCAGGAAGAAGGAAATAAGATAGGTAAGAAATTATAAAAAAATAAATAAAAAAAAACTTTAAAAACCATTTAAACAGAAAAGGACTAAGAAACACTGGTGGTTACATTTCAGGAATTGATGATCTGGAGATGCTGAAGAAGGAAGCAGCAGAGAGGAAGTTTCCAGATAACGAACTGCTGCGAAAACTCAACACTGTTTTTAAGGACATCGAACGATGTGAACGGACAAGTTCTGAACTCCTCAGTGACTCAAAGAGCAGGTACGACCCAACACAAACTGACCGGATTGTTGTTTACATTCACTGCGCGGTTACAAGCACTCACATGTCGCTGTTTTTATTTTAGTGAAAGTAAGATGACGTTGGCAGAGCTCAAATCTTTAGTAGAGAAGATGCAAAACCTGCCCTGTGTGATCGAGCAGTTGGAGGGAGTGCAGGTGAGAAGTTGCAGCCAATGAAAGCAGCATTTTATTTCTCTGACTCTGTCTGTTAGAACGTACTCTGCGTTTTGTTTTAAAAAATAAATAAATAAAAAATGTTGGGTTTTTTTAAGGCGGTTCTGCAGACTGTGGAGGAATTCCAGAGTCGAGCTCAAGCGCTGGTCAGTGACAGAGACTGGAGGAGGGAGTCTCCACTGCCGGAGCAGTTGCAGACTCTGTTGGAGCAGGGAGCCGAGCTGCCCGTCGTGGTGCCGGAGTGTGATTTACTCCGGGGCCTAAAGGAGCAGGGCCGCTGGCTGGAAGAGGTGAGGCGAACACTGGGTACTGAAGGAGGGGAGAGGCAGGAGGTGACGTTGGAGGTGCTGAGGAACCTGATGGAAGCAGGCTGTAACGTACCTCAGAGTGTCTCTGTGGAGACGGCCATGGCAGAGCTGCAGGAGCTGCTCACCATTGCAGAACGGTGGGAGGAGAAAGCACAGATCTGCCTCGAACAAAGGTAAGACAAACATGTCAAACCATAAATTGTTCTTCTCTTGCTTTAGGCGTTGTTCTCATTTCTCTAGTAGTTTATCCTGTTTCTAAGAATTGAAATAATTTTCATCTAATGGTTTCATCCTTCTAGGCAAAAGCACCCTCTCTCTACGCTGGAAGCAATAGTAAATGAGGCCCAGCTTATTCCAGTCAAGCTGCCCAACATTCAGGCTCTGCAGGGCTGTCTGACGCGAGCTCGAGCCTGGGTCACAGACCTAGAGGAAATCCAGGTGACAAAAACACAACTTTGACTTTGTGATTTCCATTTGTTCCTGGAACATTCTAATCGATTCCTTTTTTTTTTCTGTTGTAGAATGGAGAGCATTACCCGTGCCTGGATGACCTGGAGGGCCTGGTGGCTATTGGACGGGACTTGCCCGTTTTCATGCAAGAGCTAAGACAGCTGGAGCTGCAGGTAGCCAGCGCTCACTCCTGGAGGGACAAGGCCACGAAGACCTTCCTGAAGAAGAGCAGTCCACACAGTCTGCTCGAGGTGGGCAACTTTTTTTTCATATTTGTCTTGATTGGTTGCTTTCCTGCTTTGATTGTTGTAGGCAGCTCTGTAGAAATCCTGAACAGTTAAAACTGCAATTGTGTCACATTTCTGTAAACACGGCAAAACAAGGTATCAGTACACTGACGACACACTCCTGTATCGCCCTGCAGGTTTTATGCCCGTGTGCAAAAAGGAGAGAGAGGCAAGGTGAGACGCAGCAGTTGGACGATCCTTTAGATGATTCTGATACAAACACTTTGGGCCTCTCTGCTCACGACCTGAGGGACCCGGCAGCTATTGTGAGTTTTTGATATCATTTTCAATCGCTCTCTCTCTCTCTCTCTTTAGATTTCTTTTGTTCCTTTTACATTTTTTGTTCTATGATAAATCACTCTTCTTGAGAACTGGATTTGTGTTCCTCGTCTCCAGGTGATGGCGTTCAAAGAAGGGGAGCACCAGGAGAAAGAGGCACTACAGAGGTTACAGAAAAGCAACATGTGCAAATCTGGATTTAAAACGGCAACTTGCGAGGACAAGGAGAACGGGAGGTGGGACGACGCCATGGAGACGGACACATCCAGCCAATCAGAGAACTCTGTAAAAGAGAACGGTAACAGTAACCACAGCTGCACCACCCCTTCTCAGTCGGTGTGTGTTTGTGGAGGTCAGCCTCGAGCTCCTCAGCTGCGCTGCCATCTGTGTAAGGACTGGTTCCATGGCGGCTGCGTCCAGTTCCCCTCCCTGCTCCCCTCCTCTGGGCCCCCAGTGAACCCTCTCTGCTGGTGGGACTGGGACTCGCGTTTCTTGTGTCCGCAGTGCCAGCGGTCGCGGCGTCCACGCCTGGAGACGATCCTGGCGTTGCTCGTGGCTCTGCAGAGGTTACCAGTGCGTCTGCCTGAAGGAGAAGCACTGCAGTGCCTCACAGAGAGGGCCATCACCTGGCAGGGCCGAGCCAAGGAGGCCCTGGAGACACCAGAGCTGCAGCAAGCACTGGAGAGGCTGCAAGAACTCAAAGAAACTCTCCGCTGTGAGAAAGAGGAAGATCTGGAAAAGGGGACGGAAGGGAGTTCAGTGATCGTCTTATCGGACTCCGATGGAGGGGAAGGAGACGAAGGAGTCATCGATCTGACTGAGGAGTCACCAAAAAAGAAGACCAAGGAAACCAACGGCACTCAGGTTCACACCTTTTTCTCACTCTTTGTCTAATCTTTTTCAAGGGATGAATGTTAAATCCCTGTTTCATATATCATTATTCTGTATTCACCCTATTTTATTTAATCTTTCTATTCGTCAATGTTTTTCAATCCACAGGTTGGATGTAAAAATGGCATCAGCAAAAAGTCAAATGTTACAGGTAAGACATTGTGCTGATTTCAAAGTAACCACCAAACAGCGAGGTGTGCAGGTTGAAACCCCAGACGTCAGCTCTGACCACGCTTTCTCTCTGCGCACTGTTCAGGTGTGGCGTCTCTGAGCGCCCTGCTGCCTCAGCTTAAAGGCCAGGTAGTGGAGCTCGCACCAGCCACCAGGGTCAAACTGGAGGAGCTGCAGCTGGAAGGAGACCTGCTGGAGGTGTCTCTGGAGCAGACGCTTCCCATCCACAGAGTCCTGCAAGCTGCTTCAGTTCCATCCAGAGAAACTTTGCACACACTCATCCAGGTCAGGAAAAAAACAATTCTGACCATTTAAATGAATTCTAAAGGGCAAGATATTTAAAAGATATTAAACCTAAGGCATTAAATAACAAACTAAACGCAGGGCTTTCAAAAATATATCGAGTACTTCGCCAGTGGGAAGAGGTAGCCACCTACCTTTTCCCACTGAGAACAATGTGTCAATAAAAACCCAAATTTGGTGGCTTCTAGCACATTTCAATGCCACCATTTTATCAGATAAACTCATATTTATTATACTTAAAGGGATTTGTGAGTTTGCTTACACAATTCCTATCAGAAATGGAATAATTGCACACGAGAATCAGATCTCTTTCTCAAATAAGGGGGGGTTGGTAAACATTTTAGTTTGGCTATTTTGCCTGTTGATAGCTCAGCGGTTCCACAACAGCACACGCTTTGTTTTTAAAACAACTTAAAATAAAGGCTGTTTTTTAGGATGAAGCTAGTAAATGTAGCTGAGTTTAGTACACAACACTTCCCTCATCAGAACTGTTTGAGCTGTAATGTCCTCGTCGCCTCTCTTTCTCAGATTGAGCTTGAAGAGCAGAGGCGAAGCGGACGTGGTCGAGCCAAGGACTCTAAAAGGAAGAGAAAGGGCCACAGAAGCAGTGTTGGGGAGGGAGCAGGAGGGAGGTCACAGGATGCCTCAGAGTCGAAGAAAACCTGTCCTCTCAGCCACAGCCCCTTCCCTCACTTACCTGTCCAGACCCATCCAGAGGTAAATGCCCCCCCCAATCCTGCTTTTGCTTTAACATTAAGCCAAACACTTGATGTTGTGTTTTTAATGCTGACATAGATTTGAGTGGTCGAACAATTATTGAATATCTTTTTCTTTTCTTTAGACAGACTTTGTGATGTAGTCGACGCTGGAGCTCTGTTCACTTTGGATCCGTCATAGGACTTGAGGGACAGAAGATTCTGTGCCAGAAAACATTGTCAACTTATAGAAAGATGCAGGACATCCCCCTCCCCCTGTACCATTCACTCCCCCCTGCCCCCCCTCATTCCTCATTTACACATTCAGACACTAACAGAGCAGTGACTCTTCTTCTACACTCCACCGTCTCAGCCATATCTCCCCCATTATCATGATACTTTTGATTTCACCCAAAGTTTACTCTCCGCCTTCCCTGGAACATTTCCCATGAACATGTACAGACTGTTGGACCGATGCGGGACAACAGGAGTCTCTTTGGTCTCGAGTTGTCTGAGGTCCATCAGTATGCTAATGTTATCCAAACTGTATTAAATGCTAGTTGAGCTGAAGCCTGTCTGAGCGCAGCCAGTTGCAGTTTCATTTCACTTAAAGTCCCCGTCATTGAAGTTGGATAAGCTATGGTTTAGTTCTGTTTTGGGAAGAAACCCTGAAGCTGAGGTACAGCAGAAGGTTTTGACCCCTGATCTTAGACAACAGCATCGTTGTTACACTTGTATTTTTTATTTTATTTTTTTAGTTGTATTGAATCTTGTGTTTGATGATGTTTTGAGGGGACATGCATTTTGAATAAACGGAGAACATTTTGGGAAGTGATAAAAGAGGCATTCATGTTTTTGGTGCTACTTTCCCAGGATGAACATCTGTACCTCTTAGCTTTGTCTTTCCCCTCCCATCCCTCCCCTTGATGCCTTTTCTTTTTTAACGGCCATCCTTTTTATTTGATTCCTTTCCATCTGACCCCTTTTTTCTCTCCCTCCTCTCTCTCTTTACAAATTAAGGTAACTTCACTGTAACTCACTTTGTCACAATTTATCTTGTTTCCTTGGTTCAAATTATATTATTATTATTATTATTGATATTGCAGACACACAGTTGTCGTGAGTTTGTGTAAAAACTATTCATTTTAATGTTGCCTTTGTTTCTTTTCACTCTTGCTAGAAAATAAAGGTTTAGAATTGTTTAGGACATGTTGCCTCATTATTTCTCCCAACACATTTCCTGCATTAAAAATTCCCAACAAATGGCAGCAAATAAAAAGGACCAACATAGTTTTTTATGCTCACGGCATTTATTTAGAAAAAACGTTCACTATGAAATGACAGACACGGAACATCACAATATTTAATAAGTACACCATGTTTTGTCTATGCTAGAAGTTTTTAGAAAGACACATCCACAAATTACAGAATGTCAAAGGCTTTTAGTCTTGAGTATTAAAAGAACAGATTTCTGCGTCAAACATGCACGTAAGCCAAATAAAAAAATCACCTTTAGTTCACAGGGTTTAAAAAAACGAGTTACCCTATTAGAAGCAATCATTCTTGTGTTATTCCAGAAGTCTCAGAAAAGCCTGCTGATGAAGCGAAACAATAAAGAATCATTGTTGCACCGAATAAAGCCTTATTCACAGCATACACTGAACAAAATGACACTGACACAAACCTAAAAGTAGGAGTTCTATGGCAGATCTAAAGACAAACCAAAAGCATCCTTAAAATGCTATTATGCCTTTTTGATTGAAAAAATATCAACAGGGTTTAATGACACAATGTGCTCATTTCTTTTTTTTAAAACGGCAAGCTGTCAGTAGTTCTGTGCTTCGGTACTGTGGCACTTCTGCCTTTCTTCTAATCGCTTTAAAAAATGTGCCCTACACAGTCACATCTGCCTGGATGGAAGGCACCGATCAGCTCGTCATTACAAAAAGCATGTGTGGCCTGACAGTGCTGTAGCTGCATTACCTTCTTTAAAACAAAGGAGCATTTTTACAATAACACTGCACAAATGAGAAAATGTCATAACTACATAAATTTCCACACAATGTTCTTTTGAAAATGTCCTTAGGCAAACGTCCTTTGTGGACTTATATGGCACAGGCGGGATTTTTTTTTATTTCACAGCTGCATGGGTCTTGACTTTTGATATTCCTCTATTCCTTCTTCAATGAAAATGTAGCTATTTGGGTAGAGCACCGCTACCCTAATGGCTTTACAGCAGGTGGTGCCATCTTTCAAGTCGTGACATGTCTGTAAAAAGAGTTCTCTGAATATGTAACAGCTTCTGAAATGCTAAAAATGTGCTCTTGTTCCACTGAATGTCTGAGAGGTCTGCTTGTCAGACTTCGCTTGTGCAGTGACGTTGACATCCAGGTTCTATATCTGACAATTACTGTGCAGGTTTCTGTGCAAGATAAAAGATGCTTCACATGTGAGAGGAAAGGTGAAACAAAAAGGCTCAGAAGCATTTTTCAGGTTTAGGTCCATTCAACCAAGAAAAGAGGAAACTGTAGCTAAAAAGTATTCCATGAAGAATTCATGGAAAAGATGTATATTAAAACACATTTACTTCAGTGTTATTAAAACACTAAAGTAAATGTGTGTGTTGTCTTTCTGTTTGGGAAGTACTGTGTCTGGTCACACAAACCCTGGCAATTTTAGTCTGGAGTTTTCCTTTTATATGAACATTTTAGTTCGGGACTCATGCTATGCTACTTTGTATTGCCATACACTTAGTACCCCTGCGTCCTTTCAGACAAATATGTGCCAGTGTACCAAAGCAGCTTGTACTCATGCTATACAGACACTTTGGCATTTGTCATTCCTACTTTATCTCAGACGGTGGTGACGGACAGCAGTGGATTGTAGACCTTCTTTCCATCAGCAGACCTTGCTCCATGTGCTAGTAGCTCCTGTATAGTGATCCAGTTGTCCAGGATTCTGCGGCTGCGTTTCTTCATGCTCCTGCGGTGGCACAGTTCCAGGATGGAGTTCGGCTCCTGTTGGTTGCCAGTCTCCGGCTGTCCTGCACCGTTGCTGCCCTGCTCTCTCTCACGGTCTCTCAAAAAGTCCAGACGGCTCTGCATCATGAACTCCCTGCGCCGCCGCTGTTCTCGGGCCTTTTGCAGCTGCTGCTTGCGCTCCTCTTTGCTCCAGTAACGGCCCATTTTCATTTCACTCACGGCATCGTCATCGGTTGTCATTCCACTGCGCTCCTCTCGGATTTTCATGGCTCGCGCCTTCAGGAGGCGATCCCTCACTGGCCGTTTGGCCACATAGCGTGAGCCATCGCTGCGGATCTTCACTTTCCACTCCATACGAGGGGAGGCAGGCAGGAGTGGGGGGGACATGGGCAAGGGTCCTGCATCTGGAACCTGGGCAACATCTTTACATGTGCTACCCAAGCTCATTGGGCTAGCGTCGCCCCCATTTTCCATGCTGTCTCGAAGTCCACCTAGCTGCTCAGAGTTGGAGGCAGATCTCAGTTGCATGCAGCTCAAGTAGCGCTGTGGCGGCTTTGTTTCAGTCCCCCGGCGGGACAAGTAAGGGCTGTTATCAGCGCTGTACCCTCCATTCCTCTCAGCTGTGCCATTGGCCTTCTGGTTGCGTCTCACCCCTCCATCTGAACCTCTTCTTGTTCCTGCGTCCCGCGACAGGGACCTTACCTTAGCTCCTGGGGTTAATGTCTTTGACTCGGTTCCTCTCCTGTGAGAGTGGGGAGAGTAGGTTTGGTTCAGGTTTGCTTGCATCCCGTCCCTTTCAGCCCTGGGTCCCCTCTCTCTTTGCCTGCTGGAGGTTGGAAGCTGCCTACATGCTGGGAGAAAAACCTCTCCTCTCTCCAGGCTCTGTGTGGAGTGTGAAGGGTATAGTTCATTGACCAGAGGGGTGCTCCTGCAACTTTCCCCTCCTGTGTTGTAGGCACTGGTACTGTCTTTGTCTGAGCGTTCCCTCTCAGGTAGCTCATTGATATCGGACAGAGCGTGGTGACAGGACTCCTCGCTGACTAACGGACCATTGATCTCAAGGTGTCCAGCTCCCACCCCAACCCCTGCACTTGCTTCATTCTTGTCCTCCAGAGGCCAAGCCTTCAGACAGCGCTCCCTCAGCTGCTGCATCTTCTGTGCCCTCAAGATGTTGCGACACTTGAACTCCAGGTGGCGCAGCTCCTCTTCCAGAAGAGCCATCTCATGCTGCGTCAGGCTCTCATTCCTATTCACATCCAGCGAGACACCTCCTTCGTCTTGCGCCTGCCCCTGATCGCCCAGCAGCATCAGATCATTGCTGTGCTTCTCATAGTAACATTTGATTTCAAGGAGCTCCTTGTACCTCTCGCACTCCTCTTCTGTCAGCCCGGGCATCATCATCCTCATAGGATCTGCCATGTAGGCCCTCTCTAATCGTTCCAACTGTTCCAGTCCTCCTGCGTTAACACAGTCCAGGCCTAAGAGGGAGTCGGTGCTGAACTGGAGGTTCTGAGAGTGCAGCAAAGGTGGAGTTTCCCCTCGGCTGGACAGAAACTTGCGCATGCTACCAGGCGTATTAGTGGCGTTTGTGTTTGAGGCACTGGTGTGGTCGTCTCCCAACAGATCATGTTCCGAAGACTCCTCATAGCGTGTGCTTTCATCCGTACGGCCAAACCCGCTGTCCAGCTCCTGGCTGTTGCTCAGCACTGTCTGGAGCAAATCAGGTGAGTCCCTACTCAGTGAGCGGCCGTGGTTACCCAGTAAACCCCCACCAGAGACACTGCCTGGTCCAGCACCCACGACATAGGTGCCGTTCCTCCCTCTTTGGCTGCTGGGAAGATGAGCAGCATTGTCCAGTGACTCCACTTCCAGCTCTTCCTGGTCCAGCTGGTTGTCATTCTGACAGATGAAGATGTATCGGTGCAGGGTGTTTGATTTAATCAATGAAGTTGCAGTTGAGATGTAATGTTTGTTTTGAAGAGACAGAAGACAAAGGGAAAGTATGCATTAGAAAGTTGGTTTAAAATCTCAAAATTAAATGTTCTCCCATACCCACCTGAAAATCAGCAATCTCACTCGTTGCTATCATACAAAGACTCAACATCAATCCATCATGAGCCCAGCGCTTGATACAATGGCAAGAAAACATGTCATTTAAGACCTCGAGCAGAACCAGACTCATGATCTAGCTGCGCCAGATTTTATAATGATGCTGTGCTGATGGCTGTTGTGTTGTTGTTTTTTATGCAATGACACTCAAGTGCTCATCTACTGGATCTGTTCAGTGCAGGACACGTCTTCTGGTAAACGGGAAGTTCTCCATTCGACCACTAGATGGAGCTGGAGCGACGTCACATTTTTACACATGATTATAGCCCTGCATTTGAGTTTGGTTTCTGTCGAGTAATTTGTCAATAAAAAAAAAACAAAAATTCAAAATAATTTTCATAGCTAATTAAACAAAGTGGTTGATTTTCCAAGCTTAATTGTTCACAGCCACTTTGTTTTTTTAAAAACAGGCATCCCCTTAAAAGATCAAATATTATGCAATACCTGAAATACCTGTGCTTGAATTAGAAAACACTTGACTTCACAGGGATCGGCTGATCTTGGCTAATTGGTTTGATTTGAATGTAAACTGTGTGCAGACTGCAAGACCAAGTATTGATTATCTTCATCTTCATTCTTATTCCTCTGCAGCCGCTCCAGTTCTCTCTCTTCATCTCCCCTAAGACAACAGATCAAGCTTTAATCTCTGCTTGTGCATTTCCCTCAGATGATACTCCATCCGCACCTCCCTCACTTGAATCTTAATGTGGGACTGTGCCATAAATCTTGTCAGACTTTCACAGGTAGTGCTTGTGCTCATTCCTCTAAATACAAGGACACACTGAAACAGGGGAGAGGCTGTGTGTGTGTGTGTGTGTGTGTGTGTGTGTGTGTGTGTGTGTGTGTGTGTGTGTGTGTGTGTGTGTGTGTGTGTGTCTTTGACTTAGACCGTTTTAATGAGTGCCTTTTAAATCTGCCCTTTAGCTCCCTCTGTGTAAATGCAGCCGGCATACAGATTTTTTTGTCTTTCACTTACACAGTTTCCAACTGCAGCTCATGTTCACAATAGGACTGCAGTAACAAAGTAACAATTGATGTGAATGTGAAGTAAATTTGCTGGAGTGTTACTGAGAGGCATCTATTGTGTGTCCACATGCCCTCGTTTCTTCGAGAAGAGTGACCTTGAGACAAACAAAGCGCTGCTACATTAACACAGTAAGCTCAAGCCCTATTTGTCTTAGCCTGTCTTCTGAGCGCTATCTGTGTGCTCATCATGTTTTTGCACCACTTTCTTCCTTCTGTCTCCTCAGAAGCAGCAGCAGAGCACCATTGACTTGTCTTCTTCCCAATTTAATAATATCCACATAAACCACTGCCTAACTTTACCCACAGTCTTTTTTTTAGGTTCGCATTCAGATTCAGAGCTCCCCGTAGAGAGCATATCCAATCTCCTCACCTCTATCTCGGGTCTTGCGAGTAGCAGAGAGACATTAGTGCTGTCCTCTCTGGTGAGAATAGCTACCGCCTCCTCTCTGTCCTGGATGTCCACTCCATTTATCTGACACAAAAAGAGGAGAATTTTTTTTCAAGCTGATGTCAAAATAAGAAAAACTCTTTACGCTTAGGCTGAGTTTAATTAAAGTGCTCATTCTAGGGAACACTTGTCCTTTTTCCTTTTACACTGACAAAGTCTCAACACAGCTCTCATTACGTGGTTAATAATATTCAATCTCACATAAAAGAATTGAGAATAAAAACGGTACTATAACCAATTTTGGCTAATATCAGGTTGAACTAAAGCCTTTGAAAATTATACATTTAACTTGATTTTCATGGATGTTGGATACGATCAGGGAGTTTTACATAATTCTTAAAGTCTGAAAATGTGTTGAATCAATATAAACATTTGTAAAGATTCACATGTTGTATATGGCAAACCAGGAAGTGCAGCCTGGAACATTTGTTTGGGTCATTTGAGTAAAAAGGCAGATGAAGCAAAGACATCAGAGTATCGTAAATAGCTCAGAAAATCGTATATAGCTCATCTTAGTTTATTGAATTGAGTTTTAAAAGGCTTTGCATACGTTAGCTGAGCTGCCTCTTTTATTTTTGTTTTCAAAGATTTTAATGCAAAATGTAAAATGATACCAGTGTAGCTACTTCAAGATTATAATTGAGTAAAACTTAGTTGCTCAATAACGCTCAACACCTACTGCCAAAAAATAGATTGATCAGGTAAATTCACTCAGCTGAATATAGAAAACTGTGTAGCCAATCATAAGTGGTCCACAGAGAATGCCTGATATTATAGCCTCACAGTTTTAGCCCCAGTGTACCATTTAAAGCCTCTGTACCTGTAATATTCTGTCTCCCTTGCGGATTCGTCCATCAATAGCAGCAATACTGTTTGGATTTACCTGGGACATAAAAGGATGATGGGTGGAAGACGGATTTTTTAGGGGTGTAAAAAAATGACATCTGGTTTTCAAAGTTGGTTTCAATAAAAGTATTCTCACCTCTCCTACGTAGATCCCCAGGTCCTCTTCATCATCGGTTCTGTAACATACCGTCAGACCGAGTTTATCCTGCTGACGAGACTTGTACAGCTCTACCTCCTGCAGCAGAAAGAGAAAAAGTTTGAGTGTCACACAAATGTCAGTGGGGAAGCTGTCTGAAGAGGCGTTTTGGCAGCTGATTGGCCCTCACCTCATACTCCAGCTCATCCTGCCTGTCCACTTCATGCTGCGTGATGTCGAGGTAGTCAGTGGGGTCGTAGTAAACTGGCTCTGTGAAGCTGAGAATAAAAACATCCAGAACAAAGTATTAGAGTAAATAGGTCAGCTTTAAACTTCAAATGTGACAGCTGAATGGCATGAACAAGAACCAAAATGGTGGATGAGTTCTGGTCTGACAGGTGGCCTATTAAACACTCACAGTTCATTGAAGAGATACGGCTCCAGCAGCGGTGGTAGTGGCGGGGACGGCGGAGGGTCGGGTGGGGGTGGAGCTCCACAGGGATGCTGGCTGCTCTTGCCAAGAGTCAACATATGCTGGAAGCTGATGTCTGTTTGGGTGCAGCTGTCTACACAGTCGGCCATGCCCATGGTCACTGGCACCGATGCTCCGGGTGCTCCTACCAGGCCTGCACGTCTACGGGCCCCCCGCCGCAGTATGTTGGATAGCACAGGGTCCCGTATGTCCAGGGTGGGATCCCTGGAAAGGCGCGACAGCTCCTTCCCATTCACCTAGAAAATAAAATTGTCAAGATTAAATAGAGTAGTAAAAAAGAAAGGAGAGGAGGGGAGGGGCTCTTAATGTAAGGAAAGTTTTTGCATGGATAAAGGTGTATTAGTGTTTTGAGGTATTTCCTAAATGTAATTCTACCAACAGATGAAAAGGGGGAACTTCAAAGTGTATTCGAATCGGACAAGATTAAGAACATGGGCAGCAAACAGAGTTTTAAAAAAAAAAGAAAAATCTTTACATGTGAACTACAAGAGAATAGACAGATCAAAACAGAGAGGGTTAGTTCATCTAAACACAAAGAACAAAAAGGGGAACTACAGCCACACACACCTAAAACAAAGACTGAGGTCATGTTAGTCAAAGGAAAACGAGAAAACTACACTTCAGCAGACATGAGTTTATCGAAGCTGTCAGACTACTACAGGTGCACAGAGACTTAAAAAAAACAGGTTTCAATGTAAAAGGGTTGGACAGCACATCACACCAAGCAGCAGAGCAGAAAGCTGGATACTGAGACCTTTAATCGACCATCAGCGTCAAAAGAGCACAACATGTTGCTTACGTGACCCTTCTGTAGAGAGAAAGAAAGAAGGAAAGAAGGAAAAAGGTGACGTTAGATAGTTCCAACAGCTGAGAAATACTGCAAAAATGATTAGAGCTCTGCGTTAAAGAAAGAAGCAGAGGTAGTTCAGAAAATATGTATAGAAGTTAACAGGCACAGACATCAAATTGAATTTTACAGGCTTTGTCCGCCTGAACACTCTTCTATAAAACACAGTTATCTTTCTTTTGTGTGAATAAGAATTGGCTCCTGTCTGCAAATGTATTTCAATTCAGAAAAGGCAATTTATGTCCCAGATAAACAAACCTAATTTTCTTTTGCTGGGCTATTCGAACTTGTTGAATATTACTTTTTTTTTACCCCCTTCCACAGACTTCTAGACATTGAGTATTTATCTAAATGGTCAACATATGCTCAATATAAATGGTAATCATATGAACAGTAGCATCACAATATTTTTCCTGGCATTGTTGAAAGCCAACTCACTTTGCATCTCTGCAACCGCTACCGCTGCTTCCTTCAGCAGGAAAGGAAGGGGCATTAATAATTTAGGATTATTGAAAATGAATCTGAGGAAGCATCAAAGCAGCATTGGGATTCAACATCAGGGTGACTGAACCAATATAATCCTGGCCATGTCAAGAACATTTGCAAATGTAAAGAGGAAGGATTAATTGACTCTTAATAACAGGTTCTGTATTTAAATGTAATTGTTTTTTAGTTCGGCTATAGCAGTTTGGCTTTATAGATCTTTCCTCTGCGTTGGGCAAGACCATCTCCACCATCAGTCCGATAACCAGGAAATCTATTACAGACATTTATGGTTCCAAGAGGATGACTCTACATGACTTGTATGCGTGTAATAATTTGTATATATATCTTTAGAAATGTCTGAACTTGATTGGAACCAAATTATTTGATGTTAAAACGTAGAAACGTTCACAGAGTGTAGGTCACATATCTGGTAATGCTAATAGCTTGCTTTTCTTTTTGCTAGCAGCCCGTTTTAATCTGTTCAATACTTTAGTTGGATTTTTATTTTTTGCATGTGATATTTTAATAATCAGCCTTACTTTGCGTTTAGAGCTAACCTAGTCCCAACACATTCAAGTATACTAGTAGCTAGTGCTAAACTTGCTATGCTTTTTTGTCTATATATAGGACAGCTTAAGATAGACTAATTTACAAAAGAGGTATTCTAATCTTAATGGGGCTTTTTTAAAAATTATTATTATTATTTTACCTTAACTGTAGTAAAGTTTACACGTCACTCTAGTCTGGACTATTAGCTTCAAGTTTTTAAGCTAATGTTAATATTTAAAGTATTATCATGTCGCCAAGGTTTTCAAAGTTGCAGGGATAACACATCATACCTTTTAGCTGAACATGGTAAATATTCTGACTATATGAATGTTCACATCCTGATGTTAGCTGTGTCTACAGTCCAACAAAGCTGCTAGCTGGATAAAGACTATTCCTTTAAAATGTATGCATCAGTCAAATACAGTACATGAGTCCCATTTTCCTAAAAATGAATGAAAGAAGCATTCAACAGACTTTAAATCCCCTTGATTTTATCACACTACACAGACACTGACATGATGCTGTTCATGTGTGAGTTAGAGTAGCAGGCGTTTACTGAGCCAGACAGCCTTTGTAGGGTCTCATTCATGTTACAGTCACTGACCTTGGCTGTCTGAGTCTCTCCACATCTTTACCCTCCTGCTTCATTCTCCCACTCCCTCTCGCTCCTCTTGTCCCCACACAGTAATTGCATGTCAAATCAATGTTCCCCTGTTCAGCCAAGCAAGAAAACTTTCGAGATACATTCAGCCCCTTTGCCCCTTTTTTCCTTTTGCTTCCTCTCAAACCACCACCACCAACCTTTGAGATATTTTTTCCTCTTTTGCCATTGTGTTGCCATGCTCACTTTCTGTCCACTCCTGCTTATTCCCTCTCCTGTTTCCTCTGCTTTCCTTTTCTTTGTGCTGCCTCAGCAGTTCTGTCAGCTCAGTCCCTTCCCTGGAGATGACTCCTCACACCCCTCTCCTCTATTTCCGCCGGTCCATCTCCTTGTGTGTGTTTGTCCTTCCTCACACTAATGTTCCTTCATAAATCTTTCTGTCTCTCTTAATGAACCTGCTTGCTTGGAGACAGAAAACATTCGTTCTGCTTACATGGCCTATTAGTGATGTGGAAAATGAACCCTGTGTTTGCAGTTTTTGATTACAGCAGAAAAATACCTCAATATCCTTCTTTTTTTTCCTGTGCTACATCTCTAGGATCAGAGAAAGAGGCTATTAGAGAGCAGCTTTGTGGCCCAGAGTGACAGGTATGAATACTGAAAGAGGATTGAGGTGGGGGTTTCTCATTCATTATCAATGAGACCTGCTGGGATTGCTTTGAAGATAACTTAATGCAGGGTAATGGTTGATGTGTGTTGGACAGCTTTTCGGCTGAGATTTGACGGAGAATCCATTACACTCTTACCCTGTGCTGTTCTTTATTATTGCTGGGTCAGGAGTTCATTAATTTCAGCTACTTTTACAAGAAACAAAACATAAATAATGAAGCAATGGGTGCACACACTCCACCCTTTTTTTTAAATACTTGTTTTTTAAAAAACAGAATTGTTATTCAGAAAAGTAGTCACAGCAGGGGGTGGGCGGTGGTGGATTCTGCAGCCGCAGAGGAGCTGAGGGTGGGGACGGGAGGTTGTGGGTAAGAGATGAAAGAGATGCGAACGGTTCAAAGTGTAGAGAGAGAAAGCAAAGGAGGAGAGGAACTGAGGAAGTGCACAGGGAGCAAGGAGGAAAGGAGGTGAGGAGAGGAAAGGAGGGGTTAATGATGCATGTAGAAAACAAGCTTTCAAGGAATGAATGTAAATAGAGAGTGAACCTACGTTGCTCTGTGTTCAGTACTTGTATGTAAAAACATGCATAATGGAGGCTCCTGGGAAATCGCAAAGTGGTTGATGCATAATTATTATGCATATCTGAAAACCCTTTAAAGAGCAAATGAATCTTGTGGGCTAATAGGTAGAGAAGAGAGAAAAAACGTTGAGGAGGTGATGTCTTACTTTACATTATACACATAGCCTTCAGTGTGTGGGAAAATACATAATTATTTTGTGGTCTTGCAGGGATTATTTTCCTCCCCCCAAACTTGTATTTCTTTTTATTTTCACAATGTTTTTTATGCAAAATCGTCTGCATCAATCCCCCCAACATATTGAATTCCACTTGTTCGGTAATTGATTTTTCTCATCTCCCATGCTTTGAAAGGCCGGCGCAGTCGCCTCCTCAGAAAATCAATTAATCTGCAGAAGAGGTTGACCTGCTCAGGCTGTAACCTCTGATGTTTCATATCAGCGAGTTAATTTAAATAGACAAGCAGGGGAAGAGGTAGGCCTATTATAAACTGATAACAGAGAGAAGATATTGATTTAAAAAGAGCTCAAGAATTCTTTGGAAAGAAGGCGATGAAGCTAACAAGTCTCAGAGGGAGTGTGGAGTGTATAAATATGCCTTTTGTCAATGCATTCATCTGTTAGGACAAAGGATGAATTACGAGCACGTGTTTTTATAAGGGATGCTGGAAGAACACAGAGCAGGTCTGTAAAGTCGCAGCATGTCAAAGCCTGTAGGACCTTACAACAAATCCCCTACACCTTTTTCTTTCTGTCACTCGTGTTCTATTTAATGAGAGGGCCTTTCTCCATGCCGGAGAGGTCTGACACAATGCACAGAGAACCTTGTTATGCACACTATAGCCTGCAGTCCAACCGAGGAAACGGACACGCTATAACATGAATTTCAGTCCACCATCTCGTTAAATGGCAGTCTGTCAGGTTTCCTTATTAATCAACATCAACTGTTGCTTTATGCAGCAAAGACAGAACAGCTTTGTAACCTACCATGCACAGACATTTAGAGGATTTAGTGTTTATATTAGAAACAATGGCAAAAAAAAGATATAAAATATCCTATAAAATATGACCTTGTAAGTTTTTATTCTTGTAAACATCTTTATCAGTTTGATAACAGGTGATAAAAAAAATAGGAAATAATATCATTTAGTGTATATCAGATGATCTTATCTCTAAGTTTACTGAATGCTGAAATCGGAAGCCTTACTCAGTATAATATAGGCGTGTATAAATGTACAATTTGATGCCACTGCTCAATGTTTCTGATATCCTTGATTGTGTTTCTAGCGTCTGTTTAAACCTCACATTATGTCATTGGGTGTTCCTCCTATTGCATTAACTAATCGTATGTGTGAACCTGTGTGGGTTTCTGTGTCGTCCATAAATATTCAGCTCATGTCGGCCGGTCATTTGTGTACATCGATTGTGATCTTTGCTTCTTGTGACCGTCAGCATTTTTCTCCGTGCCACTGTGAGCACAAGCACATTATTTTGTTTAATGACGGCGGTTGCCATGGAAACAGCCTCCTGCTTTACTGGCGGCAGGGAGAGAGAAAGAAGGGAGTGGCTGAAGGGCTCAGGGGGCCAGAGGTTTACCGTGTGCGGCTCTCTGTGCAATTGTGGGTCGGGCACTTAAATGTATGTCGAATGTAATTTTTTCTTGTTTAAAATGGTTTATGTGCACTAAAGTCGACAACTGATTCTGTATTTCATTAACAGAACAAAATTGTTCCTTTTCACTTTAAGCTATAGGAGGCAGGATTGATCAAAAACATGCCAATGGGTGTGAACCAACCAGCACGGTGTGCAGCGTATGTGCAGCAGAGGCCCGATGTTTAATGCATGACTACTACTCCTTTGGCAAGAGAAGCAAGTGTTTTTATAAAGTCAAATTTAACTGCTTGATTTTCCTGTCTGGTGTGGCTGTAAGCTGTTTAATGTAGTATTTATTGTTAAAAACAGTTACTCAGTAGACTGCATCTAATTTGAAGGTGTAATTAGACATGTTAGTTAAAGGAAAAAAAACAGCCCAAAGCTTTAAACCTCGAAAACGAGAAGCCATGAAATGTGCATAAAAATGTAATTATGTTTACTCCTTTCATGATGGGTTTTTTAATGATTGGACACAATGCACCTCCATCTTTCTCTTGGCGTGATCTTGGGATTAATCAGCCATCTGCATAGCACAAGTTGTGTATTTGTGATCATTACATGTAATAACCGAGATTGAATTTCATGAAAAAACCAGCATTCAGTCTGTGACTGCATTTTACATTTTACTTCAACTGAAGAAAAAAATCTCTCCAGATTTTATGAAAGCAACATGTTAGATTGTTTTGAGAAAGATTATCTTTTTGCTTTGCAGTAAACTTAGCTATTTTGATAGCAGCTATCGACCTATATAACCGTTTGTTTGCTTAGTTTGTGTATTGCTGTTTTTTTTTCATGTCAAATATTTTAAAGATGCATTTTATTATAATTGCATGATTTTTATATCTGATCCTGTTTTTTAAAGCACTTACATTACTTTTTAATACCTGGCTATATCAAATTCATTATCCTGTGCATTATTGTTATTCATCCTGTTATTCTTTAACATCGGGGTCCATGTGTAATACATAGAACTGTAATTATTAATGAACGAAGCCTGAGTGACCGCACCCATCTGTTGCTGCAGGGGGCTTTGAAGTCCAGTCAACAGAGGGGGCAGTGCTGGAAATGCTGTCTCAACCTAACTTTCAATCTAAGGACAGGCTGAGCGCTGAAGCTGAAGCAAGTTTTAAGCCTCCTACTCCGAAACAGTTACACCATCACTGTCAACGCTTAAATAACCAACTAATCAAAATTGTCTTTCCTCGTTCGGTGTATGCTGATCGAGACATGAGCTAATCAGACCAATTTCTTTTTATGAACCGGGCTGTAAACATTTTAACTTCTGCAGTAAAAACGTGCTTTTTGAATGGGTGTGAATGTGACTTCTGCTGCTTCGCCAGTCAGCCTCAAGTGGACCCTCCAGGAACTGCAGGATCTTGTACCTCTGCACGGGTTTTATTTTCAAAACCAGGGGGTTGCCACTGGGTGCAATATCTGTGAGCAATTACTCTCATAAACACAATGTGTGATTACTCTTCATTATTATCACTTACAGTAGCATTTATTGTCATCATCTACCTTACAATCCTATATAATAGTATGCCTTCATTACCTTGTTTACTTTAGGTATTCTTTAAGCTCTCAGGTTATTACTGACAGTGTCAAACCAATACTTTTTTATTGCTTCTGTTACTTAACTTGTTTTGGTATTTTAAAAAAGTCTTATTTGCATTTAGCCCTCAACATCGTACATCTTAGGCAGACTGTTGTTTTAGAGCAATCAGGCACTCTGATGGCCTTCAGGATTTATAAATTTCCATCTTATTCTCTCTTCTCATCTCCTGTCTCTTTACGCTGCACATTTTACTGAAAACAATACTCAAGTTACAATTATCATTATTAATTCTTATGCGGTGTAGTTTCACTGACTAAATATCCTCCTTGTGATGTGCTCGTCTGCCTCTCGAAGCCAAATCCTGTGGCTCTGATTCAGTTCTCCATCTACGGTTTTTTTCCCCCCTCTCTCTGAATCACGCTTCTCTGCTCTCAGCCAGTAATGTCTTTACAAGCCTCTCAGACCTCAATACATGCAGACTTGCTGCTCCGCCACCCAAAACCACATGCTCTTGTCTCTATAACCACCATTCATGTTAAGGCTTTGTATAGAACACGTCAATCCTTCTGCATGCTTCAAATCCTAAAAACGTACCTACTGACATCACCACTCACTCAACGCCACGTCTGCCTGTCAACCTCATGCACTTGCTGGGATGACAGGCTGCGGTGGACATAACCTTTGACCCCAATATTGCCAGATCAGTGGAAATTATTTGATTTCCACTTTCAAAGAAGTTGACCTGCATGTGCCTTGTGTCATTACTGCTGACCCCTGTTAGATGAGGTCGTTGATTATGGAATGCAGTGGCCCCTGCAGCATGTTTTATGATCACCTGACTGCACACACATCATGTCGCTCTGAGGTTGTTGGGGTTTTTTTTCTTCTTTTAAGCACTTCACCCCAGAGATTTGGAAAGTCACTCAAGTCTTTTCTAGTCACCTCTGCTCCAGGAAGGGCTCAAACCAATTATTTCAGATGTCTGCAGGCAAGGAAAAACTTTATCTCTGTCATTTACATTTTTTTTGCACAGTCATCCAACCTAAATTATAACACGCCTCAGTTTGGACTCGGTTTGGTTTCTCTCTTGGCTTTAGATGCAGCTATTTAACTGGCTCAAACACTGGATGCTTCAGGTACCCAGCTGAGGCTCCCAAAGCCACAGATACTAAAAGTGTAGCTCTGCATACCCATGGGTGCAGAGCGTTCTTCATGCTTAGTAAGCGTGGGACTTTATTTTGGACACTGTATGCATCATCGAGTCACCGAGCGAGCAGGAGCTTCCTCAGGCGCCTCATGGCCAGATGAGCTTACTCACATTCAGTCTGTGCTCCCAGTTGGCAAGTGTTGCTGAGGCTGTAACCGTGGCAACCCCTCTCTTCCTCCCATAACACTTTAGCCCAGCTTTACAAGCCATTCATCCTGCTGCCTCTGAGGCTCTGCACCACTTCACTTTCTCAGCCTTATCTCTCGATCTTATATCATTTAGATCCACTCTGATCATAATAATGGTGATCATGATTATCAGTAGTATCACCAACTACATAGAATCTAAATACAGTTATTCATAGCCTTGAATAAGAGCTAAAGTTCCCCACTTGCTTCCTTTGGCTAATTTATTTACATGAAATTACACACAAAAAATAGCTCAAGGAGAGATATGACTCATGAGCTACAGCGTCCATTAAATCAATTTGATGTGTTGTGAGCATTCACTCGTTAAATTCATCTAATGGATTTGATGAGTTAATTAATGAACTGTCATTATCAAGGTTCGATTATTTAATTTACAGGCTGATGTTTTGGTTGGCCATTATTAAAGGGCAAATCTGGACCTAGTACCAATATAGATATACTGTAATTTTAGTGAATGTTTTTTACAGAGTGTATACTGAAGGAAAAAAAAAACAATTTTTTAAGGAATGGTTTTATCATGAGGTTTGTCCAACAGAGTGAACTTTTTCTCCATTAGGTTAGTAATAGCAGTCGCTGCAGTAAGAGACTTTCTTAGCACAGAATACTTCTTGTGTTCTGCTCTAAATGGGTTTAAAATTGTTAAAAAATTCTGTTTTCAGTTCAGCTCAAAGAAACAGCAGAATCAAAATAAATCTTTTTTTTTTGGCCCTGATGTTTTGTTTTGACTCACTTGTGAGTTATATTATTTCTGGCAATACAAAATACTTTGTTTAATATACACTATAATTGAATGTGTGGTAGTAAGGGAGGTAAAGTGTGAATGGCTTCAAATTAAAAAAACTGTGTAAACATTAAAGGTTGGGTTTGTTGTTGCAGACAGAAGGCCAATTTATTGTTACAACTCTGGATTCAATGTAAGAAAAAGGAAAAGTTAAGAGTGCATTTGAGTCAAGGCTTTAAAGGAGGACACACACACAAAAGTGCTTGAAGGCTTAAAGACAAGAATGAATAAAAGACGAGAGAGAGAGGAGAGGAGACTTCGTGCTCACCTGGAACATGACCCTGTATTGTTCCTCAGGCTTTTGAACCACGCACATGTTGCACCCCATAGTGACTTTGACACAGTGCTGAACTGTGCAGGTCCAAAAAAAAAAAAAAAAAAAACTGCCCCTGATAACAACTTCTCACACCAGGACTCTCTCTATCAGGGTCTTTGTCTGTGGCAGTGTGAGGAGAGCCCCACCCTCAGTCACCGGCCTGTGGTATACTACACTTCTCCACCTCAGAGTTGCACATCCATGCAAGACATGGATTCACAGCGTGTTTGGGTGTGTCTGTTCTCTCCTTCGTGTCCACGACTTTAGGTCTTATAATCCAGAGAAACTGTAAACCTGGAGATGGTTTTACAGCTGCGGGATGTGTTGATTTTTGACTCCATCGCAGGCAGAAAAATGTTGTTTTAAGTTCATGTGCTTGTAGATCATCCAGTTTATGATGTAATCTTGCATATAGAAAACAGATGATTTTAAGAGTCCTGTCGTTTTGTGCTCTTTGTCATTAACTTGAAAAGGTTATCTTTCTTGTTGCAGCTCGCTTTGTTTGTGCTTCCTTGCTGAAACCTGCAGTTTGGAGCAGGCTGTTTCCCCAGAAGAACTCAATCAGAACTCCCCCACGCTGCTCTTGAGTTTTTTTCACTCGCAGCACTAAAACCTACCAAACGTCTCTCTTTCAGCAACACTCTTTGAACAAACTAGATACAAACAACACTGCTTTCAAAGAACTTGCCTCAGTGCTTTCCTCCCTCCCACACTGAGCTTCCCACCTACTCTGCTTTCCAGGGTGTGCTGCTGAGTGTCTGCAGAGATAACTTTTCCTCCTGACAGGACTCGCTTCCCCCTGCTGAGGTCCACCACTTTAAAACCAATTCATTCTTACAAAAGGTATTTCATGATTTGGTGCAAGGTGTTGCCCTCTGCACTATTACCCAGGATCTTTAAGCTCTTGCTGTGCAGCTAAGATAAGGTGTATGTTTGAACAGCTCCAGCGAATGCATCAAAACTGCACGATATACACATAAAGAGCTGCCAAATTTCCTGTAATGTGATTTTTTTTATTCGGCCTCTCCAAGTCCCTGAAGACGTGCAAAAAAAGCAAAAGTATAGATTATAAGAATTCTACATTAGATTTCACTGTGTTTATCCACTGTGTTGTCAGATATCGTGACAAGTATTAGTCTATTGATTCTCGAAGCTGTTGCAGACTCAGCACTCAGCAGACAGCTCAAGGCTGAGAGCAAATGACGGATTATAATTAAATTAGTGACCTCTGAAGCAGAGATCAGACATGACTCTATCCTGGCTGAAATCAATACTCAACAAACCCATGGATCATGTAGGTAGTGTGCTTGTTGGATTCTTTGGAATTTTAATGGATTTAATGTTGTTTTCTAATGAAATTCTGGATCTTCTTTCTAACATCTCCCTCACACATTCTCATATGTGCCAACATATTAATTGTCTTTGCCGATTGATATGGATCTCAAACTACTTCAAAGATGAGCCTGTCTGCATCCCTCGAGGAAAATCTGAATTAAGAGAATGTCAAATTGTTGATATAATGTGCTTCTTCAACTTATTAAGTATTAAGTATTATCGTATCGGTTAAACCTTCATCTGAAACCCTGCAGAGAGAATTGCCAGCCGGTTTGTAGCTTTTTTTCAGGTCTTGTCTAAAAGGTCCATCGCCCTGTTTGCTGCCAGCGACAAGGTGTTAAAGCTGCTAATCCTCATTCAAAGGCTCTGCTACACCTGTATCCTTTCCAGAGGCGGTGTAATCCCAAACTCTGGCTCCTGACAGAAACCCCACACTCACACACACTCACACACACTTGCACACACACACACACAGGGTATATACTTGCACACAAGCATGCAGGAAAGCTATCTGATCTCCAGAAAAGACAAACTGATAGTCAAACTCTGGAGAGCAGGTGCTAATCGGGCTACAGCGAGGTGTCAGACGTGCTCAGCAGGCAGGTGCACACCAGCTGATCCCCCCCTCTCTCCACCTCGACTCCAACACCACTATACACCTCTGTCTACCTGTGTATCACTCCTACATTGTTATTCTGCAATTATTACCCCCTTCTTTCCATGCTTTCAGAATAAAATGGGGTATGAAATGAAAAAATATTATCAAAATGCTATATTCTTTTTTAAGCATTGAGTAAAAAAAAAAACGAGGTCCTGTTGGGGAGATACGCCTGCAAAAGTTAGTCCATCTTCTTTTTGGAGCAGGGAAATGTGAAAGTAGCCCTCAGTAAGTCCATTTTAATCCTCCTTTTGTCCTCTGGTCATCCTTTTTCTAAAATATCCACAGGAGGGCATTTGTGCTTGAGAAATAGAAATAAAAACCATGCTGAGTACTCCAGGTGGTTTGTGAAGTGAGCAGAGTGCAGCGCTCAGCTCAGGTCAGTGATAAATCACCATCAGCAGCCGCACAAGATGAGAGAAATCACTAATGGCTGATTGGAGGATACTTCTTGGCTTCTCCCCCCCTTGGGCGTGACGGCAAAATGCACTCCCCCACTGCAGTCGGGGGGAACACAAAAGGCGGCTGTTCCCCAGCGGTGGAGGAGCCTGCTCATCTGCACGCTGCACTACTACTATAGAAGGATTTCACACTATGATTCCTTTTTCTCTCTCGCTACCCCACCGTCTTCCTCTTCTATTCAGGGCTGGGCTGCTGCTCTCTTTTCCAATACCCCATAATGTTAACACACACCTCATTTGCTATCCTCTCCCTCCTTCTTATTTTCTCCCTCTCCCCTGTCTCTCTCTCTCTCTACTCGTCTGCAGGCAAGAGAGCAAGCACTGGAAAGCTTATTCATCCTGTTTGGGCAGGACAGGGTAAGATAACCAGCACAGCAACATAAAAGTGAATGAAATATCAAGGTATCCATGCACTTTGCAGACAAGTAGGGAATTTGTTCATTTATTTTATGGTATGCGAACAATTCTGTGACACCTTGAGTCTTTATGAGATGGTGTAAAAGAAAAGGATGATTTCACTTTTCATTCCAGTACAAAAAAGCCCAAAGCAGGTAGAGAGCTGGTGACTGGTTCTGCATTCAGATGAGGTTCTGTGCTGCCACAAGGAAGGGAGGAAGGAAGGGAGAGAAACACAGGGGAAAAACAAGTAAATAACAGGTGTGATGGGAAGAATTGAAAAATATGGAAGAAAGCCAAAAGAGAAAATGCAAATGACTGTGTGGGAGAGTAAGTGGAGGTGCGTAGATGGGGTAGAACAATGGATTTCTACAGTCATCAAAATGACCTCCTAAAGCAGGGTACAGCTGAGGCATATGGAGACATTTCATTTTAAGTGTCTGCTTAAACGGGAGATATTTATGCGTAAAATTAATCTCTCCTGTTCTCCTGTTGAAACTCTAGACATAATCAGCACACCACTCCTGGCCAATTTCCAATTGAAAAATGTCTTTACCCTCATACTTATATCTGGGCAGAAACTGAGCAATGGAGTCTACTGGGAAAATCGTTTGAATGCTGTTACCTACAAAATGGTTGAAAAACTGTTAAGGATCTGCAATCTCATGCTGGGATTACTTTTTCATGAAAATTCCTGAAAATTTCCCATTAGTATTTTCAAAACGAATTCAGACAAAAGTGTCTATAATTCCCCCCAAAATCCAGAAAATTTCCATGAAAATTCTTGAAAAAGTCCATGTCAATTCCCAGATATTTCCATTAAATTCCTGAAGTACTTGAAGAAAATGTCCTTAAATTTAATGGAAGGTTTTTGAAAAGTTACATCAACATTTATTTGAAATAATTATCAAGCACTTCATTTGAAAATTCCAGTAAATATCCATAAAAATGTCCCAAAAAAACATTTCTGAAAAAAGGTTCTGGAGTTTCAAAAAAACAAAATCAGAAAAGGAAATTAAAATCCTGGAATTTCCAATGAATATTTCAGCAAATTCCTACAAATTTCCCAAAAAATTCCCCCCCCCCCAAAAAATGTTGTTTAAAAAATGACCAAAAATCATGACATTTCGGAAACTGCAATATTTCCATGGAAGAACTGCGAGTATTTCCATTGAAATCTCCTGAAAGTTTTCGACAAAAATTCTTCTTACACATTTTCAAAATTTTACATTAAAAAGATCCTGAGCATTTTAGATAGAACTTCATTAATCCCAAAACCCTCCTCCACACAAACATGTACAAAAAGTAGGAAATCAATATATCAATTTGTAATTCGTAGCATTCAATAGAAATAAATAACAACAGAAACAAAGGAAATACTAACATTAAGTAGTGTTACCAACTGTGTCGTAACTGATGTCTGATTCTTTATAATTGTTTTTACAGCAAGAAAGGAATTAAAACTCTAACTTGTTATACACTGACATGAAGTAAAACAGACAAAAATAAATACATTTAAACAAAAGCCAGACTTATATAAAATAAAATAATTTGTCTGATGATGTAATAAAACTCATAAGAGACTTGTTTATCTGTTACTTTCTCTCTCTCCCCTGTCAGGCATTATTGGCTATAAGCTAGTCTGAAACAGGATTTCATGGTCGCTGTGTCTGGTTCAACAGGCTTATTACACATTTTAGCCCCCCTCAGAATGCTGCAAAGCCTCTAACATTTACTACATCCCACTCAGTCAACAGTTACTCACACTCACACTCACACACACACACACACACACACACACACACACACATTAGCTTTTGTAGTTACACGTTGCTGCCTCGCATCACTCAATCCCAATCTGTTCAGTTAGATCTTCATCTCAACACAAAAAGGTCACTGTGTTATGTGGGGAAACTCTGAAATATCAACTGCTCCACAAAGACAGAAAGGAAGTCGAGATCATACATTTAGCCAGACAGATCCACCTTGTACAGCTCATGTCATGATCTGTTCCCTGTTTAAATACCAGCTCCTGTCATCTCATATTACCCACCTCTTATTCCTGCTCTTCTTCCACTCCTTCCTGCACAAAGGGCATGCAGCCAAGAGTATTTCACCTTATTATTTCTCCCCTGAACTTTACCCTCTATACCCCTTTAGTCTGAGACTCGTCTCCCCCCCACAGATTTGAAATTTATGGGTAATAGCTTCAAATGGCAGAAAAAAGCTGAAAAACATTCACGTTTGAGTGTTCCTGTAATATTCCACAAGAAATTCGCCACCTTCTGCAAGTCGTGCATCACCAAAATGTTCAAAAGGGAAGACTTGTCAGCGTCTGTCCTCTAGAAATGTTAATAGAAAATATTATGCATACATGAGCACGAAAGAAAAGGTAGCAAGAGGCGCATTTGACACTGAGAGCACTCGGCAAGAGAAGTTTTAAGGGGAGTAAAATGGGAAAAAGAAGATGTAAAGAAGTAGGGAGGGGGTTAAAAGGAGGGAGATTAAAGCAAAGTATGTCAAAAGAAAAGGAAAAAGAATCTCCCCTTTCCAGCAAGGACCTTCTTTTCTTCAGAGACAGGCAGAGGGCATGGAGGCACAGGGCTGATAGCAGTAAAGCAATGGACTACAGGCAGAATTTTAACAGTGCTCTCATTATTTATTTACTACTCCATGGAAAAGACTTGCAGTACATAACGGCTGGTGAAAGAACCATATCTTATTTTTATGTTTGCATATATGTGTGTGCATGCATGCATGCATACAACGTGACTGCCATATCACAACAAGGCTCTGACTGACAGGTATTAGAAAAATAGACCCCTTGCAGCAGCTTCATTCTCATTCTGGAAAAGTCACAGAGTATGTGAAAGCCATTTCACAGAGGAAACGAAGAAGCCCAGCTCCCTCAAAGCAGGGCACTGGAAGCCTGAGATGAGGACTTTAGATAGGCTGTGGAGAGACTGATAAATGAAAGAATGGAAGAAAGGAAAAGAGGGGGCTTGACAAAAGGGCATCGATAACAGTGTGTTATTAGTTTGGTCAGTGGCTGAAGGATGGACTTTCTAATAAAGTGCTGAGGAAAAATAGACTCATGACAAATCAACAAGATTCACACCAGGAGCATGAAGCCATTATTCTGATATTTGTTTTAATGATTTTCTTCAAAAAATGTGTCTGTAAAATGTAATTTTTGTTGCTACCGATTAGTCCTCAACTCAGACAGGGTTCAAATCCAGCGCTTGGCTCCTTCCCCGCATGTCAATCCCCACTTTCTCTCCCCCTGATTTCTTGTCTTTCCAATAAAGGCACAAAAAAGCCCAAAAATATATCTTAAAAAAACAAAAAGAAAAAAACCAAATAAACAACAAATGGTGTCCCACAGGGATGGTCCACTGCTATCAATTCTTCATCTGATAATATATATATATACATAAAAAAATGTATCAGCTGGTACAAAACAATTGCCCCAAGAAGGATTATACAGCTGTTAGAATTGACTTCTTACTGAATAAATCAAAGACATAGCCTGTAAGAACCATGTTGAAAAACGATTTCCAAGGTTGTGAACCACCATGTAAATAGGGGGGGAGGGGGGAGGGGGGTTGAAATGAGACAGAGACTTGAGATTCACTTGAGAGTTGTTGAGCAGCACAAGGAATTGAATGAAGTGTCTATCATAAGAGGCTGACTCGCATGAGGGACATGTAAGTCCTCTTAAACAAATTAATGGCTTTTCACGGTTGTCGGGACGATGGGGGCTGTAAGAGGAGGAGTGTTATTCCCTTATGTCAGCCCATCACTGTCCTCAAATCTTCACTCATCACAGCTCTATACCCTCTATTCCCAATTCTCATCTTGCTCTGCTATCGTGTCACAGCAGCCGTTAACACAGAGCAGGGACGGGACAGGGGGACTTAAGTGGACATCATTTAAAGGAGGCCGCCAGGGAGGCAAGGGATTGAGGAAAGGAGGGAGGGAATCCAATCGAGATGAGAAACAATAGGGATTTGATAGAAGAAAACACAGAAGTGCATGGGCGTTGATTCTAATTTTCCAAAGGGAAAGGTCTTTAGCATAGCAACGCAGGGGAGGACGAAGGCTTAGAGTGGCATAATTAATTTGAGAGCTAATACAGAGACAATATGGAGTCTTCATCTCCTTTATCCTCATAGTATATCTGGATGTGTACTCAAACCCTGTCTCTATTTGTACATCAAAATAGCATGGATAGCAATCTGATGTTGCAAAATAAAGATGGGTGGATGGCAGGATGCAACAACGGCTCCCGGAGAGCTCAATTGATATATCAGATTTCAAAACTGCGAACCTGCAGGCGGAGTGACGACCCCCGCCGTGAGATTCTAGGTTATTCCCAGGCAGTTTTCCTCCAAGTCTTCCGATCAATAAAGGCTATATCATCCGGCCAGCAATATATTTAATGATCGATCAGAACATCCTTCACCTAGACTTGCCCACAGGGAGACGTGTGCATGGACACATGTGCACACCTTGATACATTATGAGGAGAGAACGTGCAAAATCCCATTAAATCCACTCCATTCGTCTGTCTTCCCCTTTAGTGATCTCACCTAATACGTTCCCCAATGACCGTCCGCTCGTCTAAGTGCCTGATTTTATAGCCACAAGCTTTGCTATTATCCTGTTTTGCAGACAGCTGAGCTTACATTTTTCAAGCATAGAACCAAATTAAAATACCCTACATGTAGCTTGTTTTTAGATACAACCTCGGCAATAAAACGTCAAAATACAAATGGCGTTTTGCTGTATGAAGGCATAAGCATTGCTTGGATACTTCCAGACACGTTCTGCCTCTCTCCCCTTTCAGCTTCAGCATACAATAAACAAAACTTATCCCACCCAGGTGTTTTAAGACATCTGTTAGCTGTGGCTCTCCTCCTCCCACACACTCCTACTTATTTGCCCCCAGGCTCCGCCAAATCAATATATCATTAGCTAGTCTCTCCCTCTCCACTCACTCACCCCCCGTGTGCTCCATACGGGGAAAAAAACCCTTCCCTCCCTCCAACCTACTCCACTCTTACTCTTTCTTCACCTCACATTTCACACTATTTCATGCTGTTTTTTCTCCCTTTACCTTGCCTCTCATCTTCACTCCCTATGGCCTCTACCTCCACACACCCTTGCTCCAGCTCTGCCTCCCTTCTTTGTGTGGTTCTCTGTGGAAGAACGTGTCAAAGAAGGGTTAAAATTCGTGAAGGGCGTGGGGAGTTAAAGGTGAATGAGGTATGAATTTTAGTCACATGAAGTCGAGATGGAGATGGAGGGTGAGGCGTGGCAGAAATATGGAGGCAATGCAAGTGGGAGATGGGGAGCAAGGGGGGGAGGGGAGACTCACTCGCTGACTGGCTGGCTGGGTTTCTGTGAGGGTGAAATGAATGTGTAATTGCGTTGTAGTGGCTTAACCCTTCGCCAGACAACTGAGTGATGGCAGGCGCAACTGCCATGACGATCTCCAGTAGGAGTGGGTTGCTGAGCTGTCTGGTAAACAGAGAATGTTGTCAGTATCCGTGTAAAGTCAACAAAAACCCCAGTAGGTAGCAACAAGCCTTACTCTTGGGAAAAGCGTCAATCGTGGCGATTTATAGCAATAACAAATATAACTTGATTTTTACAGCCCCTTTTAAAACAAAATGCCACAATATGCCTTAACTGGATATATAGAGAGCAACAAATCAACAGACCCCCAAAGTCAAGGCCAGTGTATTGATTTCAACTGTATTCGCATATTATTGTATCCCATGCTATATCACATTTAATAGTAAAGCATAACATGTTATATCATAGTGTATCCTTTTCTGTCATATTGAGTTGTACTGTGTCGTATCAAGTCGAACATACTATTGTACCCCCAGTGTTCAATACTAAGATATTAAAATCTAAAATTAAGGTAAAATCCATGTAAAGTAAAACAAAGAGGACAAACGCTGTAACAACCAAACAGAGAGGATACAACCAGGAAATGAAAGACAAGGAAGGAAAAGGAGAAATTAAAATAAGCAAAATATTTGTGAATGATGTTCATTAAATAAATATTGCTGAAAAGTGGCGAAAGCAATAAAAAGATAACGTGAAAAGGCAAGTCTAAAAATATTGTTCTCAGTAAGTGATTTGACAGATATCAACACATTAAGCCTGTTTTCCTCTAACAGGTTATTCCAAAGCCGAGGTCCTGGTGGCAAAACATGGTCACCTGATGGTCGTTCACCTGTCAGAAAAGCTTTTGATCATCATTTTTGGATCTCTGTAATATAAAGAATGTAGGCTATATATAAAACACTATGTGGTGCATAAGAGTCCATAGAGGTTTGTGAACAAATATAGCAACAGATTGCCTCCTCTACCTCCTCCCCTAACCCAAAAAAGGCCACCCATTTGTTCCCATCCCATCATGCCCTATGTTCTTTCAATCTCTTTCCTCAATCTCCCCTTTTTTCCCTCCCCCCCTCCTTTTTCACCTCACTTCAAGGAGGGGTGAAAAAGAGGGTAATTAAAACGGGGTTGCTGTGCAGTGAAATGAGATGTGTTTCATCCCGACAAGATAAAAATATGAATGGAATAAGAAACATGTCGAGTGTTTTGTCACACTGCAGATAAAAGATGAACAATATTGATTCAGAGGTTTTCATCACATTTGTCATTCACAGGGAAAAAAAGTGTGATGACCCACCTATCTCTCTCTTTCTCTCTCTCTCTCTCTCTCTCTCTCTCTCTCTCACACACACACACACACACACACACACACACACACACACACTAGCAACAAAGCAGCAGTGCACAGCTTTGATGGATGTGTATAGCTCAGGGGAAACTAATGAAACATGGGTGGAAAAAAGAGGACTGAGATCCTAGTTACTGTACCATGCATGGAAACTGCAGAGGGAGGCATTGGCAAGACCACGCAGGGTGCAGATGGAGGAGTCACCTTGAGGGAAGGGAGAGAAAGGAGGGAGGAGAGTGACACAGTGGCAATGCCAATTTATTTCTTTTCAGGTCAGAAGCTTGAAGAAATTGAGAAAAAAAAACACTTGATGAAACTGTCCCACAGTACGAGTATGGAATCTGTGAATAGACAAAAAGGTTATAACAATAACAGAAAATCCTGAGACGCTGAGATAAATGTTACAGGTGTCATCTACTGTTTGTGTTCATGCCTTTGTGATACAAAACCAAACACTGAGAGAGTCTGTTCAGTGGTGACTAAACAGTAGAGGACTCCGGTCTTATCTCAACGGACATGTGGGCGGAAATGAAATAATATTGATTTAAAGTCCCAGACACGGCTTCAAAGATTGATTTTCACACCAGGATGTGAGTGCAGTCCATGGGAAGACAAAGTAGCACGTGTTCACAACAGTGCTGTTCTCAGACTCGCCATGTTTATCACTATGACATTTCAGATTTTGAGCTCAGTACTGAGATAAATATTTTAACAACTCAAACAGGTAAATAAAGCATGAGTAGAAGATTTATGGAGTAAAAATATATTAAATTTGGTGTAAATTTTAGTTTTCTTTCAGTATTTCATTTTTAAAATAGCTTCACTGTTGATGTGTGTATTGTTTTTCAAACAGGAAACCATTATTTTGGTTTTAAACAACAGTGACCTCTGTTGGTGGAGTACTGACACAGACACAAATAATAGGCCTAGTTATAGTTTATATTTTTCAACAAATTGTCAACAAAACCAATGGGAAAAAAATAACACTAACTTAAATATATATGTGGCCAAAGCCTGATAAATCTTATTCTGCTCCACAGATTTTCGGAAAAAACACATCAACGAGTCAGAAATGCAGCCGGTTGACGTTCAATAATTACTGAGCATGGACAAGGTAGAGCTAAAACTGTGGATAAAAGTGGCTTTTGCTCGCCTATCATGTATGATCATATGAAACCTGTAGAAAATATTGATCCAAAGTTTTAAAAGACATTGGTTTAAATATTTTAGGTCTTTTAAATTACCTTGATAATAAATTAAAAAAACCTGCTGAAAACACATATTTTAACACCAGGCAAAATAACATACCATTACAAAGAAACCAGACAAAGGCTATAATGGGCTACAAGACAGCAGAGGAGGTATAAACACATCCTCATTACTGCCTCTGTGTGGTTTGTTATTAGTCACAAGATAGAGGCCATTACAGTTGAGGGAGTAGTAATGTGTTTAAGGTTTGCTACTGTGGAGAAAATACTCTAATGCTGAAACAGTTGTTGTTTAAAAATGCCCTTTACTATATTTTCGGGGAAAATGCAGAAGACGCAATTGTGTCAGTTACACCTCATGAGAAGGACACTCTGACAAAGTAATCCTGCATTGATCCATACAACACACACACACACACACACACACACACACACACACACACACACACACACACACACACACACACACACACACACACACACAGACAGAGCAGAAATTATAGGCTACCTGCTTCAACATGTTATTTCCTGTAAAGCTGTTATTTCTATTATGCACTGACCTATCTATCTCCTTATCGTTGATGCTTCTTTTTCCATTTTCATTGACGAGATGTGTCCGAATAATTTTCATTTATAGTAAGACTGAGTTACTGACCATTCAAGACACACGAGAGTTATGCATGACAGACAGCACTGGACTTACTCCGTGTCTTGAATGTTGGACCATTTGTCTTTATCGAGGTCACAAAATCCTGAGGGTGACTGAATTCAGCGTAACACCGGCCAGCAGGGGGCCTCAGTGCACCGTGTGTGCTGGTAATCACTGGGTCAGAGCAAGACACAAAAAAGGAGCACATCAAACTCTTCTGCTTTGTATAGTTCGAGTTACTGTCCAAAAATATGGGGGTATTCAACTGAAGAGTAAAACAATTTAAACATGTATTGTTTCTGTTTTTAGTGGTTTTTGAGCTTGGCTCATAGTCTTGGATGCGCGCGCGTCTTGGCAACGGAAGTCGTACTTTTGTTTCGTTGGATAAACTTCCTCTGCCGGAGCTAAAACACCCCAACACAAACTCTCCTACACAGTAAAATGTCGGCTTGTTGTGTGTCTGGCTGTAAAAATCGACATTCCTCAAGCAGAAAACTGAAGTTTTACAGGATTCCTTCAGGATATCGGACGTTTCAGGCCAACCGGAGGACGTTATGGTTAACGGCGATCCAACAAGTGAACGGCAGCGCCGAGGGACTCCGAGGAAACGTTCGTGTGTGTGGCGCTCATTTTATCTCAGGTCAGTTAGCCATGCTACCATTATCATGCTAAAAGCGACAGTTTGACTCAACATTTGCATTGTGTTTAATATATTTACAGGAGAAGCGTCCATGGATTACAACAGTCCTGACTTTGTGCCTTCTGTGTTTACCTGCACTAAACAAATCCCGAAAAAGAAAAGACAATGGTGAGTTACAGAAATCCTTCTTATCAAAGGGAGCTACAGCTCAGGTTAGTAAGCAAGTAATCATTGTGTTATTGGAGGTTTTTAGCCCTGTGTTGTTGTCATTTTGAAATGTCGCTGGAGGGAAATGATTTCACAAATTTAGTTCATATGCCAAAATGAGTGGGAAATGTTGCCAATAAAGCTTTCATGATGATTGCATGTTTCATCTTTATATATTCTCATAAGAAATGCTAGGTGTGTTATGTGGATAAATGTAATAATTTTCATTCCTCACAAACTTAATTTCCAATCATTTCCAGGCTCTGAGGTATAGTTTAAAAATTGGCTGCAAGAAAACCAGTTTTGTTTACAAGCTCTTCATTGCATTTTTTTAAACAGTAGGTCTGTGAAGTCTTCTCTGTCTTCCAATTTCCAAATTCCCTCTGATCCGCAGAGTCCCTTTGCACCTTTAAGAAAAAGCTAAAGACCCAGCTCTTTTATGAACACCTGTGTCAGCATGTGTGTGTCGATTGGATATAAAACCGTTCATTCACATTTACTGACATTGTTTCCTCATTTCTAGATCCTTGCATATGTTGTACAAACTCTGATGTTCGTCGCTTTGGATTAAAGCGTCTGCTAAATGAACTCTAGAATTGTAAAAGTAATTTTGCAGCCTCTTTGCACCCATCTGTTTGTCACACGTTATTTTTTTTTAAAGAAAATGTGCTTTCTTTGCCTTAAGGATTATACTAAAGTTGCACATTTTATTTGTGAATTCAGTTGATTTGGTTTCCTGTCCTCTTTTTCAAAGGTATATGGGTCGTAGAAAAAGGAAGCGCCGGTCAGCCCATGTTGTAACGGAAGACACAATAATTCAACCTGATTCTCCAGCAGACCTCCAGTCCTCTGATTTGAGTGAAAACACACAGACATTAGTGCTAAAGGTATCAACTACTAATTTATTTAGTAATCTGTTTTTGCTTTTGAGAAATATGAAATTGTAAAATTTGTGTGTGTGTCATTGTTTTGTTTTGAGGTCTTGGCAGTTGACCTGAAATGTGAGTTCTTTTGTGTGTATTTTTCTCAGAAAGAAGAAACATTGACCAACAAGTCAGAAAATAAAGCAGTGAAACCTAAAACATCATCCTCATTGACAGAACCAACAGGGATCCCAGAACTAGGCAAAAAGAGTGTCACTGTGATCCTGCATCGTGTTTTCACTCCAGCTCGGGGGTATCTGTGTGAGCTTTGCAAGCAGACTTTCACTGATGTCTCAAAGCTTTTAAAACACAGGCAGCTTCATGCAGAGGGAAAGTCCTTCAGCGGGGAAAGCTGTGACGAGCTCTTCACAGATGGAGCTGAGCAAGCTGACCAGCAAGTCCCCGAACCTTCTTATCCGTGCAACATGTGCGACCGATCTTTCACCACCACCCATCACCTCAAGCGTCACAAACTGCTGCATCTCAAAGATGGCAGGAGGTGCCCTATTTGTGGGGTTCTCTTCTGTCAGCTTCATAACCATGTTTTATTCCTGCCACAAAAGGAGTCTGTCACAGAGATCGAAGAGGAGTCCTCCATCACTCCGCCAAAAGACCAGACAAAAAAACAGATAACTGACCGATATGATGGTCCTCATAGCACCATAACTGTAACGCCCCTGCAAACAACTTCAAAACAGATTGTATTTCCTTCCCTTGAAAAACCGTCTAAGACCCTAAAACCCCTTCCTCCACCCTCACACATCAGGGTCTTATCAGAAATCCCTCTACCTGTGTTGAAAAAACCTTCCTCCATGTCATATCCAGAACCTGAGAACCCAGAGACCTCTGTGTTTAAGAAACCTTTCTCCACTCCATCCTTCAGCCAGTCCAGTCTCCCCCAAGACGTAGAACTCCCACCCTCTCTACAGATCTTTTCGCCAAGGCGTCTCACCTCTCCTTTCTTTAAGGTGACACGAGATTATAACTATCTTCTCAGCAAAACGAGACGTATTAAGAAAGAGAAGGAGTAGGAAGGAGCGCCAGTGCTGCTGATTCCTGCGGGGGAGAAAGCATTGAGCCAGACAAAGAGGATGGAGGGATCCTCTGATGGTGCTCTGATCCGAGCAGTTTGTCACTTTTAAAGAAGAAACGCTGACTGAGGTCTTTGTTTCCCTGCAATGTACCCTCAGCTATCACGCTGGATGTAATGTGCAATGATGTAACGCTACAGCCAAAATCATAGTTAGAAAGAAGAGTCATGAAATAGCTCCTCTTTACTTTTTTGTTTAACATTTTACTCCTAACCCAGACGCTTCACACACGTGTGAGTGTGTTAAGTTGAGCTTTAAAAAAAGGCTCATTATTCTTCCAATGTCTCACTCTATGTGCTGTTCTTTGGGATGGAGTTGTCATATTTTGAATTTGTGTTACAATGATTTTTGTGTCCTGTGAATGTTATTCCCGTTTTCTTTGTCAGTCCAAATCAGCGTCGATTTTAACCTCGGTGCCTTACATCATAATGCTGCTTAAATAAGAGTCTTTGTATCCGGGATTCTGTCGTGTTAGAAAATGAATGTTGTGTTTTGTGAGTACAAAAGTATTTTAACAGGCCTGAATTTTAAAACTGCATTCATCCCATCTACCTCAGCTTTCCTGAAGTCAGGCATCACACGTTTGTTGGCTTTGTTTGCTTTTTTGTTTGTTCTCCTTTTTAATAAAGATTTTGTAATCCTCTCAGTATCTCAGTGACATAGTTAATACAAAAGAAGAAACTACCTGTTTGAGATTTTTAGAGTCATCCAGAACTTTACCTGGTGAACAGAAGCGAAGCAACACACTAGTCTCCTTGCTGCTGCGGTTCTGACCTTTAAAACATCGTGATGGGAGACAAGTCGAACATTTTCTGTCATAGTGACATTGCTGTGAGAATGTTTACACTGAAAACACTATCTCTGAAGATGCATGTAAAACAAAGATTAACAAATGTTTCCTGGTGATAAACATTTCCTGGTGGCGTCATTAGAGGGATTGTTACAGTGACCTCAAACTGTCTTCCTGGTCGCCTTGAAGCGACCTCTTAATAGTGTGTCATAAAGCATTAAAATGGCCAGCTTGTGTTGAGAGCTGCAGCCATACAAGCCCTTTGCAGGAGAAAATCCCCAAGTATGATGATAAGGTTACCGCCTTTATTTGGTTTGACTTTTCTGGTCATTGTCACTGCTTAACCTGAACTACTGTGGTATGAAGCTGTTGCTTAATAGTTCAGTCTGTGTATCTCTGTGTAGTTAAGGGTGTATGCGTGTATAGATAGGGTAAGTCCCTTCTATCTATAAAGCTTAAACTTATTATTTTTATTCACTTAAAAAGTGAATAGCTTCACTTTTAAAACCATATTACCTAGTGCATAGAGTTCAAGCACTTTTTTTTTTCTTTTTTTTCTGCCGCTCTATGCCCTTTTTAAAAATACTTTCAATGTCACTGAGACATAAATATTAATTTGTTTTTGTGGCTAAAGAGTTTTTCCCACAGAAAAAAGTAGGTTACATTGATGTTTTTAGCCATGCCCACAATTTATCCCTCTGAAAGCCTCTTGAACCACATCTCTCATCCACATGCGAGTATACTGTCTGCTGCCTGAGTCCCATCTGTACGCTGTACGCTTCCCATTGGTCAGAATCCACAAGTAATGATGGCTGAGGATTTTGATTGGTCGCTTTGGATGTCACTCAAGCCAGACGATCGCAATGATTTGGTTGACGTCCCCCTGGCTTGAGCAACTGATTGGTTGATAATTTCCTCGCTCGGCTGCCTAGATGACAGGCAAGTGGTGCTGATGCTGTGACAATGGGAGTCTTCCAGATAAGCATCATCTGGACATAGTGCGCTTAAAAAACACTGCAGCTGCACACACGCTTAACTGACTTTGAAGGGACGGGAAGGCACCCGGGTGGAAACACGGGGAGGAAACCTTCCAGCTGCTGCTCTCAAAGGGTGAGTTCATCCCCGGAGAACAAACTGGCATGCCCGGGGCGCCCAGTTAGCTGTTACCGACGTGGGGGGCTGGGGGAACAACACTCAAGTACGTTCGTGGCATGACTACAAATCCCGATGGCGAGGTGAAGCAAGGTTAGCAATCTTCATCAGTTTCCCCGCATCATATCCAATTTATTTATTTGCTTTCTGGCGCTGAGCTGGCTGCACTGTAAATGCAGTGGTTGTTTTAAGGCAGCTGTGAGTCAACTCGTCCCCTTGGTCGACTGCATTGCGGAGGAAGCATGCCTTGAAGAATAGTATGTGTCTCTACTATATCATCATACTTACCCTGCGATTAAGTCTTTTATTCACCGTGGTTACAATACATTTATCTAAATCTGAAGGTTATTGTGCTGTGATCTTTGCACTTTGTAACATCCAGATATTTAATTCTTCCCATCATTAGGCTCCTATCAGGAAAGAGTTTGAGACATTTGATTCAGAATTTAAGTGAGCTCTATCATACATTGTAGACACGAAAAATAGCCAATGATACTTAATGGTTGGCTCTGAAATTCTGATAGTCATTACATTAATTTGCATAGATTTGTTGTTAACTGCTGTGCATGCTGGGATTTGAAGTTTCTTTAGAATGAGTTAGAGAACTGTTTCATTAAAACTTACCCAAAAAATGTGAATAATTAAATATTATTGTTCGCACTTACACTTTTTTAGCTTTTGCACAGTTTGTAGTCAGACATACAGCATGCTGGGATTTTAAGTTTGAGAGTGTTTATATGTGTAAATGCAGTTAGTGAGAGATTAATCATATGGAGAGACAATCTGAGTTTGCAAAAAAAAAAAAAATCCAAAACATTTTGATGACAGCCCTTAAACTTTGGCTGTGCTGATATTCAATAAGAGCCATGCATTTTTGGGATTTCAAGTTTGAGGCTGACCATGTCTCTTCATATTGAGTGATAAGTTTAAGATATCACAATTCTTTGCATTATAGATTTTGAGGTCAGCACTAAAAAATGAATAGCTAATGCATAAATTTGCTCAGATTTGTACTGATGTGCAGTGCATGCTGGGAAGTGAAGTTTGAGTGTGCTGTGTCAGTTGCGTATGATTTAGAAAGCTACCTATGCTTTTCTGCAACTTTGCAAAGGTATTCTACAGTCCTCTACGGTATTCCCTATTTGTGCATTGTAATGCGGACTCCAGCAGTGCAGGTGCCATACATTGTTGCTGTAAAGATGTCTTCCTTGTGCTTTTTAGGTCAAGATATGGGAGTGTTCAGCAGACAGAAGTTTTTCCAGGAGCTTGCTCATGGCTGCCTGCTGCCAACAGCTCAGCAGGGTCTGGAGCAGGTATGGCAGCTGCTGGTTATCTGCCTGCTTTGTCGACTCCTCTGGATGCTGGGTGAGAGTTATTTTCTGCCCCCTCAGTTTTACTTACCTACGTACAGCTTACCTCATCATAATCCCCTGTTCTATCTGTTATTCATCTATCTCGCTTTGTCAGGCCTTCCCTCCTTCGTGAAACACCTGGGCACAGTAGCAGGAGGTTTCTACACTCTCTACCTGTTCTTTGAGCTTCATATGATCTGGGTGGTCCTCCTCAGCCTCCTCTGCTACCTCTTCCTTTTCCTGTGCCGCCACTCTACAATCAGAGGCACCTTCCTCTCCATCACTGTGCTCATCTACCTGCTGCTGGGGTAGGAGCGTCCACCTTTGATGCCTGACAGCTCATTAGCACACGTCAAATCTGTGTTTCAAAAGAAGCTTGATTCAGGGTGAGAATCACATCAAAACTGAATCTATTTTTATCTGTTTTTCTCAGAGAGATGCACATGATGGACACCACAAACTGGCACAAGATGAGAGGTGGGCACATTTTCTGCATGCAGCAACACTTTTCTGATAGATAATAGCAACACATGTGATTGTTTTAGGTTAATTATTAGCTATGATAATACTCTGATTTTGGACACTTTTAAGTATTGATGTGACACTGCTGTCGTCCAGGTTCTCAGATGGTGGTTGCCATGAAAGCAATCTCTCTTGCCTTCGATTTGGATAGAGGTGTTGTGACCAGTGTGCCCTCACCCATTGAATTCATGGGCTACATTTACTTCGTTGGCACGGTCATCTTTGGTCCGTGGATCAGCTTCAACAGCTACAAAGAAGCTTTAGAAGGACGTAAGCTGGTGAGTGCAAAACAATATCTTTAAAGAACTTTATGAGGTGGGAGGCAGGGATTTGAAGATTTATCCAGAGGTGAGATGCTAACTGTTTAAATCATAAATTCTTTCTTCCCTTCAGAGCTTTTCATGGCTTTTAAAGGTGTCTGTTAGCTGGGTGAAGAGCCAGGTCTGCCTTGTTATTTCCAACTGTGTTGCTCCCTACCTTTTCCCTTATTTCATACCAGTTTTTGGAGACAAGCTGCTACGAAGGTGAGCACAGATAACAATTGATTAAATATAATCATATACAGTATATAGAGAGAGATTCGTAGAGATACTCGCACACACTTGTGCCCTGGCTTCTTCTTCTTATTTCTTAATTCTGACCTCTCTTTTTTTACAGCAAAAAGAGGAGGAAGATCAGGTGAGTTATTGTCTTACTCCATCTATCCTCAACACACACTATCCCCTTCACATTCACATTTGTATCTTTTAAATGCATTGTTTCCCAGAGTGTTATACATGAGATTTGTTAAAGATGTTTAAAATGTATCCATCATGTATTATTCTTCTAGTTACAAAACATACCTTCAAAAATATACATACGTTTTATAAATCACATTTCAAACACAATAGTTTAAGACAAACTCACTTTTTGTGTATGATGTGCTCTGCATGTTTCCTGAGGTATTTTTTAAAATATTTTTTTAAAATAAGAATAGACAATAAGAAAATGGATTTGTGATAGACATGAAGCAGCAATATGGTTAAAACAGGAAGAAGGGATACAAAACAAACACTGTCAGTATGAGGAAAACAAGTGTTGCTCTCTTTAAAACTCCTTGTGCTAGAACTTTTTTGTGAGGAAAAATGAACTAACAGCTGGTATGACACCAGCATATGTCATATGTGAGTACGAGAAAGTGTGGTAGACGTGCATCAAAGGGTTGTGACTGGGACTCAAACCGATGACCTAATAATGGAAAATGCTCTACCAACTTCATGTTGTATAGAAGATGAGACACTGCTGGCACAGTGCTGTATTATTCATCTTTACATAGGGTTATTTGGAAAAAAACGTTTGTTTTTTTAAGGTAGTTCAATATTAAAAAACGTATTTAGAAACACTGCACAAATGCATGCTATTTTCTGTTTTTCATTTGTCTCTCACCTCAACCTGCATGCAAATATCATCTCCATCCCACACGCTCTGATAACTCTCTGTGCAGTCAAGTGGGAAGGACACCTGTCTCACCCTCTTTTGTACTTCAACTAGTTTACCCTCTTGGAAAATACGTAGATTACTACATACACCGAATTCATATTAATTGAATGTATTACTAACATTAACTTGTACTCTTTCTCTCTGTATTCTTCTGCTTTTCAGAGGGACTACTGCAAAGTAAGTCTTAAGAATTTGCAGGATAATAAATTCAACAAGTTCTTTTTAACCTGAAACTGAAATAAACTGTATTTGTCTCTAATTTCCTCTTTTGATGTTCTTGCTTTAGGTGGCTTCTGGCGTACGAGAACACCATGTCCTTCCACTTTAGCAATTATTTTGTTGGGTATTTGAGCGAGACCACTACAACTCTAGCAGGGGCGGGTTTCACAGAGGAGAAAGACAACCTCAAATGGTCAGAACTGCACCTACTGTATACCTTCAAAATAATTCTCATGAATTTTATTTCTAATGCTAATGGAGGCTCAATAAGATTCACTTTGCCCTTTATGTAGGGATATGACTGTATCCAAGCCACTGAACATAGAGTTTCCCCGGTCGATGGTGGAGGTGGTGACGTCATGGAATCAACCAATGTCTTCCTTTCTGCACACCTGTGAGTTATCATTTCAACAGTGATGGCTTGATGGAAGCAGCTGTTCTTTCTTTTCATTCTAATTATAAATGGCTTGATAATGGCTCATTTAAACAGACACTCTCAAACAAGCTGATGCTCTCATCTCACAGATGTTTTCAAGAGTGCTCTCAGATTTGGGACGTTCTCAGCCATTATGGTGACATATACAGCCAGCGCTCTTCTGCATGTGAGTGCTATCCGGAAGTTGCACATAAGCTATTATACCTCAACTTCGCAGCCTATACTGTTATGTGTTTGTTTTAACAAGTTGATAATTTAATTTGACTTTTTTTGTGTGGTAGGGTTTGAGTTTTCACCTTGGGGCGGTGCTGATATCTCTTGGGTTCATCACGTACATTGAGAACGGTGAGAATCTGCCTAATGTCTTTTTTCCACATTAGAACCTTTCCATTCAGAGAAGGTGCTTAGCTTTGCAGTAATGGCTAATTGCACACACTATTACACACTGTTTCTTTCCACTGCAGCTCTAGTAATTTACTTCTTATGGATGGAAAAGAACTCTTACTCTGACTTCTTTTTAATGCGTTGGTCCTCTATTATGTTTCAGTGTTGCGGAAGAGGCTTGCAGCCATTTTTAACGCCTGTGTACTCTCAAAGAAATGTCAGCCAAACTGTACTCACAAGAACAAAAAGGTAATATGCACCGCTTTCTCTGCTCCCTTCTGAAATGGGAGCCTTTATTACTTGCCAATTCAATTTAGCAGTTCTGCTTATAAATATAAACCAATAAAAAAGCTTGGACGTGTGGAAAACAAGCAATTTTTTTTAACATGGAATCTTTTGGGGGGTAATTTTCTTTCTTGCTAAGAGTAAAATGAACAAGTAAATTAGCGTTGCCATGCTGCTAAATATGTGTCCTAAATAAGTAGGAAAACTGAGTATCTACACGGAGGCTGTACTGAACAGGAATACTAAACATGCTAAATATGAACACGAAACATTACACATTTTAGCTGAACACAAGTGCTCAGTACATTTAAGAAGCACAAATAAAATTCTGTTATGTAAGCTAAGCTAAATAACGCTGCATTTGGTTGAATATGAATGCTTAAAATGAATACTAAGTATGTAAATTAGACATACAATAAATGTATTTATGCTAAACGTGTGCTAGACATGTTTATGCTAAATACAGTATTTATGTTAGGTACGAAAACATGTATGCTTAAAATGTAGCCTGACTATGTAGCTATGCTAAAAATATTTGCTAAACATCTATGCTATACAATAAAGACTATCTATGCTCAGTTCTATGGAGGTGCAAAAGGAGGTGCAACCTCAGTTGAATGGATGCAAAAAGATAAATAATAAGGCAAACAGTGACTCAGATTGTGATCGTGACCTGTCTGTTCACCAGGGACCACACGAGGGACCCATAACACTGACACTATTTTCACTGTAGCTGAACCCTCTTTAATCTCGGATGCACCCTAAGTCATTTTGTCCTATAACCTGAAGCTATGCTGCTGAAGACAGTAGACCATTAGCTTAGCTAAGCATAAAGACGAGAGTCAGTGGAAATAGCAAGCTGAAGGATTTTGCAGGGGAGTTATTTGCTGGACTAGTTCTTTGCAGGCAGCAGTAAATTATTTGAATGTCACTGGTTGTCATCTTTTTAACTTTTGGGCAATACCAGTATAGCTGTTGAACTGTGCTTACAGTTTTTAAGCTAAAATATGCGGACAAGTGCGAGAGAGTGTTGGGAATGACAAGAATTATTCATATTTTTTATCGAAATGTCAAACTCCTTTTTTTCTTCTTTAGTTTTTTTTGTTTTGTTTACACACATTTACTTCGTCTTCATTTCATAATTAAAAAATATTTTTCAACCACAGGCTTGTGGTGTTTTGAACATGTTTTCTACATATTCTGGTGGTCCTCCAACTCTTTTTATTTGTGCAATTGGCCATTGCACTGTCACTGCTGGCACTTCCTTTCAGAGCAGGAGGTGCTCAAAGGGGGCCTACCTTTCAGGTCTTCTGGCCCAGTTAGCATTCAGAACCTCTCAATCCTGTTTTTTTTTTATACTCCAAACAACCCATTAAAGAAAGAAGAAGATATATTTGTTGTTTTGTTGAAGTTGTGTGTACATTGAGTTTTATTCTAGAGAAAAAACAATCCTCTGCAGTTAAAATACTGAAGCCCCCCTTGAGCTGTCGGTTGATATATTTTGGGTGTTTATTGGCCAGGTGCCCAGCAAAAAATCCCTTATGTTATATTGGTTACACACATCAAGAACAGCGGGACGGGGGAATAATGATTTATGCCAAGGAGAAGCAGCCTGCATGGACTGCACTACAGTGTGAATCGTTCCCCTCACAAAGATAGACGCACAAAGATATGTTACAACCCCAGAAAATGTGATTTCACATCTTGAGTTTTTTCTCCATAACAGAAAATATTCATCACCTTACTTGGAACAATTTAAGTTGAAGGCGAAGCAGATAATATTCTAACGAGTTAGCAGTTCACTTAATCTGCTTCATCAAGTCTCTGTAAGAAGCTGATAAAAAGAGAAAACCCACACATAATACATTGACAAAGATAGAGATGGTGTCTGGAATATTGATTTAAGTGCCTGCTTCTTACATAACGCTTGTCTTGGTTCTCTCTCTACAGAAGCTATGGGTGTATATGATTAACATAGCATTCAGCGCATTGGCAATACTCCACCTGACATACCTGGGCTCTGTGTTCAACTCCAGTGTGGACTACATGGAGGAGGATGAGGTGAGATCACAACAGATTGAGAAGAGTAAATGCAACTCGAATCATACTATTCAATTAAAAAAATACATTAAAAATATATATATTTTAGATCCTTATATAGATCTGCTAGATCCTAGATCTGTACAGCAAACGGCAACCCTCTATGCTGTGTTTCTAGATGGAGATAAGGGAAATTATGACCCCAAAAAACCTTTCAGCTGTCACAAATACTCCACCCAATAGACCCGTTTAGAATGACACTCTGCACTCCATGACATGCACAGCACACTATGTGACATGCCGACATGTGAAATGCCTTATAGAAATGAAACCTTAGCTGTAGTGTTTAAAGTTCATAGGACAGAGGAGAACTGCCATGTAGTTATTTTTATTCAGAATTAGTTTTAGATTTGAAAAAAAAAGCATAAAGGAAGGATGAAAAAATTACGATTCCTGTTCAATTTAACTTGTTATCATGTATAGATTTGTGAATAGCCCTGTTTCCATTCAGCTTATATAGTATGCACTGCCCCCTACAGGATGATATAACCCATCATACCATTCAGAAGTGGTCAGAGCTGAGCTGGACGAGCCACTGGGTCACATTCGGATGCTGGATTTTGTACCGTCTCATCCTCTAATCACACAAGATGGAGAAACAGAGAACGTGAGGGAAGCAATAAAAAGGTTTGTAAGGCTGGTTCTCTACTTCTGCACTGTGACTTTATTCTGCATCAGACCGAAGAGAACCCAATCAACCTGCAATCAACAACAAACCAACAAGCAGTGTTCATGTTGCGCCGCATGTTGGCTGGGTAATCTATTATTCCAACCTGCTGGGAACTCGTTTTTTTAAATCCGTGAAATGATAGCCCACTCCTCCCTCCCTTTTACCCCCGTATCTCACCCTCTTTATCAGAGCTGCAGTTGTCGAGCCCTCATGTTGTGACAGCAGTTACCGATGTCTCACTGTGAGTCACAATCAATACCTATCAGCATGGTGGAGATCGGCTGCTCCTCTCCTCTCTGTGGACACATGATAGAGCACATTATCTGGCTTTCAGCTTCAACTGCAGCAGATGTCCTCCAGATGTGGTTTTCCCCTCACCTCAAGTGTTTTACAATCTTAGTTTTAGGTTTGAAGGATTAGCCTGGTGATTTTATATGGTTTCTTATCTTTAACAAATCCCATGAAATGGAAAAAAGGGTTGTCTGTCTAAACATCCTCAGCCGTCAAATAGAAAAACCTGAATAATCTGAAACAAATGGACACTGTAGAATTATAAACATCTCTCAAACACGACTTCAGTGTACATTTGTTGAGAACAACTGCAGTTTTCACTGTATGTAGGAATTATTTCAACTAAACTACAGTGGCTTCTTATTGAAGGAGTTTTTTCACCCTCCCAACATCGAGGCTCAGTGACACATTTCCGACCAGTAGGAGGATTTTGGAAAGAAAAAAATATGCCGAACCAAGCTTCAAATACAAAGACAATACATGTTTCTTTCATGTGATTTGTCAGGGTAAGAAAGAATAGCATCAGACATCTTAAAACGAGAGAACTCTCTCTTGAGCATGTTCAAGTTTGAATAATATGAGCACAGATATATGGTTATAAGGCAGCAAATCACAATGTTGCTCATAATGATTTTCCCCTTTATGTGACTTAGAGAAAGAAAATGAATGGTTTAGTCTTTGGATTAATTTCATTGTAGTGAAATTACCTATAGGTGTTTTGTGTTTTTTTATAATTCCCTTTGAATATGTTCTTTGCATTTATAAAGAAAAAGTCTTTGTGGACATTTCAGACACTCTTTCACTCTTCAGTATTGAAAAGTTTATGATGAGGGTATTTCACGTCTTACTAGGGGGAAAACATCTCAAGTATTTCTTCCATTAGGTAAAGTTGAACGCGATATAAAATATTTATCCAGATTTTTATGACACTGCTGCTTTTAATGATGCTTTTCTGTAATTGGCAGTCACCTGGTGAAATAATCCAGAGTTTGTCTGTATCAGGTGGTGTTCACATCTTTTTGACATCGTCCTTATATCTAGAAGGGTTTGCTCCTCGAGTAAGACGTAGTGTTTTAGATTAGAGTCTGAATGTTCGTTCATGCCTGAGAGTGCTCAGTCTCTGCAGAGGTAATACACCAAAACCCAACGAGTACAGTATTTTAGATATCGTTCTGATATTTACTTTAAGGCGATTTTGCTCCCTGTAAATGTGAAAGCACTGACACACCTATGATATTTTTATAAAATTTTACATGAAACCTTGTTTACTGTCTTTTGTCTCGTTCATTCATTGTGTGATTTGTTTTTTAAATGTGATAAAACATGTTCAGATAGAAGGCAGAAACATGGATTGCTGTAAGAAATAGTATTTATTTGAACTATTATTTACAAGAATGTATAACTGTTAGACAGTTGCCATGTTATGAGGGTGAGATGGGGAAGGATTGGAAAAGGGATGACGGACTTTTCTAGCTCACAGCTATGATCCGGTTTTACATGGAGACTTTTTCTGAGCCTCCAGAGATGGGTAAGGGGAGAAACAACGTTTGGAAAAGGGAGGAAAGGACCAGAGGTTGAAAAACAGATGGTGATGGATGGAGATCAGCAGGTTCACTCTCTGCCTCTGTGAGAGGTGAGCAGATGCTGTATTGGAACTGGCCGCACAACAGCCCAGTCTCCAGGCACAAGGGGGGGGAGGATAAACGCAGAGACGCACTCAGTCCTGCTTGCCTCTAAGGCCCCCATGTTTACGACGGCAGGACCCAAGCAGTGTCTCCAAAGCCATCTTCACAAACGCCTGGAAGTTATTGCTTCTCTCCCTTCGGCTGTCCTGCTGTGGGATGAAACAGACAAATAGGTTGACTGGGGACACAGCAATCACATCACCACATTTCCACACTGTATGTCAGGGCAGGAAGGAATTTCATAGGCAGTCCCAATCCATTGAAGGCCTATACCATTCCTGCACAATGCTCTGTATGTTTGGAAAATCCCATATTATGCACAGGTTTAATTTACTGGGTTAAAAAATGTGCAGATAAAAACAGGCTTCATATAAATGTTTACCTCCTTGCTTCTTGTTATCATCTCCTTTCTGATCAGCTTTCTTCGGCTGCTCTTTAGGACTCTGAGGTTGCTGTGAAATAAAGGCACATATAAATAAAGAGAGGGAACAGAAATATTTAAATGAAGACATTTTTGAAAATGTAGGTAACTGGTATTTTTACCTTGGTAGCTGACTTCTTGTCCGACTTATTACCTGAAAAAAGTGGAAACTCTCAGTCACTTTTGCCATATTTTTTTTTTATAAATACAGTACTTAGAAATGTGTGTAAGTTATTTAAGCATGGACATAAAGATCAGCCCTTCTGGTATTCAAACAATTAAAATAAGCAACATTTAATAGGCAAACAGTTTAGTGTTTCACTTTGCCTTGGCTTACCTTTTGTTCCTGGCATTTTGGCTGTGCTCCAGTCGATGCTGATTTCTGAGAATGCAGTGCTAAACGTGGCGTTCACCTCGGTCATTTATGGCCCGTGTTTGTGAATGGCTCTGTCACTGGGGCCCCTTCGAGAAAGAGCACCATGAACAAGCAAAGAGCCCCGTCAGCTGAGCAGCATGCCCCGCAGCCCTGCAGCAGGTCTTTGCTGAGCCAGGCGAAACCTCTGAGCTGACCTTGTAATACTGCCATTGTGAAGCCACTGGAACTGTGTGCTCACCTATTGTCCCTGACAAGAAAGCATTTTAACCATTGATGTGATAGTATTTTCATCGTAGTTTACTGTTCTTTTAATACCAAGTGTTTAAAAATCATAACATCCTTGTTATAGTGATGATAACGTGTAAAGGACATTGGAGAGGAATGAATCTATCAAAATTCCATTAAAATTCCTGCACTCTTTTGTGCATCAGATAGTTCTCAGTAATTTGCCTGCAATAGGTGGTACGTAAATAACCTGATAATTACCCAATATTTGGTTGCAGACAAGACTTCGATTTGGGTTGCCTTGGTAACAGAACGTGCATCAATAATGTTTAATGTTAATTAAACTTGTATCAAAGTTTAAAATTCCTGTGTCATTACAACAATATAACACTATAACACTGTTGTTCCTAAATGCACCAGATATAGATTATTTGTGCTTTGTAGGGGGAGAAAAAAGATGGTGGCTGGAAAATAGAAGAAAAAAACAGCATACATCTAGTAATGTAATTTGTATCTCGTGATAATAACATGTTATTCAAGGGAATAAGAACGTGTCTGTTTTTTGGAAGATGACTGCTGTATTTTCTAATCCAACAAACTCCAGTCGGCTCATCACATTAGACCTAAAAAATAAATAATGTAAACACCGTGAATCATCATGTAGGTCCACTTCACAAAGTGGGCTGCTGGTTACACTGGGTCACGTGACTTGTCAGAAAAAAAAAACAGCAGCGATGGAGAAAAGCTAAGGAAGGTGAGCCTTTTACAGGATGTATTTCTCGCCGTTTCTTCTCTCGATCATCACATACACAACCACTTACCCTGATTGAAGTTGCTAACTGATAAACTATCCGTGTACAATAAAGAATGAGTGAAAAAGAGGGGTTTTTAATGCGAGGATTTCGCATATGATGTTGTGGCTGTGTTGCTAATTGCTAGCTATCATAGGCTAGCTTTGCGACGCTAGCTGTCAGGAAGTGTTATCTACCACCCTCACTGACAACTGAAAAAATACCCAAAGCGTTCATTATTCTGCCCCCTTTTTCACTACATGTTAAGATGTTTACTTCAGCTATTATTTCTAGTGTAAAGGTTTATTCTCTGTGGTGCTGATTGATCCTGCATCATCATTTGATTGAAAGCTAAGGATGGGAGGGTGGATGGTGGGATGATACTCCATTTCTAGATGCCTTGTTCTTGTTAGCTAAGCTTCATTAACCAATAACTGTAAAATATGGTAGTTAGAAATGACTTAAATATTAACTGGGTGTTGTGTCTTTGACAGGATTCCTCTCTACCCAGAGTGCTTGTGGGATGGCAGCAGTTTGGCAGCAGGTTTTGGCAGTGGATGCAAGGTGAGGCTCAACCATGCAGCATCTTTCAAAAGTCTAATCTGATGAAGAAGCTATTCAGACGTGTAATTGCTTATGGATCAGTTGTGAGTTGTCGCGTGTGCTGCTGCTGTCACTTTTCTTTTCTCTCCCCCCTTCTTCAGGTACAATGCTTACCGCACGCCTACGTTCCCTCAGTTCCGAACTCAGTACATCCGCCGACGCAGCCAGCTGCTCAGAGAGAACGCCAAGTGTGGCTTTGAGCCGGGGCTGCGCAGGCAGTACCTGAGGCTGCGCAGTCAGCTGCTGGCCCTGCGCTACGGGCCCCTGTCTGAGCAGAGCAGCTTCAGGGCCAGCAGTGTGCGCAGCTCCCGCACCACACTGGACCGCATGGAGGTCAGACGCAAAGAAACAGAAAGGGAAGAGAGAAAAAATAGGTGTGGGGGTGTTTGTGCTAAATTGGTAAAGGAGAAATAAAAGGGTCTAAGAGAGAAATGACAACATAAGATACATCATACGGGAGCCATCTGGATGGCTAGACCTTAGTTTTTGTCAATTAGCAGCAGAGCCAAACAGTGCTTTGCTTGCCCATGCAAATTAAGCTGAGCAGCTTGGTTGAAGTGGCTGGCATTGCGAATGTATACAGGCAGTATCCCCTTCCCTCCAAAAACATGCATTGTAATATCAAAAAAGTTTTCTTCCATTTATGATTCTTCTATTATGATTCTCTGTTGAAGCCAGTTCTGCTTTTACCCGCACTCACTCCTACGAGGTTCTGTCTCCCCCGCTTTCCTTCCTCTCACAGGACTTTGAGGAGGACCCCCGCGCCCAAGGGGCTCGTGGTCACCGTCGGTCCGTCAGCAGAGGCTCCTACCAGCTACAGGCCCAGATGAACAGAGTCGTTTATGATGAGAGGTGCCAAAAATAACACCAACAGATGCATCACATTAAATCCAGCATCCTTTAACATTTCCTTGAACGATTAAATTCTGTCTGATTAACTAGTTGGATGAGTAATTGCATTTTGTTGGATTTACTGGTTTGGTTACTCTGAATATCCAATATAGCCAATATATGATCTCTTATTTATATCAGGCTGTCACTCTGATGAACACACAGTCACAGAGTGTCAGACCTGCTGCTGTGAAATAACCCTGGACCTAAACTGTCACTGTGAATGTACATATATTATTTAATTTAAATGATCATTTACGCACACTCTATAATGTAAACACTGTACAAACTACCTCATGTTTACTTCCTCATCCGTTTACACTACTCACCACTGCATCATCTTATTTAGTCTTATACATCTTTCCTCTTTAACTCCTCTTTCATATTTTTTAGTTAAATGATAATATTTAATGTTCACATTTGTCCAAAGAGAGCACAGTCTAACAAAGTTGAATTCCTGGTGTGTTAAACATAACCGGCCAATAAAGCTGATTGTGATTCTGACATGGTGGTTTTGATATTCTGTGGCAGGCCTCCGGGCAGTTTGGTGCCCACCTCAGTGGCAGAGGCAAGTCGTGCCATGGCTGGAGACACAACTCTGAGTGAAAACTATGCTTTTGCTGGCATGCATCACATATTTGACCAACATGTGGACTCTGCTGGTAAGTCAGTGACTTTGAAATGAATGATCGCACACATTACGTGTCCATTTTTATCTCACAGCGTTGTCGTGTCCTGTACTTTTAGTTCCACGGTTGCAGTTTGCCAACGATGACAAGCACCTCCTTGCTTGCTGCTCACTGGACGGCACCCTGTCCATCATGACTTTATCCCCGTCTCCTCCCACTGTGAAGGTGACCCTGAAAGGTCACGGGGGTCCAGTCACAGACTTTGCTTGGTCTTTGAGCAATGACATCATTGTTTCCACATCCCTGGATGGGACTCTGCGTATCTGGAACACAGAGGACGGTCGGTGCATCCGGGAGGTCAGAGACCCAGAATCCAGCGAGTTGCTGTGCTGCACCTTCCAGCCCATGAATAACAACCTTACTGTGGTGAGTCTTATTCAAGACATTTTTTTACATTGATAGAGGACTTAGACTAGCTGCTGGCTCAATTATGTAATTTGCACTGGGTCATGTTAAATGGGAAACAGGCTATCTGAAGAGTAACCTCATTTCCTAAAAACAACCATAAAACATTTTTGTGATGTACCTGCAGCAAGCTGACATATTCACTGTCTCCTAAAAGTGGAGGGCATCGTGCAGTGATGTGTGTGTGCGCATGTCTAACAGTGTGTTTATGTGGGTCTCCAGCTTTGCTATGCGTCCCATGTTGCTTTTCTTGTTTGTCTAACTTTTAACTGGTCTTCTACCCAGAGAAACCTTGTTCTGCTCTCATCTGTCGCAACAGATTGCAGAGGTGATTCGATTAACATGTTTATTAGTGTCAGTAAAAGTCTTTTTGACTCTATTTGTGAAGTCCCCACGTCTCAATTTCAGCTGTGCACACATCAGCCAAAGTTCCCCCGATGACTTTGTGACATTCATGCAACCAAACCTTAGAAAACTGAAAGTTCAGCAAAGTCTCAAAGGTTAAAGCAAGAAACTACATGCTCAAATAAATCCACACAACAATACTAAAATTAGAAAGTTTATGTCCATGTGTTTGAGTATGTTTTTATTCATTAACATTGATAAATCTGCACTGGTTTCACTAGTCCAACTAAACCAAAAACAAATAAGCAAGCTGTTTGTAACTCAGCCAGTCTCTCCGGGCTGCCCAGGGGAAATAATGAGGGACCTCACTCCCAGTTCTGTGTTGCAGGTGGGAAACAGCAAGCACCACCTGCAGGTGGTGAACATCTCCACTGGGAAGAAGGTGAAGGGGGGCTCCAGTAAGCTGACAGGCCGCGTGCTGTCTCTCTCCTTTGATGCTCCGGGGAGGATCCTTTGGGCTGGTGACGACAGGGGAAGCATCTTCTCCTTCCTCTTTGACATGGCCACAGGTATGCTCTTATTTAGTCTCCGCAGACGGTAAAGAGTGCACTTGCCGACTCTGAAATTGTAACTAGCATTTTCAGCATGCACTAAATGTCTCTGGTTGGAAGGGAAAGCGATTGATGTGTCTCTGCCCGTCTCTGCTGTTTTTGCCTGCCCCCCCCTGCAGGGAAGCTAACCAAAGCCAAGCGTCTGGTGGTGAGTGAAGGCAGCTCCATCTGCAGCATATCTGCTCGGTCCTGGATTAGCAGAGAGGCCAGAGACCCTTCCCTGCTGATTAACGCCTGTGTCAATAAGCTACTGCTGTACAGGTCAGTCTGTAAGGGGAACTCGCTGTTTATTAATAGGCTGATTTGTTTATGCTCATTTTCAGCGGTGAAGCTTGTAACTTACCATGAGTTGACTGTTTATTTTGCATTCAGTGTAATCTGTTATCCCACCTTTTTTTGTTGGCAGGGTGGTGGACAATGATGGTACACTGCAGCTGAAGAGAAGCTTCCCTATTCAGCACGGCTCCCAGCTCGTTCATAGCATCTTCTGCCCCCTCATGTCTTTCAGACAGGGGGCCTGTGTGGGTAAGAAGTCTCTCAGACTTTCTGTATTTAAACAGAAAGATAAAATGCTGCTGGCCACCAAATGGGAAATAATGCATGACATAGTAAACAGCTGTTTTTTACACAAACAACAAAAACCATACTGCAGCCTGTAGTAGTGAATATATTACTCTGTATATTCAGTTGAATCTATTTGCTTTACCTCAGAGCTTCACCTTACTTGACTCTCCTCTCCTTTGTTATTTCCTGGCAGCCATATGTCAATGTTGTGCAAAGCTTGACACTGTTTGAACTATCAGGTTTTTGTCTCCAGTTAACGGAAGTATCTCGCAGATAGAAATACTCTTGTGAAACTGTTGAGAGAGTTGTCATTCCATTGTTACAAAAGGTGCTGATGCTCTGCAAAATAATGAGTTCCTTTTGTGAACTGACAACCTGAAGGACACCTGAGGATTGTTTATGGCAACGAATGATTTCTGTTCCTGTTAGAAATTTAAAGTCACTAAAGTGAAAGTGAGAAAGCGTAATTCAGTTTTCACTGGAGGTTGTTAAGGGACACAGTAGACTACTGAATAACTCATGTTCAATTCACAATGAGCTGTTTTAATGAGCCATCCATAATTAATTTGTCTATTATTCCTTGTAATTTCTCTTCTTGGTCTTCTGACACAGTCACTGGCAGTGAGGATGCCTGTGTCTACTTCTTCGACGTGGAACGCAACACCAAAGCGATCGTGAACAAGTTGCAGGGTCACGGGGGACCCGTGCTGGACGTCAGCTTCAACTGTGATGAGAGTTTACTGGCGTCTGCCGATTCCACCGGCATGGTCATCATCTGGAGGCGGGAGCAAAAGTGACTGATCTACCAATGAAAACGCATCCATCCACATCAACTCCTTAACCGTCCTCCGATAAGAAATGCGTAGATTTTCACTGGAATGTAACAGGCGACATTAAACGTTTAATTTAATGATACTCAAGTGCAATCAGATAGACATCCATGCTGTGTAAGTGGTAGGCATGTCTTAAGAGAAATTCAAGGGGTTAGTGGCTGAGTTCTGTGTGTGTGTCTGTGTGTGTGGTTGTGTCAGTACTCCTACAGCTGCAGCTGAGAAATTGCTTTTCGACCATGAAAGAAAGAGCACTACTCCCATGCATGTGTCATGGCTTACCTCTGACTTTGTAAGGTATGACTGAATTCATGTGAAGAGGATAAAACAATCTTCCAGATATCAGATCCAATATCGTCTCACACTAACATTCCCTCTGGCGTAGATCTAGTTTACAATTTATGTAACTGTTATTCAAGCAGTGTAATCAATGTAGTAATTTTCCTTTTCATGCTTTCGGTCCCGCAATTGCCTGTTTGCTTTTGAGGACATTTGCATGACATAAAACTCCCATCGGTCTGTAGGCATATCAGTTCCATCACCAAGAAAGACAAATAAGTGAGTTTTTAAGTACTTATCTATTTGTTGGTGTGTGTGTGTGTGTGTGTTTGTGTTCCATGCTGGTTGCAGATTAATATAATTTATTCAACATACATACAGAATAAACTCCTGTAACTGTCAGCTGTCTTTGTCTCCTTTTCCCTTCACATATGTAAAAAAAAACACTACATAATAAAAAGAGCATCCTAAAGTATGGCGGTCAAACCTACAGTGTAGGATGTGTTAGTCATTGTGTGGGGGTTTGAGACCTACACAGGATTCCCCCTACATCAATGACTAAAGCATGTGTGAAATAACACTTGCATTTTAGCCATGTCGTAATCGTTGTGTAATGAGCTTGTGTATTGTTTAAGGATTTTGGTTATGATCTTTAAAGGTTGTTTAAGCTTCTCCAGTTTCTCTTGTTGGTAGTCTAATATTATTTTCATCAAGTAGTCTTTAGCAAAGCTAGCTGTGTAGCTTCATGAATAGTAATCTTGGATGGTTGGTCTGTTTGATACCTGTCAACACCAATCCTCCTGACTTTGGTTGTCCCTTGACATTTCATCCTGTGCAACTTTGACATTGATTTATGACGTATTCTAAGAAATCTCATGACAGATATAATGGCAGGAAAATGACAGATGTATGGATCCTAAGAGGATGCATGTTGGACTTTGGTTCTACTCTACTCTGACTTACAAGCAAGCACCATTTCAAGAAAAAATCAGATCAGTCCAATGAAATTGAAATATCAGCTGTACTTTGTGCAAAATGCTAACTAGCTACAGCTAATGTGAAACTATGATAAACTAAGATGTTGAGCATTGAAAATATCTCTGCTATAATTGTCACTGTGCATAGCAGTCTAACGTTAGAATTTAGCCCAAACACCTGCTGTGTCCTTTTTGTCCTCAACTCCTTGTAGCTCTTTAAAGCGCCATTTATCAATCCCATAATGTCCTTGCATTTTCTAACATGAGAAGTTTTGGACATCATACTCGATTTACTGTATGTTAACACCAAGTTGCTCCCAACATCTGCAAAATATCAGGAAAAAGACTGGCCTCAGACCAGTTTTGTTCTTTAATTTCTTAAAACAATGTGATGTTGATCTGTGACCCTTTGAGGTCTCTGTGTGGACCATAGACGTGTGGACAGACGAAGTGAGCTCAAAAACAAGAGGATTTAAGTTTACAAGGACCAACCAAGTAAACGATATTTTACATGAACAACTAAATCTAACAAACTAAAACTAAAGGTTTCTTTTTAACTGACACTTCTGGTGTGCCCTACGTTATTAATACAAACCATTTTATGATTATTAACCCCAAGTTTGTTATCGTCTCGGATAGATAGCAACCACACATCCATGCCCCTACACATGTAGAAATCTCTGTTTACTGGGTCTAGACAAGCTATGAAGATTAAACATTAGTGTTGCATGTCAGACTAATGTATTGTGGCGGTGCGTGACATTGCTCTCGCATTACCATCTCCACTCTGTTTGCTTTGCCTCAGTGTGAGAGAAGGAAAACAATTATCTGAAAATGTAAAAAAGAGGTTGAAAAAATATTCACTGGGAAGCACGGCGAGGGTCTGAATATGTGATTGAACATTTCAAACACGTGTGATTTATGCATATTTACAGTGCCCCTAGACTTGGTTGTTTACCTTTCAAGGTTGGTGAGGGTATAGTGACGTATGAATGTGGCTGTGTGGGAGTGAAAGCACAATAAATTGTTGCTGTCTGGGAAGGTCAGGACGGGGCTTTGTTTAAAAGAGGCAGAATAATTGCTGATAAAAAAAGTAAGTAAACCTGTCCATCTAACAAAATAACACTTCTCCTATGAGGACCAGAGCCGCCTTAAAGAACACCTCAACAGGGCATCTGCACAACCTTGCATGTTCAGAACATACAGTGGGCGAAGATACATTTTTCACAAATGAGTAAGACAGCTTTTGTTGTGGTGTATCTTGGACGAAAGTGGGAAGAAGGCTAAAAATAAACACTTACGATGAATCTGTTACATCGGTTCTAGTGAGACACAGTCCGATACAACCTGTTAAACCTGGACCATTTAGAAGATGTTCACAGGGTTGATGCGTCTCACTATGGAAACATATTTTCAAACAGCCACAGTCTGAAAGCACAAATGAAGACAATGGAAATGATCTCTTTATACATTTCACAATACAAGCCAATTTTTTTATTGGGTCCTTTTTTATATTGATAAATGTGTTCTCCCCGCCCTTTCTATTTTATTCTAGATTGTCTGAAGCATCATTTGCATAAAATTTCTCGCTTACCTGAAATTGTATATCAATATGAGGTCACATTTAGTATGAATGGTATAAAAGATTGTGGTTTTGGACACAGCCTAATAGCTTTAGTTGAGGGGGTTTTAGGCTTCTAGGCAACTGTTTAGAGCCACATATGTGTCTGACAGTTTGACACAACTAGTATCCTTCAGAAAATCACCCCCATACAGAGTTTGCAGATAAAGACAATAAATAAACAGACAAACATTTTTTTTGATATCAGGCAGTAATGTTCCTAATTTCTGCGGTTAAAATGTGCCTTTTTGAATGGTGTGTGTAAGCCCCCTTCTAGTCTCTTGGAGGCAGCCTCAAGTGGACACTTGAAGAACTGCAGTTCTGCATTGGGGTGATATTTCAACCCAGGAAAGACACTTATCCATTTCTTGCTTTACAAAACATATTTCACAGCTACAACTTGAAAACCATTGGCCCAGTCATCTTTACGTTATTCTATAGTCACTATTTCTGGTTTTTGTTTAAACATGTGTTAAAAGAGAAAATACAATCAAATATAAAGTGCCAGCTTTTGAGCATCAACATGATTTGAAGTCAAAATTGTTAATTTGTTGTGAATTTTAGCCATCCTAAATGAGTTTGCTGAATCTTTCAGTGCTTAATTCCTGTCATTCTTTGTCTGTTTTCATAGCAAGGTCCTTACAGTGTTTTAATTCAGTGTTCAAAGCCAGACTATTTCACATCTAATGGTAGAAATATCACTGTAATTAACAGCTACATTCTCAACTGATTAGGAATTTTTGCTTTTTTTCAGGCCAGACAATGGTATTTTTATTTTTTTACATCTGGTTTGACCAGTAGCTAACAGGCTAACGCTAGGCAATTTTAGCTTTTAGTCTTTTAGCCATATTCTTAACTTTGTGGGATTTCTCTGTTTGTCCTGGCACATGCATGTACTGCTAATTAAATGTACAGCTACTCTACGATTTAGCTAAAGCTTATTGCAGGAAGGTTTACATGTATTAGTCCACTAGCTTAAAAAGTGTACTTGTTTGATGAAATGACTCTCTGTAAGTCTTCTACTACATTTCCAAAAGTGTTGTAGACCATCGTCTGCCTTAACTGAAAATTTGAATGTATAGAAATTACAAATCCTTTTGAATATTCAGCAGTTGTTGGTCACTGCAAAATGGTAAGAAGAGATGACTTTTTATTTAACACAGTAAAATATATATGTATATATATATAAAGTAGCCTCACGTCCCAAAAGCACCCTTTTCTTTTTAGCCCTAAGAGTACAACTGAAGTGCACACTTGATTTAATTTGTGTGGCATGAACTGCAAAGTAGTCTATTTTATGTGAAGTGTTCTCCAAAGGGATGCAACCATGTCAACATCCAGGCAGGTCATGACTCATGTTGCATCAAAAGTAGAGTCTTTATTGATGAGTGGGGAAAAAAAGAACCACCTCAGTTAAACTGTACAGTTACAGAATATCATCTCGCGAAGGAATGCCAGACGTAAAAATCATGGACCTCAGTTCACTTTTTTCTCTTATTCTTTCCGTATCGACATCTGTACAAGTTGTAATCCACAGTCTTGAATCTATGAAATGCAGTGGAATGCATGCTAATACAGTATGCTGTGCAAGTGTCCACATTTAGAAAAATTGACTGCACACGTATATCTATGCCTAACATACTGTAGGTCTGACATTTTAGATTACATGAATCTTAATTTGGAGAGACAACTTGATGTGGTCTTGGCCGGTTTTCATACATCAAACATCTCTGGGGTCAAATTCAAACCTGTTTATATTGAGAAATACTGTAATCCAGGACACTCAAATAGTGGTACTTCTGCTGAAGGAGGAACAATAAAAGAGCCTAGTAACATTCAAGTTTCCTTCAAGTTAAGAGCCACTTAATTTCTTCATTTTTCAGTATTCTTATGAGAGCATATCATGACTTTAAAAACATTCCCAAGATCACCATTTGCAAATAAATGTTCATTTGCTAATGATTTTTTTCAAACAACGTAATTCACATCATCATCATTCAAGTCTTTAAATCCTATGGCCTGTTTGCAATGTACAAGTGTTGTTTTCTAATTATTCGGTCCCCTTTTTCATTAACCATCTATAGTTCCCATTTGCTTGTTCATTAAAAAATCCGACTACATTTTCTGTTACGGAAATCCATTTAGAGGATTAATTTCCATGTGATGATTGTTCAATTTTGCATGATTTTGAGACACCAAGATGAGGCTGCTTTCATACTGACTCAATATAACTGGAACCTATTCTATCATCATTATTTCTCTCATCTGTCTCCCTGCCTCCTCTCCTCTCCTTCTACCTCTTCCTCTCACACACATACACACAATTGTTATATAAAAACACACAAGCAGGAATATACATTCCTGTACAGTCTATACAATATGAAATCAAGTCATATTTCAAAATAGTGTCATCTGCTTAACATGTATAGTTTACAAATAAAGGAAAACAGGCAATTTTTTATGATACAAAGAAACCTGACACGCCCTAAATCAAGTCCAAAAAAATCAAGCATGTTAGGGGCTTCTTGGGTTCACAACAGCTATTTAAATGTATCCAAGGTTATTGGGTCCATTCGATATTCTGCAGTTTCCTTTGAATTACATGAAAAGGCGTCCGGGGTGGTCTATAAATCCATTCAGACCCTTTGAGTTCCTTGATGTGTCTCAGAGTTAGTAAAGCTCTGATGAACACTTTCTATTCACAGTCTGTGGCACATTTCTTCAAGGATTTCAACCCTCTGTGTGTCTTTATTTGTTGTGCCTCATATGGCACAGAAACTCATTCTACGTTGAAAGCTTTAGGGCGTGTCCCACTGAAATAAGGCAACATTATTTTAAAATGGCATCTGTCACACTTAGTTGGAGTGGTAATTGTTGTGATCGTCCCGTCTTAATAGTCAAACAGTACATCATCGGAAATAAAAACTGTGAAAAGTGTTTCCAGGGCTTTTTGTTTCGCCCGTAATCAAACCTCTGCACTGGACACATTTATTCAAATATCAACATTCTTAATGAAATGGCACTGTGCCTGCATTTGTTGGTAATAATTTGATTTTGTTGTGCAACACAACAAAACAGACACTTAACCAAGGTGCATTACATCAGGCCTTATCTTCAAGTTTCCCTTTAAAACCTGGAACATTCCTTTCTCTAAGCTATCACATGATGCAGTAGGCCTCGTCCTGGGGCAGGTGTTGTTTAGTCCTCCAGTAAGTGGGCAGGTGAGCTCTCAGCACTTTCCTCAGGTCCTCATTGAGCAGGAGACAGAAGATGGGGTTCACTCCAGCTTGGGCGAAGCTCATCCACACCGTGATGGAGAGGTACCTGTGAGGGATGGTGCAGGACTTGACGAACACCCTCCAGAAGCATGCAACAATGTAGGGAGCCCAGAGGACAAGGAAGAGCAGGGTGATGGTGTAGAACATCCTGCCCAGCCTTCGCTCAGACCTAACCTCCTCCATCCCGAGCAGCCGCCGGTGTTGATTGTGTAGATTCTGCCTGATGCCCAACAGAGTGGGCGGCATGGGCCCTCGACCGAATCCTGCAATCCAGTTGGCAGCGGCTTGACCTGTGGCTCCAGGACCATGGAAGGTCCAGTTCTGGCTGATAGCCGGCACCAGCTGGACCGGTTTCATCTTGCGGTGCCGATACTCGAACAAAAGCAGCTTGGCGTAGAACCCGTGAGTGGCGAGGACCACCACAGCTAGCATGAGCATGAAGCCCAGGGTGTCATTGGTCTTCAGGTAGCGGTGTTCGAAAATGCACTGATCCTCATCACGGATAAATTTGTACGTCCCAACATCAAAGACAGGAGGGAACGCCATGGCAACGGCCAGAGTCCACACCATGCAAATGATGGCGGCACAGGTCCAGATGGTCATGCGCTTGGCGTAGAATCGATGGTGAGCAATGGCAAGGTAGCGGGTGACGGCCACACAAAACAGCATGAAGGCAGCGTGAAAGCAAAACAGCACAGCCATAAAAGCCACAACTTTACAGCTCAAGGCGCTGTAAGTCCAGGCCGAGCTGTTGTGTACGGAGACCAGCACGAAGGGGAAGCAGGCGGCAGAGCGGACTGCATCGGCCAGGCAAAGGTCCAGGAGAAAAAAGTACGGAGCCTTGTGAAGTGTCCTGTCTCGTAGGACCAGCAGGGACACCAAGAGGTTTCCTACGAGGCTGACACAGATGATCAGACCCAAGAAGACCAGCTTAAAGTAGGCGGACACATCTGTGGCAGAGATTCCTCCACTGTTGCTGCTGCCATCCCTGCTGCTGCTGCTGCCGCCTCTTGCCAGTCCAGTCTGCGAGGCCAGAACAGCCAGCAAACTGCCGGGGCCATCGATGGTAAAGCTCTGGTTTGCCATTCTATCACCTTCCACCTGAGCCGACCTGGTTCGGGCCCTTTTATAAACACTACTGATCCTCCTACAGCCGTCGTCTCCCACGGCTCTCTCTCTCGTCTTTACAAGGCGAGGCCGTAAGGATCTTTTCTACATGACAGACTCATCTTTCCTCTTTGTCGACAACCTCCTCACCTGCAAACAGAGACACACATTTTTGAAGAGAGGAAAAACAAGATGTCTGACGTTCTAGCTAGCTCCAGAACAGCAACACTAACAGAAACAACACTCACATTTCACATCATTGATATAGAAGTGCTGTGTCGGGCAACACAGTGGAAATCTCAGCCTTCCTGTTTCTCTATGGCTGGGATCAGATCAGCAGCTCTACAGCATGCCAGCTCCTTGGCTCTCTCAGTAATTACCTTGCCCGTTGCTAAGATACAACAGCTCACATACTTTGTGCAAGTGTGGGTGTTTGAGTGAATGCATGGGGGTGTATGGGGGGATGGAGCAGACAGTACAACCAACACTGGGCATGTCCAACAAACAGAGATATTGTAAATGAGCAGAGAACATCTTATGCTTTGTCTCGGCTGCTTTGTTGCATCGGCGTGATAATCAGTCATGGAGCAGAGGGTGTGATTTGCACATAACGAATGTAAAAATATGAGCACGCAGCCATTTGATTTACACTACAGGCCTTGTACGAGTATTTAAGATGTGATTTTCAACACAGCAGGAAGAGTACTGGGATGTTTAGGCCATGATGTCTTTGCAAAGAAAATGACAACCAGTCTCATATGAAGAACGCATGATCAATAAAAACATGAACATTCAGTTTTTAACCCCCCCCCCCCCCCCTTTTAAAGGTGGTGATAAAACATAGCTGTGCTAGTATGGGTGGGCCTCGTCTATGTAGGCCATGAAACACAATGTGATTTGCTCTAACTGTAGCCTTATTTCTTCCTCTGCATAACAGCCCGAGCTCTGCCACCTTGACAAACATCATTTCACCTGATTAGATGGCTGCCATGTCAACTAGGCCTGAAACATGGACTTGAGTGCAAAAAAACCCCAGATGAACAGGTGTCAAAATCACCTCTGCTGTGTGTGTATGTGTGTGCGTGTTTGTGCGTGTGTGTGTGTGTTTGTGTGAGGAAAAGAGAGGAGGATGATAACCTACCTTTCATCGCCTCATTTTCTGCCCTTTTTTTTTTTTAGGGGGGAGCTGTTCGTCTCGCACGACAAAAACAATAAAACAGGATCCCAATCGCCTTGTTTCACCGCTTGCCAAATCGAGGGAAAAACACATAATAAAGCCTCATGCTCGTGCTGATGCTCTCGAGCTTAAACAACACCTGTTATGCATAAATCCATCGCGAGGAAATTAAGCAACATATAATAAACATAAGACGGTGGAGGCGACGTCCTAATAATCAACAGCTGATCAAACAAATCCAGGATGGGGAGGACTTGGCCATAATAAGCGACATGTATATAAAAAAAAATATCCACTGCCACCCTTTTACTGCTTCATACCGAGGGATGTGTTCATTTTGCTCTGTGTCTGAATATCATCCGACAAAACAGATTTTATGTTGCATCACGTCGAGGATGGATTTCCAGGAGGCTAGAAAACAGGCGCGATCAAAAACATGTTTTTCTTGTTCTTTGTACATACAAATCCAAATGATGTCAGATTTTCAATGCTTATAATAACCCACCCACAAAAGATAGACAGGGAAAAAAGATCGCGCATCCCCTAAATGAATCGTCTTGGCATGTATACTGGGCTAGTGGCATCAGAACAATTAGTCCGCACAGACAACAGCCTCAATACGTCTCTATATCCCATCTTTCAGTCAAAAAAAAACAAAAACAAAAAAAAAACAGGCTATGTATTTACCCTGAACTGCTAATATGCAGTCTTTGTTTTGCTGTCCTGCGAAGGTGGACTACATTTTAATAGTCCACAATAAAAAAAAAAGCCTCCATGTCAGAAGAACAAATGCATCTTTTCTGAGGCGGTTTGACAAATCCAGCGATGTCACGAGGAAATTCACATCGCCGACGCTTGTCGAAATCACGATTCAAGAAAAAGGGAAACGCGGAAAAAAAACAACAACAACAACGCGGCTGGATTAGGCGAATTATTCCTGAATAATCCCAATTATGGCTGCTTGCAAGGAGGCAGCTCGCACATTCGCGGAATCAGTCGGTTTTATTCGGAGAGATGGAGAGAGTCAGAGAGAGGGAGGGAGGAGGAGGAGGAGAGTCCGAGGGAGGGAGGGAGAGGCGGACCTGTGCAGTATTGTAGGCCATAACTTGAAAGTGATATTTTATTCTGGCCGTCTCTCTCCCTCTCTCTCGCTCTCTCTGGCTTCATGTGTTTTCTCCAGCTGTAAACAAATTTATACCCCTTAGGTCTCCATTATCCTCAGCTTGAGGAATTTTCTGCCCCAACCACCCAAAAAATAATAAAGAGCAGTCTAACAGGGCAGCAGCAAGGAATTATAGGGCCTTTAAAACAACAAAAATGAACACCCTGTATCAAAAATAAATGACTATTTTTATAACGGAAGTCTAAAACAAAAATAAACATATCCCCCCGACACACACAGTTTTTAATAATTATTTTTTATTCATGCTTATATGTGTCTGTTATTTCTAACAATTAACATTTAAATACTTTTATGTAATCAATTTTGCACTTGTATGTTTTGAAATTGTTAAATCATTGTTGTCCCATCATATTTCTTACCCTGCATTTGCTTATAGATGATTGTATTAAAAGGGGAGACCGGTGTTGATCTTCACAGAGTTTATAACTTTATAACCAAGAGGACGCTGTTTCATCCAGTTAATAATATCTGTTTTACTTGATTTCAACTTAATCCCATTTGGTCTGAGACTCAAAAGCAAAAATTAGGCGAGAAGATGCATTCAGTGGCCTATAATACAAATTCACTGCTTGTCACATTCTCATACATTTTGTTGCATTTAGTGTTTATTTGATGTCATATTTGTTTAAAGTAAATTTGGTGCATCCATTTTTTTTAAGGGTTTTTCCTCATGAAACGTTTTCCTGTGACAGATTTTGTAGAAGTTTTTTGGCTGGAGAAATGGACTTAACAGATGTCTCTCTTGGATAAACTTAAAGTGAAACAAACGCTCATAACTTTTAAAGTTGGACGAAAAGATGGAGATATCCAGATTAAAATAGTAAGCACTATGAAACACTGCCATCAAAGTTATTTCAGTAAAAGTTTCTTGTGATGACAGAGCTCTACTTGATCAAGCTACACTTGTGCTCAGATTGGAAGCAAATGAAGACAGAGTAAGAAATTACCTCCTAAAACTACTGTTGATGGCAATGATGTCACAACTCTCACACAACCTCTGTCGACATTGCAGCTTAACAAGGCTTTCTGCTGTGTATTTGATGTAAAAAAGACATTAATTATTTCAAAGGGAATGTCTGTTGCAGAATTCACACTGATTATCTTCCTTGGGTCAGTTTTAAGACTGCTTAAATTTTTAATACATTCAACACTCGAGCTATGTGACCATCACACAAATTAATCACTCCCACCCTTTTTCTTGCACAAGCCTTTGCAATCCAAGTGTGCTCTGATTAATAATGTTGTTTTAAGGCCTTACATGTAATCCATATAAATACCTGTCATGTGAGGAAGGATTTGGATTAAGCAGAAAAAAAATCATTCTTAAAGGTGTTCATGGTTAGAACATTTATGAAGATATTAGCCTTTCTTTAAAAAAAAAAAAAAAAAAAGCTGTGTCAGCTCATCATAAGGCATCCAAGGAGGTTTCCTAAGAATTGTCAGCTCTCAAACACTGATATTAGCTTACAATGGCCACTGAGTAATGCACTCTAGTATGACACCATGACTTCCATGCAATGCATGACCTTTGGCTCCAATCTGCAGATCAGGTTGCTCTCTGTGTGTTTCCACTTCAAGCAAAGCTGAGTGCGCTCCAGAGACAGTGGCGCTGAAGGCTCTGATGTTATTTTTGTGGTGTGTCAGTCAGTCCCCCTAAAATGCTCCTCTCCGCACTGCAGGGCCATTACTGTGTATGAAGCTGACATGCTCACATTAGTCTGGCAGAGTGGATGAAAAAGAACAAGACATCAACGAAGACACAGAGCTGTGCAGGGGATAAGACTGTTTTAATGGCAATACACTGCAAAAACGTTCATCACTTCAAACATGTCATTCAATGCCTCAGTCTTTGAGGTTGGCAAAGTACTGCTGTAAAATATTGCGATGCGCAACTACAAATGCATGGGCGTGTGTGCTAGATTGAACAGGAAGACTTTGCAATCATCAGATTCTCTGTGGCCATTTTCCTCTAACATTGTGCACAGATTGGGTAGATCAAAAGCTCATAAGATGCAGTCACATTTTGGCTTTGGGTTCGAAACTATATGAACTGAAGGAATCGGACAATAGTCTTCATTTCACTATTTCCTGAATTGATTGTGTGGTACCATTTAAATCAACATGTTAAATAGCCCAACAGCAAACTTTAGCATGCAGCAACTTCCAAGCTAATATTACCGTGAGCTGGGAGTAAGCTAAAAGCTAACACTAGCTTTTGATTCCTTTACACTATACGATAGCATAGGCGTCAATCATTAGTCAAATGAAGTGATAAAGAAGAGGTTAGATATTAACATAAGCTGTCTTACGAAAGACTACCTTTGGGTATCAAATACATTGTAAAAAAAGTGATGTTCATCTAATTTTTATTCAAAAGTATTGAAAGTGGCTGAACACTCAAACTGGCTGTAGTCGAACTGTAGATAATGGGCAGGGGCGGGTTAAGAACAATGGCCACTTAGAGACAATTGTCTCTAAGTGTAAGTCTAACAAGTTCAACAGTGTTTAGGAGGTTGAAATAAAGTTTTTTTATCTGTTTAAATTGTGACTTTGGAAATCCTTTTTTAGGTTATTATGGTTTTTAATTGCCAAGAAAATGTGTGTTGCCACTCTTGGGTTACAGAAAAGTAGATTAGTGGTGTTAAAAAGTGTAAATAAATCAGATTCTTGAGTTTGTGTGTGTCAGTGCCCGAGTTGCCCCAGTCAATAAAACCTGGACACGCCCCGTATAATGGTTCATTAAATATGTTCCAGTGTGTTTACACCTTTCCATTATATCAAACAACCCTTTCACAAGGTAATGTGAGCACTGACAAGTCAATAAATAAAGGTCATTAGACTTGTTGATTACGTAAAACCTTAAACACACCACCTCCTTTCTCCCCTGAAGTTATGTCACAGGAAAATGGCTTCTGTGTCAATATGGTAAATTGTATGTATTATATAATGTGCAAAAATGAGAATGCTGGTGTTTTTTAATTATCTCTTTAAAATATCACACTTCAGAGTTTTGTACTTTTGTCCACCCTCAGGCAGCAACTGTTTCATACTGACGTTTCATAGGCCTATACAGTACCTCATCAGGTTTTCTTCCTTTTAGGCATTAAGGTGAAATACTTCTTTTCCTTTTTGCATTTTGTAAACAAAACTTATTTTGTGTAATACGTCTCTTTATGGCAAGTTTTTTTTGCCCATGATTAAAGACATAAAAACACAAGGAATTCACAAGAGTTAAAATCATGGCAGTTTGGCCATAGACTGCAACCTCAGCATACAAAACAAACAAAAAAGAAAACAAAAACAAGTGATGAGATACATCACTATATTACTATCTCCACACAACAAAAAAAGACATTACAAACCACTTACAAGACATCTCAGTTCCTCAGTATTCTGCAGTGGAAATGGTCAAATAATTGATTTCTATTTTTTTTCTTTTTACACTTCTGCGACAGAATCAGTGAAAATATTTAATTTGGACTTTGCATTGACTCATTACTATGCCCAACATCGTCTATTTGATGAAAACGCACACACTAACACACAACCATAACAGCACAGCTGTGATTCTTTTTTTTCTTTTTTTTTTCTCGCTTATTTTGGCATCATGAAAAGGCACTTAACTTGAGAGCCGATCTCTGAGTGAGTGAACTGTGGTATTTTCACAAGCGGTACAAGACCAAAAATAGTCCAAAGAAGAGGAGGGCGCTGGGTTCCTGCAACACTATCAAAAGAGAAACAACTCCACTTAAAAAGACGATGGATGGCATCAGATTTGTGTAAACGTCAAACTCAGTCTGCTGCTTGAAAACCTCAGACAGCGTGTTTGGTGGATCCTCTAATAGCGTGTCAGGGGAAATCTGGGTTGTATCTTCCTTCTCTTCCCAGGCAGAGACTGAGTTTTGGCTCACCTCAGTGACACCTGCACTCACTGAGGGGTTCTCCATGAGTTCAGGTGGTGATGGAGCTCCACCTTCTGCTCCCAGACATGCCTGAGTCTCTGCCACAGCAGAGTAAAGTTTAGGTTTACTGACTTCTTGATGTGAAGCGGAGCAGCTGGAAACGTTTACTAATCCTGCAACAAGTTCACTCAATCCCACTGCAACCTCTCGCTCAAAAGGAGAGACACATTCAGCACAAAAATCAAGGCCAGAACGACTTTCTGAGCTGTTGTTCCACCTGTCCTCTCCTGTTGTTAGCCTCATATTCATCTCTGCAGTAGGTTGCAAACATGAGGCCTCTGATGGAGGGATTTCCTCTTTTTCTTCCTGGGAGCTGTCTGATCTCGGCCCTGACTCCTTTTGTGGAGAGGTCAGCTGAGCAGAGGGAATACTTTGCTGCTCAGACGTTTGTTCGCCTAATTCGAAGTTGAGTCCGGGTAAAGGCTGGGACTTATTTGGCTGGACTGATTCGCTGCCATAGAGGACAATGGACGAATTAGTTTGAGGCGTGGTTTCGGAAGACGCACAGGGGAATTGTTCACCTGGGGATACAGAGTGAGCTGACAGTGTGCCATCAACAGATGGAAGCTCCTGGTTGGGTAGGACAGTTGGACCAGATGGGTGAACTGCAATCTGTTAAAGTGAAACAGTGAGGCAACAGTGACAGCTAAGAGAGTTTAAAGAGAAAGTACAGAGATTTGTATTCTATACTAAAATTGCACACAGAGAGAAGAAAAGCATTTTGCTGCATACTGATGCTTTTCTGTGAGTTGGATCCCATGCTGAAACTGTAATAGTGAGGAAAATGCAAACAAAAAAAGGAACAGTATGAAAGGAGTGACTCACAACTTCTTTCAATTGTTGGCAAAAATGCAAATTTGAATGCTTCAACTTCCTTTTTGTTCGTGCAAAATTTTGCAATAACACAAAGTCCAAATTATAACGTTTTAAATAATTATTTTTATCTTAACATTTACATATTTCCACACACTGCACCATGCAGTCACTGTTATTGCTTTTGTATTCCAGGGGCTGGAAGTACTGCTGTCCCTAAAATAACCTAATTTTCATTTTAACATGAAAATAGCGAGAGATCTAGAGAAAGCTCCTCCTGCTTTGAGACTTCTTTGACAAACATCGAAGGACAAAGTGACATCATTTCAAAACAACAAAACCTATGAAAGACAGATAAAACACCCAGAGGAAAAAGTGCAAAAGCAAGACACATTTAACACAAATAACAGAAGGTGTAATGCAGAACACCAACATGAATCTTTGAATTAGCACCCTAACTTTCAGTCAACATAACGACAGGCAAAGGTGGAAATTGCAGCTACAAAGAGCCTGCTTGCGGTCATACCAGTAGCTCCTCTAATAATGCAGAGCTCTCATCCCCCACTGTGCCAATAAAGAACAATTCAGAGCTAAATGTGTTTTTTGTATCAGGCCGTAAACATCTTTATTGCTGATGTCACAATGGGTATTTTAGAATGGGTGTGTATGCGAGTGTGACTGCCGGTGCTTTTGAAGCCAGCCTCAAGTGGACACTCAAAGAACTACACTTGTATGCACTTCTGCACTGGCTTCCTTTTTCAAGACTGGAGCTTGCCTCAAGGTATGAGCCAGGCTTGCTCGTTGTCCTGTGTTCAATCATCACACGAAGCCAACTGTTTCATAGCTAAAGCCTGATATTTGGCACACAGATATGAGTGTTTTGAACAAGCTCCTACCTCTGGTGTTGAAAATTGAAGGCAATGCAGAAGTGCAATATCCTGCAGTTTGCCAAGTGGGTGCTTGTGGCTGGCTGCAGAAGCACCAAAAGTGACATACAAACCCATTCAAAAAGAGTTTTTACAGCAGAAATTACCGCATTTACAGCCTGGTTAAAAAAAAACAAGATTCACTCTGATGAGCAAATGTCTCTGATCCATTTTGATGTTGCGAAGGATAAGCATTATTCACAATAAAGCTTGCAGCTGACCTGATCGTGAGGTGGGTGGGATGTAATGCGCCTTAGCTTGTTTGGTTAACTGAAAGTTAGGGTGAGACAGCATTTCCACCAAGGCCACCATCAACGGGACTCAAATGCCCCCTGCAGACAGTAACAGCTGGGTGACGTCACTCAGGCTTTGTCCATTAATATTTAAAGCCTATGGTTTAGAATCTCCTTATCTGAATTAGTATTTCTACAAAAGTGTTACTTTTCCTTTAAAAATACAGTCCCCATTGCATATACATGATGGAGGTGATAATCATCACAACACAGTCAAGTCACCAGAGACGGAATGAGACATGATTACACATGAATGAATATCAGAGTTTGGAAAAACTGAATAGACATGAATGACATAGAACTGGACAACATCAAAAGGTGCAAAACATAAACTGCATGCATCATGTAAACATCAAGAAGCTGGCATACAGTGCTCAAGCTACAACGAAGAGAAACGAGACATTACCTAGGTTGATGCTGAAGCTTCAATGAGCTGTGAACAATATAAACAACCAAGCCAGTGATGATAAGCTTGAACAGATGAATACAAGAGTTTGTTATGTTTTATTAGACACATAACTCGCATAAATATAGCACTTCTCCTGCTTACCTGTTGTTGGAAAATGTGTCAACAACTGCATGCAAATCAAGATCATTTGAACATCATTAAAAAGTTACTGTCAGAATGTGTCGGCAGGGAAGTCAGTGTGAGGTTTGCAGGTTAGAGAAAGTTTACAAGGAACAAAAACCAAATGAGCCCTCCTGCTGATGAAGAGTTTATCTAAAGGCTAGATGTTTCTTTGTTTTATTATTATTTTACACTTACCTCAATGTCGATCTCCGGCTGTACTATGATTGGGCAGACAACTGTGGGTCTTTCAGATCCACTATTTGAGGTCCCTGCATCTTCTGCTGATGTCAAACAGACAAAAATACTGAGAGCCTGATGGGTGTGATTTGACTAAAAGCAATAACCTTGTTTATTTTTTTTCTTTCAGTGTGTAACATATGAAAGAGTAACTCAAGTTTTGAAAACAATTGTATCATATTCTTAAGGATATGATTAAACCTTCTTACATTTAAGAACAATCAAAATCATGTCTAAACCTACACTGTAGGTTTCATCATTCTGGAGCTGCCTCTTCTAACACTTAAGGTCAGCATACTTCGGGTGCAAGTTTTGCTGTCTTTTTAATCTACTTTTTACAGGAGCCTGCATTTATCAATAACAATATTTCTGGAATACAAACTTGTCAACTCTACATCCGTCACAATGTCACATTTTTCATATATTTTCACATTCATCATTTCTGTCTTAATTTTCTCAGGTAATAAATCAGATCTTTCACTTTAAAATCCTTCAAACTGTACCTTTTTCATGTTCTGCATTAAAGGGATCATCCATACTGAAAGAAAAGAAGACATATGGGTTAAAAGATAGAAAACACACTATTCCAAAGTATACTTCTTATAACAAACCAAAATGATGTGTCCAGGTTTTAAAAATGGGACCGTGCGCATAAAAAGTGCTTAAGAATCACAATTATTTTTAGATTATTTGCAAAATATGAGGCTAGATAGTCAAGATACTGTCAATTTATGCTACTGCTGTAAAACCCAATTCTCCAGTGAGTCAGAAACATTTGTGCTAAAGACCCCTGTTGGGCGTTAAGGGCATTGAAAACAGCTGAATAACACATCAGGGAAAGTAGACGTCAACTTAGACCCTGAGGATGACTGTTGTAATAAAAGCTAATGCACAAATAAAGCTAACTGAGAGATGAGGCACATTTTGTTGCACACTTGTGCAATGACAATAAAGTATTCTATTTATGTTTTAATGAGCTCAATTAGCCATTTTAACTTATCATGGCTCAGTATCTTTTGTAGCACACTTTGTAAGGTTCTGTTTTTGAGCTGCCAAACGAGATGAGCAGAGTGTTTATAGCCACAGGCCACAGCGATGACCCATCTCATTATACTGTTTGTTAAAATAGACAGCGAGCTGGGAAATTGCTGAATGAGTAAACTGTTGACTGAGGGAAAGGGTCACTCAAAAGAGCAAAGGCGATAAAAGCTGGCAGCAGTCAGGGCTAAATATTGAAGCTGATGTATCAAACATAATAATGACAGCAATTAAGTAGAAAAATTGGATATCTAGGATGAAATCATTTCTGGAATATCCCCAATGGCATATAATCCATTTCCTTGAAAACTCATCTCCAAAATAATAAAGTAGATATATTATCTGTAAGGTGGCACTCCTGTTGAAAAAGGATGGCGATGCAACATTGCCAAGAGCCGTGCAAAGGATGCCAAATGAAATACAGGTCAAGAGGTATAAAGAGCATGTGACAGGAGCTACACAAATAGAGTAGAAATAACCTGAAGAGATGTTCATACTCCTTCTGTTTGGTGTCTTTACAATAATATCAAGAGTGATATTTGAAATCTGAAAAAAGATCTGTCAAGAAATCTTTGAATTAGTGTTTGGGTTAATGACTTAAAGCCACCAAGTAGCTGCAAAATCAGTAAGCTTTTTCTACATTTTCCAAACCTTTTATTAATGCAAGCACAGTAAGCTACGCAATATTTCACCATGTTCACATAACAATTATTTCTCAAGTCATGCTCAGGGTGAAACTCAAATGTTTAAGTATTGCACTGTTGGGTTCTACTCTAGCACATGTGCCAAAGTGGTCAGCAAATTACAAAATAATAATTAAAAAACTAAGTAAGATTTGAAGTTAAAAAGAATTGAAAAAAAAAACCTTTAAAAACTCATCAGCTAACGTTAGCAACCTTTCCAAGCTAACAGTAGCTTACTAATACAGTATTGCTGTTAGCTAGCTAAAATTACTGGCTGGTTCAAATTCAACATACAAAATATAACTGGGAAGGTTCAGTTTGTCCAAGAAAGATTTTAAGTGTTATGTGGTTTTATAACGAGTTAAATGTTCTTCCTATGGTTTTTTGATGTTGAAATACTATTAGCAAGACAATGGTCAAATTATATTAGCTGTAGTAAATGTAGGCTAAACAAATGAAGACAGATCTAGATGGTTAATGCCGCTGATTTCGTTACATCAGCCTGAATCAAACCTCGTCTAACTGTCGGAAATAAGTTACCCAGTTTATGTAAAAAGATCATCAACTACCTCATAACTTAGAATGAAACAAAAAAAGTGCATTGTATCTAACTTTGTAATTTTGTACATTAACTTTGAACTAACGTCTTGACACTTCTTTTGTCGACTCTTTATCTCTGGTTAAATGTTTAATATAGCTCCACTGTTGTTCATTTAATGCTCTGTGTGCCCTTGAATTGCCCCCCGGGGACAAATAAAGTTTCTTGAATTGAATTGTATTTTCTGCACTGCTCTTAACTTAACTGCTTTGAGCTGCTATACCTTGTTAGAAGAACTTCAGTTAAACATTCACCAAACTAGCACTTCAAATAAGCAAACGAACCTGCTGTGTGTCTAAATGGTACCAACATAAGAAATACATTCAATCCCCCTGTTCAACAGTAACCTTTTCTTGACCCTGTTTGCCTTCATTTTAACATCAAATAGGTTAATGAGTGAACTTAGAGGTATGGCTACCAGATGAATCTCTAATGGTGGCTGTGGTTTCCTTAACTCTTAAGCTGTTCTGTTTCTGTTATGGCATAAGGGTCAGGTTTATGTTTCTTACTTTTGTGATTCCTCAGTATCTCTGGGGATCTTTCTTAAATCTTACTCTCTGGGATTATTTAAGAAATGAGAGGGCTTGTGTGTTGCTAACTACTGTAGACTAAAAAAAGAGGCCAATCTTTTCCATCTAAATCACTCTGCTCCCTTATGACTCTAGATAGAAAAGGTCAAAGGTAAACCTCATGTAGGGGAAACGCCAGGCCTGAAAATGACACCTGCCCTTTTGCCTATTTTAATCGCCTTCACACACCACTGGATGATCGGCATTCTGAAGGGGGTGTGTGTGTGTGCTCTCAATAGCTCTTTCTCTCTCCTTTGACAGAGTAAAAAGAAGACAGCAGAGTGTGATGAGGAAAACCTGACAAGCTGTATGAACATTTCCTTGGTAGCTAAGACTTCTGCTGTCATTGTGCAAGATGTTTGGTAACATCCTGCTTGACTTGACTTCTTACTATGAGCAGTAAGCAGGCAGAGTGACTGAATAAAGCTGTTGCACAAGCCCAATGTCTTGCACTTTTAATGCAGTCTTTTCTTCTGGTTTGCTGGCATATGAAGGCAGAAATGATTCTACGTTGAGTTCCGGTACCATTTTCCTTTGCTAATGATACCAAGTCTGAAACCCAGTCTCAAGAACTGCCAGACAAACACAATCTTCAGATACTGGTGTGACTGCTTTCTATTAGGGGTGTGATTTGATTGCTATTGTGGTTTGCCCAGGCTCAGTACACTAAATGAATCATTTCCAAAGAATTAGATCTTGGCAAATAGCCAGAAACAAGCTAAGCTTAATTCAACGGCAGCTCAGTTGCGCCCTCTTTCAATGTTAATTGATGATTTTTGGGAAATTGAAACTTCTCTTCCACTCCGTGGATTAGTTGCTATGGCAGCTTTAATATGTGTAAGTTGTGTTTTAGAGAAGAGGGGACAAAGATTGTGTGTGTGTATGTGTGTGTGTGTGTGTGTGTGTGTGTGTGTGTGGAGGTGAGCTAACCGCCTCAATGCTATTGTAATAGCGCATTGACCTTGCCAACACATGATACCAACATTTTAGATTCTATTGAAGTCATTTCTAATAATGTTGGCTTTGATTAGGAGGCTGGACACTAAGGCCATAAGCAAACTGACATTTTACCAATATCGAACAGTGGGAAAATCAATCTCAGATAGAGATTCAAGGAATGTAAAGCAGGCAGTGAATTAGATATTAAATAACTCATTTAACATTTAAAACACAAATTAAAGTTTCAAGTGATTTACCTGTGAGCTTTTGGAGGTTTCAGGATACCCCTTATGTGTTGCATGTCTCTGTTTGTGAGCGCTGAATCCTCTTCATAGGACAAGAGCAGGGTCACCACATAATTCATAGAGGAGTTATTAGCCCAGAAATCCCCTTCAGAGGTCTCATAGCGAACAACAAACTCAATGCGGGAGCCGTGTGTGATATAAGGTGGTGCAAAAGACAGCTTGAAGGAGAACTGATCAGTGTCCCCGTCATTGGATCCCTGGATGTACTCTGCTGGGTGATCAAAGTAAGTAGCCCAGTTGTCCATGGTTGATCTGATGTAAACTGCTTTGTGGAAGGAGATGTTCAGGACACGTATTACCCCACTAAAGGCAAGTGGCTCATTCTCCACTGGAGACACCTGCTTCACCTCCACTTTGTTAGTGTGCACAGCCTGCAGCAGGGCACTGTCGACTGGCGCGTTGAACCCTGGGTGCACAGAGTAGGTAGGTTCTCTCTCTGGCTTTCGATACTTGGCTTCCTCTTCCTCCCATCTTACACTATCCTCTTCATCACCCGAATCAAAGGCAACAAATTCCTTCACATCTACCAGATCCCCACCTGTTGTGTCCGCGAACGACACTCTTTTCCCTGCAGGCAGCGCCAGGTGAATCCGCATGTACTCGGCTGTCTCGTCATAGATTGAAGCACCTCGTTTTCTGGGCACCGGGGAACATCTTGGGATGAGACGGACATTCCCCACGTCGTCGTCTTCTTCATCATCCTCATCATCTTCCTCATCATGATTAACCACGCTGTCTACGTGGGACCTACTTTCTGCCGCGTCTGCCGACCGTCCCGTTTTAACCGTAGTAAAAAGTCCATCTTGGCTCGGTATGTTTAAAAAGGACATTTTTGCAGAGTGGTGCACACGTGGAGTATGTGCAATTAACAGAGCACATATGGCGTCTCCAAAAAAAAAACAACAACTACCAAATACTCATGTTTTGCGCAGCAGCAGCAGCCAGTGTGGATCCAGCGCTGCGCGTGCGTTGCGCACAGAACCTCTCCAGTAAACGTGTGGCGTTAAATGTCACCCATGGAAAAACATGTCTTTACTGCCAGCCCCTTGTGATAGTGTATCCCCCTGGTTTACATGACTTAAAGCATCGCAGTTCGGCTGCTGTAGTGAAAGCAGCAGAGGCTAATTTTAGCTCTGACCTACCGGGCTTTCCATGCTCCCAATTTGTCCTGTAGGTTGGTATAATCCTGCTTTTCCCCCCTCGCTCCTTTTGGTTGGGGCTGCCTATCACCCACTTCTGGAAATGTGATGTTATAGTGGGCTAATATCGGCCAAATACCAGGGTAACCAAAGTTTTATAGATTTGTAAATAGATACAGGAAACTACATTGGTTACAACTACCGCACACGTCATGAAATATACTGTAGCACCATTCACTGTTAATTCACATTTATTTCCGTGTTTGTAATTCCCAATAAAAAAAAAATCATTAATGTGTCCTTATTGCTGTGGAATGTAGGGTCCATTTCTGTATAAACCAGATTTTAAATAAACGTGAATTAAAGAAACGTGCAATGCAATTCACCCGGACGTTACGTCATTGTGATATGGTGTTTGTTGATATTAGTTGTATAAACCGAACCAAAAGATGTCCAAGTGGCAGGGGCTTAACAAAAAATAAATAAAAGGCACCATGCTGAGGAGGTGGGTCACCTTGTTGTGGTCTCTCTGGAGGAATGACACCTAGAGGGCAGTACACTTCATCATGTCCTCGTGGGAAGGTCACCCTGGAGGGCACAATGTTATATTTGCAATCTATCATGTTTATTCAATTCAATTCAATCAATTCAATTTATTCAATTCAAGGTTTAGCATTTAGGGCACCTTAAATGCAGTATATCAGTTTTGCACCTCTTGAAGGGCATTATGGGGCTAATGAACCCGAATGCAATCTCCAGCTAAACATAGCCAATAGACTTGTTGAAGGTCCTAATCTTATTGCCACAGAAATGTTCATATATAACAGGTGCATATGATGTAAACATGCAGTACACCTGTTTTAACAGTCTACTGCATGTTTACATCATATGCACCTGTTCACATGTCTGCTTTCATCTGATACATGCATGTCTTTTTACATCTCACGTCGACGCTGTCCTCTGTATCTAACTGTGACTTGTGTTTTTAACTTGTACTAACATCTAGACACTTTCCTCTCTGCTGTTCTTCGTATCTGTGATTGGATTCTAACCTGTACTAACACCCTGACACTTATTCTTCTTTTACACTTTATTCTTGTTGATTGATTAAATGTTTTTGTATAGTTGCACTGTCGTTATTTGCTGCTCTGTGTGCCCTGAATTGCCCCCCCCCCCCCCCCCCCCCGGGAAAAATAAAGTTTTTTGAATTTGAATTTGAATAACCTCAGCTTGATGTCTGTGCCCAAAGGCTTAACATTTGGTATTCGTGCCATGGACAGTATTGACACGTTTAAATCACCATTCATGCTATAGTAGGAACCTATGATGGAACTTAATTAGCATTAGGAAAAAGTTGTCATAATTGACAAACAGGGTCACTATAGACTGTATAGACCTGATTATTAAGCCATTGTGTAGAACTTTTACTATTGTTTAGTGTTTTAACTTATTTTTAAATTTGCTTTTGCGATTTTTGTGATGTTTTGATGAAAGGCATTTTACTGAACTTGATGTACCAGATGTGTTGGTCTGCCTTGGCTGTTATAAAAGTTCTATATGAATAAAGTTGACTTGACTTGATGTTTTAATTACATTTATGCTAAGAACAAAAATCTCCTGCTCCCGTCTAAGTGTTTAAATTATAGATAGATAGATTGACAGACAGACAGACAGACAGACATTGAAAAAATAAACATAATATAATAAACATATGTTTTATTATTTTCTCCTGAATTATACTATTCACTGTTTGTAATTATTATTTATTTTCTGTCTGTTTTTTTTGTAAGTTCACTTTTTTTTGTTACATGTTCGAAATAAATAAACAAATCAAATCCCGAGGGGAATCCTTCAATTAATACGTCTTACATTCTTGTTTAAATGTGTCCGGACTGGTCCAGACTCATTTTGAGTCCAGCCTGGGTGACAACCCCTAATTCTGATCCATATGTGAAATTAAACACATATTTTTAGATTGGCCTCTTTCTGTAAATAAAAAAACATAAAATATATCTATTTATCTTACGTTCAGACAGTAGCCTACTTATTGGCGTTAGATTATTTCGTGACAACCTTCACTATGCGCAGTTACACCACTGCTACAACGGGATTACCAAGTAAACACACCCTTGTCGGTGATTGGCGGAAAAATTTTAGCGCGGCGTGCCGTAGCCAATCAGAGGATTGTTTTTCTGTCACGTCGGTGCACGGATGGTAAGCTAACGGATAATGCAAAGTTAAACTAAAACAAATAACGCGGATTGATTCTTAAAGGCCGTGTAGCACGGGAGGGTTTGATTATTTGGACCGAGTCGTTCTTGCTGGACTTTTATCCGTGGACATGCGGGGTGGCCATCGCCGCAAAACAGGCACACATTGGGTAATGCAAGCTAACCAACATTAGCAACAGCCTGCTAATTTTTAACGTACCCGAAAGGCCGCGAAGAAATACAAGAGCTGCTTCCTGTTCTGGCTTCATCGAGAATGTAGGTTACATCACGACCCGAGTAACACATTTCTGATCTAAGTGGCTCGTTCAGTGGATTAATCTATTGCGTTTAAGTTTGATTCGTTGAGTTTTGCAGGCTACCTAGCGTGTTAGCTCTTTGGCTAGCTGGCTAGCATGAGTGAACTGACGGGCTGCACACAGTCCGCTGACTCTGCATCGAGGAAACGGTGTCCATCACCCGGCCAAGATGAAGGGAGCACGATTCCCAGCAAGTCGTCAAAAGTGAGCGACGCACGAGACGAGGCGCGGGTGAGTTCCGAAACTTGCAAAAACAGTGAGGCTGAGAGTAAAGAAACAGCTGGAAGCCAGCCGAAAGATAGAGAGAAAGAACCAGCCGCTGTGCAAAAGGATCAGAGTTCAGACGGTGCAAATGGCACCAATTCACTGCCTGTCAACAACTCCAGCACAGACGAACACGCTGCCAACAACTCAGAAAAGCCAGAATCATCAGATGCACCGGGGGCTGCTGATGGAAAGACAGAACCATCAAAGTCCTCAATTCCTCTGGACCAGTCCGACTCAGCAGCCATAGCAGCTGCTGAAGCACTTGCCAGTCTCACAGGAGGAGATGGAGAGGACAGTCGAGAGACTCCTTGCTCATCTGAGAAGGTTAAGCAAGTGAAACAGGGGAGCAAATTCAAACAGCGTGGGGGCCACCAGTCCTCGAGAGTGGGCTCTAGGACACAGGCGGCTGCTGCAGACAGCTCCACATCTGTGCATAGTACTGACAGGGAAGATGCAGATGATATGCAAGAAGCGGAGGAAGGTGATGAATCAATATCGGGATCTTCTTCCACCCCGAGCTCCTCTTTCCCATCAGACAATGAGGACAATGATGATGGGGAGTGTGCCATTGTGTCGGTGAAGATGGCCCCAGAGATGAGGCAGTCTGTGGCTCTCCTGGCACAGGTGCAGATGAGACTGGAAGCGCTTGAGAAAAAAGGCGCCCGGCTTCACCAAAAGCTGGAGTTGAAGATCAGTCGTCAGCGGCGCCCACAGTTGGATCAGCGAAGCTCCATTATGAAAACGATCCCTGGCTTCTGGGTGACAGCTGTATCCTTAACAACGAAAACAAAAAATCCCCTATCCTTTCTCCATTCATATGTTGACGAATTATACCAAGCCTGTTTTTTTCTTAACCCTGATGTGTAAGCTGTTGAACCATCCACATCTTTCAGCACACATTGATGAGACTGATGAAGACGCTCTCAGCTACATGACTGATCTTGAGGTAAAAAGTGTTGGTGTCTTCTTTCTATGACTGGCCTTTTATTTGTATTTCCCCTTCAGCAAAGTGAAGACAATTTTGCTGATTTCTCTTTCAGATCGAGTCATTCAAGAATAACAAACTGGGCTACAGGATCCGCTTCCACTTTAGACGAAACCCATACTTCCAGAACAACATCATCATGAAGGAGCTTCACCTCGGGATGGGAGGTAAAACATAAACATGGCTGTTCTTCAAGACAAAAAAAGTTTTATTTTGTGTTTATTGTTACCCCATAATTATTTAGAGGACAAACATATTTTATTTTAATTTTTTTACATAAAATTGGCAAGATATTTGAATCATCCTGGGTTATTTTTTCATTTTGGAAAATAGAGACAAATAGCAACACATTGTCTGACACAGTGGCCCAAAAGGGACGAGTGCAAAGCCAAAGAACAGAACACAGAGTTCAACAAGCTCGTCAACCTCACACCCACAGTGAGCAAACACGGCAGCCGGGCAGTTTATGCAACGATAAAGTGATGATAAGGCTCCTGTTGTTCCCTCTGTGTGTCCAAATGAATGATGATTTCACTCGACTCACACGACGCGCCGTCATAACCAAACATAAAGGTTACTAATGTAAGGACTGTTGCACAACATGTAGATGAGCAAAAAACATAGTTAATGTAATAGTTGTTCTTGTCTTTACTTGTGAAATGGTTCATGAGCTCTTACTGACGCGACATGACTTCCTGAGATCATGAATTGATTGTAGATTGAAGTTCATCTCTGATCTTGGAGCTGAGAATGACGTCACACCTGAGTTGGCCTCGTTCCAGTTTCAAGTCGGAAAAGCAACATGGACGCCTACAGGAGTTTCTTTGTTTTATTAACTACTACCAGACGATAACAACACCCTATGTGACAGTTTGTGTGTGAAAATAAAATGGCAACACCTCCATAGAGAGAATAGCACGATACCATCGGTGTGACTGATGAAATCACACTTAAAGAGGAACAAATGGCGAATCTCCGCCGCCACGATTGATGCAAACAGCAGCCATGTTGGATTTTAACTCCTGCTGCTGATTTTTCTCAGAGTTTCCGAGTCGGAGTTCCGACCTGTTGAATTCCAGTTGACACTTCACAGCGTCAGCCTGCATGTGTTAAACGGTCTTGGTTACCTTGTGATCCTGACTGATCTTGTTCGCAGGATCTCCCATGTCCTTCTCCAATCCGATCCTCTGGCATCGTGGGCACAACCTGACGGCCCACAGTGAACCCAGGAAGTCGTCACACGGTGTTTACCAGACCTTTTTCAGCTGGTTTGGTGACCATAGCAACCCAGGACAAGATGATGTAGCACAGGTACGGCGTACAGTTTCAGGCTTTTACAGAGGGACACAGACATGTACAGTTAAGCATGCTATTCACAACCCCATCTTGGGGGATTTATCACAACCATAAAAGTGGCCAACCTGCATCAACTTTTCAGTTTTTAAAATGTTATCTGACTTGAAACATTTCTTGCTATCTCTACGTGCCATTGTGTGATATAAAACAGGATTTAACTGACAATGTTTAGCAAACACTCATTTTGCTCTTTGTCGCTTTATGATGTCTAATTTGATTTGAAGGATTCATCAGCACTCGGCCTTCATTAATAAGCTCTTCATTGTACTCGGCCCTTTGTTAGCAGGACTGTGTATGATGTTAATACATCATACACATCTTATTTGAAATCTGTTGAAATGACCTCCGTTCTTGTGTTTAGATTCTTAAGGACGACCTGTTCAGAGACCCTCTGAGATACTACCTCACTCCACTGTGGGAACCGAGGGAGAACGGCAGGTAAAACATTTGTGTGTTCACCGTGAGGTCGTTGGAATTCTTTTAACCCGGAGCTTCGACAAAAAGAGAGAGAGCAATGTAGTCCGTTCATATTCATAGGATGGCAAATCCTGACGTTCATTTAAAAAAGAAACGTCCCAATATCGGATGCTTAGGAATAATATTTTTGTTGCCATGGTATCAAACAAGGTAATTATATCAATTGATTTTTACTAGTACTGTGTGGTAGTTTAAAAACTGCTATAGAGACGACACTGGTTCACAGACAATTACAGTGTAATATGTAGACAGTGGGTGAACTAGTTATTAAGCTATACATATATTTCCAGCATCAGACCTTTAAAATTATAGGTCATGTTTAAAACAATGTCACAGTTTCCTGATGTTTTTTTTTTTTTCCTTCTGGTAAGACCAGGTGGGGTGCAGACGGGAGGAGTGAGTGTTAACACGTAACCTGTTTGTGCGTATTTGTCCTCTAGTGGTGGCAGCGGGGCCAGAGCAGCTGACAACGGTAATGGGGATGACTGTGTCGTGATCTCTGACTCGGACGAGGAGCCCGGTGAGGACGCTAGGGAGGCTGAACAAGGTCACAGTCGGAAGGAGGAGGAGGAGGAAGAGGAGGATGAAGAAGAAGAGGCGGCGGAGGGAGAACAAGAAGAAGAAGAGGAGGAGGAGGAGAGAGGGCCAAGCGCTGGTGAGTTAGAAAGTAAAACTCAACAATACAGGTAAAACCCGACTGGTCCACACAGCGGCTGTGAGCACAGCTACACTTCCCCACTTCACAGATTGAATCAGTCTTGATGATGAGATACATTCATGCGTTTTTTCTTTTATGTTGTTTGGAAAGCCACATTATTTTCTTTTTGTTGTTGCTGATATTCTGAGGGCAAGCGCTTGTAAGCTTCCAAGTTCACTAGGTTGTGTTGTAGCTGAAATAGGAATGTGTGGGTAATGCAGCCTAAACTGAATAGACAGGAAATATGTTCCCCTCAGATGAGAGCCCAGAGGAGGGCGAAGACGATGATGCTGGAGAAATTGTGATCGACGGTAAGACATCACTCTTAACAGCAGTGCGACAAATGTATCATTTGAAAATGAACAATAGATTTAGGAGCTCTGGGGATGAAAGTCCATCTTGGGTTTTTTTTTTCTTAAACTCTTTGTCAGACTTTATTTTACGAACGTACTTGACGGACTTATCAAAGAGTGTCCGGTGCAGTCAAGGGTGATATTTTTCTATAAGCGCGGGTCCCTTGAAATCTTAACCTGTTTTTGTCCAATAGGCTCTGATGACAGTGAACAGGACGAAGAGGAGGAGGCCTGAGAAGAGGAAGAGGAGGTGTGTTGGACCAGAGACCAGGAGGATAAAAAGGACGCCTGGTGTGGAAGAGACCCAGAGCAATTAATTGTCATTTTTATGCACAGAATATATCTATTCTTTTTTTTGTTTTTTGTTGTTTTATACCTAAAATAGGTAGAAACCATTTTCAATCAGGGTTAACTGTAATAATAAAGCCAAGGCAGCATGTTTTCCCCTCTATTTTATACAGTCAGTGCTGTGTATTCTGATGTCCTCTGATTAACTCTTTTGCAAATTGTCGTTTTCTTAATCTGTTCTTAGGCATGTTGTGCCTGTCTATTCATTCAAGTAGTGTTCCTCGGACGATGCGGAACACACTGCAAAGGCTACACACATGCACACACACACACACACACACACATGCACACACGGTGGGGAGAATTGGTGAGGGATTGTGGCTCTTTTGAGGTGTAATAAATGTTCTACAAACAGAACAAAAACATGCAGAAAGTGGCATTAATAGCGGTCATTTTCAAGACAATTGCTTTTGTCTGCTATGAGAATCGACATGAAAAGATGAGCAATGTCAGAAGTTAAATTGAAAAAATGATGACCGTACATTTCAGATGCACTGAGCACTGAACCAAAATTAGCTCTCAGGGATGATCATGGTGGGAGTTTGAACGGACATGACTGATTTTTTCGCACATTCACACTCTCTGGTTGTTGTCGGCTGTGTATAAGGAAACGTGTACTCTACTGTAGTAATAGGACCAGATATTGTTTAAATATGCTATCTGTGTTCTCCTCTTTAACTCTCCCTGTTCAGTCTTCTCACACACAACTCCCCGACCCTTCTTCACCATCTGTGATCTCTAAATCACTGCGTACTTTGACCAATGTGTCCGTGGATTCCTTTCCCTTTTTTATTTGTAACATGCCCCTCCAATAAGTAGTTTTGTATTCTTCGCCTCCGGATTTTAACTTAATTTGATCTGCTTTCTGAAACATTGACAATTAGACTTAATGTCATGTGTTTTTAAGATTTGTTGTGTTATTTCTTTTTAAAAAGACTGTATTTATTACGTTGCTTTTTTTTTCTACATGTCCACATTATGGCATGCCTGTGAGCATGCACTGTAAGACAGGACGATTACATTAAGACTTTTGTTCTGTACAGTGTCAGTAAATGTTTAACACACACCAACACCTCGAGGTGCACTGTAACTAAACTCTAGTATTTGTATTTGCTTCCTTTTCTTAGCAGATCCCTGTAAATAATATTTCACCTCTGTCTTTTGGATGAGACAATTACACACGTTTCATGGATCAATTTATCAAATAATCTGGACTTTTTCATAAACATGATCAGAAAGGTATATTTTGTGTGCTGTGTTTTATAGGACACTGTAGTTTAAGGATACCTTCTTGTTTGTTGCTTTGGTTTGATTTTGTTTGCTTAAAGATAAATGTCTACCTTTTGACTCGACCTAATAAAATAGGCAGTTGTTTCACTTTGTTGTCTGTTGTGCTTTACATAAAAGACTTACACCATTATTATTATTCTCTTTTTAGAGAACATTAGAAAACTAGTTTCACAAAGGCAGCAAAGTAATCAAACACTTCATAACATTTACAGAGTTTTAAGAAGAGCAGGTATCAGGAGTTAGGACCTTTTATAAAGTTATTGATTCAAATGTTTTTGTCATGACCGGCTCAAAGGCCATGGCAAATAAAGGGAGGGACACAAATATAATAAAACTGATTCATTTAATAAACTTATAAATGAAATTGCAAATGAGATTAGGTTTGGATGTCAGTAAAAAGAAAGAAAAGTGTAGTGTGCATGTGTTGGTTTTTAACGTGCATAAACGTTATTGTTGGTGGAAATCAAGTCATTGAGAGACAGAAATTACAAACATAAAAAACAGAACCTGAGGACATGCATTAGTGAAGAGCTGCTACACAGGGAGCACACCAGAGCTGCCTTGCTCAATGGCACCATGGCAGTATTTGGGAAGTGCCCTGGCACCTTTTTCGTTATTAGGCGTTCTAAGAATTGGATTAAAATGTTGTGTTAACATTTCTTATTCGTGTTGATGCTTAAATACTGGCATCAAAGTACTCTACGATCACGGTGTTCACTCATAAAGAAAATGAAAACAGTGTTTGAAGAACTCTGACAATAATCTGAGTCACACCAGACTAACCTCCATATTTTGATCCACGACAGGACTTGAACCGGTGACCAAACCCAAGTCCCTGCAGACTGAGCTACTGCCACCCATGGATGGAGAAGAAAAACTAAGTAACCAAACAATGTGTGATCTGAGTAAGGTGGCAGCCTTTGTAATGACTGAGCATTGGGCCCAGATACACCACACACTACCAAAATGTAAAGATGGAATAACCTAACAGGCCAGAAGGCCGTCACAGATGTTTTTTTAACTGTGTTTCTGGTACCTGTGAATTAAAAGAACCACAAGATGGCAGTGTGAATCAGATAATTGTCCGAGCCTTCAAACAAGGTGTTCATTTTCTTTATAAGTGAACACCGTAACCATAGAGTACTTTGAAGTCGCTATTTAAGCATTAACATGGACAAGAATAAGAAATAATGACACCATATTTCAGCTCCAGTGTCTCCGATTCTTAGAACTCCCAATAACAAAACAGACAAGTGTGACTCGCTGACGTAAAAGTCACACCTCTGTCATGCTCAGCTGCAACTTTAACAAATCAAAGAGGACTCACTGAGCTACAGCTGTTCTTTAATCTATTCCGTCTTTGATATGACGCCAGCCTGTGATATCTGACATTTTGAATGTAGCACTGCAAATAGCTCCAGGCAAGACATTTTTGGACAGGCCCAGACAAAGGAACGGCAGCGGTGTTGCAATGGTACACTTAAACCCTTGATTCCACTTTTAATGCACAGCTATAAATATTCCACCAGCAAAAACCTGTCGTGCTGTAGGCCCAGCAGCACCCAGGGTATGCAGTCTAGGATGGGCATATACTATTAATACTGGTGATGCTAAGGCGTTCTACCCCACGAAATGCTCCCACGTGAAACGCAGCATTTGTCTCCTCTTTGAAGCAGCTTTATTCAGGGGAGCACAACATGTTTTTATGACTATGAATTAATAATGGGCTTGGTTCCTACAATATTGATCATGACAAACTAAGTACAGATTGCTGGGACAACAAAGCCGTCCTCGGGCTGCTTTGTGGTCTGCGGGTTGTCTGTGAAGTCTTTGTTATGTGTGGGGAGGCAGAGGCCTAAAAGGATTCCCCAATGTAAACTACACTCCCCTGGTTTAAGCCTGTGTTGCTACTGTATACAAATCATCTTGTCGTGCTGCTTCATGCTCTCGCCTCTCAGAAACTGCTCCGTGAAAGGAATCTGCTCCTCTTAAGGATTCACTGTCAAGTGAAAAATGGAAAGGTAACACACAGCAGCTTATTCTTTATCTCTGATTGATGTCATGAATTATATTTTCTCCTGTAAGGTGGAACATTAAAAGAGCTTGTGCTGTTCTCTGGGGCAAATCTACGATGGATAATGTGATAGGTTGAGGTGGGACACCTGAATACTAACTACCCGTATGTAGAGACGTGGCACAACTATTTGGGGGACAAGGGCCACAAATTCTCAATTCCCACCGTGACAGGCTATCCATCTTGATACTAGTTACACATTGCTGTTAAAATAAACTAATTTAGCATGTTTAATATACTTAACTTATTGTTCGGATGTAATGCTGAGCTCAGTTAAATCAATGGCCTCTACCATTAAGGAAGATTTGGATGCAATTAAACAATTTTACAGCTTGCTAACAGACTTTCTTAGTATATTGAGAACACGCTCAATTGTTTTAATAAAGCTGTTTTTCATTATGTCCCCCCGAAATAAACAAAACAAAAAAAAGGCACCTTGTAGAATTATCTCCAGCCAAGGCATTAGTGGTGTTTGGAGATCTTGAAGGCTGGGGATCAAGTTCATTTGGTGGTTTATCTGTAGACAAGCCAGCCTGAGTGTATGGGCTTGCAAGCTTCCTTATAAAACCTTGCATTCTTTTATGCACCTCCATGCGTGCATGCGTTTTTCGCAGAAGCTTCACGTCACTTAGATATTCCCAGGTTCTCAACATTACAGTGCACCTATGCGTGATTGTCTGCTTGTCAGCTAATCAAGATAAAGCGTAGCATTTGAACTGTGCAGAGGTGAAAACAGAGCGAATAGACTGAGTATGATTGAGGGGAAATGGATGAGTGCTGTGATAAGCGGAGCTGCCTGGGCCCTGACAGATACACACAGCAGATGGATGACTCTTATCTGGGAGATCACAGAGTGCATACTCACGCCTAGGCCCAGTTACACATAGCTACCATCACACCAGACAGATGAATAGGCCTACCCCCCACCAATCACATTGCACATACAGTACACACATGGGTGCATGCGCACACCTACACAGAAACACACAACCACTTGATAGAGTGAAGAGATTGCAGCGCTTGCTTTACCTTCATGACTTTGACATTGAAATTCACCTGGAGTCCGGTGTCCCAAGGATGTGCTCAGAGGCAGGAGAAAGGAAGGGTGTGGAGGGAGATAAGAGAAATCGTTTTTATTCTAATTGAAGCAGCAGAGCATGTGCATCAGTGTGTTGTGTTGTGTTTCGTGCATCAGTGTATGTATGTGTGTATATCCTATGTCTGTCAACAAAACAAATTCACATGTATGTTGGTAGACAATTTTTACTTCCAAAAGATAGTGCCTGCACTCTGTTTCAGTTTTTCAATTGAAGCTTCAGCTTGAACATGCGTCTGTGTCTGTCTGTGTGTGTGTGTGTGTGTGTGTGTGTGTGTGTCTGTGTTTGTGTGTGATGGTGCTAAAGACAAAACACAACTTTTTTTTTAATTTAGGACACTTAACCCTGAACCACTATGACTAAAGGCTTTGCAAAACTGCTTGCAAATGTTTCTGTTAAGACACAGTGATTACACTTTCGCTCATCCGCTTCACATCCTTGCTGTTCTCCTTTTTAAGTAACCCTACCTCCATCCATACCTTCCTCCCTTTCACACACTCATTATTTGGAAGGAGCTCTTCTTCGACAGCTGTTGATTCTCCCAGCTGCATTTTATAGCAAGGGAGAGTGCCAGTCTTGTCTTCAAGGCAGATGGTGGCTGGCTGGCCTGCTGGACACGTGGCATGTTGGATGACTCCAGACGGTGCTCCATCTCAGGGAGGCTTCAGCTACAGTATTCCTGTATGTCTGTAAAAGAAACTGCAATCACCTCACGTTTAATATGGTGAGAGTGAGGCAGGCGAGCTGTGTCTGGAATGTGTGCCACGTACGCGCCCTTCACGTCGAAGATGTTTTCAAAAGTAGCTCTCCTTTGATAATCACTGGTGTGTGAAGTGCATGCATGTCACCCACACACACACCTGTTCCCTTTGTGCTTATCTTGCATTTTCATGTTTACATTTTTTCATGACCTGTAAGATAATAATTAGAAGGCTTATGTGAGAGGTGTTCTGGTTGTAAATAGAGAAAATAATCCTGGAGAATAATTCTACCCTTATTTTCTCCTCCCTACAATTTCCCCTCAGGGTCAAGGTAGTCTATCCCAGCATGCAATGGTGACGCCCAGGACAAGATTTTCTAAAACAGGCATGTTCAAACACTCTTCAATTCATCAATAAAACTCTTAGACTATCAGCAGGTCAAATAATGGGTTGTTTTTCCTCAAGGGGACAATCCTCTGCCACTAGAATTGTCATGATTGATGTGTCTGAGGGCCAGGGATTTATCCAGAGCCCTTGCTTGGCCTACAGGGATAAATGTCTACCTCCCATTTCACGTTACCTATCCATTAGACGAGGAGATCTTACTGACAGTGCTTTTTGTGGAGCGGAAAAAACAGACTCAGTGTTTATTTTTTAATCCAACACTATCTGTCTCCAAATCCATCCATCATGTTGGAGGCCTGTTTGGACGCACATTTCCTGCTCCACATGCTCATATACACAGAAGCAAAAAATACCCATTTCACAGATGAAAGTAGCGCTTTTGCTATCTCGTTAGCAAGGTTAGGCAGTGTTGGGTGCATGCTAGTCAGATAAGGACCACAGGATGGTATAGAAAAAGAGAGAGCGAGAGATAAAGAGATATGCTACAGATGACGTTAAGAGGTGTTTTATGAAGCAATAAGCTTGTAAGCCAGTGTCCATGGCCAAAGTTAAGTGCACAAGGAAACCTGAACTCGGACACACTTTTGACTCATTTCCTTAGCTGGAAACCGATAAATGCCTCCTGTGGGGCAGGAAACAAAGACTCCCTCCTGGACACATCATCTTTACACAGCGACGCCTGTATCACAGCTGGCTAATACCCAACTTGAGATAAGGTCACAGCTTACGCACTCAATGACTCAACCAGAAAATGTTGAAACAGCTGAGATTTTAAAAAAATCTATTTTACTTCAAAATGACCCTGATACCTTCATTGGCCCACACTGAAACCCTTACAACTATAGACGAGGTTAAATGGTTTACTTCTACTGAGCCACAATCTTAGATAGCAAGGTTACAGCAAATTTCTCCGCCTAAAGTTTATTTAAGCGAGCTGATGTTTAAACACGCTAGGCTAATGCTAGGTATTAAGTGTGCAAGTCATGTTCTCATCATGTTTTTAGCAGGAAGTTTTCTTTAAGTTCCCAGAATCAGGATAATGTTCTTGAAAACATAATCACTACCATTTACAGCTGCAGTAGCCTATAAGGATTCAATTTAGACAGTTGTTATTAGGCTACAGATAGAAAACATCCATATTGTTGGTTAGAAAACGTTGTTTGCTAACACTTTATAGCGTCACTCCTGCATCAGATTAGCTGTTTTTGTCAGACAATTTTTTTGAATAAAGCAGTTAATTTTGGGGTGGATAAGGTAGGCCTACATTAACTGGCTATTTAGCCTACTTTATAACAAAAAATAAAAGTTAAATATTTGCTACTGATAATGGTAGCGAAGCAGCTTTAAAATAATCACATGTCTGTGAGTGTTGTCAACCTCTATGACCTTTTACACACTGACACACCACATTGCCTCATGTGTTTAAATCCTATTTTATTGTCAGGCTGAGAATACATTCACCCTCTCTAATTTTTTTGTGTCTTTAGTGCCCCACACTGCGTCACACCTCACAACAAAGCCAGTAACGATGAGCTCTGAAAGCTGTTTTCATTTCAAGCTCAAGGCTCTTGTGAACAGGATGGATGTCCTTTACGTCGAGTCCTCCCCCCCTTCACGTTGCTTTGTCACTGTTGTCATGAGTGCTTGAGCCAGCAGGAGAGGAATCCCAGGAATCTTTTTTCGGCTGACCTGGCTCTCATGGTGACACTGTCCGAGTGGCAGCACCGGCTCCTCTTTAATAGTGTATTCAAGTCTCTGCATCATGTATAAGAATAGACTGTGGCCCTCCAGTGCATGAGAAAAGCATTCAACAACCTAGTCGCTCTATGTAGGCTACATCACCATTAAATCAACAAATCTGCTTAAATATACTTTTCCAACTAGTTAATACAACATTTTTTTTCCTGATACTAGCTGAATGTGTACTGACCAGCAGTGACAGGGTTAATCATACCCATATGGTGTACCAAGAGGTTTGGTTGAATGCTGCTGTGGGCCAACAGGAGTGGGAAGGCTGGGTGGGGGCAGAACAGAAGGGAGAGGACAGCAGGGCAGACTCTCTCTCTCAACACCTGCACCTGGTCACTTGATTCCCACTCAAACCCAAGGATCCGCGGACCAACATCTTTTCTCACATCCGTCATATGACTGCTCCAAATCCAGGCGTAAACTTTTGGAAATAGTGGAATACGTGTTCAAGGACCAGTGGTGTGTTTTTTTATTTTTCACGGAAGAAACTCGGTCGGTTTACAGCCACTTATTAGGTTTGCTTTTTTTTTTCTTTCTCTCCAAGGGAATTTTTCAAAGCGATCGGATTGTTTTAAGCCTGCGCAGAGCTGCTCCGGCTCTTACTGAAGGAGATTCTTTTTAACCCAGCTCCGACGCACCAAACACGGGGAATGCAGCGCTAACATCCAGCAAGTTTTTGGGATCCCAAACGCGTATCAAGCAAGTCTTAACTCAAAGGTAAGACATTCAACTTATCTCTGGTTTAACTTTTAACTTAAGGGTCGGTTACTCTGTCACTCTTTGTGCTATTTAACCGGAGTCCTCCACACATTTGTTCCGTTCCTATTTCGGGATGTTGAGTTCACAGGTAAGTGCGCACTCGCCCGCGGTTAAGAGAACTAGGTTTAGATGTCCTATAATTATTTTTCCTCTAAAGGGACACCATGTGTTTTTACAGCTGAACTTTAATCTGATCTGACGTTGCCACCCAACACAGAAAACCAGCATTCATAGAAATAAGTATAGCCCCCAATCGGACCATGATACATGGAGCCCTGCAGGCATGTTCTTATGCTATAGTTCCTGATTTATTTATTTATTTTGTTATAATTTAGGACTACTTAAAAGGATCTCATACTAATAGCCTATAGTGTGAGAGTATGAATGTTAATAATTCTGAGACATGTTGCCCAGTTGCTGTACCATTTTAAAATAAAACACCATATTCAAATAGGAAATGAAAATGCTTCTGAGCTGTTCATTAGTAATTGTTACTCTGATTAGTTGATGTTTATGGTGTCACTATTTATTCATTCATGCATACAAATAGCCTACTTGCTTCAATTTAATTTCTAGATGACCAAGGGCTGTTGTAATTGGTGATGATTTCTTTTGTTGAGAAATACTTGGTACTAAAGATGTGTGTCTCCTTAGTCTTTTTTTGGGACCTTATGCTGCCTTGGTATAGTTTTTCACATGTAGGCCTATATCTTTTGTTTAAGAAATTAAATAGTTTCACTTGGTTACAGCTAAATTACAGACAATGCTAAAAAAACAAATGCAGCTGCCTCATAGCAGGTGATCACAATGTGCATAATATAAAATTAAAGGGTGGAAAGACATCCAAATAGTGATAGACTTCAGCATTGTCATTGACCAATAGTCCTATCCTCTTAAACCGTTCAAATTGATTTCCCTTTTACTGATCAACAGATATCAGCAGTGAACATACAGAATTCGATAGGAGAAATTGAGATCAAGCTCCCCTGGTGAGCAGATATGGCAACTGTGTGATTATGCCAGGAAGCCTGCAAGGCGTTCCCCTTGGCTTCTGTTTTCAATTTCTAGACGTTCAGGCATGCCAGTCATTTCACTTTCATCCCAATGTTCATATTTTTCGAGGAAACATATTTTTCATATAATGCGGTGCACATAAATCCTTGCCTTTATTGAGAAATATAATGAAATCATTTTGTGAAATCTCTCACTTGTTTTTCTGCATGAATGCCTCTCCCTAAAAGCCCTCATTTTTCCAGGCTTGTACCTTATGCCACCAGAGGCCGAAGCTACATGGATGCCATGAGAAAAAAAAGAGAAAGCCCGCGGGATGGCTTACAGCCCGAGCAAAGCACACCTTGAGGGAGACAATTTAATGGATGTTGTGGACTCAGCTTTTAGTATTCATAATTTATATGGGATCCTCTCCAGCAAAGTGCAGATGCATAATGAATGCTTGAGTTAAGGTCTAACAGTTAGGCCACGTTTCAACACCCCTAAACTGTCAGAAATTGTTTCAGCGCAGACTACCTGTTTCTTTGAACTGTCATGTATTTCAGTCGTCAACTCCAGGAGGAGCGCTGACATGCTTTGTTGAGAGAGAAGCAAGGTGAATTGCTGATGGGCATCAGAGCCTTTCTTTAATCACTTGTCTATTAAAGAAGAGTATAAATATGTGTTTAAGCAGGCATAACATGTTTAAGAACATGCACAAGGTGACAAGGAGACATTCACCACCTTTTCAGACTTTTTCCATGAGAATGTGCTTGCAGATGCCTTTTTTACAGTCTCAACACATACCTCACTACATTTACACTTTAAATAAATAATAGACCTGTCATATTTTCCAGAGCAGGTGTGAAGATTTGGACGTTGTTCTGTCCTGCCAAACTATACGTCTCGCCTTGGAAGGCTGCAGGCCAAACTTCTGATCAGAGAGAGATCAGAGAAAAGGAAAGAGGGAGAGAGAGAGAGAGAGAGAGAGAGAGACTCTTTTCTGTCCTTCCTTCTTTTTCTGTCTCCCTTTTCTCATGGGGCGCTCTGTAATAATAGTTCATTCCTTTTTCTTTTTTCTCCTCCAGATTTAGATCTCTGTGGGCTACCTGCATGACTGTTACCATGACAGCATCTGGAGCCCAACTCCTCCTGTTGGCCTTATGTGTTTACAAAGGCTCGGCCCTGCAGCAGTCTGCGCCGCGGGTTCGCCTCTCCTTCAAAGGTGAGCTCGCGCCGATTAACTCTTTACTCCCCTGACAGCAGGGATTGTCGTAATTTCTCTTACTTGTTTCCCACAAAGTCACTCACTCACGCACACGCACACACCCACGCACACATCCACACCAGCACTCGGGCTTCCTCTTTTTACATATGTAAAGAGCGTGTTTCCTGCCTCATGTCAAACAGTGCAGCACTGAAAACAAAAGGTGGATGTTACGTGTGGTGGGTTACTGGTTGTGCCCTTCCACTAAGTTTCTTCCCCACACCCTAAAACCAACACACACTCCAGCCTGACCCGTCTCTTCTTCTTTGTTTTTTTTGATGTTTGACATAATGACACAAAAAGGAAACACCTGAAATCTGATCACAAGAGAAAAAAAACGATACTTTGGTGCTCACATTTTTTTGCCTGCAGGGTTGAAAATGTTCAATGAGTAGTGGTTTAAAGACCTTTTTTTTGTTGGAATTTGGGATTTTCCCGTGAGGTCTGCTCCGTGTGCCTATTAACTCTCACAGTAGAGACTCAGGTTACAGAAATTTCAATGGCACCTTTGATCAAAACAATGCTGCATGATAACAGTTATTTCTGCATCACTATCACGCTGTCACTGCAAGCACCAACGCACAAACGTCACACCTGAAGTAACTATAAGTAAGGATTAGAGGCGTAAGTCAGACGTATAACATTCTTTCGTGCTTTCATGTGGAGGTGAGTCAAAAGATGTTGTGGTCCTGAATCAGGTCCAGGCAGTGACGGTGTGCTCGGTGTCTCATCTTGTTCAAACTCACGTCATTATTACACAGAAAGAAAACGTTCCTTCTTTCTTCTTGACAGGATGGATGATAGCACTTAAATTAACTCTCTTAAACTCATCCATAAATGTTTGTGTAGTCAGGCTCCTCATGTGCCCGGTGACCTCGTGGTTAGGTTAGTTAGTCACTGAGTTCAGGCTCTGTAACATGTGGAACGTCTGATGGAGACTGGAACGTGCCATTCCTTTTCGTAAATCTTCACTTGGACAAGCAGCCGTTGCTATTCAGGGGATCGATATGTGGAACGCTTCACCTGAAGAGCTCAAACTGGGAGCAGAGTGGAGACTTTTTAAACTCAAACAGAAACACTTCTTTAAAGGGGACATGTTGTGAACATCAGCTTTTACGGTGTTTTTGAACATATGGTAACCTGAGCTCCTATCAACCCACAAAATGTGAAATAAACCCATCTGGTCCTTTATTTGTGGTCTGCATGAGTCTAACAACACAGAGCAAAATGCTCCATTTCAAATGTGCTCTCCTTGTGATGTCACAGTGGGATTATGGTAAAAAAAAAAAAAATTACCCTCCCCTCCAGTGTTTTCTCTGGCAGCCATGTTTTTCCTGGAGGGCACGCTGACAAGCTGCAATGGAAGCTCAAAGCTGAACTCGTGTCAGTGGAGCTCATTGCATTTAAAGAGATACACACACCAAAACGGAGCGTTCTGAGAGAGCTGGTTTTTACAGCGTCACAAACCTCCTCCGGTGCTTTATTCATGTTATACTGTATTTTGATCACAGCACAGACGTTTCATTTAGACCCCAGATGACTGTTTGAAAGGGGTACAATTTGTCCTCTTTAAGAGGAGTTAGTCTTGTAGTCACGTACGAGCCCGCTCTTCTGTTTTAGTTTTATATCACAGCGTGTATCCTGTACTCTTCTGTCAGTTTATTGTTGTGCTTCTATCCAACGTCGAGTTTTATGTCGTTTAAAGGACCATGTAGGGATGGGCTTCTCAAATAAGCGTTAGCTAGAAATGCTGTTGTGTGTGGCAACTGTTTAGTTGCTCCACACTGTAGTTGTCCCTTTACAAATAAACATGAAGTAAAAAATTACAAAGAAAAAAGGGTCAAGAGTAAATAAACAGAGGGACTTGAGACGTTTTCCTTCCCAGTGTACTGGTACATGTAAAAGGTGTGTATTGAGGTTGTGCGGGGAGACAGTTCAGTAAGTGGTCTACATTTAAAACAAAAACAAAGAAACCAAACGGTAAAGAATGGAGCTTTGCAAAATGTCAATGAGAGACATCTGATGCAAATTAAAGGTGAGCTAATCATGAGATGTGTCATTGCTGTTCTGAATTAAGCAGATTGTGTGTGACTGAAAACAGCTGTCTACACTGTGTGTGGCATTGTTTACAGCATTTGCGGCTTGTGAGACAGATTTCAGTGCATTTTTATATGAACTTTAACACTAATCCGTTAGCAGTAAACAGCTTATCCACACCCGAGGTTTCTTTTTCTTTTTTTTTATGCACAATTAGGGTGCTGAAAGTAGCAGTCTGACCAATTACACAAGTTTGGTCTTGAACTTGATGTGTTCCTCCCTGTGAGAGATACAAGAATTCACAGAGCTCTCCTCATAGATAAAATAACTCCTGCTGAGCATCTGTCCGTGTTTCAGATTGTTGATAAAGTTTGCAGCTGCAGCGAATGACTCACTCACCCTTTCCCTTTATGGATACCAAACAAAAATTGGTGAAAAAAAACCAAAACGTTGGATTTACTGGCCCACTGTTTTCTGCCACCCTAAGGATTGATTGTTCATTGTTTGTGACACCGGGTCCCTTTGTTCCCCCGAGGCGCCTGTGGAGGAGGTTTCCTCGGAGCGGCTACAGGACATGTGACTCTTCTGAACAAATGAGCCGGCCTGAGTGACACTCAGGAGGATACAGATCGAGCATTGTTTCCTCTGTCGCTGGGAGGTTGTGTCACTTACACGCACTTCAAAGGGCTTCCCTCGCTCTCATTTGATGGAATTAGTCAGCATTGCTAGAGAGCAAAATGTGCAGCGTAACTAAAGCCTTGTTGTAGAATCCCAGGCCCTCAATGTGCTGTCACCAGTATGTCCATACTTGAGATAGGCCGGGGACTAAACAGGAGTGGTCATTAGAGCCTCAGTGACAATATGTTGTCAAGTTGTAACACGAGAGCTTATAATAGAGGCTCGGCTGAAGCTCCGTGCTTGAGTCGTACGTCCTTCCCAGTGTTTCCCTGTCAGTGTCACTATGCTGTCAGGGGATAAGTGTGAGCTGAATGTTTACCAGATGATGGCAGGACATTGTTTTCTATTTTTGGAGGATGGAGACATGTATAGGGGTGTGGTGTTTCTACATTTAGCCCCCCTCTGTGAATCCACTACGGCCCAGTGGAGCTCGTCCAGAGGCTTGTTATCCTGTGTTTACCTCTCAGGAACAGGACCGGACCCTCGCTTCCACCTCCGCGGCTCCACGTAGCGTTGTCCGGAGATCCGATTGCATATCTTATTTTAGTCGTACCTTGACTACATCCTGTTAACATTGACCTCAAAAGGGAAGATGGCAGGCTCTTTGATGTAAATAAAGATTGCGCTTCCTGCTTGAATCCCTGTAAGCCAGCTTCTGACGCGTCTCGGCGAACATTTGTCATTTCATAAGCCTGCTGCCTTTACCCTGCTTACATTGTGTCCCAAAGTGCAGACATGCCGGACAATATGTTGAACATGAGTGACTGTGTGCTGCTTTTTATGTCCGCAAATGAAGCGAAGCATAGCTGGACGGAAGAATGGAAAAGAAGTGACATTCAGAGGCAGAGTGCAGCACGCAGCTCTCCCAGCAGATGAAAATTGTTCAATCAAAGCTTTCAGGAGAACAAAAAAAGAAAAAGAAACATTTTCCACTGCGGCGTGTCTTAACAGGCTACGCTCTGCTGAACACAATCCTGATCTCAAGAATTAGCTGCGAGTTCCACTGACCGTGTTCCCTAAGGGACCGGCTTTTTCGCCCAACTCTGCAGGGCACGTGGTGCCTCCAACTCAATCGCACAGGCAGGACACATAAAATATTGAGATCTTAAAAGCAAATGTGTTTCTTAAAATGCACCAAGTTGAGTTATATTTAATCAGTGACACACATTTTCCAGAAAAGAAGTGAGATGGGTGTTGTTAAGGAGGCCACAAGTTCAGCAAAGTCAGTAATGAAAGATGTTAAAGGGTATTATGTGAAAGGTTTAGAGAAGTAACCCCCCCCCCCCCCACACACACACACACACACAACACTCCCTCTGCTGTTAGTTTGCCAAGTGCTGTTTCCTTTTCTTCTTTTTTTAACAAACTCTTTATGTTTATAATTATGCCAAGTAATCGAAATCATTTAAAGGGTGGGTGATTGGTATGAATCAAGTGAACCATCTGATGTGTTAAGTGGAGCTTGTGTTCTCCTCGTGTTCGTCTCTAGCATTTTCTTTTCTTTTCTTTTTCTCCATCTCTTTATTTACATCTTATAACATACAGCAAGGAACAACAATCGAACTCAAGGTAGTCTGTAAATAAGCCCAAAACCCGCTCCCTCCCCTCCCCCTTTGCTGATAAGAACGTTGTCTTGATCTGTCACAAAAAAAGAAGCTTAAAGGTCGTCATTTTCCCTACTTCAGATTGTCTGTTAATAAGGTGTGTGTGTGTGTGTGTGTGTGTGTGTGTGTGTGTGTGTGTGTGTGTGTGTGTGTGTGTGTGTGATGGGTTGACATAACGACAGACGGATGATAATGAGAGGAAGTCCTAGAAGATGTGTGGCACATTTAGTTTAAAGACGATGTTTGTTTTGAGCTTATTGTACACCGTACTGCAGACTTTTGAGCAAAGTGAATAAAAAGAGTATAATGATGATCATACAAGAATGCTCCTAAAGCGACCTGTGATTGGCTGTCTGCCTGGTAAGAGACTGGTAAGGTTTAAATGAACTCATCCGGCATCCTTAAAAACTGGCTGCTTGTAGCTTTTGTGTCATTCAGTGAAGCACAGATTTCCTCCTTGAAGAATTGAGTGTGGACGACTTTTTTTTTTTTAATTATTTCTTTTTAAACTGGGTAGTATTTTTAAATAAAGCAACAACAAAAAAAACCTGTCCACAAGACACAACAGCAGTTTGATACGATAATCTTCTTCGAGTAGATAGGACAAGCTGAGACAGAAATGGATGCGTATGAACACAAATATGTCGAGCCCCTCCCGCACATCAAAGTGCCCACGTCGGGCCACCCCACCTAAAAGTTAGTCAAGAGAAATGTTTGTGCCTGGACGAGTCCATACTTTCAAACTGTTCATACACATTTAATCGGTAGTTTAAGCCTTCGAAAATGATGAACAAACATTAGATGTAAATATTTGTACAGTTGACTTTTTGTAATGCATTAATTTAAAAAAAAAAAAAATAATTAAGATTTGTTTTTGGTGTTCTATAGCCTTTATTGTAGATGAGGATAGTGGATAGGGTTGGAAAGTGGGGAAAGAGAGAAGGGAGAGACCGCCACAGGCCGGATGTGAACCCGGGCCGCCCTCGCGAGGCCCGTGCCTCTGTAATACATAAAGTTTTATATTCTATACCAATGAGCAGCTGTGGCTCAGTGGTAGTCAACTGTCTCTCAACCAAAAGTTGGGGGTTCAATCCCCAGCTCCAACAGGACCATGTCCAAATATAAAGGGACAACACAATGAACCCCACATTTTCCAAGTGGCGTGTGAACGGAAAGAACTGTTAGGAAGTTGGACACTTAACTTAGCCTCTGCCATCAGTGTGTGACTGTCGTCTGAATGGAGATGTAGTATACAAGTCCTTTGAGTAGTCTGAACACTTGAAAAGTCCATTTATCATTGAAGTCTTCCTGCTTTGTAATACGTCACGTATGTTGTCTGTTGTCCTTTCTTTGAACTGGACATTGAGTCTGTAACAAGACTGGACTGAATAAGAAAGCTGCCACTCTTTTTCACACAGAACTGATGGACACGAAAGCAGCTCGACCCTTCAGTTTCTCCTTCAACACCAGCGACTACCGCATCCTGCTCATGGATCAGGATCAGGGCCGCCTGTACCTGGGAAGCCGAGAGTACCTGGTGGCTCTCGACATGCACAACGTCAACAAGGAGCCTCTTATAGTGCGTACAAGCTCCACCAGCTTCCTGCTTCTTAAATCCAGTCTGCTATTTGGTATGTGGCAGTAAGTCTCAGAATGCAGTGATCCTCAATAATCCAGTATTTCACCAACACAGATCCACTGGCCTGCGTCGGCGAAGAGAAAGGGAGAATGTCAGATGACGGGCAAGGGAAGACAGGTGGGATCTTGTATTTACATCCGGTTTCCTTTTGGTTATAAAAACAAGACATCTGCTTTTCAAGACGGGACAATGGCGGTGTTTGAATTCCACTCGTCTTACTCCTCTTTGTCCAGGGTGAATGTGCCAACTTTGTGCGCCTGATAGAGCCGTGGAACCGCACCCACCTCTACACCTGTGGGACGGGGGCGTACCAACCAATCTGCACGTTCATCAACCGAGGCTGGAGGGCAGAGGTGAACACAAAGACGTTTACATTTCCCCCAGAGTGAGCTTTACCGCACAAATCCCTCAGCAGCAGCAGCGGCAGGCTTGGAAAGCTTCGCCCTGATAAATATTTCAGGCTTACAAACTGGGACAGTGATTTGTTTACGATTTTTTTCTTTTTTTTTCTTCCCATGTTCCCTTGTGACGTCTATTTTTAATGCATCTTCTTCCTGTCTCTCCTGTCTCTGCAGGACTACCTGTTTAGACTGGTTGCTGGTTATGTGGATTCAGGGAAGGGAAAATGTTCCTATGATCCCAAACAGGAGAGCGTTGCCGTTTTGATCAGTAAGATGTTTTTTTTTTTTTTTTAATGCCGAAAAAAACACAAAATCCTTTATCTTAAATCCCTACTCACAAGAGATTCCTTCTTGCATTCGCTTGTTTTCTCACTTCACAGATGGTAACCTGTATGCAGGCGTCCACATAGACTTCATGAGTACAGATGCTGCTCTGTTTAGGACCATGGGAGGCAGAACAGCAATCAGGACAGAGCAGTACGACTCCAGGTGGCTCAACGGTGAGTAAGTGTGGGTGTGAGGAGGAAAACGTCTCTGATTACAGGTTATGGTTCCTCTCATTTTATTTGACAACCGCTTTGCTAAATCCGCTCTACTCTTATGTGTCTTTATCCTCCTAGAGCCGGTGTTTGTTCAGATCCAGCAGATCCCTGACAGTGCAGAAAGAAATGACGACAAGCTTTACTTTTTTTTCCGGGAGAAGACTCTCGACTCGAGTGGCGGGGCGAGCCCCAGCGTTTTAGCCCGGGTGGGAAGAGTGTGTCTGGTAAGCCAAATAGAAAAAAGAAGAAAAAAAGAAAGAACTATCTGTAATAAAAATAGATCAATCTTACCTTGTGAAATGAAAGCCATTGTAAGAATCAAAGCCATGACCCAATTTCCTGCCTGTCTAGAATGATGAAGGAGGGCAGAAGTCCCTGGTGAACCGCTGGACGACGTTCCTCAAGGCCCGTCTTATCTGTTCAGTGATCGGAGAAGACGGAGTGGAGACACGATTTGATGAACTACGTGAGGCCACAATCAAATCAGCTCTGGCTTTAAACTGATAGCTTTTTAATTGCAGCTGCTTTTACCTTCCTGTTATTGATTTTGTGTCTTTTTATCTTGCAGGCGATGTGTTTATTCAGCCAACACAGGATGAGCGGAACCCAACGGTGTACGCTCTCTTCACCACAGCCGGGTGAGTTGTTTTAGGTTGATAAATTCACACCTTCCTTCCACCCTCATCACACATTTTTGTGAATGATTCATGCTGTAATTGTGGCTCTAAATTACCCTAATTGTCTTTTTCTGCTCAAGCTCTGTGTTCAAGGGCTCAGCCGTCTGTGTGTACTCGATGGCTGATATCCGTAATGTCTTCAATGGACCGTTTGCCCACAAACACGGACATAATTACCAGTGGACAGAGTACACCGGCAAGATCCCCTACCCCCGACCTGGAACGGTAAGTTTCAGTCATGTAATCTCCAAATCAAAGCGCTCCAATAAACGACACACATCTGCACGTATTTATGTCTGTTTCTGTTCTTTTCATCCAGTGTCCAGGAGGAACCTTCACTCCTGGTATCCGCTCGTCCAAGAACTTCTCGGACGAGGCTGTGAATTTTATCAGAGCTCATCCCCTCATGTACCATCCCGTTTATCCCGTCCACCGCCGCCCCCTGGTGGTGAGAACCGGTGTTGACTACCGCTTCACAGCCATGGTGGTGGATCAGGTGGACGCTGTGGACGGACGCTATGAGGTGCTTTTCCTAGGGACAGGTGAGGCAGCTCCCAGGTTGATGAATTGTAAGACCGGAAGATTAGTTTGGCAAAACCAGTAAGATTTAATAAAAAATGTTTGTTTCACTTCTAGATCGAGGAACAGTCCAAAAAGTTATAGTTTTGCCAAAGGACCCAACAAGCATGGAGGAGCTGACACTGGAGGAAGTGGAGGTTTTCCGGGTATGTTTAAATAAATGATCCTGAAAATATCAATACAAATAAAAATATTCTATTTTTTACTCATTTTATTTTGTTCCCATTTATTAATAAACAGAGCAGAGCTCCAGTCAAGACCATGAAGATATCCTCTAAAAGAGTAAGTTAATCCCCTTATTTCTAAATGATACACATGTCACTGCATATATTGAAGCAGATTCCTCACAGTGACCCTGTTTGTTTTCTTATCACTATAGCAACAGCTGTACGTGTCCTCAGATGCGGGGCTGACCCAGGTGTCGCTGCACCGCTGTGGTGTGTATGGCCGGGCCTGCTCCGACTGCTGCCTGGCTCGAGACCCCTACTGTGCCTGGGACGGAGAGAGCTGCTCGGCCTTCACTCCGTCCACAAAGAGGTGACGGATACTTTTTAGCTTTACATTTAACTCTTTGGTTTCTAGGCTGTAAAGTGAGGCATTCCACTTCATCATTTCTCTCCATTTGTTTGGTGTCAGGCGGAGCAGACGTCAGGATGTTAAACATGGCGACCCACTGAGGCAGTGCAGAGGCTTCAATGCTAAAGGTGTGGCAACATAATGATTAGAACAACATGCTAATAAATGTTGTAGTTTGTTTTGACCATTTGTTGATGTTTTTTTTCCTCTCTTTTGGTGCAGTGGAGAAACGTCTGAGAGAAACGGTGCAGTTTGGGGTGGAGGGCAGCAGCACCTTCTTGGAATGTCAGCCTCGCTCTCCTCAGGCCACCGTCAAGTGGCTCTTCCAGAGGGAAGGGAGAAGGAAAGTGGTGAGAAAGAGTTCAAACGTAATGTGAATGATGACGGTTTATTTGACATTTAGGGACATAGAGAAATCCTTAAAAGTTAACAACAAAATCACTCTCTATTGTGTAATTAATGTAGACTTGTCAGCGTGGGACAGAAGAGGGGTCATTGTGCCCAGCTGAGAGAGTCACAGAACCCCTTGTATGAACACTTGTATGCTAACACTTTGACTTTCCTGCTTTAATCTTTTTTCAGCTGAACCGTCTGGGAGGTGTCATGAAAACCAACCACGGTATCCTTCTGAAGTCTCTCAACCAATCAGACGCAGGGCTCTACCACTGCCTCGCCACCGAGAACAACTTCAAACACACTGTGGCTCGTGTGGCGCTGCGTATTCTGGATCGAGACATTGTTTTAGCTCTCACTGCTCAAGACGAGGACGAAGAGCAAAATACACGTCATGAGGGACCTTACCAGCAGTCGTCCCTCTTCACCACACCCTTCCCGCCTGAGATCAGACTGATTAACCAGTACTGCCAGTCCTACTGGGAACAGCTCAATCCCAAACAGCATCAGCAGCAGCAGCAGCAGCAGCGTAAACGCACCAGCCGCAGACACACAGAGAGTCAGGACCAAGGGCTCGGCTAGAGGACCAGATTCACCATGTCCAACACTGGCCTGTCTGGACTTTTTAGTGGACTTTTATGTTTGATGAGCATGTTAGCGTGTTGCCTCCGTTCTCTCTGAGCAGGTGATGCTCTTCATGCTGTCATTTCAGTACTGTACTGGTGGTTTTGTAGGTTTCCGCCTAGAAAATACCATTTTGTGTATATTTTACACCCCTGAAAACACTGAATATTTCAAGGTTCACAGGGCATTCATATCAACTTTTAGACTGAATACTTGCTCTAGATTTATCACCATCATAGTGATCATAATAAAAATGGTAAATTCCAGTATCTGAGAACAGCAGCCGAACATCATCGATTTTAGTCCTACCCCCTTGTTTTATGAATATACAGTATGTGGAAGCATGATTCCCACTTATCCTAAAAGGCATTTTAACTGGTCATTAGCACCTCTGTATGCTAAAAAGACCATCACACAGAAGATGGACTTCCTGGTAGTTTTATTAAATGCCTGTTGTGCAAAAGTTTATCGTTTTCCAGCAGGATTCCACACCGAGAAGTTTGTAGTGTGAGTTTGTTACCCAGGTAAAAAGGAGGAAGGATTTTTGTTAAAGAAATACACAAAGACATGTACAGGGCAAAACAGGATCAGCAAGGACAAAAACAAAAAAGGTTTTCTTTTCCACGGGGCCTTCCAAAACCAACACAGAAAGGAAATGCCTCAAAGTGCTTGAGATTCCTGATACGTCGGTATAAAGTTACTGTGGTGAAAAAGAAAGACCTTTGGTGGATCACATATTTGATGCTACTTTGTTAGAAATGTTAGACTTGGATGTAAAGTATTTACAATTTGTATTTAGAAGGCTCCAACGTACCAAACCACAGGTATTGTACTTTTAAGTATGTTGAAAAAAAATGTAATATATTGATTGTGAATATAATATATATGGTCATTGAATTACTCTCGTATTGTATGAAGATATTATGACGATGCATATGTTGCATGCATTTCTGTTGTTTGTTGCAAGTTGTACATTTGACTGTTTTGGACCGTGGTGTGTTCTGATGTTAGTATGGTGTTATGTGTTCTGCTAAGCTAATTCCATTGGATGTTGTCATGTAATGACTCCCGTTACTGTCCTGTGCTCTAGTGACCTCCAGTATGTGAGTGTTGAAGATTTGTATAGCGTACAGTGTTCTTCCAGTTATGCACTTTGTCGGTGGTGGGATCGAGGGAATTTGGGGATCTTTGCACAGATGTATGAGAAAATGATACAAGAACAAAATGGTTTTTTTTTAATGTACAGTATGTTATAAAAACTGGGAATGAATATGGCTCAGACTTAGTATTGATCGTTGGTGTTGTGTCATAAGCTATATTTACAGGATTTAAAAAAAAAAAAAAAACAGGCTCTTTGAAAGGAAACATGAGAAACGACAAAGAGCCTCTGTTCACCTTCATGTGAGTGACAGTGATGTCATCCTGATGAATCCTACACTGGAAATGTTCCAAACAAATATATAAACCTTTCATGATTCTCTAGACTTGTTTTCCTGTCAATTTCAAGTTTTTTTCTGTCGAATATTATTTTATTGAATCAATCAATCAATCTTTATTTGTATAGCGTCAATTCATAACAGGCGTTATCTCGAGACACTTTACAAAAACAGGTAAAGGACCTTACTGTTTGTCTGTTAACATTAACGAAAGAGCAGGTAACAAGACCATGCTCATTGTTATGTTTACAAAAAGCAGGTAGAGGACCTTACTTATGGCTATATTACAAGAGCCCAGCTTAATCCATCATAGCGTGGCAAGAAAAAACTTCCTTTTAACAGGCAGAAATCTTCAGCAGACCCGGGCTCATGACGGAACAGCCATCTGCTAAACTGCTAAACACTTTACACAAGTTGTATTCAAGTTTGCTGTAGTTGGAGGTGAAAAAAAAACCTCCCAAAATGTTACAATATTGCAACTCTAAATCACAGTTGAACTTAGCTCTTAATACAAATCAGTCATCCCATTCGTCGTCGTCTTCGTCATCATCTCCACCTTCATCTTCACTTTCGTCTAGAAAGAAGAGACAATAAGTAAGGAGGGTTTGTTCCCCTTACGGTTTATAGGTCCTGAATAGATGAATGTATTCATATTTACCAGAAGAATGGATGGCTTTACTCCTCTTCTGCATGACTGACATGAGCGCACCGACGATGCCTTCACCTGACCCTGGTGGTGTTATTGGACCCTGATCAGGACTATCTGTCACCTAAAAAAAAACAAACAAGAAAAAGATGATAGTTTTAAGATAAAAGTATCAACAAATATATTTATATAATTTCCCATTTCTGCATCACAATATTTGTGATAAGGGGAATTTCTTTACGTTTTTAAGCTTCATCCCGAGTCGGATCTGATCCAACAGAGCTCCTCTGCTCTCTCCTCCCCCACTGGATGGAGCAGGAGGTGGTGGTGGACCACCCGAGAGAGGAGGAGGCGGGACATTTGAGGAAAGGGCAGACGGTGGTGGAGGAGGCGGAGGAGGGGGGGGAGGTCCTCCACCTCCTCTTCCGGGTGCAGAAGGAACTGGAGGAGGTGCAAAACCCATGGAGCGCTGCTGGCTTGACGGCGGCATTGGGGGTGGCAGGTTGTGTGAAGAGGACTTTGGCGGTGAGGTGAAGTGAGGCGGTGCAGATTGTGCTGGAGGAGGTGGAGGAGGAGGACCACCTCTGTTTGCTTGAGGAGGTGGAGGTGGTACTCCCCCACGTGTTGGAGGCGCATGGGAGGATGGGCTCCCTCGCTGCTGCTGGCCTGGAATAGGAGGCAGAGGGCCAGAGCGGCCTCGTGGAGGAGGAGGGGTCGGAACAGAGTGACCGGAGCCCGGCACAGGAGGCAGAGGTCCCTGTCTGCCAGGTGGAGGTGGTGGAGGGCCAGAACCTAGAATGCATTGGAATGATACATGCATTAAAGCAAATCCAACCATGTATTAATCTTATATTAACATGCAGTGAGTGACTCTGACCTCCTCTGTTCATCTCTCTTTTGACGGCCTCCATGCCGCCAGACTGCTCGATGACATTATAGATGAGCTGGGATGTTCGTTCGTCCCTCATCTCAGCCTCACTGATCCCAGCCTGGGAGAGCAGCTTGGACAGGTCAGGGTCCAGGTTGTTTGGATCAAAGCCCACATGAGAAACATGTCTGACCATAAGGAAATGAGAGGAGAGAGTCAGAAACTATTAACTCAATGATCAGAAATGCACAACACTACTTGTTAACTTTTTTTCTTAAGTGGTGATATGTAAGACTTAAGATGCTGGTGGTTCAACTAGGTTTTTATACCCTAGTAATTCAACATACAATCCACGTATAATTTTTTTTAGATCATAAATAGAATAATTTTTCAATGTCTTGGGAGATGATACAAAATCTAAATAAACATTTTTAAAAAATCTAAAAATACAGCATCCCCTACATTTATGTCCTTGATTGTTTTCTTTTGTTTGGGACAGGTTAAGATCTCAGGTGTACTCATTTATCATGGCATGGCAGGGACAGCTGTCCATTGGTAGTTTTCTTTATAATGACAGCTGGCTGGCCCAATCACGCCTCCCGCAGGACTGTTTACGCAGCTACCTCTCCCCACTCTGTTTGCTCCTGCTCACTAAGAAAGTGCCCGAAATACTCGAGATGTGTTTCGGGCTGTGTTTAGAAGGGCCAGAGAATTGTAATGCAGAATAAATTCAGATGACTGCAGCAGCCCTGGAGTTCCTGCGGGTCACGGTTGTCTGTACCTGTATTTAGACTACTGTCATGAAGCCACAGGTGGAGACGTGAGTGGCGCTGCGGGCTGAGAGTAGGAGGTGAGAACAGGTGGGTAGCACAGTGAGGTTCTATTATTAACGGGGGTAAGAGCTATAGTCAGATCAAGCACAAAGAGAAATACCTCTGTATGATATCCTAACATCCGTAACATTATTAGCTTGAGAGTATGAAGATTTATGAAAAAGCTATTTGAGGGTATCTGTTGCTCTTTTGTGCAATACTTGTTAAGCTATGCCAGGGATGGTAATAAACGTAGGTTTTGCCACACCAGTTCTGTATAAAAACTAGAAATTAGAATTCCAGCTGTACACAGTGGTGTAGTGGGGCCTAAAGAAATGGGTACACTCTCTTTTTTTGTGGCTCGTCCAGCTGCCTCCTTACATTGCAAATGTGGCCTCCCAAAACTGGATTAGGAGGCATCTGAAAGTTATCTGCTCACTCACTTGAATCCACTTGGTGCTCCTATATCTGCTTTGGAGAGTTTGACGCCTTTTTTTTTGCTCTTCTTATCCTTCTTTCCTTTCCCGCCAAAAGCTGAGGCAGCAGAAAGTGAGGGTGTCGAGCGGTATCGTGACGACTGAATGTCCGGGTTCTGTATGTCCACTGTGGTCATGTGGAAATTGCCAGGGCTGCCAGGTGAGGCTTTGGAGGAGGTACACAGTACATGCAGGTACATGTTATTAATTTGTACTTTATGCACGTTGGTCAATGGTTAAAGTAAAAGCATGTTGTGGTTAAGTTACCTTTTTCAGGTGGGAGTGGAGGCAGGGAACCTCTGTCTGCAGTATTTAAAAAAAAGGATTAAAAAATACCCCACTTACAGTTTGTTTCATACAAATGCAGTCTAAAAGAGTGATGCTTTCTTACCAGCATGCGGCAGGGGGCGCTGTTTCTTGTCTGTCAATAACAGGAAGATGGAAGAAACCGTTTTGCAGCACACACACACGCACACCATCCCACAAGCCAAGATTTACACAGCCAAAATACACAACAGTATTTTTTATTATTCAAATGAGAAAGAAAGACATTTGATTTATTATTGTTAACAAATTAAGCTATCAGCATTAATAAATAAGTCAAAAGCAAACCCTGATAATTGAGTAAAATTTTCTTTCTAATGGACTATTACTACTAGTTCTTATGAACTCAATCCTGAAATAGATATAAAAAATAAAAACTCTTTTAGCTCGTTTAAGTATTTTACCCAGGATAACTGTGAAAACATTATATTAGCTTTCTAAATAAATATAGTAAAGTTACAAATGTTACCACAGTTGTATTGAATCTATATAGCCTATATATGAGACACTCTTATTGTAAAAATAAACTTTGAGTGGCGCCGGTATGAACTCACTGACCTTGGCGGTTGTTTCTTTGGTTTATTTTCTCCTGGACAGCATTTTGGAAAGTTTCTGCTTCCTGCCGCTCTGAAAAGTTTAGTCCAACTTGACAGTCCTGAAGTGTCATGAGGAATCACATGATACAAAAACGGTACTTTAAAGGTTTGCAGACTATTGATAGAAATAACAAGCGCATCAGAACTAACACGAGAGGACAAACTTAATATGTGAACTATAGCTGTGGTAATTAGTGAACCAAGGTTGTGCTTACATCTGCAGCAAAGGTGTGAAAGTACGGCTGCGGTGAGGAGTAAACAATTTGGTTGTAGAGCTCCTGCTCCCAAACCTGCCTCCCTGTCTGTTGGAAAACATAGTCATCATATTTGTCCCTTAAAATTGCTCATGTAAGTTGGGGGTAATGTCATCTCATCTTACTTTTCATTACACATTTGATTTCATCATCAGTCTAGAAAGAGCTAAATAAACATTATCTTGCAGAGTTAAAATGAGAGTCTTGTTATAAAGAGAGGTTACCTTAAGATCAAACAAGCGTATGAAGTAGGAGCGCATAGGGTTGTCTTTGACAAAGCAGACCACACCGGTGTGCTGCAGGCTCCACATGGACGGAGTGTGAGGCAGAGCCATGAACAGCTGGACTACTGCCGTGGCCATGGACTAAATGCATGCACACACACACACACACACACACACACACACACACACACACATACACACACACGCACGCAAACAAACAAAGTATTGCACTTCTGTAAATTTGCAACTTTTTGTGGTGAGGATTCACTTCCTCGTCTGCCGTCATTTGTTCAGATAATATGGTAAGTCCTTCAAACACCCAGCTGGTGATGGTATGTTGCTCAGCAGGTGTGCCTGAAAGTCTGAACTGTTGTTTACTTCTGTAGCTTTTAAAAAATTCAGGAAACCAAACTACCTCCACTCCTCTGCATGACTGATACGAGCTTATGTGTCTAATTCTGACAGCAGAGGAAGAAACGGTTAAGCCACCATTTCCTGTTACAGCTGCCTCCTTTTTGATGACCTCATGTCAGCACTTCATTTTTAACTGCAGCTCCTTAAAAGTACAGTATGTCCCTTTAAATAATGTCATCAATGGTTTATATTATACAAATAAAAATGAATATTTTCTTGAATTGATTAAATGAATCTTAAAAAAGAAAGTGAATTAAAAAAAGGGTCAGATGAGGAGTCAGACCTAATCATCGGTGTGTCGAGTTGAATATAAAATCCCTAGTACCTTATTTCCAGGTTCAGCTATCAGCTGTTTATTTAAATTCAAGATTAAATATTTAACCACACATGGTAAAAAGGTTTGTCGCGAGGCCTGAAACTCTTTACATTTAAATAGTGTGTGCTGTCTTGGATGCCTTTTTCATTCACTTCAACAATGAGCTATCAGTAAGGGACACATTAAAGAGAAATACAGCAAGGTGTCAGACTTTACAGTTTGCAATGATCACTTGTGAACTTACAGCACACCTTCTGCCCAGCAGCTCCTCCAGCTTCTCGTTCTCCTGCAGGCTCAGCAGAGAGCTTCGGGCGCCCTCCGCTTTACTTTTAGATCCACGGCTCATGGTCCTCAATTAAAGCTCACGGTTTATCTCAAATGAACGTGAAGAGCATCTAGGACAAACAATGTCCTCTCGACACTGACGGGTTACTGAGCTCTACAGTGAAGGAAGTTTCTCTTCTCTGTTCTGTGCACACATCAGCTCAAAGCAGGAAACGGCCAACCACACTTCTCTAACCCCCACTTTTCTTCTCTCTCTCAGACACAAATCACAAATGAATGTGTTACTTCCATTTTCACAGGGAGGCAATGCATTATTGCTCTTCTTCTGCTGTTTCAACATTCACTTTACAACCCCACTGGGGATTTCTTTGTCTGAATAAAAGCAACCTCAAACTTGTACAAACGAGAGACACATTTTATTAACAGGTGACAACATTCAAATTAATTTAAAAATGTACAGGATGAATAAGAAAATCTAAATATTTTAGTCAAATAAAAAAAACAAAAAAACAGGCTCCGTTCATTTTAAGTTAAAAACCACATTATTTCTCACCATACTGATTTTCATAGACATACATATTTTTTAAAAAAAGGAGTTGCACCAATTTTATGTGAAACAAAAGTTAACTTCTTTGGTTTTCGCCACTACGAATAAACTGTGTGTCTGTTCTCTCACATTTGATTGTCAGTATCTGTCTCTTTGACCTTCTCTGGCAGCAGCTGAACAACCACAAATTGCACCATCTCTTCACAGAAAAAGCTCACATCAGACTCAAATTTAAAGATCACCTTAAATTAAATTAGTAGATTAACACAAAACAAATCACATTATCATTTCACTCTGTAAAAGTGATTGGATTTTGTATTTTGGTCGATTGGTTGGTGTGAAACGTCAGACTAACCCTTGCTGTTAATACATTGGGGGGATATGTGGATAAGGAGAACATGACATAGCAGCTGATGAAGCGTATTGATTGTAAAAAAAAAGAAGGAAAAAAAAAAACTTCATAAAGGTTCCATATGATTTCTGTCCTGTACATCTAAAATGAAGGGAAGTAAGATTAGAAAGATTTGGCAGTGACTGAGCTATTCCAGGGAACTGTGCACATCCACACTCTAAAATGGGATTTCCATTCGAGTCATGCTCTTCTCATTCATGCCTTTTTGCATTTCTATACAGACCTCCAAATAACATCCTCGTAACGAGCCACTACATGGGTTCAATTCAGTCGGAACACACTGCTTCTGTGTTCACTCCTCTTTGCAGGGCTTTTTTTCTCTGCACATGAAACATGTTGAAATGCTTTCTTTGTTATTGTTCTAGGCGAAGGGTACTTCACATGTCCTTCATATCATGCAGCCAGACTTTGTCGTCTGGCTTTAGATGAGATCTCAGCAGATCAGGGAGTATTTTAAAAGACGGAGAGGGAGCTTTGGTTGGCTTTTTGTTTGTAGTTTATCTTTTCAGTCACGGCTGCTAGTGTCCGCCTCCGCTTCTAGACTCTCCAGATACCCAGTCAATGATGATAAACGACAAACTCATAACCATGAAGATGAACCCCAAAGCAGCAAATAATGCGGCCTACGGGAGAGGAAGGTAAGAGACAACACTTTCATCAACAACACAATAAAAATACAGCACGATAAAGAAAACGATAAAATCATAATGCCCTCGAAAGCTGATAGTTCGTAGCTTTACCTGAATCTTAGGTCTGGACAGTAAAGGCTCCTGGTCTTCAGGAATGATCCGGACGTAAAAGATTCCAGGCAGGATGAAGATGAGGCTGGGGGCAGATGTGGCTCCTGAAGGTGAAATAACGAAAAAAATAACGAGTTTATGAAGGTATTTACAAGTTACACATTACATTTACAAAGTAAGTAGTGATGCAGATAATGGTTTGACATTTCACACCGCAGATTTGCATCGAAGCTCAAGCCAGGCGGCAGGTGTAAACATACCAATGATGCCGAAGATGTCCCGGATGGAGGGCACAAAGATAACAAGTAGGTTGACGATGAAGATGAGACTAAACGCGATGCCGATGTGAATGGCCCAGTGGAAAGGTTTGTTGGGGAAAAAGATCTGGAGCAAGGCTCTACGGATCTGCAAAGGGAGGAAAGAGGGTGAATGTAAAGGTTTTCTCTACATGAGACCATCTGTGTCAAGACTGATGTGCAGAAATATGCTAAAGTAAGAATTAGAAAAGAATTTAAGGGAGCGCTGTTGAACTATCCAGTAAAGTCATGTTAAGATGCAGTTTAAAAGAAGTGGTTGGCCCTAAATATTAACCAAATGAGGAAGTTTGTCTAAAAACTGCATTGTAAATGTTTTCAATGTCCTGTGGTTTGTACTTCCACTGGCCTCAAAAAGAATAATGTAAATGTACATGTGTGTAAGATGAGATAAGAAATTACATTCTTGCTCCAAAATTGCAAAGTTGAGCGACACAAAAGAGCATTAAATATATTTGTTTCAGGGTTACATGCAAAGACACAGTTATGTCTTTACATTGATTTTACGTGACGTTAGCTTAGCTCACACTGGAAATGAATCAGTCTGGAAATTGAGACTAACTAATTAATAAGGGATTTGATTGGTATTGGACAAAAAATAACAGGCAGGAAAGAAATCTGCACACTGTTCAGCCAAACCTATTTATCTACTGTAAAAAGATTTTCATGTTTTAAATGTTCCTCTTTGACTGCAACAAAAAGTCTGCATCCACAAATCAATAGTTGTGTCTACTTAATAAATAGCATGAAATGAGAATATATTAATATTTGAAACAGTCGGACAATTTTAGGGCAACTTAACGGATATTAATCAAAACAACAGTTTTTTGTTGTTCATTGTTTTTAATCAGAAAATCTATCATTGAACTTTTAATCTTGGCTCTGTATTCGTCTTCCTGTCAGCTTCATCTTTATTGATTTATTCTGATTCTACATTTTTTATTGGTTTAGACACCGAAGTGCAAAAAGTGGAGGGATGTCCTAAACTGTTATTTTTCTGATCAAAACATTCTTTATATACACTCAAAGCCTTACTGGGAAAAGAACCACAGGCACAGTCAGTGTTACAGCCACCAGAACAGCCAATCGGACACAGAGAATGTGGACGTCCAAGGCACCCGCTCGAATGTAGGTGTGCAACAGCTCCGACTCCACAGCACCTGCACACACAGAGAAGCAGACACCCACACTTTGACATATCTCTCGTGGACTAGTCCCTCATTCACAAAAGTGGAAAATGCACATGAGCTCTCGGCACAAGTGAGTCATTCATTCATCTGAAAATCTTTCCATATACAACCCCAGGACAAGCTGATCTTTCACTCTGTGGTGTAAACAGACTCTTACCATAAAAAGTGAGGTAACCAAAAAGAGCAGTTAGCAGGTACATGACGAACATGGCCAGGATGGAGAAATTAGCCACGGTCTGCATACGTTTCTTGGTGGCACTGGAGGGAAACAAGGTATAAAGTAAATAAAAAGTCATTTTTAAATCTTCTAAAACTATGAGCTAATGTGGCATTGTAACCTGGGTGATGATAACATGACTTACTCTCGTAGCTCTGTGTAGATCGGCAGCACCTCCGGGTGGCAGACAAAAGCAAAGGCCAGAATAGGGATGGTGTATGCCGTCTAAAAGTGAAACACAACAAAGGTCGGTGAGTCATCCACCAATGCCTGCTGCTGACACAACATGCTATGCTGCAGAACATGTGGCAGTGAAGCGGCTGCTAGGCTAACCAAGAAGTAAATATGCTGCAGAAATTCAGGAACACAGATTCAGTCAAAAGTGTCTTTAGTGTTTTTGGTCTAACCTGTGGGTTGATCGTGAAAAGTTTTGCTTCACAGAAGTCGTCTGTCCCATTCATGACACCGTGATCATCCAGAATATGAGAAGTGTTTGTTGGTTCATCTTCCAGCGGACAGGGGATGTTGAACTTCTTGTAGATGACCTGAGAAGAAACAGTGTGTTTAACAAAATTAACATATTTCATTGATGCAAAGCAAGTGGCATCGCATGCACGTTTGTTTTTACAAACAGCTAAGACTCACCGAGATAAGAAAAAACACCATGCAGGAGAGGGAGAAGCCGCTCGTATATCCCAAATAACCTACAGTGCAAAGACAACGAGATGTTCAATGGATTTACCAACGTACGGTTCATGGTGGAGGAGAAGGAGCTTAAAGTGAACACAACAAAATGTGTGCCAGCAGAGATTGAAGAGAAATGAAAAGATAAAGAACAACTAGAAAATGTGATGACAGAACGGAAAAACATACCGAGTTGTTTCATGAGTGCTAGAGGAAGGATGACACAAGCACTAACAATGATGATCAAGTAGTTTCCATTCAAGAACCACTCTCTAAGAGACCGCAGGACAAACAGATGAAGAGACATCAAAACAATGTCAAACTACTGAATGTGGAATTAAAAAAAAAAAACTACGGATGAAAAATAGTGTTGATTGTTGTTTAAATGATGACACTCACCCTGTGTTTTCTTGTTTACTCAGGAAAGCTTGAATAACCAGCGGGAGCTCCGACTTGACGATGAAGAGGTAGCTGGACATCGCTAATAGGAAGTGTAAGCGTTCTTATTTAATGGATATGTAATTTATCCTGATCAATTGCACATGCTTTCATTTACAGGTCACACAGATTAAAGGGGAAAATGAGATCACAGTACCTCCAATGTTGTGTACTGTGATGATGCAGCCGGCCAGCATTTTTCCTGGGGGACCAAAAGCCCGATTCCCGAGCTGCTCATAAGCCCTGATACCTGAAAAAACACAGATATTAAGTTTACTCACATATGATGAAGAGTTTATGGGCGTGATAAAGTCGCAGAAAATGAAGAGACAGAAAGTGCAGTTCCTTAAGTAGCCACTTGAGGCTGGACCTGTAACTAAGTTAGCTCTACAGTTTTAGACCCAGTGTCAAATTACAGTGAAAAACTCACAAGCTCTCTCAACTTTAAAGACAGATATATAAATGACTTTTTTCAGCTAGCCTCCCAAAAAGAATATCATTATCTCGTCAAACCATTAGCCGATGGTCTCGAACGTGAAGCTCTGATCACGTAGCATCTGCTAACTCCTTCCTACTCCCCTATTCCACCCTCTTGAACCAATATGGCCACTTGTGATTAAAAAACAACAACATTGTGACAACAGTTTGTCCTATTCAAGGCTTCCACACAGCTGGTTATAAACAAGTGGGAGCTTTCGATATTGATATATCCAATGGAAATAACATTCAGTACAGAATTTAGAATCACCTCTGTGGCTACGTATGCAAAGATATTGGGTTGAGTGTTGAGTCCAGCTCCGACTTACCAACGACTCCAGCGCTTCTCAGCAGGAGGTGAATTGAATATGCAGACAGAATGGCAATGAACACCAACAGGATTCTGAAACACAGAAGAACAGGTACGTGACTTTTTTCAAAAGAGAAAGAATGACTTTTATTTTGTTGAAAAATGTACAACCATATTTGCTCCAAACTCCGACAACCAATAGAACCGTCCTACACGCCTGCACAAATACTCCATCTTTGTATTCAACCTTTACATATCCAGGTTAGTCCCACTGAGAGCAGGGATCTCTTTCTTAAGGGAGAGCCGGCCAAAAACACATTTATGAATGAAATAAAAGTGAGGTAGTAAAAAAAGTGTAAAGAAGACGAGGCGGTGCATTCAAGTTCCAGTTTGCCAAGTGTAAAGTGTTAAATGACCTTTTTGTTGTTACAGTCCATTATAAAACTATAAACTCACATTTAATGCAAAGTAAACTCAGTAACTATGTTCTGTTGTTTTTCCTTTTGGGTGTGTTTATGATTTAACCATTACTCATATGAGTAATGAGATATTCTGTAGAAGCTTCATTTTGTTAACAATCGTCTCTTCGGTTTATTGTAATTTTTTTCTCCACTCATATGAGTAAGAGACTGGCTCTCCATCTTCCTCCCCCTGCCACATAGCACAGGACTGATCCACGGCAGGCGTGTCTTGGATCTGATCACTACGGGCTATTTTTATCTGCTCAAATCTGTTTAGTAGAGCTGCGTGTGTACAAGCTGATGTACATTCTCAGGCTGTGTAGAGCAGCAGTTACATTTAAATACAGTATGACAACGACATGTCACACAATAATCCTGATTTATAATTCACTTAGCACTTTTTTTTTTAAAAGAACAAATTAACAAAGAGCTTTACAGAGATATGTGCAGCATAATGTGATATGTAAAGGACAAATAAAAAGCATAATTCTCGACAAATACGTAAAACCAAAATAAACACAAAATTTGGCATCTAAAAGATGGCAGAATAAAATTCTTCTAATTCAAAAAGCCAAAGAGAAAAAAAAGCTGCTTATAAAAGCCCAAGACAGCTGCCCAAAAGTGACTTCAGTTTGCAAAAATCCTCTCACTGTCGGTCCACATATCGTAAACTCAACACACACACACACACACACACACACACACACACACACACACACACACACACACACACACCACACACACACACAACAAACAGCCCAGCTCTATTCTTGTTCAACGGAGACCTAAATACGATATAAATTACAAGCTAAATCAATATATTATTTTTCTCTTTGCACAAGAAAGGGCAATATGAAAACAGTTTGCTCTGAGCAAATATGTAGACAGACAGGCAAAACACACACACAGAAAGTTTTCAATTCCAAAGTAGGGACTGTGTGTTGTCGCTCACATACTCACATAAAAAGAATGATTCCAGTGTTGGACATTGCATAAGCCAATCCCAGAATCCCACTGCCCATTATGGCATTACTGAGGTTAAAGATGGACATGCCAAAAGAAGTCTTTCCCTCAAACTAGAGGAAGGAGACAACAGATGTTAGACACAGACGGATCAATGCAGAAACTAAAGTAACATCAACGTCAATAGTATTACGGGTACATATCATTTTACAAACAGCCAAATCAATCAGACGTAGACTCTTACATCGGTGAATTGGGCTTCTTTCTTCTCTCCAGTTTTATGCGGGAGAAACTCTTCATGTTCAGTCATGGCTTCAAGACCATCAAACCTACGGAAACAAAGACGTTGTTTTCAAATACACATGAAGAGACAAACGGGAGCTGATGCATTTATAGAAACTGACATTGTAGCTATAAATCTCATTTATTGTTGTTTTTTTCCTCTGTTTGCATCTCCCTCATCCCACTGTTCATGCTCAACATAAGTCAACATAAGTCTGGTTCTGCTCAGCTGGAGTTTTTCCATGCTACTGTAACTTTGCTAAATGTTGTTTGTGCTCATGATGGCTTCATGTCGGGTCTTTGTGGACAGTAAAACAAATATTATGGTCTTTAAACTTGTCATAAACTTGCACAAATAGTGATTTTTTTTTTTTTCTTTGAAGAAGCATCTTTGTTGTGATATGTGAAACAGTAAATAGTCTTCATGTTACCCATCGTCCCTGCTGTGTCCGTTCATCTTCTGAAGCTCCATTCTGATTACTGGGGTTGTGAATTCAGAGACTTTGAAGATCGACTCGTGCTGGACTAAAAGAATCCTCTTCCAACTTTTACCAGACTGGAATAAAAAAAAATAAAACAATGATTACATTTCTGAAAAAACTTTTTACATCACCTGCAAATGCAGCCATTCTTTCAGTTTTTATTTTTGGGTGGGGGGGGGGGCTTTTTATGGATTTATTGGAGAGAAAGGACAGAGGGATAGAGTTAGAAATCGGAGAGAGCGAGAGAGGGGGGTATGACATGCAGGAAAGAAGCAACAGACTGGATTTGAACCTGGGCCGCTTGCGTTCTTGGACTTTAGTCTCTGTACAATAAATGCACACTAACCACTAAGCGACCCGGGACATGGATTCTTCCAGTTTTTGTTTCTTTGTGAAGAAAACTGCAAGCAATAATCCTTTACATTTCCTCTCTATGTATCACCACTTCCTATATCTTGTGTTAACATGTTTAGGTTCAAACAGAAAACCCTCCAAGAAGCTGCAGCTAAGTATGGCAATAGCTATTAAGTGATAAATATATCCTGTTTGGTCAGTAAAGTAATAAAGACAGAGCGTTGTGGCAGCTCGGAAACCCTTGGTCTTTTAAAAGTATATATACAGTACTACAAACATAATGCGCAAGTGTGGCTTCAAAATGGCAAACCTATTTACAAAGCCTTGAGACGCACAACTAACTCTGTAACAATCATTTCTTATTGCCAAGGACGACAACAATGTTTCATGTTTGTTGCTTCAGATATGAGGGTCCAAAAACGAAAAGATCACTTTAGAAGATCAGAAAATAAAAAAGGGGGTACATTAGCCTTGGATGTAGGTCAGCTCAAAGCTGAATGTCTTTAAATAACAAATGTTGTCAGGGGACTTATGTTTTAATCTGCCACACAAAGCTGGCATGAACACACTCTGGGAAAGAGCGTAGGTCTGTGCTCCTGCTGACTGAGGGGTCATGGGATACTTCCCCTCTCTGTGTGTCAAATTGCCCTCAGGATTTTCACATCTTGACCCCAGAGGACACACTCACATTATTGTGCCATTCCTTAGGAGTTTTGAACAAAAGAAATCCGACGCTCATCACTGTAACACTGCTGTCGATGCAAAATAATCCAAACAGCTTTGGAAGTCGATAGCAGCCGGCCGCAAGGATAAACAAAGGCTTCTTGTTTAAATGGTGCCATTTAGCCTAAGTACAGAGTAGCCTTCTCCATGCATACTTGCCTCAGGTCAACTCTAGTTGGAGTTACTTTCTTTAGCTACATACCCGGAGACTTTCCCAGGGCTCATGGCCAACACACACAACCTGGCAAAGTGCAGTCTGGGTGTAGTTTAACATGACTAAAGGACAGTTTGGATGGAAGAGTGACCACTTTCACATTGAGAAAAAGCTGCTTTTACATTTGGCCTGTTTTCTTTGAATTTTGTGGGGGAGACAACGAAAGTAGACGAACCTGGTTTACGAGAAACTTCATCACAGTTAGAAATGTCATTGGTCAAGGTGGAAGCGTTTACACGGTGAAAACTCTGTGAGGAGTAAAAACTTAAAGCTTGTTCCTGTTCTTTCTGATTCCAACTCTTCATACCACAATTTTCCCAAACAGCGTATCCCATGTCCTTTTAGACTATCACAATTAAGAAAGTATGAAATAATGTTGTCCAAGAACAAGAGTCTGGTGTCAAACACAGACACTTTTCTTTGGTCTTACTATCCAGCATTACAGCCCACATGGCTTTTGTCTGATGCAAGAGCAGCTCACTGTGACAGTCAGCCCTTCCCTTCTTTAACATCTAATACATAAGAATTACACACACACACACACACATTTTCCAGCAACTTACCCTGGAGACCTGAGGAGCACACTGTGTTTTCTTTTCACAATAATGTCAGAATAAATCCTTCTGCAATTCCCCTCAGTTTTCCCTCCTAAGGTTTATATATAGCTTTGTTCTTAGGAGTCTCTCCAAAGCTCCTTGGTAGTGAGGAGGGGAGAGAGTGAGAGAGATTAGAGGCTGTGGGGGGAGTGAGAGGGAAATGGGAACACCCATACTTAACCCTTTGTCGAACCACAAACAGGTAGACTCACACAGCTGCAAAGAGGCTGACTGTAGGGATCCTCTCACCAGGTGTCTGCACCCAAAAGGTGTTGAAACCAGAGTCCAAACAAAAGCCACGCATGATGTTTTCGGAAGCAGTTCAAGGCTACAAGTAATCCAAGGAACTCTTTAAACCAACACAACAGGGCGTCTGGCCTTCATGCTGGAGGCTAATTAGCACGTCATTACAGAATATTCAAGTAGAAAAGGAGGGTGTCATCTGAGAGGGGTTTTTGTTACAGCATGGGCGGATATTCGCTGACAGTTTGCATCCTGCTGGAAGTCACAGTGATGCTAATTAGCTTAGGAGATAAGTGCTTTTTTTAAGATAGCCCACATGTGATTGTGCTTAAGACTGGAAACATTGTGCATGCTTACAACTGATCATGTGCTTGACCCAAAACTCACGGTAAGACCTGAGCTGACACGTAAGAGAACAAATGACCGAGGGAGGCAACAGACAACTAGGTCTGTGTTTGTTATTGTTGTTATATATTGATGACACTTTACAGGAAGCTACATGTGTGAGGCAAAGACAGTTTCCCAAAGGGACAATTAAGCGTATCGTATCATACGGCGCCGCACTGAAACGTGTGGCAAGGACACAAACGTCTTCCTCTTCTGAGGGGAGTTTTCAGTTGGCAGATAGTCAAACTTAACTGAGCTGCACACCCAAGAAACACCCAATTCTTCTTTATCTTACTGAGACACCAATTCTTTACAGCGTCACAAAATGTTCTGTTATCTTTCCCAGATGATCTCCCCGATGACTACATTTTACAACGCAGAGACTTTTTGGTCTCATCTGGAAACATGAAGGTTTTATATGTTGCTGTAAGAAGAGCTCACTTTAAACGTTTCAGTACTTGTGTCAGACTGTTTTGAGCCATTTGTGAGGGAAATACCGAAATTTAGCCAAGAGCAGATTGGATGTATTAAAGCAGTCATAAAAACAAGGACAAACTCAGTTACCTTAAATGACCTCTTGGAATGAAAGTCAACGAAACCGGACCTTTGAAACAAATCCTAGATAAAGTAACTGATATATTCACTTGCAAACTCAGGGTGAAATAAAGCTCACCAGGAGCCATTCTGTCTTGGTAAACCGTTCATCAAACACTTCACATGATTTTAATAGGGACTATTCATGCCAGCATGTGGAGCCAAGATACTCTCCCATTTCAGTGAGTCATTTGAAATCCCTCCTCTGTGCTTTCCAAACTGCCAGCATGTCACACTGCAAATGAAAGCCTTAAAATGTCCTCAGTGGAAGAGTTGAGCTGCTGGGGAAAAAAAGTTATTTTCATTTTGAAAAATGTACAACCATAGGAGAGAGGGAGAGAAACTCCCTGCGGAAACTGCCCCCATGTATGAATGAGAAATTGTGTCGTGGCCCACATGCTGGAGCAGCTGCCAAGTGCTGACGTGAAGGAGTTCTTCTGGTACTCACCCTGGAAGTCACACAGAGGGATGTCTTCAGCCTGGACAGAAGTTTCAGGGTAAAAGTTAAAACTTCTGAGCAGGTCCAGCTCCAAAGTCGGCTTTTCCCAGAGCCAGGAGCCTCTCTTCAGCTGAGAGAGGAGAGCGAGAGAGAGAGAGGAAAAAAAAGAGGGGGAAGGAGGGAAGCAGTCATTTGGCGCGTTAAGAAATTTCCTGCCATGTCACAATGTCAAGCCCCTCCTTGTTGCTATGAACTGCTCAGGCCACATGTGGTGCTCTGTTACATTTTGAAATATGGACGTCTTATCTTACACACTCTCTTCTTTTTTCTAATGCCCTCTGGACGGCACTATCTTGCCCCTCCAAGGAGAACCAACAGATACACACTTTTGTCAGGGGCGCTTCTAGGATTGGTTGGGACCCGAGGCAAACATTTATCTGGGCCCCCTCCAACCAGCTTCCATTATTAATTTCACAGCAATAATGCACACTTAGCAGGGCATTGAGAGAAAGTGCTCTCAGATGGGGCCCCATTAGGGAGGTTTCTTACAGTCATTGCAAAATGTGCACATTTTAGGGCAATACTGTGGTTTAACGTTTGTCAGCCGTTGAGGGGCCCCAAGCAGTTACCTCTGACTATTTTATCCTTTCAGTTATCAGGCAGCTGAATGCTGAACAACTTGACTAGATTTTTGGACAGATGCTGTACGCTTAAGAAACCTGTATGGTCCATTCATTTATATGGACATTTTATTTCATCTACTTGCTGGATACTTTTCTGCCATTTCTGGATTTATTCATTTCTACATTTTTCTAGCTTCTCATTTAGCGGCCTGTCCCTCTGTCGAATTCTTGTTACTAGCTTGTAAATGTTATTTTCTGAATTCCGTTGTGTAGGTTTCCTTCATATTGTTTTGGTTTCTTTTTAGGACTCTTTAGGCTGTGAGACTACATTTACCTTCTGGGATTAATAAAGTCTTCTGAATCAGAATTAGAGGATACTGTCACCATTCATCCCAGCGCGTTACCTGAGGAACATTTCTGAATCATTGGACTGAATAAAATTATATTGGTAATAATGTTGCTGTACAATTGGAAGAGTCAATAAAAAGAGTTGTTTTGGGGTGGGTGGCATGTGTGGCTGTGGTCCTCCAGACGGGCAATCCAGGTTCGATTCCAGCCTGTGGCTCCTCTGCCACGTTTCACTGATTTCTGGATCTATCCACTGTCTTATCTCTTCATCATAGGCATACCACCCCCTTTAAAAAGTGTTTTTTTGAACAGTTCATTTTCAGTAGCTTATTCTCAGGTTCAACTTTGTGTATAATAGCTCACCACTACCACCTAGTGGTCCCAGACACAAGTGCCATAAGGAGCAATTAGACATAACTTAAAATAGACTTTCAGACCATCTTCATTCAGATATCAGGCAAAAATATGTTGAGCTTAAGTAGAATTAAAATGTGTAAAAGTAAAAAAAAAAACAACAACAAACAGGCTTTCCTCTCAATGTAAAGAAGTCCAAAGTAGCCCTGGTAACGACAGCAACTGTGACGGGGAGAACGCTCAACTGAAATCATTCTAACTTCAACAAAACATTTTTTTAAAAAGTAAAAATAATATTTATCGTTTTAAATACATTTCATGGGGAATTCAAGCTGCTCTTAACTTGTGAGCTGGTCGACCATCATTTAGTTTCTTTTCAAGTTGGTCACAGACATCTTATTATTCAACTCACGCCTCTTTTGCAGGGCTGGGTTTTAGTTCAACTTTTTCTTTTCCATCATGTCTAGAGATTCTTGCTACACATACAGCATACACATATGTTGTGCAACCAATAGTTTTAATCTTAGGGTGTAAAGCATTGCATTGGAGAAGCAGGATACCTAAAAAACTATTTTCAAAATCACTTCTGATTAATTTTTGGTTCATTAACTCATCTTGAAAAACTGAAACCAAACTCAAAGTAGTAGAAAACTATACAGTATTTTATTATAAAGCTAGGAAAAGTAGTTAACAAAACAAATCTATGACATAATGAGACATCCATGTAGTAGTAGGTTGAAGGGTGAGTCAGAATAATAAAAAAAAAAAATCGAATCAGGATCCGTACAGTAAAAATGTCACTTCCCCTTTTCAACCCACATAAAGAAATTACAACGAGCCTCTGGGTTGGAGGCATGACCCTGAGGACGACAGCACACAAAGAACTGTTTGCCCATGTTTGGCCCCTCCTTTTTCACAGTACGGAGCACGCAGGGTTCCCCGTGAACTTTGCAGGGAGGTGGTGGGGGCGGCCCGTGAAGAATGGACTTCCAGAACACTGAAGATTCACCTTTCTTGGAAAGGGTTTTACCAACAGAGGGCTTTGAGGTTAACACTGTCCTATTGATCTGTTTGTCCTCTTCCTCTTTAGTGCACTGCTGCCCTGAATTAAGCTCAGGCTCGCTATCTTCAGGTAGTGTGCTTGTGACGGAGGCGACTTCCTCACTAGCTGAGGATGCTTTTTGGGAGTTATTGGTTGAGGCAAGTTCCTCCAGTCTGAGTGTTTTTTCACAAGAAGCTTCAGTTGAGGAAACATTAGCGATTTTGGGTTTGAAAAAGGAGAGGAGGCTGCCTTGTGGTTTTGAAGATGTCTTGACAGTCTTCGCCTTTTTACCTTTTGGAACAGCAGCTTCTGATGTCAAGAGCCGTTTCTTCCCAGCTCCGATTGGGTTTAAATTCTCCCTCCTCTCGTCCTCCTCTTGAGATCCAGGTAATGCTTCCCTAAGCTCAGGCTCAATTGATTTCTGGTCAACCTTTACAAGAAAGCGGGAGAGTTTCTGCTGCTTGCCAGCGAATTCAGGCAGGTAGCGAGTGCAGAGGGGAGGAGGCTTCGAGCTGGGTACGAGAGAGCAGCTCAGTTTCCCCCACACAGGGCAGTGGTCTGAGCCCTCAACCTCCGGCATGATGTCTGCGCTCACAAACTGCTCCGTGGCGAGCTTCCTATCTGCGAATATGTAGTCAATGCGCGTGCCATAGTTGGTCTGCCTCGCTCCAGTGAGAGTGGACCAGCACGTGAAGGCGTTGGTGCGAGTTGGGTGGAAATGTCTGAAGGTATCCACAAACTTCCCCGAGTGGATGGGTTGTGTTGAAGTCAGCTCAGGTTCTTCATCAGTTTTGTCATCTTGCCTGTCCTCCTGTTGTCCGTCACCGTGCAGAAAGCCATTCAGCCATTTCCTCCCAGGGTTTTCTCCAAAGTCCTCCTGCACAATAGGAAAAATATAAAGGAAGAGTTTCAATATAATGCATATACAATTCATATTTAAAAAAATAAAGGGCTCCATAGGCTTTCCCTTTCATGGTTGGTGCCCTGGATAGATATTTATCTTAGAAATCAATGAAATAATAATAACATAAATTCACCCTGCACACCTAAATAAAAGCAAGTAAGGAAATAATGTTAACATTTTTAACCTCTTACTTACAATATCACTGGGATCACAGTGATCTATTTGCCGATGAGATGTGTTTATGTCTCCTAAAATGATCACATGGCTGAAAAGTAGAACAGAAAAACAAACAGATTTTTTAAAGAGAAGAGAGAACAACAATATACTGTCAAAAATATGACTGAGAGCAGAACCCAGTAAATAGTGTGACAAATACCAAATGCCATTTGGTAAATATAGATATACAAATCAGATATCCAAATACTAATCCTACCTTTGTTACTACAAATGCAGGACCTAATTTGTATTACTTCATTCATTCACATTAATCACAGTGCATACACGGCCAGGTAAATGTTAGCAGTTGCACATTCGAGACTGTTTCTTACCAGCCTCAAATCAAACTGCCTATAATCAACATGGTAGGATAGTCTGAAGGCGTGTGGTTTAAGCAGGAAACACCTGGGTCTCGATTGTAAAATCTAACTGCTCTCGTCTGCGGAAACTTCTTAAAACTCACCTCCCATCATTCAGTATGGCTTCAGCCCGACACTGAAGCAACTTATAGAACTGAAGTTTGAACTGCTTCCTCTCTGGCTTTTCAGGGTCAGCCCGTGGACAGTACACGTTGATTACAGTGACCGTTTGCTCTTTGCCTTGGCACCTAGAACAGAATCAAAAAGAGGCACGGAAACCTACAGTTTATAACTGACTGACATTGGCACATTGAAGAAAGCTCTGTGAAGACTAAAATATTTCTCTTACATGGTTTTGTGCTGTGTAATAACAGCTCGTCCTTCATTATCCAAAAGCTGGAGCTCCTCACTACAGAACCCTGTTTGGTCCCCATAGCATCCAGCAGCCCCTTCATGGTTAGTCAGCAGACCTGTGAGACCCTCCTCAGCAGCAAATGGAGTGGCTCTATCTTTACAGTAAGTGGCAACCCCTTTGTGAATCAGAAATAGGAGGGAAAATAGTGAGTCATAAATGGCACAAAAAGTTGCACTATTGATAATTGGTAGAGAAGTGTGAAAGTCGGAGAAATGTACAGATTGTGTGGTATATTATCATAACACTAACTGAGTGTCCAATTTTACCTCTGATTACAGTTTGTGTATTTAGTTCAGAAAATATAGCATTTTTGGAAGTAATACAGCAGTTTAAAAAGAACATAAGGATACCTAGAGGCAAATATACTATGTGTATGATTTGTATGACTTAGTAATAAACCTGAGTAACCGCTGCGTCCTCGACTGAAGCTGAAATAAGAGTTGTAGCCGTCAACAATGGCAGTCCTTTCATCAAGCAAGTCTCCTGTAGGGGGAAAATCTAGTTAATTCTGGTTTTCATGTTGTGTCTGTGCTAATCCACATGCATAGACAGTAAATATAAAGCTGCACGACAGATCACGTGTGTGGTCTGAAAACACTAAGCGTGCCACTTACTCGTCACTTTTGTCTCTTGGACACAGATAATATCTGCATCCAGTAAATCGAGAGCCTTTTTGATACCGCCTCTGAATGTCCGTATGCCATTTATGTTCCAAGTCACGATCTTCATCACGAAAAACTACAGCTGTCTGACAAGAGACAGCGGACAAGTTGACGGCAGGGAAGTAAACCGGAAGTCAAGAAGAATACGAGCGGTTTCGCACAATTAAAAAAAAAAAGAAAAAGAGCACGAGCGGAAGTGGATTTCTTGAGCTATCTTTCCCTCCATAATGAATGTTTTTTTGTTTTTGTTGTTGAAGTAAAATGGACGTAGCATTATTTCGTTAATCTCCCTGTCGAGGTCGTGCGACATGAACGCAATTACAAGACGAAGAAGAAGCAAAAAAAAAAGAGAAATCTAACTGTCGGTGTAGTTGCAATGTGCTGTTGACTCGCTAGAGGGCGTGCTCGTGCTGTCACGTTTTCGGCGCGCTTTTGACACTGACCTCGTCACTGTGAAACCAGAGAACCGGGTGGGAGTAAAAAAGGAAGCGTCTGTTCACTAACCTGAGGCTGTTACCCCTGACTACTATCGGTGTTTAGCAACCGTGGGCCCCTGACAGTTCATACAGGGAGAGCGCGCGCTGCACGTTAGCTAGCAACCGTAGAGCTCAATCTTTGGCAACGGAACAAGACGGTGAGTAGCAAGGTGGCTATCTAGCGCTAGCTAATTAGCTTGTCTGACTGACGTTATCAAAGGAGAACAACCCCCCGTGTGTCGAGTAAACGATGCTGCTAAGCCTCCGTAAATGAAGCTAATGACGAAGCTAGGATGCTGGCGTTATCCACTAGTTGTTACTGTTCTTTGACTCGACGCTATTTTACCGACATCGCGGTGTTTAAACTGCGACCGACATTAGGCTAAAACTACTCATGCTAGCAGTCCGGCCATGTCCTGTTCACAGCACCGATGTCGTCTCTGGGTTCGTGTCCTCAGTCTGAATATATCCACCCGCTAATAACCTCAGGTTATTCTGTAAACACGGAGAGTATCCATTCATGCAGCTAGAAACACTGACGTTTTTAATGGTGAGTGTTTAAAGTATCCTCAGTGATGCTATGATAACTTTGTCTGAAGAGGAAACAGATGCTGTCTACATCACTTGACACCGGATAAACCGGGGGATGGTGTTTCCATCTTGGGTCAAAGAAGAGGGGGACATCTGCCCCACCCAGTCGACACGGGTGGTCGAAAATACCTTTAATCCATAATATTGTGAGCATGGTTAAAGAGATGATTATTGTGATACTACAATACCTACCTGCTGACATTTCTATGGAGCAAAGATTCGCTATTAGCTACCATATTGTACCGTGGCTGATGTTGAATAGCATCATTAAGGTCAGGCCTGTGGAGGGTCAGGTCTGCCTTTCAGTCTAGTTTCATATTTAGTCGAGTCGTGAAATCCCAACTAATGACCTTAAAATACAATTAACTACTAAGTGCCTTATTAGAAGATTAATTTAACACTGAAGTTGTCTTTTGGCCAATCATAACTGTGGTGTAGTAAATTCCTTTTAATATATATAGTTGACGTGGCTTAAATGTGTTCATGGATTATACACTCTGCAAACTTTAACATTAATGGATGGTGAACTCTGTATTGTCTCGGGGCCATTTGGCATAGATTAAAACAATAAACACATTTTTTTTGTCAAGAAGACTTGTAGATGAAAAGTACTGACTTTAAACACACAAAGCTACAAGGATGTGTTAAAAACTCATAGGTAACAAAGACAAATATTTGTGTTTGGGATTGGGGGTTTAAATAGCCATTTTCCATTGTAACTTTTTTGAGTTGAAGTGTTCTCTTACTCAGTCAAGCCCAAAGTTGGTCTATATACATGCGGTTTGCTCAATTGTTTGTACAGTGTGGTTTAAACAAAACCCCTTTCCTAGTCATGCCAATGTTCTTAGTACTTTACATAACCTCCGTCTTTGTGCTTTGCCTTTTTGTAGTCTGGAGTAATGAGACTGGGGGAGTGAAGGAGGCAGGTGTCCCAGTGGAACGTTGGCATAGAAGTGGGAGGCCAAGCAAGGATGCTGGAGGCAGATGCAGACCCAGCAGGTCAAGCAGCAGCAGAGGGAGAATCGGAGGCAGAAATGGGGAACAGAGACATGAGGTGTGAGGTGGCGAGGCTCACCCTGGAGCTCCAGGAGGCCACTGAGGAGAAGCTACAGGCAGCCCGCTATGGCCTTGTAGTGCTGGAGGAAAGTGCTGCCCTCAAGAAGAAACACAGGCAGCTGGAAGAGGAGCATGAAGTCCTGAAAGCTGAGCTTCAGCAGCTCAGAGAGGTAGGAACACCGGAAGCCTTTTAGTTAGACTTATTTATTACTAATACTGCTATTTTCTGTTCTGTAGATTTCAGGTCTTCTAATACCTTTGCTTGTCTTTCACTCAAACAGAATTATTCAGTAAAGTAATGGTAAAAACTGAATCATTACAGTAAATATAAAAATCACTGCCTTAAATGATAAGTTGTCATTTTAATGTTGGTTATCTTTGATTAGTTTCACCTATTCTAGCTTGCTTAATCAATTTGTACTGAATATTTCTGCTATTAACATCTAAAGCCATCGGATTTAATTGGGTTAGCACCAGATAATCAAGATGAAAAGATTATAAGAATATGTCAAAAATCTGATTAACACATAATCCATGCCTTTCCAGGATTAAAACTGTAACAGATGCTTGGGACCGGCTTTTTTCTTTTATTTATTTATTTGAATTTTTATTGGGGACTAGTTTTCCATTATTTGGATTGGGCTGTGGAAAGAGCAGGAAATCAAGGAGAGAGAGAGGAGTAAAATGTGGGTGCAACCTAACCTCTTGGCCATCTGCACCCTGAGCCTTTGTTCTTAACAAACGGTGTACTTCCAACTAACTTTATCAAAATAGTCTTCCATGGCTGGTTGGTTAATATTGTGTATTTGAAGCAAAGCACCAGATAGGCCTGAACAAGTTTAGTATTGCTGAAATAGGCTGTTAAAACCTCCTGTCCAAATCAAGAGAGAAAAATCCTCCCTATAAGGAGTTTGGTATTTAGCTCAAATATGTGCCAGAGTTACACTTACACCGGTCCAAGCTGATGTTTAGTAACCGCATGTCGAGCAAAGCTCTTTATGTCTCTGAAGGGACATAGTGGTACAGAATGTCAGCAATTTATAATCTGCATAAACCTCATTTCTTGGCTGTTTACCTTCGACAGGCTTTGTTAAAGTAGAGCAGACTCGTGTTGTGAATTAGCGTTATTGTATAAGCACATCAGGATGTTTAGTAGAGCATGTTTATGGTCTTTTATCAGAAATCAGTGATGCATTAAGTAACGTGTTAAGGTTACTGACTCTGGCCAGCTGTTGAGATTTGCCTGGTATCACTGTTTCATATCTATTTAATGGCAAAGGCAAGATTCAAATACAGCAGGAAGTGGAGTGAAAGCTGCTTCGTGTAGCTAACTTATCTTCTTACCAAACCATGTGTGTGCTATATCATTGCTGCAGTCTTTTGTTTTTTTTTTGAAGATATTTGTCAGTTTTGTTTCTATTTCTGTGTTAGACATGTTTTAAATGTTTGTCTTCTTAAAGCTATTCAATCATCAATGCAGCTGTCTTTTAGCACTTTAAGGGCTGTTCCCACGTTTCTAATTAAATAGTTCAACTCTCACCCTTTCTGACTCGCTTTTTCTTTTCTTTTCTTTTTTAAAGGCATTTGCAGATTCTGTGAGCAGCCAAAAGCGTGCAGCTGCAGATGGAGAGTGCCGGGAGGAGAATTTGCTGCAGGAGACTGCCACTAAGGAGGCTGCCATGGCAACCCGCATGGAGGAAGTCCAGGCAGAGCTCAAGCAAGCACGCCTTGCTCTCGGCAATGCTCACGCAGAGATCGATAGACTGGGGGTGTTCTCCACCCAGTTAAAAAAGGTTAGGGCCATTCCCTCAGTGCACCTTCATCCTCTTATTCTGTATGATATCAGCTCTCCTTTGTTCGTACATGAGATGGAAAGCTGAAGCAACATTTGTAGCTTTATTCTAAGAGTGATTGTTATTCATTATTAATCACTGAGGGGAAATTCTGGGTTACAATCTGTCATTGAGAAACAATACAGACCCGATGGACATGCGTACCTGGAGAGATGTCAGAGTGGGGCTGCTGCATCCGCGTCAGAGCTGTTGGGGGGTTTTGGTGCATTGCTCAAGGGCACCTCTACAGTACTCTGGTTCTCAAACCAGGTCCCTAAAGGCTGGGCTACTTCGGCCCTAATGTGTACCTGACAAAAAGGTCAATTGTGCAGTTTAAAATGTGATCGTTGCACCGATATGACGATGTGTTTTGTTCCACAGGAGTGCGAGTGTCTGGAAGCAGAAAAGGGTCATATGAGGGACGAGATGAAGGAATTTAAAGTACGAGAGATGCGCCAGTTGCAGGACAATGCTGAGCTTGAGGAGGAGAATATATCTCTGCAAAAACAGGTTTCTGTGCTCAAAGAAAATCAGGTAAGTTAATACTCAGACCACAACTATGTTTTTACATTGTTACCGTCTTTCTTTGAGAAGATAATGATGGATGGAAGAAGACATAAATATCTCTATTAATAAAACCAAAACTGTCCCATTCTACTGTTCTATACATTTGTCCTCATACCATTATTAATGATGGACTACAGGTGGGTGTTGTAAACACACTATCATCTGATCATTGTTGTCGTTCCCTGCATGTTTGCATTCATTCTTTTCCTGAAAGACTACAAAACCTCTTGGCATGCAGCAACTAATCTCCCTCACATGTCTGTTGACATAACTTCAGCACCGAGATACGAACAGGCCAGAGCCTAAGAGTTTCTGGATGATTCATGTTGTTGTTTACGGAAAACGATGTCCCTGCTACATCCATGGACATAAACAGCCCCTTTCACCTCGAGTTCTTCCACTTGTCAGCGAGTTTTTAACCCAGCACGTTTTACTCCATGTGCTGGGAAGGCTCTGTCAAAGTGTTCTCCAACAGAAAGGATTTACAGTCTTCATGTGGGTTGTTAGACTTTGCAGTTATGTGAACAAAATGGTCCAACAAGTAGATGAGCCAACTGCATGAAAACGTCAAAATGTTAAAAATAAAAGCTGAGTTCAACTGAAGCCCCGTGGAAATGGTCATCTCTATCTGTAAGAGAAATGAGTATTGCTGCTCACCATCACTAGTGCGATGTCCTTTTGTCTACTGAAGCCGCCTGCATGTGTGACTGTAACACTATTGTGCTGAATGCGGTTATAGGTATATTTGCATGTTGGGGCGAGAATGTGCACCCATATGTTGGCACCCAGCAACATAGAAAACACCTCTAATCACAGACGTGTGCTCTTTGTCTCCTTCCAGGTTGAGTTTGAATCAATCAAGCTGGAACTGACCCAGAAGAACGACGAGCAAGAGGAGGTGCGCGGTCAGCTGGAGGAGGCGGAGAGGCTGAGGGAGATAGCAGAGAGGCAGCTGGATGAGGCCCTGGAAGCCCTGAAGGAGGAGAGGGAGCAGAAAAACAATCTACGACGGGAACTCTCTACCCTGACCCTAAACCCCTTCGATTCTGTGGGGAACCTGGAGCTCCACCTGGAACAGCTGGATGACAGTCAGGAGGAGGGCCAGGGGCGAGAGGGAGAAGGCGAGGGAGAGGACCAGGACAGCGGCATTAATAACGGTCCTGGGTCTGCTCCCGGTTCTGCTCACCCTCCTTACTTGGGGGGCTCAAAAAGTAACGGCCTCATCCAACGCTTCTCCACTCCACGCAACAGTGACGTGTTTCTGCGCGCTCCGGCCTCTGGGCTGGTGTCGGACCTGCTCAGTGAGCTGCACTTTTCAGACAGTCAGAAGCTGAAGCAGCAACTCCTACAGGTGAGAAACAACAGGACCTTCTTTAACTGGTTAAAACAATACTCCGATTTCTCTAAAAGTTTCATGTTGGCTGTCCTTTAAATCGTCCCATAATGCTTGTTCACGCATGCCCCACACGTTTCGCTTTTATATCAAGGTATAGTTTAACATATTTACAACCTCAACGAAAAAGAGAAGAACATACGTGGGAACAATAAACAAAATGAATCGGTTTCATCACATGCACAGAGATTACAAAGAGAACATAAAGGTATCCTCCTCTCCAGCTCCATCACATTAAGGGCCCGTAGAGTCCGAGTGAAAAACAATACAGGAGTTGTTTGTATGTGGAAACACCAAAAACTTTTGTATCCTTGTTTTTTTGTTTCACGGCAGTCTGCGCTCTTCTGGAAAGTTGAGATTCCAGTTTAACTGGAGCGATCTTCATGAGAAGAGAAAAAAAGGCAAAAATAATTCCATTAGAAAGAATTTGTTATTCATTGTAACAGCAGCTTAAAACAACATTTCAGGCCTTGCACATTTTTCACACTACTCAAACTTTACTGTAGACTTTTGTGCAGTTAAAAATATGTTCCTAACCTTTAATTTAGTTGTATGTAATGAATGATATAACTAATGGCATTACCTTAGAACTCAATGATTGCCTGTTCGTTTATGCAAACACTTAGAAAGAACACAGTGTATATTTGAGGTTATTAAACTTTATATTTAAATAGTCCACCCTTTTATCAAACTAAGTTTGAAGGTTGTCACACAGGTTGGTTCGTGTGTTGAAGCTGTCGATGTCTCTGTTCCTTCCTGCTGTAGACCACATCCGCTGCATGTCGGAGTGTGCCTGTCTTTATTAATGAAAAAAAAAAACACCTGACACCACACGCATCTTCACTCAGAGTTATCGTTCACCAGTCAAGTACACTTAAGAAAATTCAGAATGTCTTGAACTGCCATTCCTCTCAGTCTGGAGGTCATCTATTATTTATGATGCACTTTGATTGGGGGTTGGGTGAACAAGCTTCTACCCAACAGATGCTGGGAGTGTGGAGCTGAAAGGGGTCATCCCCATTAAACATTTATAAAATATAAAACTGGCTTTTTTTGTCACAGAAAGCTGTCCTTTTGTCTTGTGAAAATGTTCAATACTGAGTGTTGAGCTGGCCTCCATTTTTCACCATTTGATTATTTTTTATTAAACGAAAGGACTTTTAAAGTACTTTCAGCAAATTTGAAAATTGTGTTTTCATATCTCGTAAGATTCTTGTCTCTTTCTGTTTAAACAGGCGGAACGAGAAAAGTCCGGTCTGGCAAGCAAGGTAGAGGAACTGCAGATGCAGCTTGTGATGTCCAAACAGGCTCTGAACCAGCAGGAGGACAAAGTCGGATCTCTCACCCAGCAACTAGAAGCCGTGCAGAGCAGCCAGCAACACCACCAAGAGGCAGACGACAGGGAGGAGGACGAGACAGAGAACGGAGACGGTGCCGTCTTTGACTACGAGGTCGACACCAAGAGCAAGGAGGTGCTGGAGGCGCGCATGCGTTCAGCCAGCGAGGAGCTTCTCAAGCTGCGAGATGAACTGTCGCAAGCAGGAACTCGATACAACACCCTGGAGCAGCGCTACAAGCATGAGAAGGATCGTTGGAGGGCCGAGGCCCAGGAGTTGGCCGACAAGATCCGTCAGTGCATCAAGTCCAGCAAGCAGGACCAGGAGCGCATCGGAGAGCTGGAGAAGGAGATCGGAGCCACACGGAAAGTGGCGATTGATTCAGAGGGGCACCTGAGCGTTGCCCAGGAGGAGCTGCTGGCCTTCTCTGAGGAGCTGTCCAACCTCTATCACCACATCTGCGTGTGCAACAACCTGACACCCAAACGAGTCACCCTGGACTATTACCGTGATGGCGCCAGGGCGAGTGGTGGAGGAGGTAGCGCTCGAAGATCACACTACGTCTATCCTCAGCACAGCGCCCAGAAGAAGCCAAAAGCCAATGAGATGTTCAACTCCAAAGCTGCAGCGCTGCAATTTATGGGCGAGGTGGACAGTGCAGGAACCGCCACAGAAACTCCAAGCTGCCCTGGGTCACCCACCCTGGATTTCAGGGACCCCTCCAACGTCCGCAACTTGGTTGCGGTCATCCGCTGCCAGATAAAACACCTCCGGGTAAGGCAGCTTTTTTAAAATGTATTTTTATGCTTCACAGTTTGTCAGACGATGATTGGAGTGCTAACGGCTTGATTTCTGGCGAGCTGAAAATGTAACAAATACAAGTTGTCGAGTGGCCGTGGCAGTGCTGACGCGCTGGGATTGGTTTTGTTACGAGGCCTCTTTCCTCCCTCACAAACTTCCTGATGAAGCTAATGCTCAGCTCAGACACTGTAATGGACTTGAATAGCTCCCGTGTCTGCTCAAATCCAACACCTGATTGGACCTTGTAGACACGTGTGTTTGTTTGAATGGACTGGATTATCAAGGGTCAAAGTTGGACCTTTCACTGCAGGGAATCCTTTCAGAATACAGCTATGCCTGCAGCACTGTGATTATGTGTTCACCTGAGTAAAAACCATTATTTTTAAACATGTTTAATAAATGTGAGGTTTTTGTTGAACGATTGTTCATAACGTACAGTTTATATGTAGCATATTTTAAAAGAAAACAGTCCAATCGTGCAGCTCAACATGTTTTCAGTTCTGTTACAAACAGCTTGTCTTTGTGCTCTCTCAGGTGGCAGTGGACCTCTGTCGTCAGAGGGGCGCCATGCCGTACTCCGGGTTGAGCAGCGCTGGAGAGTCAGAGCGGGATGCTGAGAGCCTCCTGGAGGAAGTGCTCAAACTCAAGTCTCTCCTCAGCACCAAGAGAGAACAGATAGCCACGCTCAGGACGGTCCTCAAGGCTAACAAACAGGTACATCGCTGTGAGCGCTGGCTAACCTGCAACGACGACACTGTCTGAGATCAGCTTTGATCAGGACATTGTTCTTACTCAGAACAGGCCAAAACAGGCAGAATAGAGCTGCACTAAAGCAGATACCAGGTTCTGCAAGTAAATATTGAAGCAGTGTTAAAATAGAATATGTGCTGTATTTAATCTGTGTCATGTGCAGCATGAGGTAGCAGGCTGACTTTAAAGTGTCTGTACTGATTAAGATAATTACCGGTAATGGAAACGTGGACAATCGTTCTGACAGTCAAAAAGCATCCATACTTGGAGGTGATGCATGCAGAGACGATGACCTACTGTATACAGTCTGTGTCTGGTAGACAGTCTCTTAGGCTGCACCTGTAGGACAGTGTCTTTGCTCTTTTCAGAAGCTGAACTCTCCTCCGTGCCTTCAGCACTGCATGACCTGCTTCTGTCCTTCCCTTATCTCTCGCTCTCATTCACACACGAGCACACACACACTCTTAAACACTCGAGGTAATCTGTTTGGCTCGTCTGCACTCACCTCCAGCGATTCCCCTGCTGAAGGCTTCCAGGAGTATATTGGCCTCCCCACTCGGTTCGACATGTGTTACTATAGCACTGATAAGAGCATTCAAGTCTCACCGCTCAACAAGGTGAGAGGGAATAGTTGTGATAGTGCCTTCAGCTGTATGTGCGTTAACAGAAACACACACAGTTTTTATTCCCTTGACATTCTCTGGAAGACAAACAGGCCTTGTGCAGTCACAGCAAATCGCTCAAATGTAACCCGTCTGATAGCTGAAGGTTGTTTTATAACATCGAAGGTGTTTCTCCGCTGGGATGATGCTGCTCATCTTTCCTTATGATCTTCATTTCATAGCGACTCAGAAAAGTGAATGATTTGAGCTCTTGTCTTTTTGTTGAATGCAGACTGCGGAGTTGGCTCTGTCCAATTTAAAAACCAAGTATGAGACGGAGAAGAGCATGGTGTCAGAGACCATGATGAAACTGCGGAACGAGCTCAAAGCCTTGAAGGAGGACGCTGCTACCTTCTCTTCACTGCGAGTCATGTTTGCTAGTCGGTAAGATCTCTTTTTTTCATGGGGGGGGGACATGTTTCCATAAGAGAAATAAAAGTTGTTTTTTTGGGGGTTTTTTTGTTTTTTTTTGGGACCTATGACCAAGTAGATATTTGATTACTTTAAAATTCCTTTGTTAATACATTCTGATTGGACGTTCCCCCTTTGCTAGTGTTCTTTCTGCTTAGTAATGGTGCTCTTGTTGTAGCACTTCTTTTTGTTAGCCCTCTTGTAATAAGCTTATCATGCGTATTACGCCTGTGGACAGTCCACTGGTTCACGTGCAGATTATGAACCACATGCTCTGCCCTGTGCCGACAGGGGAGGAGGAGGGAAGGACAGATTTGTCCCATCAAGCCAGGTGACCTTAGGGACGGAGGGGCCTAATGTTGGCGGGAGTTTGGCGGGACTTTAGACAGGATGGGAAGGTGCTGCAAAGGGTTAAACTTACGCCTTTAGCACTCCACCTACTAATCACTAACCTCTTCTTAGAAACAGTTGGCATGGATGACTGTTTGGAGTTGATGTCTTTTAGTTCCTTGTTTTCATTCTAATCTATTTAATGGAATAACGGATTATTAATTGGAATAATATTTACATTTGCCACAGGAGCTTATTGCATGTGCAGAGGCTCTTTAGGCCGTCTCCAGACAGTTATGATCCAGATTTCATAATCCTTAAGAAGGATTGGAGAACAGACTGCGGTCAAGGACTCCCGTCTGTTGCAACAGGCTAAAGATTACAGCTTACCATGCTCCTGTTGTTTGGAATTAAGATTTGTGGTGCCATCGAGTGGTCAGTTTGAGGGACTGCACGTGTGCGTGACAAACCTGCAGCACTCTTCTTTACGCTCTTAAAATCAGTGTTATTAGTATTATTAGTTCTTGTGCTCGCTATGCAGCTTCTCAAATATGAAAGTATGTTAAATAATTTGGCATAACTGGTGTGAAAACATATCTGCTTTGTGATTTGACTTGTGATTATTATTATTTTTTAGATATAACTATTAATTTATGAATTAAAACCTGTGCTGCATTTTGCAATGAAATCATCATGAGCTGCTTTGCCACAGCTGGCTACGATATCTTGTTTAGCATGTGTTTTGTGTGTCTGAGGCTTTAATTTGTTCCCGTGTGTGTGTGTGTGTGCATGCTCTTGTCACTGTGTGTGCGTCTCTCAGGTGTGACCAATATGTCACCCAGTTGGATGAGATGCAGAGGCAGCTGGCAGCGGCCGAGGATGAGAAGAAGACACTGAACTCTCTGCTGCGTATGGCCATACAGCAGAAGCTGGCTCTCACGCAGCGTTTGGAGGACCTGGAGGCTCCGATGTCGCCCCACAGCTTGAACAGCAGTCCCCGCCGCTCCCGCGCCAAAGAACTCGCCGCCAAGTCAGGGCGGGCCCCACGCAGCCCGAAAAGCAGTCCTGCACGCCCCCAACTGAGGAGCAGTCCACGAGCCAGCCCGGTTCTTGGCAGCAGTGTTCCAGCCATGGCCACGCACCACCTGAGGAGTCTGACCAGAAGCCTCCACACCAGCCCCGTAAGAACCGCTCTCTGTCTTTGTCCCGACGACGCCATCCAAGCAAGCAGCCAGTCTAGCAGAAGCAAGCGTCTCCCACGAGACGCCACCTTCATTAGGAGTCATAGTGTCAGCGATGTTTTTAACTCCGATTCAAGCCCCGGTTACTTCTCGACACGTAACAGCTCCACCAGTTCTCTAAACAGCGAGTTATCCATCAAAACAGAAAGTCAAGTTGGTGTTTCAATAAAAGGTGCACCAGCTCGGAGAGCGTCGGTCCCCGCACGTCAGGACACCTTCATTACAACCCGTGTTGTTTCTGCCTCAGCCGCCAGGGTGAAGTCTTCTGTGTTTACCTCATCCACAGATGATCTAACCTCTTCTAAAGCTTTGCGTGTGTGTCCTAACGTTTCTGAAGCATGGGGTGAAACTAAACAAAAGCCCGACGTAATACCAAACACAGATCATTCAGTTCGAAGGAAACAGTTCAGTTCCAGGTCGAATTCTGTTCAGACAGAAGCTGCCTGCAGAAACGCACATCAGCCAGACGCAGTCTCTTCTCAGGTTAATACTAAACCTACAGGAGCCACTTCACTCTATGCCAACAATCCAACTGGCAAGACCAGGATGAGTGGAATCTGTAGAGAGTCGAGGCGTAGGTTAGCCAACTCGACAAGCCGAGCGACTGAGGAATCAAACCTCACTGTCGTTAAGAGTTCTGCTAATAAACCTCAGGGCACGCCCGCCAGGCCTCGCAGTGCACACTCCAAATCAGCACGCAGACGATAAGAACGATCTTCTGAGTGCTTTTGAGTTATCAATTAGATTCATCTTCTTTCTAAATATTGGTTTATACGGTATACATGATGTAATAAATATAAATGATGTTTGATAAAGGTCCCTATAAGACAACAGTTGGAATCGTCAGCCAAGAAGACCCAGAGTGTCTTTCCATTTTTTTGTCAAATCTTTGCACTTTAATTTTTCTACATAGTGGAATAGAAGCAGGCAGACAGTTTAAAAAGCATGCCTCAAAATGTCCCTTTAAAAGTTTCATCATTTTGAAGGCTGTGAGCCAAATTATCCAAAGATGTTGCCTGTTCTTAGAATCGAACAAAAAAAAAAAAAAAAACGAGTACAAGGTGAGGCTGAGCAGAGCTGCTGAGAGTGAATCAGTTTGTGTTCAGCTGTTCGTGGTTAAGATTCCCTCAGTGTTGCTCTCACCAGGAGCAACTTCTGCACCGAGTTCTCCATCTTATAAAGGAGCTGAACCCGTGTTGAACACTTTGTTCGATGGCTGAATGAAGCGGTAACGTGTTGATGATGCGTCTCATCAGGGCTGCAGAGAATCTGAGCTGAGCTACTTTTAGAAAGCAGCTTTGTGTTTCAGATCCAAAACTCCATTTCGCTGTCAGACATCCAAAAACATTTAGTTTTTAAAAAAATGGTACTCTTTAATATTTGGAACAGTCGGGTGCATTTTTTATACACATGCATTTTAGAAGTACCGCTTACTTTGGTGAAATATTTTTCTCTTTTCCCATCTCATTTTAGCTGATAGCTTTTTGGAGCTCCTCATTTGCTGATCCATTATATGTACTATTGATGTGTTTTATCATTAACAATTACCCTCACCCTTATGAATTAATTTCTTTAAGTTTGACTAAATCTTATTATTTTTTTTGTCTCTGTCTCATCCCTGTCTCTGTAGCGCTGAAACACTCCTTCCATTACTTCAAACCCCCTCGTCTCCATAAGGACCTGTCTTCATGTTGACTCCCCGGCTCCCTCCTCCTCCTTTTCCTGACTCGAGACATCCTGTCCATCCCAGATATGATGCAACATTCCCCACTATAACTTCCAGATCCATGGATTTTTTTTTAATAAGTAAAAAAAGACAAAAAAAAGACAAAAAACAAACGTGCTCTCATCCCGTACTCCCTCCTGGTGTTTGTCTGCTCGGAGCGGAGAAACCTGCATGCAGCCCGGAGAAGGATGAAGAGACAAACGCGCTGCTCGTTCCTCTGTGAAGTCAGTGACTGTGTCTTGTCCCGAGTGGAACGAACTTCCAATATGGTCTCGTTCAAGACTTTGTGTTGTGGTGAACCGTTGACAGTATTTATTCCGGAAACTTTTCATGTACAGCATTTCCTTTCCTCTGACTTTGACTTTAGGCTTTGATGTGTTTTAAGGCTACAAGTCTTCGCTCCTTTTGCCTTCCGGTTGGCATTCTGGTCAGGCCTGTCTGGCATCGTAGCTGGCGTAGTGTCAATCGATAGTTCTGTCATCTGTGATAGCTCTCCCAGGTAGTTGTTTTTATAGGACAGTGCCGCCTTACTGACAGACTTACTCTCCTCGCTATTTGTCTTGAGGTTCCTCCTTTTCACACACACCACTTTAGACTCCTGGTATGTATCCGGCTCTTCAGCCACACCCTTTAAGTCGAGCTCAGTAACACGCCATTTGATCAATAGTAATAAATCAGCCATAAGTTCGCCACCTCAGGTTAAACACAGATGAATAAGTACAGAATTTGGGTGATCTTAAATGTGCATTTTACTTTGTAAACTATGCAGACCACGTCGAGACTCTCTCTCTTCTTTAGGATCAGGGTGGGTTTGAATCTTACCGACATTTGCCGTTTTCAGAGGGTGGTTGCAACTGTTTTGAAACAGCTGTTTAGCATCTGGCAAAGCAAGGAGGGTTTACAGATCACAGGCGGTGCGACCTGAGATCTGCTAAAGCATCCTATTTTCAGAAAAAAAGTACTTTCCTGACTTTTGGGGCCGTTGGAGTCAAAATCCCTGTTTCATGTCAAGTAAGAGTCGAAGTGGCTTTGTTTCCCTAAAACTTAAATGTCAGGCCATGGTCATGTCTAACCCTAACTACATAACCTTTGTCATTCAGCTTCTCCTGGCTCCTCTGTGCAGCCAAGCAACAATATCAATGTGTATTTCATCCCTCCATGTCAACTTGCTTTGTTTGTGCTATCAAAGTAAGCATGCTGTGATGGACTCGTGTTAGCCACTGAAAGCTCTTCACCTGAAAGTATCCAGTGTTAGAAACGCTGATAGTGCTCGCAGGCTGCTGTTTGTGTTGCTGCTTGTTGAACAAAACTAAATGCTAATCCCGTCATTTAAAAAGCATTGCACAGTGCTTTAACTCTAGCAGCACGTTATGACTTGAAAAATAATCAACTAAAGCGAACAAAATGTAACGGACAATTAACTCCCAACATGGCATTGCTTAGTTAGTTAGTGCGACAGAAAAGAAACGGTAAATGAAGAATGTATCCGTAGATACAACACGGTTTGCTTTTAGAGTAGTTAGAGTTCAGGGCTCTGTTTGTAGGATAGCAGCACATAGTTTAGGCTAATATTGGAACTTGAACACCTCTTTCATTGAATGCAGTTTATATTCAAATCAAACGAACCTGTTGGATCAATCACATTTGGAAAAACGCTGTTTGAAAACTGATTTTAAATGCAAGAAAATGTTGAAATGAATGAAAGCTGAACAGAAGCAGTGTCTCACTGGAAGATGCCGCATCCTGCTGACTGATTTTTTTTGTTTTGTTTGTTTTTAGTGCCTTGGTTTTGATCTTGTCTGTTTTGGGTTTTTTTTTAATGCCACATCACATTTTCCAACTAGAGGCATTCAACACTGTAGATGTGATGTATTTGAAGGTTATGTTTGAGGAAACTCATGCAGTGTTATCACTGGATTAGGCGGTATCTCATTGTGGGAAAATGTTTTCACTTTTTTATCTTGCATGACTTGTTAGAACTTTCATAATGAATCCGCACTACTGGCTCCCCCTGAAAATCATTATTTGTTTTCCTAAACTGTTACTGTATAAGAATAATTAAGAACATAATGCATTGCACACATTATGTATTATGTTACAGTAAGGGTTTAAATTCTTCAGACTTCAGGGGGAGATGGCCTGATTATGTTTGACTGTTCATGCACTCGTGCCGAAAAGTGGAAATGCTTTAACATGATGTTATATCGCTTTGAAGGTTGTAAATGGATTTATTCATCTATTTAATTCACTCTGTGCAGATTTGTGTTTAATTTAATGACCTCTGTTGTATAATATTTTAACTTCTATTTATGTGTTCTGCATTCTGTGTACATTGATCTTCAGGATGATATGCACACACACGCGATGGTCCTCAACTTCTTCTGTGTATGCAAGTTCCTTTCATTGACCTGTGAACCACTTTTGTCATGAAGAATAAAACAAGCCAACACTGTACTGTCATGGTGTTCTTTTGAATTCAGGCTGAGTTTCCTGTGACTGAGGCCGAATAATAAGATGCTTTCTGCTCACAATGAGTTTTAAAGCAGCCGTTTGTGTCTGGGTGTGAACAGGAGTTCTTCTGTCGCTCCTGTGATCTTTTCCAACACCACACAATTACTTTTACGCAAACCTCCATTACGTTCACGACTCCTTACAAGCTTTAAAGAACTAAAACTTTGTGTTACACTCTTCAGATTGGGGATGAATAACCACTACTCTGAACTTTCTGCTGTGATGTGACTGATGGGTTGAATAATATAAATGTCCCTAAAACTGAATCTATCAACAGACTGGATAATATTAACGCAGCATATCACGGCCGTGGTTCTAATCTAACAGACAACACTGAGACTCTGTGCAGGCTGAAAGATAGACAATTTCATGTTCAGTGTGGAGCCATTATATACCATTCAATAGATGTCATAAATTCCTTCCCACTTTGGATATTTCTATACATGGTCTAGAGAATCACATAACCTTTACTCTTTCAATGTCAAACCTCTATTTGAAGAACAATTCCTCATTCCACTGTCAACTGAGGCCATACATTTTTACTTTTGGAATACCTCTAATGACATTCTTTCAAATATGGTCATAGCTTCTCAGAATAGAACATAGTCTGCTAACAGTAAAGTCACCTCTCCAAAGTGTAACCAAACTGAACGTATTCACAGAAATTCGTACTGACGGTGCTATAACTCTACAAGCTTGCTTGTTTGGGTTTATGTACTTTCCAGTACATCATGGAAGTTCAACATCATAATCAACACGTCAGTGATACAAAGCCAGAACCCTCTGGCTCCAGATTCGACAGCTCCAGTCAGGATCCAAACCTGGATGGCTGTGAGATAGCAGTGCTAACCAGCAGGCCAATGTGCTGTTTCAGTTAATTAACTTTCCAGTGCATAATGTTTGCTGAAGTGTTCATATTTCAAATTATTCATGATTCATGAGGAAAGACTTTGGCAGAAATGTGAACCTTGCTATGAGGCTCAATTGCTGACTTCAGAACTCCTGATGTGTTTGTTTTCCATTACTGAAGCTTGACCAACAATCTGTAGGTGGAATCTGAATCATTCAAGCCTTTACAGCTCCAGGTGGGATTCAAACCCACAACCAAGTTGCTGTGAGGTGGCAGTACAGACCACTACACAAACAGCCCACCTTGAAGTTTGTACCTGTTAAAATGTGTTTCTGTCTGTATGTTTTTTAAGAGAAAGATTTGGGGACTTTGTGGGATGAAGTACGGCACAGTAATTGTACAGAACAGTATTTTAAATCGATACTGTCAAACCCTGTCAAAATGTGTCTTCACAGTCTGAACCAGAAACCAGCTGCAAAGGTTTGAAAACATTTAAGAATATTTACTTCAATTAATTAATTATGCAAGTGGATTAAATTGCCATCCATGAAATACCAAATCAAATTGGTACTTTATTGATCCCAAACTGGGAAATTGTCGTGTTACAGCAGCAATTTAAAAATATAAGAGTAAATACAAGGTAAGTAAACAAAGCAAAATAAAAATAAGGATAAATATATACTGTATATCAAGGATTATTAAGGACAGTTTTCTGCTTGCAAGAGGGGAGCTGTTGCACAGGGTCATGGCCTTCGGCAGGAAAGATTTCCTGTCTTTGTCCTTGTGGCAGAGTTGGACCAATCTGTAAGAGAAGCTGCTCTGCTGTCTGTCCAGTAGGTGGAGCAGAGGCTGCTTAGAATTATCCATAATGGATAACGGTTCGCTAAGGCTTCTCCTCTCTGTCACCACTACTAAGGAGTCCAGCTTGCAGCGTGTCACAGAGCAGACCTTCTTTATAAGATTGTCCAGTCACTTGATGTCACCAGCTCCAATGCTGTTCCCCCAGCAGACCACCGCTGGCCACCACAGGCTGATCTCCAACATCTTGCTGTACACAGCCTCAGTATTGGACTTCCATTTCAGCCTGTTGTCTATGTTGATGCCCAGGTACTTGTATTCCTCCACCACAGTCACATGATCTTGGCCAAATTCAGAAGCAGGTGATTTCTTCCTGTCCACTCGGCAAAGTTGTCTACCAGCGCTCTGTACTTCTCCTCTTGCCCATCACTTATACCCCCAACCACGGCAAAGTCATCAGAAAACTTCTGCAAATGGCATGGATGGTGTTGAATGCACTGGAAAAATCAAAGAAGGTGATTCCCACAGTGCAGCCATTTCCCACCAGATCAGAGTGAACAGATTGCATCATCCAGTCCCAGGTGTGGCTGGTAAGCAAATTGAAGAAAATCCAAGGATGGTTTCACCTACGGCCTGAGGTGCGGGTCAAAACAAGCCTCTCAAATACATTCATTACATGAGACGTGAGAGCCACTGGTTGATAATCCTTGAGGTCAGGTGACATCAGGGTCTTCGGAACCGGGACCAAGCAGGACGTCTTCCACAGCGGCGGTATCCTCCTCTCCCCTCCTGGCTCAGACTCAGATTGGAGAGGGGTTGCAGAATCACGGACAGCTAGCTGGTCCAGATCTTCAGAACCCTTGGGCTAATGCTGTCAGGGCCTGGATCCTTGTGAAAGTTCAGTTTCACCAGTTATCTCTTTACGAGGTCAGTTGTTAGAGTTGGGGATGGGGGGTGGAGCAATTCGCCATGGAGGGTGGGGAGTTTCTTTGATAGTTCAAAGCGTTCACCCAGGGGGGTTGGGGGGAGGGGGGGCAAGTACAAGGGGAGGCTGGGAGGTGTGAAGGACAGGTGGCTGCGAAGCAAATTACAGAGGATCCCGGGATGGTTTCACCTACGACCTGAGGTGGGTCAAAACAAGCCTCTCAAAAAATGTTCATCACATGAGATGTGAGGGCCACTGGTTGATAGTCCTTGAGGTCAGATGGCATCGTCTTCTTTGGAACCGGAACCAAGTAGGGACGTCTTCCACAGCGGCGGTATCCTCTCCTAGCTCAGACTCAGATTGGAGTGGGGTTGCAGAATCACAGAGAGCTAGCTGGTCCAGATCTTCAGAACCCTTGGGCTAATACTGTCAGGGCCTGGAACCTTGCTAAAGTTTAGTTTCTCAAGTTGTCTCTTAACGAGGGCCAGTTGTTGGAGTCGTGGATGGGGGTTGGAGAGCAATTCGCCACGGGTGGGAGGGGGGAGAGAGAGAGTTTCTTTGAGAGTTCAAAGAGTTCACCCTGGGGGGTTGGGGGGAGGGGGAGTCGGTACAGGGAGAGGCTGGGAGGTGTGACTGGTGTGACAGACAGTGTGTTGTTTGTGGTGACAGGGGCCCCTGAAGACTGTGAACAAAACCGGTTAGAGAAGAGGTTTAACCGGCTTCTCCAGGCCCAAGGAACTAGTTATTTCTTTCATGATTGTCCACACGTCCGTCACGTTGTCCTGCTGGAGCTTGGCCTCCAGCTTTCCTCTGCATTTGTTGTTGCACTCCCCCAGCTTATCCCTCAGATCATGCTGCGTCCTCCTCAGCTCCTCCTCCTGAAGGCTTGTTTCTTCATGTTGAGAATGGCTTTCTGGTCATTGGTGATTCAGGGTTTGTTTTTTGGAAAACAGTGTACAGTCTGGGCCGGTAAAGCAATGTTTTCACAGACTTTAACGTATTCTGTTATGAAGTCAGTGATATTGTTTATGTCCTCACCATGTAGCTCACAGAGTAGGCTACATCGAGGTCTGTGAACTCAAAACATTCCTTGTGGTCCCATGATGCCTTTGAACCAGGGGAATATACTCTCATGTCAGATAAGAAAAGATAAGCCTTTTTTTCATCTTGCAAACAGAGAAATGTACAATGTTACAGCAGCAAAGCAGGATAGCAGATCACACAGTGCAAAATTAAATTAGATTAAAAAAAAGAAATATGCATCAAAAAATAGTTAAAGAGCCAGTAACTTCGAGATTTAAGTCTATATGAACTGTGTGAATACTATCATGCACACAGTGCATGTAAGGATGGACATGTTATTGCAGAATTTGTCCAATAAATTATTGTTGCAATGCAAATCAGACTAAAAATAAAAAATACCAGGTGGCGATGACATCTTATAATAGTATTGTATTCTAAGAGTGGTAGGGCAGTAGGTCTGTAGGACCAGGTTGTGAGAGGGTCCAGTGTTTTATTTCTTTGGTTGGACAGTTAACATATGGATTAAAGGCGGGTAAGCGTTGTTTTCCATTGTCACGTGATTAACGTCCTCAGTCCTGGATACAAAAGCACGTTGATGCTTTGTTTGGAGCTTTGAGACTGTAGAGTGAATGGCATGCCTCTGCATCCACTCATGGTGGCATGTAAACAGCTACAACATAATTTTTGTTCCATTTAAGTGTGGAAATACGGACATTTTTTAGGATTTTAAACAAAACGGGGGAAAAATACATATCGTGTTACCAGCAACGCTAGCTCGCGGGCAGTGAGGTTTTTAGTTTTGATTGGCTACTGGGACAAATGCCCCGCCCCGTTTCATGAATTGGGCGTGGTCGCAGAGAATTCAAGTGGTTGTTTATTTGCTTGCAGAGGCAGTTTGTTATTCTGTGTTTTAGCGCAGCTGCCAACATGACTCTGAAGACAGTGGGCACAGCATTGGCCCGCACACTGTGGACAAGAGGAAGCCAGACTCCTCCAATTGTTCGCTCCCCCAAAACAAAACGACTTTCCTCCACATGCAGTCAGTTTGGAGGAGGCAACGGAAAAAATTGCAACTCGAGCTCGGACAGGCCTCCGAATTGCGACGTATCATCCTGCGAGGCTGCTCACAGATGCACGGTCGGTGAGAAGAAGAGCCCGAAGGAGCCCGTGGGTGCTCCGGGTGTTTCTGGAGAAAGAAGACGGTCAGTCACCTCCAGTGCAGCTCCAGCGGACCAGAGGTCGTACCTGTGGGCTCGTTACAATGACATGAAGCGGATGGTTCATGGTGAGCAGAACTCCACAGTCATCCCAAAAGTCTCCCATATAAAGTCAGCTAATATACAGTTTCTTGCAGTGATTCCAGCACTGCATGAATCTGTTTTTTGAGGAAATGTGGTTATCACCCTCTTACCAAACCGACAGATGGCACAATGATAATCCAACTGGTTCCAGCATGCGTCATGTATTTGTACACGTTTTCTAAAATTAGTGTTCCAGAAACAAGTTAAAAGTTTATTTCATTATCAGCAGTCCCTTCTATGTTTGTCTTTGAGCCAGTTAGACAACTAAACTAAAGATAGCTTAAAGGTTGCATAAAATTTACACTGTTTAGTCTGCAGATTATGTCTAAAAGTCAAAACAGTCACAATCATAAGGGAAATTAGTTAGTTGCAAAATAAACCCTTAAATATATGTATATAGTTAGATACTTGACCTCTGATAGACTCTTCATGACCCTTCACATGATTTGAATCAGTTTACATATTATGTTGCCATACCATACACACCATAGAGTGCTTACAATGCCTCCTGTCCCCTCTACAGTGCTTAGTATAATGAGCATTTTAAATTGGCAGCTGGTCAAAGTGGCCATAATTGTAAATACATACTGTTTGAGTCTAATGAAAATGCATTCTCATTTATAAATAATTACAATGTGGAGCTAAACACATTTTTATTTTTACCTTTGGAGGTTGGACTTCTTAAGTAATGTTTAAAAACCTAAAATCTTATTAGAACATTATCTACACACAAGTTACAGTCCACCACTGAATTCCTTTATTTGTACATGCAATCGAATACACACAGTCGATTTTTAGATATATCCTTTGAAATGTGACTCAACATGTAAGTAGAGGCATTTCCTGTTGGTGAACTACTCTCAGGGTTGCCACATACTCACAGTTCTCACAGGACTGTCTGAGGACAGAGAGGCATGGCCTACTTTCTCCTACAGACACACGCCGGCCCACTCCTGTGCTCATATTCCAGCCAAGGTATTAGAGACATTTGCAGTGGCAGATTGTAGACTGTTTATTTAATCTGTGCCCATGTGCACACTGCATGACTGGCATACTTCATGAAAATATAGGCCAGCTAAACTGATGAAGCAAAATATAAAAACAACTGTTATACAAGACTTTTAAAGGCAGTGCTCTCATCGTACACTCTTGATTTTCTAAATGCTTTACATCATGTTTTATTTGACTGGCATGTTTTAGCAAAGAGTCAGTTGAAATTGCAGAAACCCAGATTGCACAACCTCAGATGGGCTAGCCTGCCCTGCTAGAGTGAAAACAGCAGTGGCTCTGCTTCTTTCCTGTCTGCAGAAATACAAAGTAAGCATGTTTAGAGTCTGCACGTGCAGAGCCTGTTTGGGATTTTTTTTTCTTCTTTTTTCTGATTTTAAAAAGTCATACATTGATGTGTGACGGCATAGATCTCAATTCTGAGTTTCCCTTCTGCTCTCAGATCTGATCCCACCAGGTGCGTGTCACCTCCTCAACTCCTCCACCGTCTACGCCAACAACGAGGTCAACCTGGCCGAGGTGGACATCTACGGCTTTGACTATGACTACACACTGGCTCTGTACTCGGATGCCCTCAACACGGCGATTTACAACACAGCGAGGGGCTTCCTGATTGACCACTATAAGGTCAGCTGAGTCAGTGTTCTCTGTTAATCACCCTCTTAAAACACACTCTAATAAGAGGGCGTCTCCTGATCTGACCTTATTATATTTTACCTTTTACAGCTTTGAAAAATGTTTTGGTATATGTTTCCTTTTAAAACATGACTTTTTATGTTTCAGATTCAGAAAGTCTTCTATTTCAGTAGATTTACAGTTGTTGCATAAAGTTATTGACTCTACAGCTGCTTTTATTTTCACATTAATTAGTAATTTTTTTCCTGCTGATTTACAGTACCCTAAAGGCATCGGCAAATATGATTACATTCCCAATTTTGCAGCCCGGGGTCTTCACTATGACATTGAAAAGGTAAATTCTTTTAAATCACAAATGCCCTGTTGCATGGAAAGACATGTGCACATCTCCCTATACAAATGGATGATAACGAATGCATCTCTTATCCTTCTTTACAGGGGCTTTTGATGAAGATAGATGCCTTCCACTACATTCAGACAGGAACAGTGTATAGGTAAGAGCTGGAGGCTGTTCTGAGTGACTGCTAATTCCCTAAATATCACCTCATTTTATCTTCACCCTTCTGCTAAACGTAAACTCAGCTGTTTATAGTATTTTGGAGTTTCTGTATTTTTTTTACGTTTTATTTTTTCAAGGGGACTGAGTCCAGTGCCGGACGAGGAAGTCCGTCAGCTTTATGGGGGGACCTACCATGTACCACTACCCCAAGATAGTGGCTTCTATGGAAAGGTGAGGATTAGATAGATAGATAGATAGATAGATAGATAGATAGATAGATAGATAGATAGATAGATAGATAGATGGATAGATACTTTATTGATCCCGAGGGAAATTCAAGATTAGACGGCAAGAACAGATACGTTATAGCTGTGTACTCTGATACAAATGCCAGAGCAGATTATCAGCAGAGTAGACCCTACTATCAAAGATTTGACCTCATCTATGAATGTTTGTAATAACTTGAAACACCAGAGGTCTGGTGCACCAGCTTTGGACAGAAACCGTGTCTTAAGTATGTGCAAAGTGTCCACACTAAACCCCATGTTCAATCCGTCGTCTTTAAGGATGCACTGATGCATCAACATCAGTATAATACTCCTGTACTATTCTTATGCCTTTGGTGTAAACTCTACCTCATGTATATTCACCATGTGTTACAAAATCACATATTTACGATAAAGCTCATCTCAGCATTTCTGTATCCAAACAAGGAATTGTAATCAAAATTGCGAGGCAACCAAAGATTCCCAGCTCTTATATTTATTGTTATATTTTTTTATATTGACAACACAGTTCACCAAAGCCAAATTCCTTGTGTGTCTAAGCATACATGGTCAATAAAGCTGATTCTGATAAGCCGATATTGGCCCTGTTGACAGACATATTGTAAGTGCCTTGGCAAATAATGTGGCATGACCTAATATCAGTAGCTGATGTTTATTTGCTGTGCCAGATCGATTTAATGCTGACATCTAGTACCCCTTACTACTGATTCAGACAAACTGACTGGTTTTCATTGTCAAACATAAGAGAAAATGTCAACACTGTGGGAGTCTGACACCAAAAGAAGCCTCAAAACAACGTATTTTACTGAGGACTTAATAGTTAATGGAGTGTTAGCTCCGTTCTTAATAGAGTTAGAAATGACATTCAAGCTGTACTATGTTTGAATCTACAGGCAGCAGGCACACCCCAGTGCTGGGCTGAGAAATGTGCCTTGTATTTCTAGTTACTGTACTTTGTGTTCTTGTCTGTGGTTTGGCACAGATAGGAGAGCTCCCCTCGTCATTTTTTTGTGCTCCACAGATCTGCTCTAATCTCATTCTGCTGTTCTGAAACACGGATGTAGCAAAGGATTACATCTGTGACTGTCCCAAAATGATACAAGTGTCTTGCTGTGTCTGTATTACATCACATGAAAACCTGATGATGAATTTTATAATCTCATTTGTTCCATTGTCGTCATAAATCAGCTGGCAGGCGGTGTTCCATTCTTTCGAAAGCTGACCACAAGAACTCTGTGTCCCCCAACAGACTGTGATCTGTTGTTGCTTTGTCGCTCCAGAAGCTGCACTCAATCAGTCACGAACGGTAGAAATCCCTGTTGTGTCTGACAGTCATGGAGTTCAATCTGACTCGTTTGCTAATTAGGTGCAATTTGGACTCTGATTTTTGGAATCCGGTCTACATAGTTTCTGGTCCATTGAGCCTTCTAAGTGTTTTTCAGGAGCATGAAGTATGCCTCTCCATCATCTCATTATCCCAGAAAATGTTCTCTCCCAAAAAGTTTTCATGTGACCTCACTGATCTTTTCATGCTGGTTGCATATTGTCCCAACTGTGATTAGGAAAGTTCTTTGCAAGGAGGCTTTGAATGACCATAGTTGCAATAAGTTCATTACCTTTTTAACTAGAAAAACCTTGTTTATGGTTAGTTAATAAGATAATCAATTTGTTATCATGGGTAAACAGTTTTTTTCTTCTTCCTCGGGATGCTATCAGGGATGCCATTCAAGTATGCATTGTGGCTCTGGTCTTTACAACTGAAACCACTGAATAAAGCTAAACATGTCTGATCACAGAGTACCCATTATTGTTTAGACCGTCAGACATTTCTTCTCGAACTGTTAAGTTATACATCCTCCCCGACAGACATGACATTCATCTTATTGATGTTAATCAGGACAGATTAGATTTAGCTCATAAACTCCACAACCTTAAGAAAAGTAGCCTCCTTGTTGTTGTTATTGACGAGAATAGATTACAGTCACAAAGTCCTGTTTAGTTCGTCAACAGACTTGTACTTGCCTGTTTCCTGTTTAAATCTTTTAGTTACACAAAAGCCCTTCTAGAGACGAGTGATGCAATTATCACCGGCTATAAACACTATGATGTGTGTATTTGGTTGCTGTTTTCAGTGTTTCAATTTATATTATATCTTTCCCTAACACATAAAACATAAATAACTAAATAACAGATCAAGAGATAATCCTAAGTGTGGCCAATTAAAGGTAAAATGTCCAGCAGGACACCTCCAAGCCATCTACACTCAAGCATGCACGAAGGAATCATGAATTAGAACTCACGATTATTGTCAAGTGGCGTACGAAGTTGTGCTTGGCTCAAGGTGTAATGGCCCATGGCCTGCATTGTTGTGTTAGCAGGCTAATGTTAGCAAACTTTGGGGAACTCATCGCGTCACATTACACAAATTGAATAAAAATTAAACGGAATGAGTGAGATCTAAAGACAATTAAGTGACATCAAATAAGCAGTGACTATATTCTTCTTCTTGTCTCTAGTCCTCGACTAAAACAGATTTATACACAAGGCCGTCACATCCATGTTAACATGGCCCGACAGCAAAAATCACCAGCGGGACTCACACTTCTCACTCACTGTAGGCTGTCATGAGGATAAACTTGATTTCTGCTCTATTAATGTTTAAAATGTGCACATTCTGCCTTTCAGGTTTCCATATCGATGAAATCAAAAAACGGAAGCTTGTCAAACATTTCACATTTACATTGTTTTCTTTGACAGGGGCCGAGGGTAAAGCAGTTCATGGACATCTTCTCCATCCCCGAGATGACTCTGTTGGCTGCAGCGAATGATTATTTCGTCAAAAACAACATAGAATATGAACCAGTCAACCTCTTCAAGGACGTCTCGGTGAGTGGGCCTTGGGTTCTCACAGTATTAGATGTCCCACCCTGCTGTTCTCATGTTGAATCCCCTCCCTGAAGCTCACACTGAGGAGCACATTGACTGTTTCGCGTGTTGTGAAAGAGCAGTCTGTAGCTGGACGTTTAGGAATCTGCTGAGCTCAGCGAAGGTTGGATATGGACTCATGGGTAGAGCAGTAACAAAAACTGCTTTTCACTGTGGTCCTGACAGGTTTACAGTTACAGGACACTTTAGCTTACCCTAATATCACCATGATACAGTAACACAGTGTTTCCCACATTGAGTAGAAGATACTCAGGCGGGCTGCCAAGGTATAATTACAGCCGTCCAAGTATAATACATTTTATCCAAATGACATCACGATCACAGGCGCTAGAGAGAATGTGTGAGATTGATAAGGAGCGACAGAAAGCTGCTCGTTGCCGGTGCTGTCCTGCACTCATAGTTTAGGATGATTGTTGTGATACACGTCGTCATCACACACACACACACAGAATATCAAGTTTCAACAACGTTTTAAAACCCAGCCGATGTGGGCCGCCGGTAGCCAGCAGGTTGGTTTGCATGACCCATGTACTGAGCTTTAAGTCCTCGAGCCCCGGCGCCAAATCCGACCTGGGACTCCTTTCCTGCACTTGCTCCCCACTCTCTCTCCACGTTTTTTTTTTCCTCCACTGCCCCACCTCGATATTGAAGGGATAGAAACTCCAGAACTACAACTTAATAATTTCAGCTGCTGTTGTTTTTTAGTGTCTCTCGCATTCTGTTGATGAATATGACAAAAAAAGGATAAGAAAGGCGTGGGCTGAGGGACAACCAATAAAACAGTTGCAGATGAATAATGCAGATTTTGTGGATTTCATACTCCTTTCAATCTCCTAATCCTCAGGAAGCTATCGGTATGGTTCACATCAAAGGCTTCATGTACAAATGGATCATGGAAGATCTCGGTAAGAAATATCTTTCCTGCTTTAATGTCAAATCAGCACGTTTCTGCACATAGATAGATAGATAGATAGATAGATAGATACTTTATTGATCCCGAGGGAAATTTAAGTAAAACATAAAACAAAACATCAGGGGTACAAAGCTTTCTTCCTTCTCTTCACAGATAAGTTCATTCTGAGAGGAGAAGAGACCGAAGCTGTTTTGCAGCGATTGGTCAGCAAAGGAAAGAAGCTCTTCCTCATCACTAACAGTCCCTTCAGCTTTGTGTAAGTGTGAGCGCTCAGTGCTGAGCCGCTCTGACTCATAATGACGGCGAACAGCACTCTGTTGCAATCTGAGCCTTTTTGTTCATTTTTCCTCTCTGCGCAGAGATAAAGGCATGACGCACATGGTGGGGAAAAATTGGAGAGACTTCTTTGACGTCGTCATCGTGCAGGCAGACAAACCTCACTTCTTCACTGATTGTATCAAGTGAGTACACGTGGAGAACAAAAAGATGAATCTCCTGCTTCTGTGACTTGTCACTCAGCAGAGCCAATCAGTGACTTTACCCCAGCTTCTTATTCTGAAGAGAGTTCTCAGATGTTTGTCTTTATAAATAATTTCCTCTCACAGACCTTTCAGACGGTTGGATGGAAATGGGGACCTGCGGTGGGAAAAGATAAGCAGTTTGGACAAAGGACAGATCTACAAACAGGTCTGTATTCAAACTAACATGGTGCTTTTCAGACAGCTTAATGATTTCCAATATTTCAGCTGCCCTACTCCCTCTTGTTTGTACTCTGATTGATATTTGTCTAAACAGGCTACATGTTCTATTCTGTTTCATATTAACTTAACAAACCTGTTTGTGTTTTTTTATTTTCCAGGGAAACTTGTTTGAGTTTCTAAGACTGACAGGCTGGCGAGGCTCAAAGGTTCTTTATTTTGGAGATCATCTTTACAGTGACTTGGCAGTAAGTGTGAAAGCAAAGCTAAGCCACCACTGACAACATGAATTACTGTTAAAACAGTTGTCATAGTTATTAAAGATCTACGAGTATATGACTCAGTATACATCTTTTTTTGACGTTTTATAGATTGCTAAACAACCAACATTTTCTGTATCAAATGGTGGAAAAAACCCATTACACATCATTTCTGGTTTGCAAAAGCACAAAGAAACATCGTCACTTTCAGAGGCCCAAAGCCAACATAGATTGCACAATGTTGACTATTTCTCATGTGGCATATGGGCAAGTCCGGAGCATGCTGCAAAGTGAAAAAGGAAAAAATCAAACACTAGATGGCAGTAACGACTGCAGGATATTGTTTAGATAATGTTGCATTGATCTACATGAAAGCATGTTAACTCACATAAGCTAAAATGAAAAGAGGCAGCAAAGACCAGGCAAGCTGCCTTTTGTGTGATAGCATCTTTCAAACCAAGTGATTTAAACCAGGTAAATACATTACAGCAGTAATTATAGACAGTCAGAAATAAACTGGATCAACAACAACAAAATGCTATAATAGCCAAACAGACAGATGATATATTATACACTACAAACACAGTAACAGCCCAATAAAAAAACATATGAAGTCTTAAATGTAAGAAAAGAAAAAGCAGTGCAGTAAAGAACCAATCACAGGCAAAGAATAAGAACAGGCCCTAATTAGATTTGAAAATGGTTAAAATTGGGCTGCCACTTATTTCCATCTGTCTGAAGCAGAGCATCTGAAACCACTCAGTTTGACCTTGAGGTATAACTACCTTTCTAAAGCTCAGACATAAAAGAGGCCAAATGTCTTTTTAGTCTTCAGGTAGACCACAGATGTATTTGGCCCTGAGTTAGTCAGGGGGTTTATAACCATCAACATCATTTTTAAAAACATTAAGAGTGCTCACAGGTTGTTTAATCCACGTCAGGAAGCAAATATCTCTCTCTATAAAGAGTGTTGTTTATATTGCTTCACTTCCAGAAAGGTGCATGTAATATCTGGATAGATTCTTCTTGCAGGTTACATTGATCCTTATTTTGTTATGTTTCTCTAAAGTCGTTTCACTGCTGTTTTTGTGTGTTAGGACCTGATGTTGCGACACGGCTGGAGAACTGCAGCCATCGTACCTGAGCTAGAGCAGGAAACCAAAGTGGTGAGCGCAAACCAGTATGCTCTCAACCTCACCTGGCTGCAGGCTTTAACCGGCCTGATGGAGCGAATGCAGGTGAGAAGTTAATATCTGGTAAATTATATTATGACAGACATCCAAGCTTTTAAAGTTAATGTAACTTATGTTTACAAGCCCTAGCCTCCATGACATTTGCTTAAAACAAAAAAATTAACTCAGCACAAAAAAATCTTTAGAAACTGTTTTTTGTCTTTTGTGTGTGTAACCTTTGAACCTTGATAAGTCTTTGCTCATGTCTACATTTTTGAAATACTTGTAGAGCTCTTTATTTGATCATAACCTCCTTCATTATTATAGATACATCGGGACGAAGAGTCTAAAGAGGTTTTCCAGGAATGGCAGAACGAGAGAGACGAACTCAAGTACGTGCCGTCATCTGAAACAGAATCAATAATTCATTTTATTGACAGCTAGAGTTACAGCAACTTCAGAGGTTAAGACTTAAAGGTCACACTGAAACATTAAACAAAAAAACCTCCTCCCTGAGCAGGGACAGATTTGATTCTGCTTGAAAAATGAATATGGTACTTCAAGAAATTGTATTTGCTAACTTTTGAGTGTCAGATATTCTTTATATGAATACTTTGTGATGTTCCTTTTACTCATGTAAAGGCTCTCATTACTCATTCCACAGCTACCTGTTTTTAATGTAAATGTTTTTAAAATCCTTTTAACCTACAGTCTGACCTTTTTATGTCACAGGGTGATGATAAAGAACTTGTTCAACCCGCAGTTTGGTAGCATCTTCAGAACCTCTCACAACCCCACCTACTTCTCCAGACGTCTGTCTCGTTTCTCTGACGTCTACATGGCCTCTCTCAGCTGTCTTTTGAATTATGACCTCTCGTACACTTTCTACCCGCGTCGCACCCCTCTGCAGCACGAGGCTCCTCTGTGGATGGACCAGCTCTGCACCGGCTGCTTGAAGACGCCTTTCCTGGAGGAGATGTCTCAAATACGATGAGAGCTGGGCTCTCCTGAGTGACTGACATGACTGTGATTTTAGAATTCAGTTTTTTTTTAACTCTTGAGGTGGCCTGAGGACATAAATCAGGGTTCTTTTTTAGCCAAGAAGGTGCCACATAACTTTACTCAACTCATTCCTGTACCAAAACGAAGGTTCACTTTCTTCATGAATCCACTAGAGGGAGCTGTAGATGTAGCAAACAAGAAAAAACACCTCACTAGACTGACAGACACTTTGGTTACAGCCTGAATACAAGTTATATGAAAAGGCTGAGCAATATTGAGCTGTTCACGCACAAATATACAAGTTAATGAGACAAGCTCATATTATGTGTTGACCACTTATTTAAGTAGCTTTCTTGGGATAGAAGTTTGAAAACCAATAAGTCAAAGCATCAAAATGACATGTTAACAATATTCAACAAACCAAATATTTTCAATACCACAACTATCCTAAAGCTGTAAAAAATGCAGTATGTCAACAATAAAAACAAAGTCCATGTACATGTCCATGTATGCAGCTACATATCGTTGTGTTTAATCTGTCTCTGCATTTAATCGGCCTCGTTAAAGGTCATCTACAAATAAAATAAAAACTTAAAACAAACTGTAAGTTTAAATGTGATCACATGCACAACATGTAGTAAACACTTGTTTCTGTAGAACGTCTTCTATTTCTGTGATTGGTCGTTTGGTTGCTAGGCAGCGCAGCATCCATTCATCGTGACTGTTCTGCTCTACCCAAACTCATTCACATCCAGCCGCCTGCGTGAAGACAACATCAAGGTACAGTGGCATACTGGGTTTTTTTTTTGGTTTTTTTTAACTCGCTGTATAGAAAAATATATCGTAATGGTCCTAATACCGTCATGAAGTTTGTCTAGAAGAGCTGCGGAATAGTAAAAATTAAAACACTGGAAGGGCGAGGAGAGTGGTTTTGTGCAAGTTTTGTGGTGATGTCCCGTGTAGGAATAATTGGTGTAGCTCTTAATATTTAGTCTATGGTGCTGGCTGCGTCTTTGTCTTGTTGCAGCCTATCTTAGTTATTGTATCCCTACACAAACTATTGTTTCAATTAAAGCGTGCGTTGATTGTAGTCTATGCGTAGGTTTGGTCACTGTTTTCATATTTACCCATGTGTATAAACTAGGCGTCTCTTTAATAACCGACGCTACATCTCGGTTATTGTGTAAAAAAAAACAAAAAAAAACATTAAGCCTGATTTCTGTACAAATGTTTAGAAATGTCATGACCGGCTCAAAGGCCATGGTAGATAATGGGAGAGACTCAAAAGTAAAAAGGAATGTGATTTATTTACAATAACATTTAAATTACAAAAGAGGTTAAAGGCATGAAAGTCCGTAGAGTCGAAGGGTGTGTGTGTGTGAAAAGTGTCTGGTGCCAGCTTTTATTGTGACGGTGAGCACTGGGCCCAGGTGATTCCAGTTAGACTGATTGGACAGCCACGCCCACTGATTACATGACTTCCCTGTAGGCTTCAACGAGCTTTTGATGACAGTGTCATATGTGGTCAATACAAACATATATATCTATCGCTAGGATGAAATGTAATTTTAAAAAAAATAAAAAAAACAGTTAAAAGTAGTCTGTTTTTAAAGTGTGGCTTTTAAAAGGGCCAAAAAGACAATATGAACAATACAAAATAAAGTCTGAAAGAAATATGATACTATATATATTACACTTAGTGATATATTCATTATTCATCAATGAAATTTATTTCATTTAAGTGTTAACACAGCTCATGTTAATACTATAAGACATGGTCCTTGTTCTTCAGTCTTGTTTGAATGACATAATGGCATTTCTTCTGTGACATGTAATTTCATGATGTCACTTTTTATGACAGCTCCTGCAGCTTTTCCTTCTTCTTACAATGAATTGCATTATCTTAACGCCTTGTGACATTATTTGACATTCAGTAATTAACCACACTATAGTACTCCTTCACAAAGTGCATAGATTTATATGACATTTGATGACAGAATGACATTTTCAATTCATTTTCCAGTCGGGGAATTCCTGTTTCAACAGCAAAGCCCTGAATGTGTTTCTTGTTTGACCCTACATGAACACCTCTTTTGGCATCCTGCTTGTTTGCTGCATTTGGCTTCATGTGTTCAGAATTTCTTTTATTTATTTATTTTTGTAGGATGAAACACAATCTGCACTGTTTTGTGTGTATTTTTAACTTTACCCCCTCGGTGGAATTGAGATTCCTCCCAGAGAGTTAAATTTCAGGTTTCCTCCATTTGATGATTTCCTGCAGAAGATGAGACACAAAAACCTAAACATAACATTTAAGTTTACAGTAGAAGAAGTAGTATTCAAGACTGTGAAAATGGATGATTTAATTAAGATAACCCTTCACAGCTTTTTGTAATGATCTTAGACCAACTTTTTTCCTAAATGTTCCATAAGAAAATATTAATGAACAAGGCTAATGAACTGAGCTCAATTATCGGACGTTTTCTTTCTGCTACGGTGCTTTTCTCAATTACCATTACACAATAATCTCTGATCCCAACATAATCATTTAACCTCTATGATGCCAAGTTTCATCTGAGACCCTTTCGGTAGCTGTTAACCATGTAAAGTAGTTTTAAATGAAGATCATAGAGATAACAACAAGACTGTTTTTCCATGTAATTTATGTTTACGGAACGCTTCATGGGATAATTGGTGGTGCATCTGTGTATCTGTAGGGCTGACTGGTGTTTAATTTCATTTCATGGACGCCTGCCTTCTTTGAATAAGCCTGCACCTGTGCAGCCTGCGCTGCTATAGGATCACCGTTTGTTTTTCTTTTTTTCTGCTGACCTCTTTAAGTGGCTTAATGCATTTGGCAAGGAAGACTGGTTGCTCATTTGAAAGGAAAATAAGTGAGTAGGAAATTAAAGGTTGTTGTTTTGAACAGTAAATATCTACTTGTACAGGACAATCCTATATCTAAAATGATTGAACAGAGCTTTCTCACCTCCTCTTGCAAACCGTTCTCGCTCAGCAACCCAATGCTGGATTTCTGGCTACATTTGCAGTTTCATTTCATCTTCTCTTTCCTCTTATCTTTCTGTCCTTCATCTTTCCCTTTTCCATCCTCTCTCCTTCATTTTCTCACCGCAACATCTCTCCATTCCTTTCCACATCCAACCCTCCCTCCCTTCATATCTCCATGCTTCCAGTTGAGTGACTCTGTGTATGTCGCTGTGCACTCAGACATTTGTGTGCTCTGGCAGGCTGTCCCTCCTGCACAGCAGCCTCTTCTATTATTAAATGTAACGGGACCTTCACTTTTATAGCTAAGAAACACCAGGATCTCTGCTTGCTGTTGGAAGACCCCTGTTGCAGAGGATTTTCCTTCATTTGCCTTGGAATGATCACCACGGAGCCCCACAGAGGATACACATTGTTTGTTCTACTGATTTATCATTCCTACTCTTCAAAAGTATTATAAAAGAAAAAACATATTTAGTAATTCATGAGGTTTGTTTTGGCTTGGCTACAAAGGAAAAGCAGAAGGATCCAACATTGGATTGGAGCTCAAGTAAAAAAAAACCCAAAACACAGTCTGGGAGGATGAGCTGTGAGAGAGAGGCCGCAAGGCAGCATCTAATTGGTCCCTGCTAATGTGGAGTGGAGCACTTTGAATTCACTGTTGTGTAATCATTAATCACAGCTCACGTGATGAGCTATTATCTGTAATGAATAAGGTTAAATCGCCATCAGCCCACATGTTTGTGTATCTATTGGTCTTACGGGTGACATTCAATCAATAACATGTCACAGCCATGAAGATCAGGGATTATCTTAAAGATGATTTTAAATGTGACATTCAATTTAAAAATTAACTCAATTTCACTGTTGGAACATGAGGCAACCAGGCTGGTTACCAGAACAAATTAAAATATGTTATCTGTTAAAATTGCTTCATTTGAATTGGATTGAATACTTCCATCACATCCAGGAGCTGATCTATTCCTTATATGGGAACTCAATTGAATGACAGATTTATGTGATGATTAAAAGGAATCTTTTAATCAAGCAACTTTCTTTGATAGTTCTTTTTATACTCAAATCTAAAGCTTCCTGCTCTCTCAGTATTGTGCAGGTGCTTTTATTCTGTTTCATTGCACCTTTACTGACTTCGGTCTGATTGATCCAACTCATTGCGTATTGAAGCTATGAAGCATAAATATAAAGAAACCCGGGGAAGCCTCTGATCCTGCCCTCAGTCACTTCCCTCACAAGCATGGCCAGATTTCCTATGGATTATTTATACGCTGGTTTATGTGAGGCCATCGGCTGCTCCATAGACACTCTGGCTCTTTCATCATCGTCATCATCGTACATGCAGCGTGCCTCTCTGGCTGTCTGTCAAACATGCAAGTCTGTAAAGATGCACTCTCTGTCTGTGCAATTTCCTCTCTCCTGCAAGTCGTCTTCTCATAGTCTGATGTGTAATATGTAAGTGGTTGTGTTTGTGAAGCACAGTGTGTGTTTGTGATGATTAACCCGTGTAGATAATGATGAGATAAAGGTTAGTTGCTGTAGCTCGTGAAATGGTTTTGCATCCTTGTAAGGCTGGGAGATTGGCGTGTGATTGGACAGCAGTTAGATTTAAAGGCAACTAGGTTCCGCTCATTATTTCCTTGTTTTGTGTCTTAAAATAGATTTATTCTTGTCCGTTAATAAGAGACATGTTTCCTTACTTGACACCTCATTGCGGAGATATCACTTTTATAGACAACCTGGGAAAAAAAATAAAATAAATTAAAGCCTCATATAAATGCTTATGTCTTTTTTTTTTTTTTTAATTGGATGTAACATTTTCCCTCCCTTTTTTGAATAATTCATCTGCAGACTACGTTTTTGTGCATCCTCTGCTCAGAGGAGGACGTCAGCCGGACCACCGCAAACGGCTTATTAGAGCGAGAGCGTACCGTCTCTTTGATGGCCTTTGAATGAGTCATCCTCTCTCTGCCTCTGCATCACTGAGCCTTCTGTATTAATTCTTGATTTTCATCTCAAGTTGCCTTTTTACTGCCACCCATTCAATAGTTTCCAAGCCAACAAGTGTGCACATAATCACTGGGTTTGATTCGAGATGGTTCGCTTGAATCCACATGCTTTGAAGTCAGCCTTATGTCTTGTCAGTTGATGTTTCGCCCTTTTCATTAGGTCTCTTTGGGGGGAAAAACATCTTGCTTAAAGTCTCCTCTCATAACTTTCATCCTGTTGATTAAGGTGAATGGAAAACAACTGAGAAGAAGCCTTCATCAAAAAGTTCTTCATGATGTGTCAGAGCTCCTTACCTGACAGTCTAACCACACAGGATAGCCTAATAAGGTTTAATGAGATACAGGATGACATGATCATGTAAGGTAGGAACTACGGAAGCATTAGGAGACAATTAATTAACCCTCTGTAATGCGTAATGGTCAAGTCTTAAAATGCAGGGTGTGTAGCTGAGTGCTGTACAATAAGGCTTATTATACAGTGAAGTACTGCTGCAGGACAGGGACAGTATGAACAGAGATGACATGATATTTAATTATAACGTTTTCCTCCATGTCTTCTATGTTTAGGTTTTGGCTCCCTTTTTAAGAAAAAAATACTTTTTTACAAAAGAAATAAGCAGCATAGAAAGAAAAAGGTATAGTGTTGAATATTTTTCTAGAATTTCCCTCGGGATCAATAAAGTATCTATCTATCTATCTCATGACGGGCTGAAGGCATTTATTCATATAGATGCCAGGATTAGATTCCATTTCACTTTTATGCATGAATGTTTAATATAAGATTTGAACCTTTCAGCATGCACCAAATTGCTAAATGGTAAACTCTTTAATTACCTTGGAAAAAAAACAAAAAACGAGTCGTGATTCAAGCGGTGGTATGTTTCCATAATCACATGTAGCATTTTCATCATGCCATAGAACGTCTATAGCATACTGTGATTAAGCAGTCAGTCGTCATTACAGGGAAAAGGTTATTCTTAATTAGGCATGAAGGCATCATAAATGACAAACACAGTGTGCTGTTCCTCTCTGTAATGATGTCAGATTATTTATCTCTGCACCGCTGAGCTGTGACACAGAATACAGGAAATACACACTGAGGAGGGCTGTGTGGGTCTCTGTGAGGATGTGTTTTCTGCTAGAGCCAAGCGTTCAGCTGCAAAACGATTAACGCACAGGGTAATGCACATTATATGTTATGCAGATGAGTGTTGGGGGGGGGGGGGGGTTGAGTTTGTCTCCCCTGCAGGACACGGAGTACTTCTCCTGACTCATCAACCCTGCTCCCTGTGTCACCAGCCTACTGTTTCTGGGTGACACATGCAGACCTTTGTCTCTATTTTCAGACACACCTGCTGTTCCCCTGCACAGGCTCTGACCCCCACACACACCCAATTCCATAAACTCTGTGACAAACCTGACAGCAAACATGAGGCCTAAAGACCACAAATTACTTCACAAGACTTTTGTCCTGACGGCTCTTGGTTATCTATAGTATCTTCCACAGTTCGTTAAAGATAACCCTCAGTCTGTGGTGCTGGTGGTGCAGTAGTTACTGGGTGCACGTCCCTATATGTGTAGGCTAGTCCTCTTCTTTGAAAGAAATAAAGAAGATAACCCTCAGTCTTTTCATCTTCTCCTCATCTCTATGTCATGAGCCTGACCTAAATACTGCTATGAAATCATGCATAAAAGCAAATCTTTCCTTTCAATAATTAAAATAAGCATCTTCCATGACACTGATGCACTCATACTGCCAGCTCCAATAACACAAGATATGTTGCTTTTAAATTTGAAATCCTATTAAAGGCTAGGATGCAAAAATGACAAACGTACCATAAACCCAATAATCACTGAAGATACCTCTGCCCTTAGCCAGATATCTACACCTGTAAATGACTCATTAACGCTGTACATGACTAACCTGCAGTGAAAAAAAAAGTAAAAAATAGACCAAAAGGTTTCAGGTTCCTGCAAAATGACCTTTTAAAGATAAATTATAAATTGTACAGTTCATCTTTTGCTGCCAAAGTTTCAAGTCTAAAAAAACCGACGGTGGTATTTTCTGGATAATTTCTGTACTTACTGACACTTCACCACAAGACACATACCATGTCCAGGAGAGGGCGCTGTAACCCTGCATTATCATGACCAAAACTCGTATAAATTCTGTAACACATTCATCCATATGAAGCTCTTCTTCACGACTTATAACAACTTGAAATATAAATACCAACTGCCTCATTGGCCTTTCCAGAGCAAACATTTCCAGAATCCAAAAACATCTGGTAAATACTGCGGTGGTGAATAAAAGCGGTCAGGTTTGTGATTCCTACCTTGAGTTGAAAGGAAAAAAAAGTTGCCCTCGAGCTTTTTGGCATGTTTTCACAGCTTGATTGAAAGTGGAGCGTGTCTCTGTCGTGGCGATGTCCTTTATTGATCACCTGGCATGAAGACGAAGTCCTTCTCAGCCACAGAGCGCCATCCATCAAGAAGCTCCCTGAGACTCAACGCAGATATAACATGACACTGAAGCATCCATTATAAGTGAAATAGATCTTTCTCTGTAACAGAGATCAATGAGCAAAATGTAGCTGTCGCCTTTTCCCCCATCCTGCATCGCATCGTAACTGTGTGAAGAAAACTGACTGCATGCTTAGTTGATTTTATCGCTATGAAAGTCCCTATAAATCAGTTATGTGTTACTACAAAAGGACATTTATTATGAAAACCAAGGATGCATAAACACCTTTAATAACTATAACAAAAAAAAGAAGAAAATGACACAAGGATCAAATAAAAGCATTGTAACATAAAAGAGTGACAGGGTTCATTTATTTGGAGCACGTTGCAACAGCACCTCTTTTCTTCTTCTTCTGCTGCGTCCACCCCAATATCCTGGCTCTCTAATGAGGGGGCTATGAAAGGCCACAGTGTGTGCATGAGGCTGTTTGTAGTGACTCTCAGGGGCCCAAGGGACATGTGACCTCATCGAGAGGAGGATGCCTCAGTGGGTTTGCTCCCCTCCGCCCCAGTCAGACAGTCAACAAGCCGGACTGTGACTCTGTTATTTTCAGACGGTTGTTTCTTCAACTCCAACAGAGGATTAAAAAGCATACACAAATTCAACAGAACCCGAAGAAGACATTCGAATTAGGTCTGCATAGAAGTCAATAATTGAATAAAGGCCATTTCATTGCCTTTGAAGTGACATAAGTATAATAAAGCTTTGTTCAATACAACTTGACAGTCTGTTTAAATCATCCCAAACTAACAAATAGCAGCAGCTTTAAATAATTACATTTGCTGTGGCTTCAGTCATGCACCCGTGCGCTCAGTCAGTAGCAGAAATGTGAAAAGTTTAATGAAAATGAAATGCCGGCAGAGATAAGGCTCAGCTTATTTCCTCATGCTTCAAAGCACAATTGCTCTTTGAATATTCACTCCCTTCAAATATTTGCATGGCACCCCTTCCTCTGCAAACTCAGCCTTTCCAAATATCCTCATGTATGTGTGCTCCTTGTTCAGCCGAGTGTCTGGAAAATATTGACATTATATACACTGGTCATAGGCAGTGTGTTCATGAGCATACAGTATAAATACTGTGCACTGATTTAGCTGGTTGTTGTAGGGGCTGTTTGCTGGATCAGCGACTAACTTTTCACTGAGGGTCCTTTCCAAAAAGACAAATCTGAAAGCCATCTGGTAAACTAATCATTTTAAACTTTGTTATGTTACAAGAATAGCAATTCCAAGAAATCACATGATAAAGTTGACCTTTATTTTTTTTTTTTTCCTGTGTTCAAAAATCTAAGCCAGCGCAAAAGTGCAAAAAAGTTCTTTGAGTGCTCACAGAGTTTAAAGCCCGCAAAAGACACACACAAGGCCACCCGTGGGCATCAAAAGTCTGCTTCAGAAACCAAAAGGTGGCAACACTGAGATGATGTCCATGTTTATATAGTGTTCATGTTTAAAGTTTATGGATTCTATAAAAAATGGACCATCGCTGCAAAATTGACAATTTATTTTCAAATAATATAGACCCCAGTTAATGTTTTTAAATGTGTTTAAACTACAGTGTCCCTTAGACAACATTGAACCCACAGCATTGATTTAAAGCAACAGGTTTCCTCTGAACATTGTTGACAACAATCATCTTCAGGTGCTGTTGGGGAAAATGTAACTATCAAAAAAGATCAAAAATCCTTTTAATTGACAGTAACCAGGAAAAACTGCAAGCCTTGGAGTTAAAATCTTGTTTTTGAATCCTGATTGATACTTTGATACATGTCATGATTATTCTATAAATGAACTCTCAAACCTGTACTAAGTCCACACAGGAAAACAGACTTTTTCATCAGGACCTCCACCCTCGTAGGAAAATTAAACATCATGAGTCCCAAGTTGGAGCAAGATAACACCCTGTTCTCAGCTCAGCCTGGAACTTTGGGTCTTTTGTCCCGTGCACCAGATCCCAGGTTAAAAACGTATTATCAAGGGATTAGTGCTCTTTAACGGCAAAGGTCCTGGGCTCAGTTTTCATTTCCCACTCTGGAAAAGGCTGTTTACCTTGCTTACAAAGTGCTAAATAAATAAAAGTGTGCTAATATTATGTGTCCAGCTTAGAAACGATAAAATGGCTTTTAGTAAAAAACCTGAGACACTTATGTAACAGAAAAACACCAGATGATTTGATTTCTTTTCAAAAGAAGTGAAGTGATGAATCACAGAGGAGCCTTCAACAGAGGTCTTTGTTGATGTCTTGTGTTTAATCAGTGGATGCTTCACCTCTGACTGGCACAAAACTCATTTATTCCACAGGAACAAATTTCCTGCCCTGTGAGAACACAGCTAAGGATGAATGAATGGGTTTTCCTCGTGGGCTCCTCCCCCATATGTGACTTACTCACCAACCCAAAGATAACAAGACTAGTATTAATGTTGGTAACTGGACTTTGACATGTTAACACATACATACACACACAGTTGCTCTCCCACTAAATTGTCGAGGGTGGCAACCTAAATGGACAACTTTGTAAATTACATTTTCTTTGCAGAGAAATGGTGAGACAGTTTTTGCGGGACATCGTTTTCAACTTGGCATGCTCATCAGTAACAGTGCTTCTGGTTTTCATGTGGACAAAGATGTATTTGAGAATTTAGTTTGTGTGGATGGGATTATTAAAAATCCCCGCCTCATGTGGACTATACCTAAAGTGGCTAAATGCTAACTTCAATGTTTGACAGTGGCACGTTAAGAAGGGAGTTACTACTGAGCTAAACGTAGTTTATTCCAGAAAGTTGTTGAATGCTAGCTTTAGTGGTTTTCTTAGGGTACTATGGGACACCAAATGTGTTGTTTTACCTTCTAAATGTTCTGTTGTTCTTCTGGATTTACTTCCCTTTCTCTTTTCAGAATCCCAAAAGTTACAAAGAAGTAAAATGCCAAAATGTACATTTAGTGTGATTTGAATCTGTTACAATATTGGGAAATGGACAGCAGCAAAGAATTCACAGATACATGTATGAAAAGATGGACATCCCTCATCTTTGTACACATCCGTTCATAATGACATTTGTTAGTGTTGGTTTATGGAACAGGATACATTTTGGAATTTGAAATATGATGCTCTTTATACTGATTGTTTTTGTTGTTTAGCATTATAAAGCAAGACAATTTAGCTTTATAATAATCTTTCAACAGTTAGCCTGCCTCAGAACAGTTAACAGATGTGTTGTGGACAGATTTTGTATTTTAAACTTTTAAGTGTGTATTGTGTTTAATTAAGTTTGTGTTTTTTGGGAGTGTTGCAGTATCAGTGGTGTCTGAGGGTAAGGGTCTGTGACATGAATATCTTGACGGGATCTCCAATTTCTTTTGTCCTCTCGAGGGTCTTCCTGTCCGTCCACTTCCTCTAAGACAAAAAAGGAGCCAGTGCTTCTCCGTCTTGTTCCTGAGGTGATGTGATTAAAGGCTTCTGTCTGGCCTGCGCTCATTCAAAAGCCTTGCACACGCCACAGCTGCTTTAGTTAATTGAATTGTCAGGAAAGCAGACAGGACTGAAGGTAGCACCAAGACTGATGCACTGAATCAATAGAGTGGCACTTAAGTAAAGTTGGGTATTGGTTGTGCCAGGGATGAAGAGCTATTTGTTGTTGGTGCAAAAGTGGTTTCTGATTGAAGCAGCTGCATAAAAGTAACAGAGCTTGTGGTTTTGTAAAAAAAAAAAAAAAAAAGGAGAAGAAGAAAAAACAAACAAGAAATAGAAAACAATATGTTGATTCTTTCCCGGTAGGATGTATTTCTTTGCATTTGTAATGTTTTGAGATGTTTGCTATTTAGCACAAAGAAAATGTTTTTTTAGCAAATCATTTTTTTTTAATTCAACATGCTTGCAGTTACAGGGCAGATGTTCAACAGGCAATCCCATGGTTACCATCCTGTTTTTCAACTAAGGTATGAAAGCTAACAGGCTCACACTGAAAATGCAGATGAACAGGTATGCCATGTTCACCAACTTATTTTAGCTGGTTCGCTTACATACTTTTGCTAACTAGCAATAAGCACAAAGCACAGCAGTACTATACACTAATAACATCGGCATGCAAACAGGCTTAGTGTGAAAACTGTAATTGCTTAATAATTGCTCATTATCACTGGACAGAGATGTCATCCAATAGCTTTTGTCCTGTACAGGTTAAACACATCACATTTTGTTTGGGTTTTTCTAGCATTTTTCTGTCCAGGCATGGCTAAACCTTTTAATAATCTCAATAAAATAAACGGCCATTATAAATTCATCCTCTAGCCAAAAGAATGTCTGGTAAGGAAAATTACCATATGGCCAGGAGACGGAAGTCCTTTACCATCAAAGTCAGCCAAGAACTTTTGGTTTGAAATGTTTTTACAAAATTGCAGTCTCAGATGAAATGGATGATTTAATTGTGGAGAGATGATGTAATGTCTATCAGTGTAATTGTACTTGTTTTGTCTGCTCATTGATTAATCATGTCCTTGTCTGCTTTGTTGGCCTATGAATGCTAGTTAATATAATGAAGGTATCCGTGGTTCTTAAGGAGAATATGGTCCTGGGCTCATTTGTTGTCAACTAAAAACTCCTCCTTAAAATAGGTTTCAGCATAGTGCAAATGCTTTGGGAAGGGGAATGTCTTCCACGTCACTTGCTGCTTTACTTGTCTAATCAATCATCTATGGCAGGATTGTTGTTACTGCTGACAGTTTATCGGACCTATTGCGAAGACTAAATATAAATAAATGCAGCCAATGGTGATAAAATAACTCTCCTTTTTGTGTGCATGCCAGAGGCGATAGTTTTACAAAACAAATCATTAGGAGATTAATGAACAGATTACCAACTTGTTCAGTGGTAAGTACCTACAGTATGCAGACTTGGAGCTACTGGAGCTGTCAAATGTGTTAAAGATGAAGACCTGTTTGTGTGACGTCTCCACCTTGTTTAACCAGCTGTCTTCATGGCACAAAGGGAAAGGAGTGTTGAAAAACTTGCTCCAAGCAAACTCTGCCAAGAAAGAAACAGAGTAACCTATATTTCACTTTTGTTGTTTGTGTCGTTGGTGTTTTGGTTTTAGGGATGACATCATGTTTGAAATGTAAAAAAAACACCTGCCATTGTGTTCTCTGTGATCTAAGCATACGACTAAGAGGATGTAGCCCGTTTGTGAAAAAGACTGCCTCCCCACTCCTGGTTCCCTGGGAGACTGGCATGGTCAGCAGCCCCCCTCCCCCCCTTTTTTTCCTCCCTCTTCCCCCCTCATCCTCTTGCCGCCCCCCACCCCTCTTATTTGTGAAGGAGGCGTGTGAGCGAGGGAGAGGCAGGGCACGTTAGCTGAGCTGAGGCTGCGGGAGTGGAACTCAGACAAGCAGGCAAAGCATACAAACACACACATTCACACACACATGCACATACACATGCTCAGTCAGCGTAAGTGACACAAGTGCTGGCTCCATTCAGCTCTGAGTTGACTGACTCACTGCTATCCATTAGCCGGCATGCCGCAGAGAAAGAGGAGTTTCACTTTTGGAGCCTATGGAGGGTGAGAATTAATATCTTTATTATTAGCTGAATAACTAAACATCTTAAGAGCATTCTCCTGTGTGTGAGTGTGTGCGAGTGTTATCTGTTTGTGTCTCTGTTTGATGACAGTGCAGATTCTGTGTCTGTATTTTGCCTGCATGTTTGTGCCATTTGCACAGGAATGTTGTCACTTTCATGAGGGAAGCTTCTGTTTTCAAACTCATGTTGTCATTTTTTAGGCTTTGTATCATGGAGTGAACCATATAATGCTGTTATTGCTGCTTAATGTCAAAGGTACTGATCAGAAATGGTGACGTATCAGATTTTGGAGCAAAAACATCTAGTGACAGAACCAACCAAGTTTAAATAGCCAAGCCTATTGGTAGCCCACTTCAGACTTGAAGTCCACTGATCTGTGGACACAAAGAGCTTTTAATGGTCAAGAGTAAACAGGTGCTACAATGCAACTAAATGCCTGACTGCCTTAATCAAGGTTAAGTTGTATGTCTTTGTGTGTATGAGTAATAGATAGATGCAAGCTAGCCTGGAAATGTGCCACCAGCTAAGTAATAGTACAGACAGTGTTTACAGTATATCAGTGCTGTGTAGTGATTTTGGCATTGTGACCACTGCCTTAATCGCTGTCAATAAGTGTGGGCTCTTGGCCAGGTAGAGACAAAAACACTGTGCAGTCAGGGAAGCAAGAGACCTGGGTAACACATTGTTTCCTAATAATCTTATTAAAAGTTTCCTTAAAATAATGATATAGAGTTATGAGGAACTAATAATGCAAAAATAGGGAAAGCGTTGAATTGACAAACAGCCTACTTGTCTTTAGCTGGCTGAGTGTGACCAGCCTGCAGAAAGTTATCTTGCCTGACTTGTGATGAGTGTTTCAGTGCTGAGATTGCAAGCTTTGCCAGCTTTGCAACCCATTACAGCTGCTAACTTGAAACAAACTGCACGTACAACAGTAAGTAGCCCATTACATTGGATGGAATGATGCATAAGTAAGATATTTACCAGGATGCACAACACAAAGTGCAGATTTATGCCAATCCATAGGTGTTTTTTAATCTTACATGATAAAGAGAGATTGTTTTTTTTCCAGCTTCCCTGAACTTTCGTGTAGAAACATCCAGATTCTTGCCCGTACTAGACTTAATCATTTCAGTTAAAGTCTTTACTTTAACTGAAATGATTAAATTGTTGGATTTTACTGGTATATCAAAATGTTTTGGAACCCCAGGATAAACCTGACTATGCCGTCAAATTACCCTTAGCCAACTAAGACCCCCAGTTATTGCTGTTCTCATTATTCATTCTAGTTGCTTGTGATCCATTGGAAGTCTTGTGATCAATTCACAGCAGGCCAGTTGAATAATGAATGTAAATATGTGACACTTGTTGCTGAACCAGCACATTTTTAGACATGTTTTAAGAATATGTTTTCCATTGAAAATTGTGTAATTATTAAATAGATATGAATGTATTTCTTTCCTTAACTTACTTCCTATCCTTTTATGAGTCTCAGCTGATATCTGGGAAACTAGGAAAAACAAGAATGCATTGAAGTATGAACAGAGCTAAATGAACAAATAGGCCACTTTGGACAGATCACCCGTTGTTTATCATCATGTACAGGATAAGTGAAAGGCTCATATCAGCACATGCTGTCCTATCTGTTTCCTGTTTAACAGTTGCCTTGGATGTTATTACACTTGGCATTTTGATAGGTCAGTCTTATCGCTATCATCAGCAAGTGATCTATAATACACTCTGCGCCCTGTATTCCCATTGGCCTTTAGTGAAGACAATGCATCCCCTCTAATCTCTTTGATGATCGCTCTGTCTTTAACACAGCATGCTCTGTAATTTGGACATCAAATATATGAAGCTGCCACTTACAGTTATTCGAGTCGGTTTGAGTGAGGTTTTGTTTCACTTTGGGTTTTTTTCTTGTGATACTTTTCTTGGCATTTAATGCAGAAGTGTGTCCATTAGATTTCAACACTTTCACTTTCATATCCTTTAATTGACACGTCTGTATATGTTTGCTTTATTTTCTGTTTGTGTTGTCACTCTAGTTCGCATATGCACAGTTCTAGTTCATCTAAATGTTCGTTTAGTAACATCAGTGGTATGCTACGTGGATTATAAAGCTTTATGTTGAATTTATATTGGAACAATCCACGTCACCCTGGTCCAAAGACAACCAACTAATAGTCGAAACTCTCCTTCTCAGCTGATTTTAAAAAAAATGAATGCAACAAGTAAACAAGCCTGCAGATTCTTTGGGGATTAGGTGTGAGGTGTTTCCCATTGTTAAACAGAGCACTCGATTCATAATAACATTGTGTGAATGTGTTCAAGTAAGCCAGATTGTTGCACCAACAAACAAGCAGCTGCTGTCTCATTTTCCTGAATTTGAGGTTACACTTTGATGTTTATTTTTACACCTGCAGTGCTACTTATTTTTAAAAATGAGGGGCTTCTATTTCTGTTTGATTAATTAATTAATTTTTAAATAGTGAAGTATCTCTGTAACTAAAAAGCGTTGAATATCGAACCACAGAATACAGGAAGGAAAGACAGAGGAGGGCTTTTGTTTGACAACAACGAATGTTTGCATGACAAAAGATGATTACATGGCGAGCCAGGGCTACTTGAGAACAGGAGGCCATTCAAGTACCTTTCCAAGGGCATAGGCAAAACAAACAGGAGATGTAAGGCAACCAGAGGGCTCTTCATGGCCTACTCAGTCAGTCCACCTTGCATATTTACTTTGACATTCACATTCACATTCATATTCGCAATGGCAAGCTGTTCATGGGCAAGAATGGGGGCGGGAAGGCATTAGGTGAGCTGCAGTTAATTATAAGATGCTCATGGGAATACACTTTGTTTACTTATTTAGTTCTGTTAGGAATAAAAACAGAAGGGATTTTTTGACAGGGAGATACTTTGGAAATCTTTCAGGGCCCACAATTATCCAGATTGGTCTGTGTGAAATAAACAGTATGTTCTAAAGCTTAACCGAGTAAGGAAAATTGCAAAATGACACCAACATAAGACCACAATCTGTTTGACTGTGGCACAATAGATATGGATATGGATCGTATGAACCCCTGCAGTGACAGAGTATATCCACTGAGCTTGGAACTAAATCCTTTCAGTGTGCATATTTATACACTAGGTACGAGGATTCTGTCCAACTAGAAATAAGCGTCACCTGATATTTTTCATCTAGCCAGGGTCTGCATCTTTAGTCATCTATCTTGATGTTCACTGGGCACAAGGTATTATCAGACATGCAGGTAAAGCCCCAAGGTTATCAGATATGTCAACCTTTTGACATCTGTCTCAAGTTTGACATTTTTGTTGTTGGTATTTTGGAGCTAGAAATAATAATTGTTCACGGCGAGACATGCTCAGGTGAAGTAGTTTTGCCCATGATCAATCCGCCAGTGGAGGTAGTAACAGAGGCGTAACGGGGGAGACAGGGGCAATGTGTAAGATCAGAGCTGGTAGGGTGGAACTAAACTGTGTGAGTGTATGTGAAGTTTGCGCTGTTTTATTTCACATCATGTTTCCGAGGTGTAATGACAGTGGAACTTTGTGACTTTTGAAAGGAGTGTGGTGCAGGGAATGAAATCCATGCTGTTTAGACAATTAACTTTAAAAAACGACGCAAAAATAATCCCTCCTGGTTCTCAAAAGAATGCCAGTTTTAAGGCAATTCTGCATTAGTTACATTTTTTAAAAACAATAAAAAACTTGGTCCATTGATTGTATAACGATTAAGAAGTTCAACATATTTAAAAAATGATGACCCAGTTATTCACTGTGATGTTTACATGGCTAGTTTGAAGGCATGCCCCAATAGTTACATCTTTACTTGTAAAACTGTCAATATAATGTCAGCATTTAGTTATGTGCATGCTGAAATTTAGTATGACACATCCTCACAGTAAGAAATAATACTTCTCATGTTTTTGGACCAGTCATGTGTTTCAATTGTTGTGTAGATGTGAACAGTTCTCGCTGTCAGTCAGCATACCAGTATGGTGCCAGTGTGTGTATGTGCTTTTACTCACACTGTTTCCTACTGTACTGTAACTAAATGAGCACATTCAACCACTTTACATTTATGTCTCAGTCAATGGCCTCATTCAGTGCATGCTGTTGTATACAGACCTTGTCACGTTTGGTATTGTTTGACAGTGTTTCTTATTTCTACCCCTGAGTGTTATACTGTATATAAAGATGGCCCAGCATTGCTCAGGGCCTGGGCTCTCTCTGTATTTCTATTCTATCAGTAGGCTATATAGTATCCATTTCCTATCCTGTAGCACTGTGAAAGGCGAGCTGCAGAGTCAGACACTAGAATCTGCGTTGATTGTGTTTATGTGTTATTGTAGAAAAGACCTCTTTCAGAATGAACTGTATTCATCCAGGCATTAGATGTTTTGATGTTGCTGAACAAATGTTGCCTGTTGGATGGCTCAAACCTCAAACCATGATTGAAATATCTCAACAAGCATATGACTCATTGTCATGACACTTTATGCTTATTTGTGTTGCATCAAGGATAATATCTAATATCCTTTTAGTTTAGGTAAAGTCAATAATTGTTCCTTTTAGTCCAAAATCTTGACATTTGGAGGATGGCATTTCTTGCAGTTTTTTTCTTTTTTCAAGAAATGTATGCGCCCCTTTCTTTGAATATAATTACTTTTGTGGCCCTTTCAATTCTCCAAACAGCACCATCGTCAGATCTGTAATGCAATTTGTCCAAAAAGTTATCTTATGTCATTCAAATGCATCAATTGTGCTGTAACTGTTAATTAACAAATGTTCGCATGCTAACAGGCTTAACTACTGTAAGAAAAACAAGTGCCTGGTAAATATTATACACAAAAATGACCTCAAATTCTTGTTTTAAACATGCTAGGCAAGCTTACATTAGCATTTAGCTTAGAGGCTAATGTTCCTCCATGTAGGTTATCCTTAAACTGCTGCTACTTCATCCCCACTTCAAATGCACAATATTCAGGGCTATACTGCTAAAGTAATGCTATTTTTGCACGTTTAAAGCTGTGATGAAACACGTTTTCAAATCCTATTCTTAACTTGGCAGATCCTATAGACGAAGTGACCTTTTTATATGGTTTTAGTTGCAGAATATTCATCCAAAAACGGTCTGTCTGTAAAGGAAACAAGTCAGCATGTAATCATGCTGGGTGGGTGTAACTTTGACTGAACCAAAATGTAATTTAGCAGCAGGGAAGATGAAAGATTCCTGTGAAAACTGGGACCATGTTCTTAGCATTAGTTTGAAAACACCAGTTCAAGTGTTTTAATATTCAGACTCAGCAGTTACTTTAAAATTTTCTTCATATCAACCTTCTTTATCCAAATTCATGTTAAAGTAAAGGTTACATTTACAGCATCTTTTCATTCTGTCACTGTGATAAGAAACATCTGCTGAAAGACCACGTTGAACTTTGTGTGATTGTTCAGGTAGTGCCAGAAGAAGGTACAATCTGGAATATCTCTATTCGAGTGCTTCTTATTTCCCATGTTTAGCACTCCTGGAGCATGTTACTGCAGAAGATTGGGGGCTGAGCAACTTGTTTGCTTTAAGCTGGATTCCTGGTGACCTAGTTGCCTTGAGCAGTGTTGCTGACTCGATCACAGAGGAAAACTTTTAAAAATTGAGCGTGCAGGAAATTAGAAATTAGGAGCTGCACTTAGAGTCAGATTAAGTTGAACTATCCTTGCTGCTGGCACTGTGACAGGTTTGTAGGACCCGCCTTGAGCCTCCTTATCCCTCGATGATGTTTGTTTCCATGGAGACCAGCTTGCGGCTGATTCCTTACTTTGCGAATAAAAGAGACTTTAAAGAAAGAAAATTTATTAGTATGTGGCTACCACTTCCTGAGTGGTAATTTCTCTCTGTACCATGCTGTGTTCCTAAATCCACTGCTTCATATGTTGTTTGAAACCTAAAGAAGCTAAGCTACAAACTCATTTGATGTCACTGAAATTTGAATGTGCAAATACGACTCATAGCCCACAAATACATTAGCACAGGCAAATTTGCTAGAGCTTACTTTTGTCCTCTCCAGCATTGTTCCTCTCAGAAACAGACCGAACATTCGTTGCTTTCCTGCTACTTCTTTCTTGCACCATCAAGGTATGCTTTGCTTTCTGATGTCTTTAAGAGACGAGCTATGTTTCTTCCTTCGTGTTAAAACTGATAATTGAATTATTTGGGTGTAAGAGATTATTTTAACTGACTTAATAAGGAGTGATAAAAACTCATTGATTGGCATACTACAACATATCTGTGCCAAATCTCAAGTGACAGACACAAGTGCTTCAAAAAGGTTTCATACAAAGTGACTGAAAGCTATTTCCTTTCTAGTTTCTACAGTATATTTATACTTTATTTGCCATTGCTTAAAATAACCTTAGTCTCTGTATAAGGTAGTTTGTAATGTCTGACATCTTGCTATAAGCTAGAGAAGGATCAGTAGCTTATGCTGTCAGATAAGTAGACAAAGCTGAATGAAGGTGTTTTAGCACCTTCATTCAGCAAAAATGCAAATTCCTTTCATAACCTTAACAAATCTTTGACATATGTATCCCTTATCTTTTTTATTATGTTAAGCAGAGGTCTCAGCTCTTTGGTGTTACGATCTACTCTGTATTGATATATTTCATTGCAAATTTCCTGTATTGGTTTTGGTGTTCCAGTTTGCAGCTTTTATCCAATGCTCTCGACACACCCTGGTTGATTTCATTTTGTGGGAATTCCATGAAACCTGAGAATGGGTGAGCAGCGCAGTATGAGGTTTAGAAAATGTTTTTCTTGGTGATTCAGTACAAATGAAAACAGCTTTTTCCTCCTCAAACTCTGCTTTGCAAGAATAGGGCGGACAGGCCATAAGTATTTTGGCTCTGTCCCAAAGACCAGTATGCATTCCTCTTAAGATGAAGCTCAGATTTATCTGCATACTGTTCTGTCACGCTGGGTGAAATCAACACTGGTGGTAGATGTGAGATAGAAATCCATCTCAGGGACATTTTTTGTCACATGGAGGCCTGGGGTTGAAAATGATGAGTGATCGTCTGCACCAAGGGGAATCAGGCGACATCCTACTGTAACAACACAAGTGTGTTGATTTGTGACTCCACAGAAGAGTGAACAAACAGACCCCCCCAGGGCCTGTTTCCTCTAACTAACACACTTTTCTGGGAATGAGGAAGCTTAAAGCTTTCATTTATCTTTTAAGAATCCCTCATAGCAAAAGTAGAAGTGCAAAGCTTTTGACATAGTTTCCTTTTACATTACCTCATTAAGAATGAAACTTAGAGGACTTTCTTTTGTACGAGTGAAAGCAGGAAGTCCTTCTGTAACCTGATTCATGTGATTGTATTTATTATCCGTAACCATTACTAGTATGTTGACTCATGTAATGTAACATCGTGCTTATTACTTAAAAAAATTACTAGAAAGAATTTCATTTTTAGAAAAAATACTAACAAATATTTTTAAAAATAATTTAGGAAAGGATTTCAATGTGATATGCACATGATATTTGGTGAAAAAACTATTTAGAATCTCCAGTCTACCTGCATTTGGTATCTTAAAGGAGCAGTATGTAAGCTATCTACGGAATGAAATCATAAAAAGATCTTTCTATATCATCAGATATTAAGGAACTGACTTCTTTCACAACAATGCTGGAGCAAGTAAATTTACCTTTTAAGTTTTGATTCCCATGGTATGTTTTTTGTTTTGACACAAGAAGTTAGGCAGTTTTAAGGCACCCCATGAGGACGTTTTGGATGCCCTTCAGTTTGAAACCTGAAACCTGAAAAGCCTCTGCGTTTTTCTAATGAGCTCCACGTCCAGAAATGTGGGAAAACTAGAATAAATATTGGAGATGCTTTTGAAAATGGAGAAATGTTAGAAAGCAGACGGATGCAGAGCTGGCTAAACACTGAAGCTTCAGTGTCAGCAACGAACTGGTGTGCACATCAACTCTGGGGAGGAGAGAGAAAGCAGCTCTCTCAAATGTTTTAAATTTGGACTGCAGTAACAATTTAAACACGACTTGTCAGAGTTACATATTGCTCTTTCAAGGTGATGGTTGGCCTCAAAACTATAAGCGGCACATGAACAGAGAACTTTAGATTCCATTTCTGAATTACCACTGACTGCCCTGGATGATCTCAAAAATGGTGATTTGTCCCAGATGCTGTATCATAGCATATGAATTTCAAGATTTGGTTTATGCATTGTGCCGAGAGGACGGATTCTTACAACTTTGGCGATCAGCATTTTGTCTTACGAGCAGGTTAATGTTTCCAAAGTTTGCATATTCTGTAAAATATTTTAACATCTATTTATAAAAAAATAACAAAATAATTAAAGCAACCATGGTTCTCTGGCTTTTCCTTTAGTGCTACCATGTAGTGAAATGTGTCCAATACTTTGGTTTAGTAACAACTAATGAATATGCTTCAGTTTTTGGTTAAAGCCCAATTAGTAAATCATAGCATGCTAATAATCAAACGAACAATTTAACATCCTTTAACCTTTATCTTGTTAATGTTGTCATGATTAACTTTTTAGCATAATACCACAAACAATGATCTCACTGTACTTTATTACAACTTTACAGAGCAGCTACCTTAACGCTCTCAGTCTTGTTTTTATCCATATTCCTGATAAAACAAGCCTCACTTCTCTTTCCAGAATTGTTTGTTTGATCCTTCGGGTGTTGCTGTGTCATGCAAACTTATCACATGCAGGAGGAGATGAGTAAGAGGTCTGAACTTTGGTGGCTCTGCTGGGAGACACAGAGTGTCTGCAGGCTGTCAAAGCGTCTGCAGCTTCGGCCTGATAAATGAAACAAGACATACATACAGTCATAGGAAATGGTTCCAACAGCAAGGGGAAAAAACACAACATACAATCACCTTACAGCTTCAGGTTATTTGTAGTTCATGTTGCCTTTGCTCTGATTGGTGGTTCATCATTCCGAGAATTTCTGAGGAGGTCAGTTTCCTGCACACGAGGCAGCTGCAGGCATCCTGAGACACATACTAAACATTCCCTTTTCGCTGTGTCACCAGCAGCAGACATCACAGGAGACACGCCTGCCGTCCAGAGTCATTGACACTTCTCAGCGTCAAATATCCACTTTGTTATTGTCAGTGAAGTCAAGTACTGCATCCCAAGAGAAGTTTGGGTGTGATTGTGATATCATGAACATGATTAGGAGAAGAGAAAGGTTTTTATTTTTATTTCACATGTTGGATTGGTTAATGTCCTCCTCAATGAAAGTCCAGTTTTGCATTAATTTCTCCTGCAAACACAGTGCCATCTACAGGCCGAAACTGTACTCTGCACACTGCATCTTCTGACTAATGTTTCCAGAGATTACTGCTTACAATCTGCTCTTCAGAGTGACTTGAGGACATAGGCTATAGTTATAATTGATTGACAGTGACAAACAGTCTGATGTAGTGTATTCAAAGCCCAACAAGATTCATTTTGTCTGAGCAAACACAGGGCGAGTAATCATCCTTTCATCCTGGAAAACGCTTCTTCAACAGATGGCAGGAGTTATTTCAGGGTAACCCGGCCCACTGCTGAGCAGACCTCTCTCAGTTCAGTGGACTGTCTGTAAGTGGGAAGGATGGTTCATTATCTCTCTGCACTTTTCACGCTTAAATTAGACAGAAAATCGAAGGTACATGCGGACCAGAGCAAAGGAACTATTTTTCAGTGTTGCATTTAGTTATATTGAATTGAAGTTTTTTACATCTATACAGTGCATATGCGTGGGGGGTATTATTTAAAAAATTTGCTTTTTCTCTTCATAAAGCAGACTTTATTATTCATGTTTCTATAGACTGAAATGATGACTTGCGTAGCAGCATTTTGCATTTGTTTTTACTTTGAGTTTTAGAGGACATGAAGACCAAACAGAGAACAGCAACACGACATGACCGGAGTTCAAGCAAAAATGATCAAATAAGTATTTTTATAACAGCTACATCTTTTCTTTTCTTTTCAAGGGTGGACAAGACATTCTCAAAGGCCAGGAGCGTGTGGTGAGTTTCTCTTCTGTTTTTATTTCATAAAAGTAGTAATATAAATGACAGCATGTCAACACAATAAAACACATCAGTATGTCATGTTAGTAGAGGAGAATGTTAGATTTAGTGGCATCTCGTGGTGCAGATTGCTGCCATGGATGGCAGATCTCCTCCCCTCTCATTCATTGAAGAGAATCAACAATTATAGTGGGAAAAAAGAAATGCTCTTACTTGTCAGGTTTTGATCTGTCCATTATGGGATGCTGCAGAAACAGTACAACAAACAGTGTGTTACACGGCAAGCTGCATGAAAAGAAGGTGATCTGAACTCTTGTAACTCTTCCCTTTAAATCTTTAACACTGGTCACTTAAAGTACAAACATGGAGGTTTACAGACCTTCAAACTTTGGAGTTGTTTTCAGTGTCACCCACTCTTACCAACCTTGTGAGTTTTAAATGTGTCAACAAGTCTACCGTGTAGAGTGCACAGTAAGTGTGATAAATGAGGCAGTGAGAGGTAGAGCAGGTAGGAAGCAAGGGGACAGCAGATTTTCGTTTCTCTGCAGTGCTGGCAGGGTTGGAACTGCTGCTGTGATCGGCACGTGCAGACAGGCAGGGAGCGAGCATGCAGACCTCATGCCACTGCAGATACACCGCTACATTTCTACACGCTTTAGGTGAGGTGGCATGAGTGTCTGGCCATCTACCCGTCTAACTGCAGCAGAGCAAACAGAGCCTTGCTGCTGCAGCATCATCACTCCTTCCCCCTGGAATACAGACACAAGAGCAGCTCTCTTTACAGCCAGGCCCTGCATTACTCAGCAGTAAGTGAGCTTGTTTGCAGGGACTGCAGTCCATCCAGCGGGATACCAGTGCATCAGACTATAGCAGAAGAATAACTGGAGCTCAGGAAGATAGGCGAGACTCTGGAGCGGAATGAAGATGAAGAGGATGATCTAAAAGAGGATACAAAACAGCAGAGGAAAAAGAAGAAGAAGTGTGGGAGTGAAGGTGATCTGACAGGAAGAGAAAGAAGAGAACAGGAGAGTGGGATGTCAAAACAAACTACTGTTGTAGTCACACTTGGGTTTGTTTCTTCTCAGACTTAAACTCTTTTTCCAAGCAAAGGAGAGAAGTCAACAAACACTTCTTAATGAATTTGGACGACTCTTACCAATGTGTTTATGGAACTTCAATGAAACTACAAAACATCCAGCACGACAGAACTTTTTTTTCACAAAAACAAAACCTGCAACATGAGGATGAATCATCAGTGAGAGTGTCAACACAGATTTCAGCTCCTTTAAGAAAGGATTCTTCACTCTTCTGAGCTCATGGGAAATAACCCCAAGGAAAACCTCAGTAAACTGGAAGAGTCAAAGTCAGAATCTTCCTTCAGGAGCTGTATGTTGGGCAGGATGTGACTAGAAGCTTAAAATCCCCACAGCAGAAGTTTTAAAGCACCATCCAGCAAAATGCCGTGCTCCCCTTTCCGAATTGGAAGACCGAGAAAATGCTGGTGAGTTTTTTTTTTCACCTGCCTGAAAATAGTTTTGATTCAAATATTTTTATTTAAAAAGTGATAGATTGCATTATATATTTAAAAGGAACCAAAGACACTTGACATGTTGTGGAGAACCTCATGACTCCTCTAATGAAAACTAAATAATTCAATCTACTTGTTTTTTGCATGGATTCCTCAAGAACTCCTGAACGGATGAATAAAAGCCTGAGTCTTTTTACTTAAGAATTATTTAAATCAAACAATCAATCAGGCTTTTTTGTATAAAACATTTAATTTACTTCGATTAAATTTAACAAGATTCGCAGATAAATTCATTGCAACAATGCATGCAAGAAAAAAAAAAAACTCAGTGTTTAAACCATTAGAAACAACACAATAGTTTTCACCTGCTAATGTTGGAATAACTCTTAGACTTAATAAAGTTCAAACAGATGAGATATTTAAATTACCCCTCAAACTGGTTTTACCAATAGATAGCTATCTACACTGAAACCTTTTCTAAATCAGGTTGAAGAAATGTTTAATTCTGCTGTAAAAATAGGCTTTTTTAAGAGGACTTTATGTGGACTCTTTGGCTTTTGGAGTCAGCCTCAAGGGGACACTCGAGGAACTGCAGTCATTTGAAATTGGCTTCATTTGTCAACTCATGAGCTTGCTGCTTGATATCAACGCCTTCAGCTGTTCTCAGATCATCAGGCAATCTGTTTCATTTTCTCAGCCCTGCACTTCCAAAAGTTTTTGTCTTTAACTTCAGAACAACGAGAAGACTCATAGAGGACATCTAAGACCTAAGGGGCCTTTAAAATTGCTGTAATGTGTTCTCTGCTTCAAGTGCTGCTGAGCTGCAGAGTTCTGGATCATTGCAGCTGATTTATAACTTTTTTGTTCAGAGACAGAAGACCATTACACCAGTCTCGACTGCTCGATATGAAACACACATTTGTCTCTCTGTGTTGCTCAGAGGATAAAATGATGGAACTTTAGCAATATTTGTGAGATGATTAAAAGCACATTTCCACTGCACATAAGCACTTAACTTCTATTTCTGAGTCAAGGACAACATTTAATATTATTACCTGCTTACTATTGTTAGAAATCCCAGAAAAATCTGTTTTTAGGGCATTTTCTCTTCCTAAGGATCTGGACCTTTAACTAAAATGTCCTACTTTAGCATGCAAACGTTTCCCCATTACAGAGAGATAATGATATCTTCGAACATTGTGAGACACTAAACCTTTTTTTTTTTTTCATGCAGGAAGTTTTCAGTTTATACGCTTCGTCTCTTAGTGGATTAAATGTTAATGACCATCTTCCGTTTGGTCATTGTTGGTCATAGTAAACAAGATGATCCTCGAGCCCTGTGTCCGCACTCTCTGAGGGGAGGCCTGTAATTGGTTGTAATCCTGTCAAGCTAAGCCCCCCTGATGGGAGGAAGTGGGAGAGAAGGGTTAGTGATAATGGCTACATGAGATGTTGTGTAAGAGCCTGTATACATACAGATATCCAGACGCCTCTGTCCTTGGAGCATGATGGATTACTGTGTCTGTCTGTCTGTCCATTGTATAATACCTGGCCGTCCTTTAATCCTGCTGTTTCAGCCATACTTCATATCACCGTCATGCAGGTTTTCTGTTCTGCCTTTACAGTATTTAAAGGGGGCAGGGGAAACTATCAGGAATCAGGGAGAGAGAGAATGGAAAACGACATGAGGGAAAGGAGCCAGGAGTCAGACCTGAACCTGGGCTGCCCGCCTCAAGGGCCACAGCCTCTGTACATGGGGTGTGCCAAATAACCACTAGGCCTGCAGTGCTCCAGCACTGCACTATCCATACACATTCAAGTGTTACTTTTGCTATAGCCTTCCGAAGAATTTGCTCAACAACTTAATCATTTGATTTGCTGAATCTTTTCTATAAAACCATCCAACTCAATGTTTTTCTGTCAAAGTTTCTCTGTCATGCAAACCTTAATTTCTCCCTGTACTGAATCAAGCTTGTTGAAGGGTGTTGTGCCTTCTCTTGGATGCTGCCCTACAGATTCATGTTTATGTTGGTTTTTGGTTTTTCCTTTATTCCCTCAGTGGTTCAGTCTTCAACCTATAATAACCAAAACAAAGTTAATAGTTAATTTGTCCTGAAGGGGGAGCTACGAGGCACTTCTGAATCTGAACAGTCTTTTCTTCATGTGCCATTGAAAGCGTAAAGTGTGCATATCAGATTTTGTTTTGCTGAATAGGAGATTGTGTTCTAAAATGGATTGTTTCATCTCTGCTTCTTTCCAAATCTTCTGAAGTGATTCATCATTCTGTTTTTATGATGCTTTCTATATTCTGGGCCTATTTGTCCAGCTTCTGCCTATAAACACATAAGAGGTGCCGCTGTAAACACTCCTCTGTCTGTGTGCACTGATTTCCCATGAGATGTCACTCTGCATCCTCCTCTGTGTGCGTCTCCTCTGCACATGCGCTCACCGCTGCACTTTGAAGCCCGGGTCGGGTGTCAGTTTGCTTGTGCACGCTCATCTGTGTGTGTCAGGCTGAGCGGACATAGTCGGAGAGCAAACTGTCAAGCCCGATCAGACTGCACCGTCTCTGTGAGTCTCCTGCTGTCTGACCAAATATAGCACCAAAGTGACAAGCTCGCCCCTGGTTCTAACCGTCTTATTAATCCAAATCCTGAAATGTCAGACACCATCCAGCACCAGCACAAGATGTCTTAAAAAATACATAAAGCTCGGATGACAGCAAGCTGGTGAAGGTTGAGATGAGTGTCAGGCAGCTTTCACAGGACACATCCTTTGAATTTATCTGATTCTTGACGCTTTTTTAAAGGCAAACTCCTCTGTCGCCTTTTTGAAAGTTTGGCTTCAGACTCTTACAACTGCAGTTTCGTTGGCAAAGCTTCAGGTATTTATCAGGCAGAAATTGTCCCTGAGCAAATATTTAAGGATTTGTAAATCTCGTAGACTTTAATTTTTCAGTCTAAGCTGAGCTAACAAGCTGCTGGTCGTTCTCTAAGAGAATGATGTATAAAACACAACATAACATGAAGTCTCCAATAAACTATTCCTCAGCCAAAACTGACACATTTCAAAACAAATTAACCCCGTACAGTGAGGCTAATAACTAATCAGACCACTATCATTATTATATCAAGCTGTAAAACAGTAATTTCTGCTGTAAAAACAGGCTTTTTGAATGTGTTGTCCAGCTTCAAGCGGACCCTTGACGGATTTTGCACTTGCACAAATTTTAGCTGGTTGACAATTGGTAGCTATTTAATGGCAATCAGTTAACCATCATAGAATATACAACAGAATGAGATCATATTCATGGTGGTCGCTGTCTGAAGCTGTTTATTTATAAGGCTAGAGAACTTAAGGATCATATGTAACTTCCCTCTTGCTCACTTTAGCAGCATGAAATGCAAACAGACCAACAAATACCCTGATAAACATGCACAGGCTGTCACACAGTGCACTGAGTACAGCTACATATACCTGTTGTTCAACGTTAATACAGAAATTACTCCAGAATTTCACTCACAGACGAAGCTTGTACTTAGGCTTCTTGTGCAGTCTGTCACAGTAAATCACACATCAGGTCATATTTGTCATATTTTTACAGCATGAAAAAGAACCAACAACACAAACATGGCAGAGAGGTTCATTTCAGTGACTGATGTATACTGAGGAGACACATAGCAGACAGCGAGCTTTGTCCACCCCTCAAATGTAATTTGTTTAAGCTTTTAATTGAAACGTTGAAGTTTTTTCTTGTTCAGATGACATGATTAGGGAAACGAGTTATGGAAACAAAACCATGTTTATTTCCAGAGTGTTAACATGTTTAACTCTGCTTTAAAGTTTTGCTTTTTAAACAGATCTTGCTGCGGATTAACTCACTTTTTGAGCCAGCTCCAAGTGGCCACTTGAGGAACTGAGATATGTTTGCACTCTCATGTTGTTTTTCTATCCTAGACTTTGGTGCTTGGTAAAAGCTTGGTCTATTGACATCTGTCATGCTGGGCAACTCCAGTAATCCAGTTTGAGGGAGAAGGCTTTCTATTGCATGCTGTTTTCTGGTTAAGTCTTTCCCACAGGACAAGAGATCCTTGTAAATATGTTCTTTCTGCAGAGTTTTGCAGAGATCACTTTCCATGGTTTTCTTGACTGACAGAAACGATGTACACTTCAGGAATCAAGCTGTATGAAGTCAAATGTCACTGAATACACAAGTTGCCCTTAAAGCAAACACAAAAGAGCTCAAATGATCCCACTGTGACCCTCTGCTGTTGAAAAGGCACATCTGCATGAGTATGATTTCCCCTGGGGGTGGGTTTCCAAATAAATGTGGACAGTCTCATTGTGAGAGAAAAGCTAGCTTGAAATCTGGACCTATTGGTGGGTTGAACATGCTTTATTCAAAAACACCTGCTGTACCTGGCCTTCTAATGCATACTGAACATAGCCAGCTGTCAGGGGACGTGTGGGCTCTAGAGAAGCCATCAAGGAGTCTCCTCACGCAACCGATCATACAGATATTTCATTATTTATAAATCCAGGCATGACGGCTTTCATACAGTCAGTTTGTTATTTTCTATTCTTGGCATGAATACAGGAATATATCAAGAAATGTACTTTTACCTTCAAGCAAAAACAGATAGTCTGCTCTAGTATCTGAGATGTACTATAAGACGTATACAGGATGTTCATATCTGGCTGTTTGTATAACAAAGAGATACAGCTCCCATGGAAACAAAAACCTTCTCAGACTTGTCTGTGTTTTGAATTGATTCCAACGCTTGCTTAAGTTTGATTGTGTAAGAGAGGGAACTTCTACAGCCAGAAGATAAAATCGTGAAACTTTCTTCACACACAGAATAATACACATAAAAAGCTGACACATTCATACAGTTTATTCATGGGGCTTTTTGAGTGGAAATCAGATCCTGTTGTATTGCAAAGATTGCCTTTGAGGCTCAAAGTGCAGCCAGAAACACACACACACACACGCATACAAGACAAGTGACTGGTACAAGCACCACTGACATAAATGGTTTCACACCAGAGACAATCATCTTCCTATTTGTTTGAGTGCTGCAGGTCAGTCTGAGGAGGAATGGGGAGCATGGTCCGGAAAACAGGCCAATTCCAGCCTCTATTTGTGCGGTAATTCATTCCCTGTGTGCTCCTCACATCTCTGATGATAGGCCAGGGACCAGGTGTTATTTCTTTTGAAAAGAGTTCACAATATCAGAGCTCCTCAGTGTCATTACAGTAATGTGGGATGACGTAGTGGAAACAGGATCACTGAGCAGCACTGCTGGCTGTGTTGATGTCTGACCTCTGAAATTCATTTTGTATACACACAGCTCACTTGGAAGTGTAAGTTGTGTTTGGGGATCATCTGTGACTATAAATTAATTGAGGTCAAACCTCTGGTTCACTGAATAGATACTGATAAGGATTTGAAGTATTGGGGTCATAGTACTCAAAGATAATGAGACTATCTGTTAGGATGAATTCTTATCTAGTATCAAGACTATTTGAAGCCATACACCTAATCCACCGCTTTGATTGAATCTGAAATATCTACTCTATATATTCCTGTTTCCATGACAATGGTTACAGACCAAAAACACGTGTTGAATTTGTGATCCCTTGGACTTTTACTCAGGCCCAACTTTTAGGTTTATGTTCTTAATCCTTCTGAGAATATTTGTATATTTCTGTGAAAAAGGCACGATCATTCATGAGGGTAATCACCCACATCTTCTCTAGCCAAGCAATTTTACAACTCTGCTCAATCCTTACTTTCATTTTACACAATTGTTGATTTAATTTGAAACAGATTTATATCCAAATCCCCGGGAAACTGTCATCCCAGCATGCCCTGCTTCTTTTTGCGCAGAGTGCCAACAATAAAACTTTACTTTTATTTGGAAACAAGCAAACTTTCAACGCTCCTGATATTGTAACTACCAAACATCAACAAGTTAGCATCACTACACTTAATAGCATTAGCACCATGAATACAGCCTCATAACTCAATTAAACAAACTCTTAATATAATAATGTGAAAACAATGGTTACTTTTCCAATGCATCAACAAATGTCATTTATTTAATTAAGTTCAGAAAAAACAAAACAAGGTTAAATAATTATAGCTGGTATATTATTACAATAATTATTACAATACAGAACTTATAATCATTTCAACCTCGTGGGGATGTTTAACTCAGTAGAGGAATATTATGCATTTGGATGCATTTTATGGCCCATATGTTGCAGCCCTGTTAAGGCATTGATTGAGTCTCAGTGGATTTAGATTGACTTCTGCGGAGTCCATAGAGGGTATGTAAAGTTTCTGCAGTTTGTGCTGCTACTTTGCCTTGCAAACATTCCGAGTGCCTGTTTAACACTTTAACGTCCTCTTGTTTACTGATGACAGGAGGCAGATTTCAACAAATGTACAAGCAGCAAGAGGACAACCTTTAGACTCCCTTGGTCTTCATTCACTGAACATTGACTGTAATTTAAAAGATTATATAACATTATCCAGTAGAATAAACGTTGTGTTATCATGCCTACATTACTACATGAAATGCATACGCTTGTCAGCAAACTATTGTGTTACTGTTGTGTCACTGTTTGCTGCTCCCCTCCTGAGACCATCCACCACTAACTGATTCTCAACATGTGGGAGACACTCAATAGTTTTGCATTTAGAACCATCATTCATATTTCACAGCAACAATCATCTTCCCCGCTGCAAACCTCTGACATTTTCCTGTGCCTCTAATTAGAGTCGTAAACAGTTGGTCACAACTTTGGACCCCCGTTGGAAACAGTCACACATTATATAGATTACTCATCATAGAGATTACTTTCTGATCCGCTTGCTGGGATTAATTTTGTCAACAAAGCTCCAGTTTAAATCAGAGAGAACCTTACTCTTATTGGTATCAATTTAAATTGATTTTGGAAGCATGGAAAACACTGAGCCCAGATGCTGACTCTGGTTTGTAAAATGATATGCTCCAGCTTGTTTAAACCACACAGTTAGCTCTTTTAAAAAAACAATTATTGTCTCACATCTTGGTTGAGGAATAGCACCCAAAATCTGAAAGTGAGAGAGGCGAAGAAGAAGAAGAAGGTTGCGGTGTGGGGAAATTTCAGAACAGCAGCAAGTCTCTGGGGATAAGCGGTTGACGGGGGCAGGCGGGGGGAGTGACCACAGGCCATTTCACCGGGATAATGGGATGGGAATCCCTGGCAGCGGGGCCCGGTCGGAAGGGATTTACTCTGTGATTCTGCAGAGGACACAGGAACTGGCAGGATAATATTATTTTTAAACCAACCATCTTCTTTCACAGGAGATAAAAATAAACCTCCTGATGGCTCACGATTTTTCTTCTCCACTTCAGCTGTTATTCAATATTTTGTCAGCATTCAGAAGTATTGAGGTCCAAGACAGACAGTGTGTCGTAATTTCATTAAGTTTTTATTTGAATGGAATCAGCTGCAATAATCTGTAGAAAAACAGCTCAACACAGGAAATCTGTCTGCTCTGATCTGATGTGTTTTTATCCATAAGTGATATTGACAAAAGCTCTCCCAACTGCTTTTTTTTCAAACCCACACTGAGCTCTTCCCAAAAAAAAGAACAACTGCAGTCTTTGCTCAAGGGTTTAAAAGAGAGATAGAGACATTAATGTCCCCTTACAGCGGAGCGCCTCCACAAATTACTGCTAATCTGGTCAAATCGAAGTTAGGTCCAGTCATATAATAGAGGGGTTTTTTAAGCAGTCGGCTTTGGACAGTGAGAGGATTATTTGTTTTGTTTATCATAAAACACAGCTCTTAATGGAGAACAGTATGATGACTGTACTTTAATCCCTTGTTATCTCTTCATGTCTGACACATACAACACACACACACACACACACACACACACACACACTTTATGGTTATACACCGAGGAGCTGTACAAGAGAAGAACAGACGAGATGACACTTTTCCTGCTGTTATTTAGCAGGGATTTAAGCAGGAAAAAGCTCTGCTGGCGACATTAGTCACAGGTCTGCTGGGAGCTACAGCTTTGAAGCTTAGAGAAGGAACACGCATGTTCACTGGAGATTCAATAAGTGTCATTCCACTAATTAAAAACCTTTCTGCACATGCTTTTTTATCAGACACAATGAAAGTACAGTATTCGATTTCTCTGAAAGACGGTTATGTATGAACCCTTCTCTTTCACTGTTTCCATTTCTGCCTCTTAATAGTTTGTGCATGGCTGTAAAGATCTATAGCTCCAGAAACTACAATATGTAGTGTTTTAGTTCAGAGTGCCTCCCCCTGTATTTCTTCATATATTCCTTTGCCCCTTCCTCTCTCGCCCTTTGTATAGTTCCTCTGTGAGAGAGATGGGCATCATTTGTTTTGGCTTAATCTCTGTTTCAAACCCGGCCTACCAAGTAGCTATCAACGTTATTAATCAACCACAAAATATTGATCTAGCCATGACTTCTTCTATAAGTTAATTTTGAGAATCAAGAACATGATACAAACGTTTTTATAATAATCATTAATATTAATATTTATTTTAAACACAGTTATATTAGCCTGAAGTAAAACTCACTGGGCTTTGACTGTCGTTCTCCTATAAGCTCGTCTGTTATTTTACATGTTAGGTAATTAGGATAGTGAAACAACAACTTTAAATTCCTCTTAGTGTTTCTAATGTTGATGTGTTACGGTTCATTTTTACCTTCTTTGAATCCTCTCTGGTATCCTGGCAAGTTCAACAGTCAATTTACAGATTTGTTACTAAGGAATGAGTACAGTACAGAAAGGTTTCCCATCACTTAAGTTTAAATCAGACTTCACAACACATTGTTAAAACTTTCCACCTCCTGCTGGTTCTGATTTGAACCTGAACTGAACATGGAGCGTATGAACTACCCACGAGACCACCCCGAACGGACCCATTTTTAAAATCTATACAAACGTTCACTATTTGGACTTCATGTTGGACAACTTGTTTAAGTCATATCGTGAACATGAATGTGGATGTGGGTGTTTTTTTATTCACGTGTGGCTGATGTGGTTACCACAGCAACAGCCCGAGCTGGCTTGTGAGGCAGTGTAGGGATTAAAAAACACCCCCGTTACCCAAATCAGGCCTATCGCTCTCTAAGCGGCAGACTTCAGTCATCCCCCGAGGTGGATGATAGGGGGAGGGTCTCCTGCTTTGAAGGGGGATAAGGGAAGGGATGTTGGTGGTCGGTTGAAGGGGGGGTTGGTGCTTGCTTTAGAGTTCTCTGTTTTCGGACAAGTGCTATTTGTGTGTGTGTGTGTGTGTGTATGTGTGTATGTGTGTGTGTGTGTGAGAGAGAGCTTGAGAGCAGACAAAGAGGGTGGAGATAGAGGAATTGAAGAGTGCATCTGTGTGTGTGCAAGACTGAGTGGGAGGAGAGACAGAGAGAGAGAGAGAAAGAGGGAGGAGAATTAGAGGCAGAGAGGATGCTCGCTGGGAGTGTGCGACAGTGTAAAGAGCTGAGAGTGAGGCCAGCAGGTGAATGAGTGATGGAGAGCAGCGAGTAAAGCTAGAGAGAGAGGAGAGTCAATGAGGAAGGACAGACAGAGAGGAGATAACTGAAAAAGAAGGGAGGGAGAGAGAGAGTCTTTAAAGCAGAGGAGAAGTGTAGACAGTGAGTGAGTCATCTGCCTGCTCTGTTGCTGGTCACTGTCCGGACTTTCCTGTCGAGCGTCCAGCTGCCTCTGTCAGAGTAAGTTTGCCTCACGGCTCCACGCAGGACACCAGGGCTCCCGAGCGATATCCCGTTGTTCTTCTTCATGCAGATGATTTGTGTGGTGCGTCGTCAACCAGCTGGGGTGTGTTATGTAATTTGTTGTGGTGTTGGGATGAAGCTGTGGCTTAGTGCTGCAAACTGATCTGCAGGAGGGCTTACGTGTTCACGCTGATCAGAGCAGGCAGGTGTGTGTGTAAACAACAGTATGTACAGGAGCATGTGCTGTACAGCAGGACGAGTTTGTAGTGAACACAGGAGGATAATTCTGGTGTCAGTTTCACACTGCTGTAGTACAAAGAAGTTTTCAATGGTGCCATTGCTATGTATGATTTGCACAGTTTGCACAATATACTATAGAAAGGAGGATTATTACACACATTCACCTATTTTACAGCTTTACAACCTGAAATTCAAACATTTTAATTCACGCTTTTTCCTGTTGAGATTTTTCCAAGAATCAAACATTATTTGCCAACATAGTTACCTGGAGGCAATTTGTTTCACCTGATCTTTCCTAGAAATGTGTTATTTTATATTTCATATTGTAATGATGAACTTTTCACAGCAGAGCTTTTATTGAATGATTTGTGAATACATTCAAAACCACTTAAAATCCACCTTCTTCACCTTTTTGATTGAAGAGTTTTTCTCTGTTCGTCTGTTACATGCATCCCCGATGATATCTCAGTTGTAACATAAAAAGGTAGCAAAGGCTCAAGCGGGTTAACTCTGCACGGCTCTGTATGCAACATCTATCTCTAAACGAGCTGTTACTTTCTGTTCGATCTGTGAGTCTGGGTTTATCCTGCGTCCATCTATTGACCATCACTTCTAATTAAGAGTTCAGGGCAGCTGATCCTTGGTCGTATCCCGGTCTCCCATGGGAGATCCGCTGCTGCTGCTGGGTCTCCTTGCCTCGTTTGTTTTTATGGAGCCCGCTGAAAAAAATGTTCTCGTTTTGATTTGGAGCTTCTTTGATTGAAGATTCACCCTCCTGTTGTGAAAGCATAGGCAGCGCTGTATGCTAATGAAACACACTTTTCTTCACCTACATTTGGGTGAGCGTACAGTCATTGAATGTGCAAACAGATCCTATCTCAGTCAGCAGCTGTTTGTCTCATCACACACAGTCATGCATTCACTTAAATGATTGATTTCTCTTCCTGCATTGTGAAACACACTATCTACTCTTACATGATTTGTTTTTAGAGTTCAATCAATTTGTCTCTTTCAATTATTGAATGCATTAGATAACGATATCCTGCATGTGAATCTCTTACATACAAAGAATAATATGTGTCTTCTGTCATCACAGGCAGCTCGAGACAATTTTCACTTTACATCGTCACCACTTCATGTTCATTTCAGATCCACTTGCACACCGATCGATCTCCCTGTGTGTTTGAAATGTATTGAATAATTCAAACAAATTGAAAGCCTGCCGCACAGACAGTGTCCATAGGGCAGGGCGAGGGGGGGGGGGGGGGGGGGGGGGGGGGGATCGATCAGTGATCCGGTGGGGGGGACTGAGCCATCCAGAGAGAGATATCGAGGTTAGAGCAAAGGATGCGTGGCAGTGGTATTACTCACTTTGGCGTTAGTGATGTGCTGCTCTCCTGAGTATGAGAAGAGAGAAAATGTATTTGAATAATTGTGAAACTACAGTGTGGGTATGGATGTCCCTGGAGTTGTGATCAGAGGCTTATGTATGCACCTAAAGAGAGAAAAAGAACGTGCACAGAGGATTTGATTTAAAATCTTTGAGGAGTCTCTTTTTTTTTTTTTACAAAGAAAATGACAGATTGAGTAGCAAGGGGACCTGGCTTGTCTTTCCAAGACAGTTCTAAAATATATTTACTTTTCACATTAAAGTAAATATATTTTGGTGATTTAAGTCTTTGCATTGGGGCTGCATGGTGGTGCAGTGTTTAGCGCTGTTGCCTCACAGCAAGGAGATTTGATAGTTCATGAATCCCTGTTGGACAAAGCCTCTCTGTGTGGAGTCCATAGACCAGTCCAAAGACATGCCTGAAAGGTGCATTTGGTGACTATAGATTGCCCGTAAATGTGTGACTAGTTGTCTGTCTTCTCCTTTATGTCAGGCCTGACTCACAAACAGTCCAGAGTGTACCCTGCCTCCCACCAAACGACTGCTTGTGATTTGTATTACACTTTCTAGATCAGTTACACAAAAAACTAACAGCCCTAAACACTCACAATAATAACCATTTTCTCTCTTGGCCAAAGGCCATCTCACTGCATCAGCAGCGTTTCCTGAGGCGTGTGGTCCTCTTTCTTGATCTCAAACGGAGTGACCTTTTCTAACTGAATGTTCTCTGGCATCTGTCCAATTGTAGGAAACAAGATGGGAGTGACCCCCGGATTTCTGCAGCATTAGAGCCCCAGCTGTTCCAGCCAAAACTCCCATACAGCAGCTCACCATTCCACAAGGTAGGAGGAGAATGAGGAGGAGAGGAGGGGGCTGCACTTTGGCCCCTGACCTTATCTGATGGACCTCATTGTGACCTTTGTGTGTGATCTTTGTTTGGTGTCACTGCTAATCTTGTCCCTACACCTGCTTCATTTCAGTTTCGTTCAGCCTCTCTCACACGTGGGTTTTACAGTAGTCCCTGAGTTATTCCTTCTGGTGTTACTTTTGGTTTGTTTTAATTCTTGTCTCCCTTTGTGTGACTTTAGTAGTTACTGTGCACGATGCTTTGTGTCTGGGAGGATTATATTTGGCTCATTCAATCACTTCAAATCTATTTTTAGCAAGACATTTTCAGCATGATGCCGACAATTTCTCAATCCAAGCCTTACAACTCGATTCAATCACAGGAAACAAAAGACAGGCTGTCTGAGCAGTCAGCATTTTTTAAATAGAAAGCCACACATCTCCGCCCCCAATCATCATTAGGAATACCGTGTTGGAAAGATGTTAATGTTTAACCACTTTTTATGCGAGGTTCACTGTTGTCCTTATTTTCATGCTGTCTCATACTGTGTGTCAGCCAGTTCTATTTCAGTGAGACTTAAATCAAAACAAATCAGTGGTCGATTCCCTTATTTTCTTTTTAAAGAGAGAAAGCTAAAATGTGCTGATTTGAGCTCTTTTAAAGGTTTGTTTTCAATAGATTATATTTTCTGTAATATACTTCATTACAACAGGGTTTCTTTTAGGTCACTGATAACGTTTTTAATATCTTTTCAATCAGCCTTGCTTGATCTATCACGAGGGAAATCTTCACAAAAATATAAAACTGCAACAATTATAGATGCCGAACATTAAAAAGCAAGAAAGGAAAGAATCAGTTCAATAAATCAGTCCACTTGTGTTTCTTTGAGAATCGTTACGCCTATTTTCTGAGCCACTTATCATAAAGGAGCGAATAGAGGTATGAAAGCTGAGATATTTCAGGAACTTACAGCCTGAATTCAGCAGAGCTCATGGAGATATAGTGTGGATACAATCTCACACGTCAGATTGGTTTCATAAGGTCTCTCACACTTTGGCGGAGGCTTACTCAGAGAGCAGAGGGAGCGCAAAGAGAAAGAGATTATGGGAGAATTTGCAGATTGGGTTGTTAAGTCGTCACTTCCGATCCCTGCAGCACAAACCATCTGTAGATGCTTCAGACTTACTGGTTACAGTAAGTCAAACATGATTTGGAAATTGTGACACTTCTGTGTGTGTGCAGGTTGTCATGGATGCAGCGGAGGAGAGTTTTCCACATATGGCTTATGATATTTTCCCTTTTTCCTTTCTATTTTGGTGGAGAAACAGCTGAAGACGTGTAACATTTGAGTCTGGTAAATGTCAGAGGGAAACACTGACTTCTAGAATAAAGGGTGTCAGCAGCAGTGAAAGTGCAGTCATATTTCACATTTGATCTGTGACCCTATTTTTATTCAACTCTCTTTGGATAATACACATTGAGGGGCAGTATGGTAATGTGTTGAACTCCAGTATGATAAGGGCTTAGTAGGGCAACACTCAGAGGAGTGTATTGCTTTAATCAGAGCCCTGCGAAAACCAGGTCAATCTGCAATTAACCCCGGCAGGTCTTATGGTCACTGCCTAATTCAAACCACAGCTCTGCCCTGTCATATCCACAATGTAGCATATTTGTGAGAGAGGACTGGCACGCATATTTGAGAGTTTGCAACAGTGACAAAAGAATCTTATTAAAAATAAGACATTTCAGAGGCCATGGTGACCCTTTGATATAGTGTGTGTACCCACATGTGTAACTGGCACATGCTTAAGTGCTGCCTTAGAGATTCCCTGCTATTTAGATGTCTCTATTTGCATTGTAATGTTTCACGGTAATAAAGGCATTTCCACTTGCTGTCGTGAGATCCCAAACTTAGAACACATTGGCTACCGATGACCTTTGACCGTTTCTGCAACAGCAGAGCAACAAAGTTCTGCCGCCGTAAGCCTTTGTGTCCCATTGTGGGGCTTCACATTACGTTATGGTGTTGTGACACTACACAAGAAGCATGACGTGTAAACTGATCCAATTGCAGATCAGGGGCAGAAAGACTTTGACCCACCATTCCGCCTCTGTGCGTTGCAGATGGGGCGTAACAGAGCTGTGAATATCCCGCCTTGAACTGGAAGCTTGTACCTGCCAGTAGCTTCAGGAAGCAACAGGCGGGTTTTTTTGGAGCTCCCAGTGAAGCCCGCAGTTAGCGATGACCATGACTTCTTCTTTGTCTGTTTCATTTGATTACAATCCAACCAGCAGAAGCAAGAATGGTGTTTAAAATATCTCAGAGGGGATTATTCACTTCACTTGCATGCAGGTGGTCAAAGTCATTGATAGAAGCTAAATCCGTTAAAAAAGTGACTGGCGATGGTTTACAGAGTAATTTACACCGTATTGTGTTCTGTCCCTTTAGCGCTCCTTCATACATTTATGCCTGTGGAATTTCTAGTTGACAAATGTACTCTGACAAACCAACTAAAAATAATCAAACTCTGATCTGAAAATTAGGTGCAGAGCCTACAGTTTATACATTTTAATCTTGAACATCTAAAATGAGTAAAATCATACACATCCAAAAATAATGAGAACTAGTTTTTTTAAAAGCCATAAGTTCATGAAATAGTTGAAGCCTCTTGCTTGTAGCAGGTTTCTGACTGAGAAAAAACTCAAGAACGTTAGAGGTTAAGAGTTTTATGAGGTTTTGTCTGAAAATTACCACAAATACTCTAAAAACAAGACATTTCTGAGATCCCTCGTGGTGTTGTAAGACTCCTGATGCACATTTTATTAGGTTTTATTTTGAAAATGATCCTAAAGAACACCTTATTAACTGGACAATGCGAAACAATAGGAAGTATGAACCATACTGTGTGTCAGTGAAAAAGACAGAAAAACCAAGCTCATTACATCTGTCTGATGTTCTGTGAGCTGGCCAGAGTTATAATGAGCTCTGGAAGTGTGCATAGAGCTGCACCTGAGAAGTGCGGAGGAGGGAAGAGCTCTCACGCATTTAATTTGCTTCTTGTCATAATGATGATCCTATTAGCTCTCATAATGGAAGGTCTCAGCTCTAACTCCTGTAGTGCATGCAAGACTGACTCCCTGTGGGTGCCCACGCCTCCTCTTCTCTGGTCAGCTCTACAAAATGTTCAGATGCTACAATGAAACATTGTACAGTGTGTTGAAAGATCCCTTCATATCCCCTCAGATCCTTTTTAAACCATTAATTTATTTATTAATCATTCCATGGTTTCTTTATTTTTCAGTTTAGCTTCAGACTTTTTTTTTTTTGGTGGGGGAGAGGGTGTGTGGGAGTCTAGTGTAGTAGTGCATCCCATAATCTAGTTCCTCTTTAAACAGTAGGTTAGATAAGAAGAGTTGGACTCCACCTCCAGCTACCTGCCAGTCAAAGTAAAGATAGTGTTGTTATGCAGACACAGGTGGATGATATGTGGTCTGGATCTTTTCCTGCGATGCTTCAGAGAGAGAGAGAGAGAGAGCGAGAGAGAGAGAGAGAGAGAGAGAGAGAGAGAGAGAGAGAGAGAGAGAGAGAGAGAGAGAGAGAGAGAGAGAGAGAGAGATCGACAAAGAAGGATCAGCAGTGAACAGACACCTGTAGCTGCAGTCAGAGGATTATTACTTCCTTTGCATGGAACCTGAGACTTTCTGATAGTTCTGTGTGTTTGGAGGAAACTCTGCAACGACTGTAGATCTTGTCTTTCACTGTCTGATCAGGCTTTTTGTCAGTCATGGTTGCAGTTAGCAGGGATGCAGCTTTACCTCGAGTGTCACAGTGGGATTCTGTCAACGGTCTGTCAGAGAGCAAGTTTTACTCCAACCTGTAGAAGTCTAAACATATTTTGAAGCTGCAGGACACTTGTTTTAAGAATTTCAAAATGGCAAGAAATCATGACATCCACTTCAATGCTCCAACAGTGACAAAGGCCCGCTGGAAGAAACCCAACCATGTAAGTAGCTGCACTTTAGACACATGCTGGGTGGAAAGCAAGCTAGGAAGGAATTGTGTTGGTATTCATCCTCAGACGCCTGGATAAATGCATCCTAAAAAAGCAGAAGAAAAACAAATGTTGTTGTTGGGTGTTGCTTTTAGCTTAAACAATCAGGCGTCTTTAAAGATCAGTCATACTTCTGCTTTTTCAGAGCTTGATGTCATTACTTACTTTACGACTTACTGTTTTACGGCTGATGTCTTTGTTGTAGAAATCCAAAGATAATATGTGGGGGTAAACAGCGCAGCTCCTCTTGTTCTAATCTTTGGTTAATGTGGCTGCAACCGATGTTATTTACTTTCAGGGTTTGAGGCAGACTACTGTTTGCACATGGTGGAGGACTTTACTCAAACTCGCACTGAAAGCTAAGATTGCTCTGTACACAACTAACTGTGTCAGGCTTCCCTGACTCAACCTTTCAGCTGTCATTCAGGCCCACGTTTTCATAGACTGCTGTAACTCAGCTTTATTGTAGTTGTTTGATTGGTCATGCTCGTCTGAAGTATGGTGTTTTGCATGTGAACATTCAAAGGACAATACTCCCAGCAGCTGTGTTTGGGATCTAAAGAGAGAGGCAGGTGTGTGACGTGGAAAAACTGTTCAGTCACTGAAGGACTGTGTGATAGTGTGGGAGAGGCAGGAGATCACATGCTGCATTCAGGTGAAATGTGATTTAAGATAAATACAAGTCTGAACTTTAACAGTGAGGTTCGTCATGAGTTCAGAATGTTTGTGCTTTACAAACTTTGCTCACCTACTGTAGTAATCAATCACTTATGTGGAAACTGTTGTTTTGTCATTACACAATATTTGACCCAAATGTTAAAAGTCATTAACAACAATGTTCTGTTTGATGTCCTTAAGAAGTGTTTACACAGTCTTGAGTGTTCAGCTGTTTATGAAGCAGATTGAAATCAATGTTAATGCCTTTGTAAGCGTTTTTAAAGCAGGAAGAAGACTTATTGTTTCAAAATAGATGTAAATATTATCTTACTGCCACTGGGTAGGCGTCAGACAGGGATTTACTGCATGCTGCAAAAATGTTAAATGGAGATTTCATGGAGATTGATGCATTAGACTGTTAAATGAAATCAGGATGGGATTTGTTGTCAGAAAATAGGCTTGTTGTGATGGCAGATTTATGTTTAAATATTTAAATAATACTGATGCCTGATACCACTGCAACAAAACAAAAAGTCTGAGGCACCCAAAATGTGATATTTCCTTATATTAATAACTCAATAATGCAAGCAAGCTTCCACAAACTGTCTAAAATGCACACATACATCTGCAATGTTTTGGTACCTAAACTAGTGCAAAGACAGTTATTACTCATAAACCAATGAAAGCGACCTGTGAGTTTTAACAGACCTATGCTACGCTCTGTTTTGGTGTGTGTGTCTCTTTAAATGTAATGAGCCCCCCTTGAGTTCCATGGTAAACGTCACTTCTTCACTCGCGAGAATAAAAATAACGAACCTGTTCATAAGTTTTGCTCGAGCCTGGGCATGGAGCGCAAGGGTGGAGACAATAGGGGAGGGGAGGGTATCATTTTGATGCTTTTTAATGCTAGTCAATCAAAGTCAATCAAATCAAATTCAATCAACAGAGGCTTAATTAAATCTGACTAATTATTTATTTAACAATTTAGGAAAGGATTGTGCAAAGTGTTCAGGGATCAGACTCCATTATGACGACTTAATGGAAACATTACCTCGATGAAGTCTAAACACTGGAGGTGGTAGTCGTGATGGTAGAATGTGATGAGGAGTGGGTTTCCGTGGCTGTCACCACAAGTTACCATACAAATACAAAAATACAGATACAGTACTTGTAGAAAAAATGAAATGCCTTGTGAAACATTTCCAGCTAAGAATGGTCATGTGAAACAGATGCGTTTACTTTTCCTACATATTCAGTTTAGATCAGAAATGAAGAGATAAAAACAGTGGAGCCGCTCCTGGTCAGAGAGCATGTTGTACTTTACAGAGAACAGCAGATGTCCAGTGGCTCTGTCTGCTGAATAGTAATTAAAGGTGTTCCTGAGGACACAGAGAAAAAGTTCAGTCATTAGTATGTGTCATTAACAGATACAGAAAACAATAAGAGGGAAACGTTGATGAAATACAAGGGTCTAATGTCTGTTTTTTTTCTGTTACTGCTGAAAGGTTAAGCATTATCAGACTCTCTGCTGAAATTAAAACAACCTGACAGAAACCAACAAATGAACTCAAACATGTCATGTCGTCTCCTCTCTGCAGACTCCAGGTTTATTTGAAATGATTGAAAGGATACAGGTAAGAAGACTAAGTGATCTGTTAACTTTGTCTCAGGTTTTTTAAGCTGCACTCACAAAAAAAGCAACCAGCAGTCAGTCAGTGTGACTTTTCACACTAATGTGCCGCTTTCAAAGGAGGGTAGTCGGAGCATTGTTTGTGCGTTTCAGAGCTTCTATTAACATTCTGTTTGCTAACAGCTCTGTTACTGCCTTATCTCTCCCTCAAAAACTGTCTCCTGATCTCGTTAAGCTTTGGAAGGATGTATATTTTAAACACTCAATCCCACAAATAATGAAATGAGAATTTTATGACAGAGCTTTTCAAGACTTAAATTGATTACACACACTCATAAAATAGCTTTCAGGGGCTCCAACATCTTTCACATCCGACAGTTGGCGTTACTGAATATTTTAACAAGATATATTTCTCTGGAGCAGGGATCATGATGCAGGACTCTTCTCCCTTCCACAATTTATCGATATGATGTATCATCTTCCACAGTGCCAGGCGCCATCGCCACTGTGATTTAGTATCCTAGCATCTCTTTTTCTGCATCTGCTCCATTCCTTCTTTCACACATACACACCTCTGGTCCTCCTGTGGGTGCTTCTTCTTTTTCTCTTAGCTTAGCCTCTTTTTAAAATTCTTTTGGGTCTCATCAACACACTTCTTCTGTGTGCTAACAGACTTCACAGTTTTTCCAAAATGCTTAATCTTTAGCATCCTTTAATTATATCAGCTCTGTTTGTGTGTGTCATGTAACTTTCCATCTGTCCCTCTGTGACTTTGCCTCCTTGCCTGCTGCAGACCTCTCGGGGGAACAAGCGGTGTTATGTAATCAAATGGATCATTTTCTTCCCTTGTGATTAATTGCTTCCATAGAGAATATAAATCGGCTTTATATTCTGCTCATTTAATCGATGAAAAGTATTTCAGTTTACTTGTTTATTTGTGTTGCTTATTTTGAACACCCAAACCAGCTGCTCTGCTGATGACTTACAGTGCAACCTCTTCCCCTCTCTGTGTCTCCTTATCACCTTTCTCTCCCCTCGCAGGGCAACAGGATGGACGAGCAGAGGTGCACCTTTCCTCCCCCTCTAAAGGTGTGACTCTTTTGTACAGATACACTGTTGTTCACTTGATACAGCCATTGTCTCACAGCTGCTCTGCCATATCTTGCACTTCCTGACTTGCTGATTACTGTAGCACACAGCAGCTCAGTATTATTCATAATGCAGTGCAGGGCTCTCAAGTCCTGCCATCATTCCATACCCACAGAGACACTTTCATGTGTCCTCATGCTCTGCAGAAGAAATGGCAAAATCTTAGCTGAGCTCTGATAGAATAATGTGGTGTAAAACAGTATTTTAAATCATCAATCTGCAAAATAATGGCTGATGCATTGATTCCTTGTTGTGATTGCGTAACAGTTATGCAATAAGACTGAAGCAGTGTCCTTTGAGATTATAGGGTTGGACAGAGTGGCTATTTTTATTCTTTGATGAGAAAAAAAAAAGCTTTTTTCCTCTCCAATTGTTTTCAGACCGAAGAGGACTACATCCCATACCCCAGTGTGCACGAGGTAGGATGAATACATTGTGCTGCATCAGCATTTTTACTCTCCACGGTCTTCACATTTCACATTTTGTTTTAAACCTTACTACTTTGCATTTTGGTGCAGGTGTTAGGCAGGAAAAGCCCCTTCCCTCTCATCCTCCTGCCTCAGTTTGGGGGTTACTGGATCGAAGGGACGAACCATGAGCTGAGTGACAAAGTGGACACAGAACAGCTTCAGCCGCTGTCCCCAAACACGCGCACCAAACTGGAATGCAACACGACAGCAACCATCTACCGGAATGACTTCTTAGGCAAGGTTAGCCTCTCTTTGCAACACACAGATCAATTCACAACCAGAATTCGCTTTACTGCTAGGTAAGGATATACAGTATATACAAGACCTTTGTTTCTGTTTCTTTTTCCTTTTTTCTCAGCGCAGAATAGGTCAGAATAGAACAATAAAAGAAAGCAGGTCAACGGCAGCACTTCCACTGTAGAAATGCAAATAAGGCATAATTGATATGACTAAAAGCAGATTAAGGCCAGAATTAAGCTTTACATGTATTTCATAAAATGATAAATTACACATATTTAAACTCATTTGTACAATAAAACAATGTCTTTCAGTAAACAAGACAAAAAAATTAGGTCTGAACATCAAAGTTTATATTGTTTTTTATAAGGTTCATTTTGGGGCTTTTTATGTAGAGCTAGGGTAAAGAGAGAGAGAGAGAGAGAGAGAGAGAGAGAGAGAGAGAGAGAGAGAGAGAGAGAGAGAGAGAAAAATACTAAATCCCTTACATCCTTGGTACACAGGATTTCAGTCTCCCAAGCAAAATACATCCTGCAGAATTACAGTTATTTTAATTTGTGAATCCATCAATTTTATTTGTAGAGGCCGAAATCACAGCAGACATTTTTTCATGACTCTTGAGATAAAGCAGGTCTAGTATGCACTTTTGATATAACAATGTCAAGAAAGAACCAATCCTTTTTTTAAGCAGTCCTGAATACCTCAAAGATCTCCTTCCCATCTAACCTCTAATTGTATTTCCGGCTGTATCACCTGTTTTTTGCATCTATCATGCAATGAAATACAATGAACATCAAATACTTTATTTAGTGATTAAATCAGGTCTACATGATTTGAAAGGTGTGTTCTGCTTCTACAGAGATAATCCTGCAATAACACACATCATGGTCCTCTTTATAACAGATTCCTTCCTCTGCAAATAGGCCGCGTTACTCACGCAGAATATCTCCCAATCAATTTCACTTCTTACTCATCACAGTAATGAAATGAATAAGCAGCGAGTGAATCCCAGTCGAGGAAACCACTTACAGCCGACGCCCTCACTCTTTGGCCCCTCATACACGGCTGCTTATGAAGATGCATTAGCCTGTGCCACCTGTTCATACACACACACGATGTGAACAAATTTGGTCTGGACAGAAAGAGAAGAAGGAGAAAAGTTTGAAGATCGGTTGTTTATGTCAGAGATTAATGGCTGGGTCCTCGCTCTGTGCCCTCAGGAACACTTTAATTACTATTCAGTGGACAGCGCCCTCGGACATCTGGTGTTCTCTCTAAAGTACGATGTAATTGGTGACCAGGAACATCTCCGACTCATGCTCAGGTAATGCTCGCTGTATCAAGGTTGTGAAACAGAACCTTGGTTTGAAAAGGGACACATTTCTGTAACAGCTGAAAGCCTTCTTGGGTTCATACACTCAAAATGAACAGCCAGATTTCTATAGGTCTTACATTTGCTTTTGAAAACAGAGACGAAGCTATAATCTAAGGTGCTTCCTGTTCAGTTAAAAGTCTGACTGATAACATTTATTCTTAATTATTATTTTTTTAATTATTATTTAATTACTATTATTCAAGTCTGACTTCATTCGTCTACTATAAGGTATGCTCTACAACTAGGTGCAACTTTCCTTAAACAAATAGTTTTCCATTAAAAATTGCTTTCATTAAATGATTATAATATCTGACGTTCTTTCTATTTAGGATCTTTATAAATATCTCAACATGTTTTGCAAAGAATAATCCATGCTTTTTTGGATTACTCTGTTTTTTGGGAGGGATTATAGAATCAAGATATTTACATATTTTGACAAAATAAAATTGTATGTCCCATTCAGACATTTCCTGCCCACAAAATTTTTCACCATGGGATGTATTTTAGTAACGTTATAGACTTCCTCTCATGAAGTCAGAGCTAAATATGTACAGTATACATGTTGCAATACAGTGTCTCAGAAATCAAATTTCTGAATCTGTATATCATCATTTGAAGTTATGGAAGTGTTGGCTTTAGCAAATCCCACCACTTGCAGGATCAGCAGGAAGTAAATGTTCCCAAAATGCCATGCACTGACCGGATAAACACATCCTCGCAGCTCGGTTGTTATCATAAGAGTCATAAAGCCAGAGAGAGTGTCAACAGCGCAGTCGTTTCCACAGTCGAGTAACAGATGGAGTATTTAGGCCAGCGAGTGGGTGGGGATGGACAGAGGGATAGAGGTTAGAGAAGGCAAAGAGAGCCGACGGTGGGGAAGTTTGATGATGGTCCAAACCGGATCATCACTGTCCACTTTAAGGAATGTTGCATCGTATTATATGGCTTTAAAAACACACTGATTGTTTTATGGCTTTACCAGGAACAAGCTGAAAACATACCATGATGTGATCCCCATCTCCTGCCTGACTGAGTTTCCCAACGTGGTCCAAATGGCCAAGGTGACAAGCGTTGTGTTTATTATGCTCAACATCTGCTGTGACATCATTTTAGCCACAGTCTAACCATTCTCCTCTTTTTTTGTTAATCCAGCTTGTATGTGAAGAGGTCAACGTGGACCGCTTTTTTCCTGTTCTTTATCCAAAAGTAAGACCTGTGGGAGTTTGTAGAGTTGCAGATGTAACAAATTGATAGATGGGTTTGCTTTTTTTACTTTGTTTCAAGGAGATTGTTTTACGGAAAACCTTTAATGGAGAAAGAAGTAATCTCATACCTGAGGCTGTTTCACACTGGACCATGCACACTTAATTTGTCAAACTCGGCTGTCGTATTAGCTTCAGATAAACTTTGAATACATTTTTAGAAGTTGAGAACTAATGAAAACAATCACAATATGAGCATTTTCCGCCATGCGTTTCCTTTCCTTACATGTTTTTGGTTCTTTCTGTTTTTTTACAGGCTTCAAGACTTATTGTCACCTTCGATGAACATGTTATAAACAACAATTTCAAGTTTGGGGTCATTTACCAAAAGTTTGGACAGGTGAGCTTTACAGAGACAAACCTTCAAAATCTGCTGATTAAGCGTGAATTTGATTCCAACCTAAAGTCCAACCTACCCACGAAAGTCCAACCTACCCACGCCCTTTTAAAGGGGTTGCACCATGCCCAATTGTTGGAGAGAAGGCAGACTCAGAGGCCAGAACAAACACCTAGCTGTGGGAGTGTCACCCACCTGGTGGAGGGGTTACTGCCCTTAGTGATGCCACAAAGGCAAAGTCTCCAAATGGCCTGTTTGAGCACACATTTTCAGAGAGGATTGACTGTTCTCGTAACTGGCGTGTTTGTAAACTGACTAAACAAACGTATTATTGTCAGAAAAACATGTTAAACTGGTTTTGCATGATGTGACATTTTAGAGTTTCCAGATGATTGTCTGACTTCTCATGTTTGCTGCCATGTTGGCCTTCCTGTTGACAAAATAGATTGTTTTAATACATATTCAGAATCTCAGCATTTTACTTGATAAATGCATTTTATTAAATCTATTTAAAATGATGTCATTATACAATAAGAGTTGAAGGGAAAATGCATTTGAATTATTGGTCAGAGTAGACACACTTGCATCCTTTGTATTCATCATATTCAGCCCATGAACAATGAGAATGTACTATACATTGTAATCTCTTATTTCCTCACAGAAACTCATTATGCTCGGTCCTCCTCAGTCTTAATTAGAGCTTTTCGTCCATCCCGACACTCCCTCTCATTTTCTAAGGCAATCACAGCCCTCTTGTTTACAGTGTTGGGGTGGGGTGGGGAGTGGGGGGGAGAGAGTGCTGTTGAATGCTTTGCTGAGGGCACTTCTATTTCTGAACAGACCTTAGCGTCAAGAGATCTGCTCTGTGTGTGCTTTAAAGCCTGCAGGGGTATAAAGGCATTGTTAAATACTTTGTAAAAGGATGTCTGTTCACCCTTCAGGGAGATTTCTATTCAGGAGGGATGCTAAGTGTCATGCATGATGCTTAAGGAGGGATATAGCAAACAAAAAAAACAAAACAGATGTGGGCCTTGTTTTTCTTTGTTTTTGTCGAGGAAAGCTTTTATGTTCACATCACTGCTCCACTCACTGGCAATAAATAATCAACAGTCTATCAGCTCCAGCTCTAAATGTCCTGTTGCGCCTTCTGATGTAACTGATCTGAGTGTCTTCTGTATTTAATAATGCTCATTTCGACAAGATTAACAAAAACAAACACTTCACTTTACTGCATCTACTCTGATGACCATCTGCAAAGAAAACACCTTACATAAAATAATGATATGCAAATCTTACCTTCTTGGGAATCCTTTCTGCCCATTTATTTGTAATGCTGACATAAGTGCTGTTGTTACTGAACACTTTGAAGCGTACAGTACACACACTATCATACAAATGATCCTCTGTGCTTTTAACTCCAGGCCTTATTGCTTATGATTTTTTAATGGTTCCAGACTTCAGAAGAAGAGTTGTTTGGAAACAGTGAAGAGAGTCCAGCCTTTGTAGAATTTCTGGAGTTTCTAGGAGAGAAAATTGAGCTCCACAACTTTAAAGGGTGAGGATCTATCTCTGGTTTGAGGCACTAAATATAACCCACTGTACATTTCAAAACATGTTGCCAACCATAATTTACATCATGTCAGACCAGCAGCATGAGTGATGGTCATGCTGCTGCAGTCATGGTGCAGAACATCATGTTAGACACGGTTCTATGTGTTTGCAGTTTCCGTGGAGGGTTGGACGTGACTCATGGGCAGACGGGCACCGAATCCATCTACTGCAACTACCACAGTAAAGAGGTCATGTTCCATGTGTCCACGAAGCTGCCTTACACAGAAGGGGACACACAGCAGGTACACAATTCAAAGCCAAACTAACACCGTACACCTTTTATAATTCACTGCAGGCAGTCAGACTGGTTCCATCTGGGTACAGTGGTATCCTATTTAGTATGTACCAACCTCAGCAAATATTTGCAAACAAGAAAAAATAAGCCTAGTTGTAATTAAGAGTCGCTCCTCATGTATGCTCTTGTGTCTGCATATGCAGCAGTAGTGTTGAAGCTGATATGCAGCTGTGTTCACACCACCGTGTCCCCCCTCCTCACTTCTCGCTCACATACTCACACAAGCACTGATTAAGTAGCACATCTTGCACACCATTTGCTATCGTGGCTTGTACAAACACAGATGAGGCCATGTCTATATGTCCAGTCTCCCTTGGCAGTTCAGTGGGTTTTCAGGCTGTTATTAGAGAAACAGCACCCCCTGGTGGTGCATTATAAATGCATACAGGCTTCATGGTTGTTTTCTGTGGTTGTACAGGAGAAAGGAAGACTGATGGTTAAACAGAAGAACAAAATTCTTTATCAGGAATATTTTGATTTATATTGAGTTCAGTTAATTTAAACAGACGACTCATTGACTTTACAACGCCTGGATCGCATGTATTTATCAAACTTAAAAACTCTCAACACATCAACATTCTGAACCTTTTTAAAAACTAGCAACAATAAATAAGTTGATGACACCAAACAATTAGAAACATTTATCACACATGACAAAACTAGCGCAACGCTGCACAGTGTTGACGCTGTGACACCAAAATGAAAACTCGAGTTTCACACATTGTTTTGCAGTGTTACGCTGGCATTATGTCTGATTTGCATGTGTTGCCATAGGTGTCAACAGCAGTAAGTCATTTTTAATAGAACTGTGTTCACAGTATTTGTCGAAAACACAAGATAAGGGTCTCATTTGTAACACATGAACAGAGGTCTTTATGTTTTTCAGTGTTCGTTATGTACTTTGGCTGCATGTCAGTAGGTCAAATTTCACATGGATTTTTATAATGTTAAAGGACTTAAAAGTGTAAATATCATCGTGGACTCGGATGTTGAACTAAGTTCTGTGAAGGTTTGGATTGGCCTTAAAATGTAATTTGATTCAAAGTTAGCTTTAATATTATTACTTTTAGGAATGGCCAGTCGACTGAAGTATACTTGCATACATTTGTCATGAGTTGCTATGTTGCTGGTGTGTTGCAGTTGCAGAGAAAGAGACACATAGGAAACGACATTGTTGCCATTGTATTCCAAGAAGACAACACTCCCTTCGTACCGGACATGATCGCCTCTAACTTTCTTCACGCCTATGTTGTGGTCCAAGTGGTTAACCCGTGCTCTGACAATGTCCTCTACAGGGTAACTTTTCCCCTACCATGTGCTTCTTTTGTTCCCAGTGATAAACACTTGATTAAACTCCATCTTACATTATTCGCTTATATTTATTTGTATAGGTGTCAGTTACAGCGCGGGATGATGTACCTTTCTTTGGCCCGGCCCTCCCAAACCCTGCAGTCTTTAAAAAAGTAAGACAGACATATTGACCTGAACTACTGTGTCCTCCAGCCAGTGCGCTTTCCCACTTTTGGTCGTTATTAGGTTTCTAACATGATGACATGTCTTCTGTTACTTTTTCCAGGGCCCTGAATTCCATGAATTCCTTTTCACTAAGCTCATAAATGCAGAGTATGCCTGCTACAAAGCTGAGAAATTTGCCAAATTAGAGGTGGGTTATTGGAAAAAATTTGAGATACTTAGTTCTTTTTTATGGCGAGAGTGATAATATTTTCTTCCTTTTTCTCATGTTCCTCTTTGTACGTTTGCGTGTAAAAGGAACGGACGCGGTCAGCCTTGTTAGAGACCCTGTATGAGGAGCTCCATATGAACAGCCAGGCCATGATGGGTGTCGGAGGAGAGGACGACAAACTGGAAAATGGAAGTGGAGGAGGAGGAGGCTTCTTTGAGTCCTTCAAGGTAACTGGAGAGCAGAGGTCAGGTGTTTTACCTGACTGCTTGACTTCGGTTAACTCTCTTCTCCTTTAAGAATAAAAAAAACAAGTGAAATCAGAGTTTGAGAAGCTAGAACGTGTTTATAACAACCCACTGGTTTATGATTGAAAAACTGTATTTCATTTATGCTTGCAAAAAGATAGGCACTTTTTTATTTTCCAAAGACATCCATTTAAACTCCATCAAAAATAAGTAATTTATTTTGGGAATTGCAGTTGTTCTCTTTCTGGCTGAGGGTTTGATGAGAAGATAGATACCACAGGCATGTATGCTGCTTACTATAAAGCTGCAGCCTGTATGCTAAGCTTAGCAAAAAAACAAAAAGAGGGAAAACAACTATGCTTAGGGTCAGCTTCAATCAGAAATGGAATCCTGATTTTGTCAAACAGAAAAAGCTAGCTTGTTAGCCTAGCTACAATTTAAGATGAAAAACTGTCTTTTTAGCTTTATTTTGTTGATTCTTTTGACAGTGATTTTAACGTTTTCAGCTAACTCTTGTCAAGAAATCACACACAATTGTTTTGTCAAGTGTTGAACTTGACTAGGCCTATAAAGCTCTTTGTTAATGCACAAGAACGTCATTAAACTAGCATTTAATGTATTCACATGAGATGTCATCACATGTCTTTGTATGTAATGAAGTGTGTGTTCTTTGTAATAGCCTTTCAATATTGTTAAGCTGGTGGCTTTCACAGGTTTAATCAGCCTCCCTCAGTCTGAATTTACAGTAATGAAGAAAAGCTCTGCTGCTCTGCTGGAACACACAACTCTTGGCTTCTTTGCTTTTTTGTGCTGCTTCCCTCTCTGCTTGCTCCAGTTTCCAGTCACTGACCACTAGTTTATAGGATTCTGTCCTCTCTACGTGTCCTTAAATCAAAATGGATGGATGATTTCTTCACCTCTGCCTCTTTACTCTGCTACCTGCCAGCATAAAGGTGCTGTGGGCTTTAGACTTCTCCTGGATGTGTTTAGACTCAGTGTTGTCAGACATCTGTGAGCCACTCGGCCCCTCTACTTCCCCTCTCCTCTCTTACCACCTAATGACTCATCTGCCTCTGGGCGCTAAAGCTTAGCAGTGTTCTCTGTCGCTTCCTTGTCTGTGAGGATTAGCATCAGGCCAGCTCTCTTCGCCTGTAGTGGTCAGTGTTCAGGGACAAACCCCTAAGGCTCCTCTCTGCCTGTGATGCTGAGGGGTCACAGGGGTCAGCGCCCATCTGAATGTATCTCCTCCTCCTCCTCGTCTCTCTCTGTAGCGAGTGATCCGCAGCAGGAGCCAGTCTATGGACGCCATGGGTCTAGCTTTCAAGAAGCCGCACACAGTCTCCACTAGCATCAGCAGCAGCTTTAACCACGAACCCGCAGAGAGCCCCAAATTCCCAGGGATAGTAAGTACAGTCCCACTCCTCCTGATGTCAAGGGAGGCGAGACTCACTCCCTCAACCTCCCCTCAAGCAGCTCTACTTGAGTTGACGCCCCTGCCTCCCTCACTTTGCTTGCTGCACTAACTTCTCACAGAGACAGGCTTCACACTCGGTTGAGTGGATTTTGCCTGGGTCATAAACTCGGCTCTCACACTGAACGGTTTCACTTTGTCTTCCACCAAAAGCTGAAGGGACTGGACTCTTATAACAGACCTGAATGCATTAAAGACACAAGGTGAATTTCTGCCCTGGGTTAAAGCTGCTAATAACACAAGCTGTATGTAACCTGTGTGTTCGTTATTAAAGTCCACAAGCATCTGCATTGTTTATCAGAGTTCACTTACACTTTAATCAATGTTTAGTTGAGACTGGTCGTGTGTGTGGTGTGTGCATGCCACAAAAAACAGTTTTTTGATGATTTCACTGATTTTGCCGTTGAATTTGCAGTTTGAAACTGCAGCATTTTTTATTAAGTTTGTATTTTGTATGTTTTTGTAAAACAAAAAGCAGTGTTACAAAATAATTTCACAGTATGCATATGTTTGCGTATCTGATATATACCCCGGTTTTAATGTATGGAAGAGAAAATCTTGATTTTGTTTTTCTTCTCTGGGTAATAGGGTAATAGGGGTGATTTAAGGTTTAGACTTTTCAGTGTTCTCAGCTCCTGAAGAATTTGTGGCATGTAAAGTTCTGGTTCAATTCTCCTGCTAACCCCTCCTACTTCATGAGCAAGAAATCATCTCCTGCATGTCAGACTTTTATCATGAAAAAATAGCAACATGAGGTTTTATGAGTTTTGTACCACAAAATGGCTTCAATGAGATAAGAGATGGAATATAATAATAATAATAATAATAATAATAATAATAATAATAATAATAATAATAATGTGTAAGTTATTTGTGAACAATTCAGCCTATACTATAATATCAAAGTTTTGAATGCAGGACTTTCATTTAACAATGCATCTCAACACTTTTTAAAATAAGCCTGCTGCGTTTTCTGGATATTTTTCTCAGTTCTTCAAATAGCCTACAACTAAGCATGAGGTTTGATTTAAAACGGAAAGGATTCTGTGTGACTTCAAATATTGTTTATTGTGACACATTTTTCAAATTTGTAGCTAAAATAAAAAGTTAAGAAATTAGCAAAATTCCGGTCAAATTTAAAAAAGCTGATGTGGCTCATGCTCCTGGTACCACTTGTTTGGTAAACAAGATGTTTTAATCTTCCAAATTCTGAAACAGACACCCAACTTCTGTAGTATTTTTTTAGATCACCATTAATAACTTCTTCATCTACAAATGTTCTCATTGAATGTATGTAGCTCCAGCCTGCTTTTAGCCCATAACCCAGTCTTTAAGTGAACCCTAATGTTTAACACACTGTATGTCCTCCTCTGCTGTTTGATCTCTTCGTCATCCTCTTTCTCACACAGGCTCACATAACCAGCTCATCACTTCTTCTCTCTCCCATCCAGTTGCCTGTGTTGCACCCATGGAGCCAAAATGTCCCACTTTATATTCTCCAGTTAACCTGTGCTTTGTATTTTGTTTTGAATAATAACATTACTGACTGCATGGACTCATATATATCTGTGTAAATCTCACGATTTTTCTCCCTCCCCATTCCCCTCTCCCCTTCTCTCTGTCCTCCGTCAACATCACATCTCTCTCTCTCTCTCTGTCTCTCTGTCTCTCTGTCTCTCTCTCTCTCTCTCTGTCTCTCTGTCTCTCTGTCTCTCTCTCTCTCTCTGTCTCTCTCTCCTCTCCCTGTGTGGCTCAGTCATTGCTTGTCCCAGGCAAAAGTCCCAGTAAATATGGACGTCGAGGCAGTGCCATAGGGATAGGAACAGTAGAAGAGGTTCATGTCTACTTCTAACTACTCTCTAACTGCTCACTTCTCCCCTTTGCTGCTCGTTTTGTCTGCATGGCTTTACTACATCATGGTCAAACACTTTTTTCTGTACATTCCAGCACTCTGTTTAATGCAGACAGGATAGCACTTGTGATCTCAATATGTGAACACAAAAGCAGAAATAGATTTCTACTCCAGATTTTTTGTTTTCCTTCTGACCTACAATTATAGATGTTCTTCTTTTCTCACTGTCCTATCTCCTTAACTGCAGTATGTGTTTGCTGTATTTTACATGCAACCTTTAATTGTTGGTTTGTTTAAAAAAAGAGGAATATTAATGATTTAATGACCCTCTCACAGGGAAATTATTTTAAAAAAAAAGAATCCTCCCCCGCTCTTTGAAGCCGCACTGAATAAAAGGCTTCTTTTTTTTAAGTTCTTATTGTGAAAGCTTTAAAAGGGAGATTGAATTGAACAAAGCAGTCGCTGAGAAAGCACATTTAGTGGTAGGCCCTGGAGCCTTTAAACCCATCTTTCATCTCCCGCCTTAGCGTGCTCTGCTCTAGCTGACAGACAGGCACCGGGGCCCGACATTAAGCTGCTGCATATTTTAATTTCTTTTATCACTGCAGAAACAAGTCAAAGGGAGAAATGTAACTGTTTAGTCTTATAGTTCAAGGTGACTTTTGTTTTGGAATTTTAACAGTAAAACTAAAAATTGATTGAAGTCAAAGATGTTTATTATATTAGAGTTATTTTGTCTCTGACTGTCTTTTCTCTCTGTGGCAGTCTTTGATAATCCCAGGAAAGAGCCCAACCAGGAAGAAGTCTGGTCCCTTCAGCTCGAGGAGAAGTAGTGCCATTGGTATTGAAAACATTCAAGAAGTCCAAGAGAAGAGGTGAGAATCACTTTCTTTGTTTTACATCCGATCTTAGAGACTTCAGCCGTGTAACCACTGACTGAGGTCTATAGTTCAAGTCATTTCACTTGTTGTCAGAGCATGCATTTATTGAGTTCGTCAATGACTCATCCACTATACGTTCCCTTATTTTTTTCTACCACAGTAGGGAGAGCTCCCCTAACACCCAGAAGACTCCTGACAGCGGCCATGTCTCTCAAGACCCCAAATCCGACAACTCGTCAAATCAGAGCTCTCCTGAGGTGCTCACAACAGCCAAGAACAGGTGCGTATGATTGACAGCTTAGAGCCATATCACATGCATAGATTTATGATCAAATTCACACGAGTGTTTATGTAAGTGTGGGGCTATCCCTCAGGGGTAGCAGCATGATGAATTACTCTCTCTTAAACGATAAAGATTCAGATAAAATCAGTGCGCTCGAGTTTGATTAATCCAGGGTGTAGTTCTTGTTTTGGTGGCAGGGCTCCGTCCATCCCTGAGGGTCACGACCTCTCGCGCTCCTCCTCAAATGCTAGCAGCTTCGCCAGTGTGGTGGAAGAGAATGAGACTGAGGCCACAGAGGACTATGACACAGGCATGGTGAGATCTACACTCTGTCTTTAATGAAGATGAGCATACTTGTATGTATAATAAGCAGGGCTTAATATATCCCCCCTCTGTGCGCTCCTCAGGAGAGTCTGTCTTCTGGCGGGACACCACATAAGCGAGACTCCCTCACTTACAGCACCTGGCTGGAGGACAGCACCAGTAACACCAGTAACACCGGTCACTGCAGCTCCCCAGGTGAGGAGAAGGTTGATCATTTGAAAAGTTGTTAAACACTTGAAATATTTATATAGGAAAACGTATCTTGTGACATTTGTAAAACAAATCTACTTTAAAGTATTTGCTTCAGGATGTGCTGGTTTACTTATTTCTTTTAATTATTTATATATTGACTTTTACATTATTGTATAGCCCTCTAGAAAAACGTGTATATGTTAATAAATATTTTTCTTATATCAGTATGATTGGATATCTAAATCAATTAATATTAATACTGTAGATTGATCATTGTGATATGAGGCCATTTATTGAAAACGCACTCAAGGCAGACTGGTTAAAAGTCCAGTACACCATGCGTCATTTACCTCTTCGCTTTACCAGACAAAGAAAGCAAAGTATAGTTATCCTTATTTTAAAATGTTTTTACAAAATAAAGTCATTCAGAGGACAAAACGTTTTCCCAAAAGAATAAGGGATGTCTGCAAAAACAAATCTTCAACTATCAAAAACTAAAAAAGTTGAGTATTCTTCATACCAATCAGAATATGCATCTCTATTTACATCATGTTCCAAACAATCTTTCCAGAACTCACAGTCTGATCTCTCTATGGATCTACAGTATGTGTCTGCTTTAACACACTTTCCACCTCCTCTTCAGGGCCCGGTAAACCGGATCGAGGAAAGGGTGCCGAAATCCGTATCAAACTGGAACGACCACAAGATCGTCAGTCCTCATCAGTGAGTCGGGTCCATCCTGGAATAAACTGAAATAATGCTTCTCAGTCTTTTTATAACTCTGCATCATTTCTCTTTTTGTCGTCTTAATTGTTGTGTGTGTGTGTGTTTGTGTGTGTGTGTGTGTGTGTGTGTGTGTGTGTGTGTTGTTGCTGATGTTTGTGTTTTTCTGTGTGAAGAACTGTTAACTGTACACACCTGGTTGTATCCTGGATCTCCATCTTCAGGTAAAACCGTCCTCTTAACCTTTCAATGTGTCTCAATCTCCAGACATACTTTATATAAACACTGAGAGCAAACCAAATGATGCATATACTGTATATGTGTTCATTTTATACTAAATATTATAATAGACAAAAAATATGGACATGATTGAAACATATACAGGACTACGAATATTTAGCTGTTAAGGAGAATAATGATTTTGTGAGTGTGACCATAGATCCCTCTTTTTCCCAAAGCATTCCCATAAGTCACAATCCCTCTGGGAGATGAGACAAGAGCAGGTGTTCGCCGCGTTCAATGATGAGAAGGAGAAAGAAGAGAGGAAGCAGGAGGAGCCTGGCCGGTCTGCTGCTCAGTGAGGGCCACAGTGCAGCGTTTCCAGAAACCTGGAGGACACTGGATGACACACAAAGAGGGGCCAACTTTTGCACAGTGTTTGTTTCCTTTCACTCTTTTCTTTGCCTGTTCGCACATCTGTTGCCTAGTTCTATGTTTCTTGCCACATCTCTTGTTTTGAAGAGCACATTCTTAACTACAAGTTTAATAGGTTTTATTTGTAAAAGATGTAACTTTGGTTCAGTTTGTCTTGTCGATGCCTGGGTCTGCTGGCTAATCAGGATGAAGACAGTGCCATTGAGCTCTTTGAGGAGATGGTGAGAGGGACTTCTGCTGCAACATAGAGGAGATAATAACCTGGATGTTTTAATGTTGTTGTTTTTTTTTTTTTTTACCAAATCTACAAATGTTTTGGCTATGTAAAGATCTCTAATGTAGAAGAGAAACCACGTATTCAGTATCTGAGGTGGCTATTTTCCAACAAAGCATCTATTGTGATGGACATTTTTTTCTGTTAGGTGCTTGAATTGGGTTAGATACAAATCTGAAGTCTAAATCAGCAGAAAAACGACTTCACTCTTTCATGCTAATCCCACCAGATTCCAAAGGACACAGTGGAGAGAGTATCGTTTCACAGATTCAATGAAATGGCCTTAAAAATTAAACATGCAATTTCTTTGTTCCTTAGATTGATTTAACCTCACTTTGTTACACGTTACTCACATCTTCTGCAACCAATCATGGGATTGTGTATGAGATTAACTTCAAAGCTAATATATTCAGATTCATTTTTTTAAGCACACAACTTTCTTAAAGAATCCTGACGTAAAGCATTTACTCTTCAGCACTCTGTGTGTCGTCTGGTGGGGAACTGATATATTCATCAATGACTGATTAGACTACTGTCTCTGTCTTGTCTGTGACGAGAGCAGTCTTTATTTATTGATTTGTTTTCTGCTGAAGTGGCATTAATGGTGTAAATTAGTTTTACTGTACTCAGCATCCTGTCACTCGCTTTCACTGTATGTGTTGCTTTGGTAAATGATAATGTTGTCAACTGTGAAGCTCCGTCTTTTTCAAGAATCAGATCTCTTTCATCGCAGTAAAATTGATGCAAATATAACATACATTGTGAATATGTATTTGCTTATAAAGTAAGAGAAAAAGCTCCAAATACAACTACTGATTTTGTAAATATATGTATTCAGTTGAAGTAAATTGTGTATAATGTATAGGCCATTCATTTAAAATGGGATTGACCAACACTTTGAAATTACTGCCAAGTCAACAAATGTTTCATTTTTTGTGCCCTTACTTTATGATATCATTAAGAGAGGAGTTTATTGCAGAATAAATTTATTTCAACTGTTTTTTCAGACTGTTTGGTCAAAGGGACATCTTGCAGTACATCCTGCTGATCTTTCAGTTGCCTTATTATCACAAACAGATGATGTAAAGATAGCGAAGCTAACAGCTACGAGCCAGCAGGATTTACAATGAAATGAATGTTTTATTGTTGTTGTTGTTTTTATTGTAAATAAATGCTCTAAGAACTTTAAAGACTATTGTACGTATCACTTAATGGAAACTCGCTCTCTGCCTTGATTTATCTCTGCACACGAATACACTCTTTGGGAAACCACACAGGGAAAATCCCTGCTGTGATTGTCGACTAACTGTACATGTTCCACTTCCCCTCGTCTTCATGAAAGCGAGGAGAGGAAGCCCCATGAATAAATGATTAGATGTGGCTGCCCACAAGTAGACTGCATATCAAACTAGAGCAATCTAAAACTGGAGGCTTCCCCGGTTATACAACCATGCCACAGGGAGGCGAGAAACACATTTAGTTTTAATGAGTGAACTGAATCCTGACTGAATGTATCTGCTAACAACACAATGGCATCTCAACATCTGTGTAACAATTCAGAAACAGCTTTAGAGATCTCTTTATCCAAGGTAGATAGATAGATAGATAGACAGACAGACAGACAGACAGACAGACGGACGGACGGACGGACGGACGGACGGACAGATAGATAGATAGATAGATAGATAGATAGATAGATAGATAGATAGATAGATAGATAGATAGATAGATAGATAGATAGATCCCGAGGGAAATTCAACTTCATACATACTGTACATTTATATGCTAGTAATGCTGGGACCAAGATTTAAAACTACCAATATAAATATTAAATCGAATATATACTAGCTGTTATGTTTCATTCTAAAAATAAAGGCTATGTTTGACAATGTTGCTGCTTACTGGCACTCTTAACTCTTTACTATGACAGTCATTTCAAGAATTAATTTTCAGGAAGTTTTTTATAATGTGTACATCCTCTTAACTCGAACAATCTTGCTTTATTACACAAATCAGGATCATTGTAGGTTTTATTAATACTATTGTTTATTTTTTAATCTTCTTAAAATAAAAATCAATACTACATTAACTGTCATTATATCACAAGCTGAACTGATTCTCAAACTGTCTGCTCGGGCGGAACCTTCGTCATGTCGGGGAAACCGGAAGTGCATTTGATTCATGCGGCACGGGCCGGCAGTGGTCTTGTGTAGAGTCACATTGAAGACGAAAACCGCGGTCACAGGATTACAAGGTAATACTTTGCTGTGTATAAATTAAAACAGTAACAGGTGTCGTGTTGTTACAGTGGCTGTGAAAACAAAGTGTTTTACTTCGACTTTAAAGGGAGAGAGTCGGAACTCTGAGGCTCAGTTACATGACCAGCTAACATTAGCATTAACACATGCATCCTCTAAACTCAACACACGTCTTCATTTTTAGTCAAATGTATATTTATTGAGTTATTTTATCCACCACTGATGGATTAATTGTTTTAATTATAGTCTATGACACCAGTTTGTGTTACTTTATATAACATGGAGTTTAACACCGACAGTGTTTTCTTCTTCTGAGGTTTTTACAGTCAAACATTTCAAAGACAGTTCAGACCATGTTTGTCCTTCTGGGTTTTCTTTGATACCTGACGTACACATTGAGCTGATTGTCATTAGTGTAGACCATTAATAAGCTCTGGCTCTCTGTTAATGCATGTTCACAGGTCTTGTTTGTGCATGTTTGTGATTCGTGTGTGTGTGTGTGTGTGTGTGTGTGTGAGTGAGAAGCATGTCTCTACAATAACAGAGTGCAAACCACAATTTACACCTTAAATATAAAAAAAAAGTGCTTCGCTCTTTCCCACAGGACCAGTGACCCATCCAGCCCCTCCTCATGACTGTATTTGGATGATCATTGACGATGTTTGCCTCTAAAGTTGTTCCTCGTTTAAGTGTAATACACAGAGCAACGTGTAAGTATGATTACATGTCTTCTTGTCCACTGAAATCGTAAAGGGAACTGCTTATGTTACTGATGTTTCTGTTAATGTCTTCGTTTAGGTGGACTTGGAGCCCATGGAGTCATTTTGAATGGATGTGCACAGCGGGTTGTTCCTGCGTACTCCGCCTCACTAAAACAAAAACAGAGAAACTATTCCACAGCAGCAGACAACAGATCTCCTCCTCGATGGGTTCAACTTGAACCAGAATTGGAGGAGGCTCTTGTGCCACGCAAGCTGTCAGTAAGTCCTCTGGAGAGCTGGCTCTCCCTTCGCTACTCCCTTCCTCCTGTACTAGAATCTGCCCCGCCACAGGAGGATGTAGGGCTGGTCGAAGAGAAGGTGCTGCCACCATTGTCTGTCCCTGTTTTAGAGGAGGGTGAGGGTTCAGCAGCACCCCTTCAATGTAAGAATGTGTTGGAGATCCGGCGGCGAAAGATTAACCGGCATAAATACAGGAAACTGCAGAAAAGGACCAAATTCTTGAAAAGGAGAGTGATGGAGAGCAGGGGGAGAAGGAAGCAGGTGAGAGTCAACAAACATTCATTTTGTTATAAATTTAGGAACATGTACCTTGACAAGACTGGCCATGAATATTGGTTTTAAATTTGATAGAAAATTTACTGCAGCTGTCTGTTTAAACAACGATTTTTTTACTTAACCTGGGACCTGGCTGTCTGTCTTTAATTACTTGTTTATATTTTTAGTTATTTATTGTTTACATTGTGCAAAGAGAGCACAGTCTACGGAAATTGGTTGGAAGAATTTACTCTGTCATCTTTACTTGTGCTGCACCCTGAATCCACACAAAATATTCATGGTTGATTGAAAATTCAATTAGCTATTGTTGAATTTTTTGGATAAAGACTAATTTCTTTGTCGTATAATTTAACAGGTTTCTTTTAGATTTTTTTTTTTGATTTAAGTCATTAATTGAGTTTTGTCTTAAAAATCTGATGTTTTATTTCTTTAGGACACATCGTCATATGACCAGCAACAGAGCCTTGACTAACTGAAAGACTTTTATTTTGATTGGAGTTGTTATTAGGCGGTTGCTTTTGATGAATTCTAGGTGTGTACTCTTTTGTTGAAACTATCTGAAAACTAATCTGTTCCGGCTTTTTCCTCTGCAGAGACGATTTGAAGCAGACCTGGAGAAGATTTGGACACGAGCTGGACTGAAGAAGTCTCCAGACGGATGGAATACACCTAAGATCTTCCTCAAGCATCATGGAAACAAAAGGAACTGAACAACACAGACGATTATTTGAGCCTGAGTGACCTCAGGGTACACTGGACAGCTCCGCACACAGCACACCTCACACACTGCTGTTTAAACACTCTACCCACGTTCAATTCTCTGCGGCCGTATTGGAGTCATTGATGAGGATCTCTTCATGTTATCACTGTTTTTCAGAAAGTGTACATAATCTAATAAAGACCTTTCTCTGTCAAACCCAAGGTGTGGAGTTTGTGTTGGTTAAAGAATTGTAGGACAACTTTAATTTTCCTGTTCTTACAGTAGATGGCGGTATTGTGCAAATTCTGAAAAGATTAATTCGCACTGGAATTACTTATCAAGCTGGTTATTTTCTGCATCGATGTCTTACAGTAAAAGTAGACTCACATAAATCTTAATAATTTATCAGTTCATCCAGAGCCTGTCAATCAATCAAGAGAGATGTTCCACTCCCATGTTGGGACATAACAGGCGCTGTTTGTCAATAGGGAAGAGAGGAAAATGCTTGGGGCCCTATAGGCTAATAATGGGCCCCCGATGGCTGACCAACTTTAAACCAGCACTTGCTCAAATGTGCACATTTTGCAATGACAGTAAAAACCTCCCTACATGGGCACCATCATCCATGATGCAAAAAAAAGAATAAAGAGGAAATGATCCGTATGGGATGAACTAAAATTAGGGAAAAAAGGAAGACACTGGATCATTAAGTGGCTGACGCGCAAACGAGAAGGATAAAGTCTCAAAATGCTGATAATAGTCAAAAATAATGGTTAAAAATTGTAGTATTACGCTACAATATCAGATAGATAAAACAAGTTTTTGCACAAAAAATCTTTATTTTGAAAGTTAAATTATAAGCAATTGCTGTTAATCAATGGCCAATTTTCAACACTTAAATACTATTTTGATCCAAAACAGTTAAGAACTGTAATTAGCAATGCATTGTGATGCTCACCTTGAAGCAAAGTGACAAAGGCCATAAACAGTAGTATGTTTTAAATGACAGGACACTACAGTATTTATTTTAAAAAGAGGGTGTTGCCTTGAGAACTTGGAGTGTGGTACGTTTGGCTGCATCACAATATTTGCCCTAAAAAGACAAGACTTCTCAATCTAAATGGATTTTAGAGGATGAATTAATGCGATGCATGCACTTTCACTTGCTTCTCAGTTTCATAAAGCTGTTGGATCTTGTTTGAAACAGTTTTTCTGCACAGCAGTTGGAAAGTTGGATAACATTGCTCCCTTCAGCAGATTTTTAACCCCTTATTTTCTACCACTAATAGTGGTCTACAGTCCAGAGCAATCAATTTAGTGAGTGAATTTGAAAATGTATCGGTCGTTGAATTACTCATTTTGATCCTGAAGACAGTCATCTGGTCGAGTTTAGGCTGCAAATGCTTCTTGTTTGTACTTGTGGCAGAGCTAGCGCGGAGCAATGACAAACAAATGACAAATAACACTAACTTTATGTCAAGTTTATAAGTTTGCATTGCTTATTTTGTATATCACAGAAAATAGTATTTTATGCAGTTGTGTGTAGCCTACATAATAATAATGTTGTATTCTTACTTGCACTGATATTATAAATCTGTAAAATGCAGAATTTAGTTCTTTTATTATCTCTAGTGTATCTATTGTAAACTGTGATAAATTGAAGTAACATAAAAGTTCTTTACAGTCGCTGTGACCTCTGACCTGCCTGCCAGCCCTCCATCGGGGGTGTGAGAGGGAGCCGGGTTCAACGAAGGTCGCCCGAAAAAATCAGAGGGGTATCATCATTATTGCCACGAGCATCCCTCGACTGGTTGACATCTTTTATCCAAATCAAGACAAATTCAAGATAAATTTGTGAAGTTTTTGCTGTCAGCTCTTTACCGTGATATCTTCCTTAATATTTGTTGTTTAAATTTGGTTAATTTGTTTGTGTGCTTTATTTGAATCTACTCAATTTAAGCAGAAAAGAGGAAGAGCAACTTCAGCAACTGATTTGAGTTATATAAACTCAACTTTTCACAATGTGCGTGATCCGTTGCCTCAGTTTTATTGAGTTGTTAATGTGTGTCTTTTTACAGTGTCTGTTTTATTATTTTACAAATACTGTATTGGTACGTTTATAACATCAGTCATGCATGTCTGCATATTAGAGTAAAACCACACCAACTAAAAGTTTTCCAAAGTTTATTGTTAACATGTTGCATGTGTATATCCTGCCGTCCAAAGCAGAGCAGTGTTAGGTTTCTGTACAGGAGGAGGAGGCGGAGCTCTCTGCAGGAGCTCAACAGAACACAGCTGAACTGCTGCTGCTGCTCCGTCAACTTCAAGCGTTTCTTTTGTTTTCTCAACTGATGCTCAGTCCATCTCTGTCTGCCTTTCTGCTGCCAGCACTTCTACCACCATGCACCTCGACATGACACTTCTACAAAGTAAGTTATCCACTTCAGTTTGTCTTTTTTAGAGGACCAAAGAGAGAGAATGTTTTTGATTGCATTAATCAGGTTAGAATTGACCGTCGGGAACAAAAACAGAAAATTGGTCTGCTGTCGTGTCTGCGCTGCTGCACTGCAAATGTCTGTTTTCAAATGATCATTTTCCTTTCCCCATAATGTCTTCGCAGTGAAATGTATGGAACTGATTTGTCTTCAGCGTAAACCATTATTGTTTTTGTTTTATATCAAGGAATTTTAGTTTTCTGTCTGTAAAACAGTTTTTAGAGCTGCTTGTGTTTACAAAACTTCAATCTGAAAAACAAATTCTTCGGAACATCTGGAGTTAAACAGTAATATAAGGAGTCATGTCTCTTTATTCTCACTATTAGGCCTACCAGATTTCTCTGTATTTTACATGCTGAATACCCTTTTTCTGTTACATAAAGCTTTCATTAAAAGTTTCTAAGTTATGAAAATAAAAAGGAAGGGAATGCAGCTTCGTGGACTTCAAAGTGGAACTGGGCATTACAGTATCGCTGCATGGCTTCGACTTGCCGTAGCCTGTGGAAACTGTGTTTGTGGGATTTTTTTATGGCTAAAGCCCAATGTGTTTCTGGTTAACTGCGGTCTGAGCTGAGGAGTCAGCACAATCCTGCAGCCTGTTATTATATGTGTCAGTAATGAGAGTATCACCCCGAGTGGGCTGCGTGGAGGAGGAGGAGGAGGAGGGGGGGGATTACCACCTTAACCACGTCTTTGATTGCTGCTGTCTTAATCAACGGCCACCAACAAAAGGGCATGGAAAAAAAGAAGTGCAAGTTTGAACAAAGCAAGCTCATAAACATGTAGCTGCTCACCAAAGACAGGAAAATAAAAGGTTCACATGATGGTGACGCAGGCCGGAATCAGAAGAGGTTTTTATTGCCAAGTAGGCCGATGAGGAATTTGTCTTGGTGTATTGGCGCAAAAACAGTTAACATACCAAATAAGGCTAACATAACACTTAAAGTATAAGAAGCAAATGACAAGTATAATAATAATAAACAAAATATGTACAAAGGGTGCACGAGAGAGAATACATTCAAAGTCCAGCTCAAGTGCATCCTTCGACTTTCTGTCCCCCTTCAGTTCAGCAGACTTTTACAGAACGGTGCCTCCATACATAAAGGTGATACACCGTGTGTACTTCATGAAGTTATATTTAAGTTTGGGCTGAATCAGATATCAATCAAATAAGACCAAGATGGTAAAACTTCAAACAGATAATCCTTTACAGATAGAGTTTGACCATATTACAGAAACAAATTACAGTCCTTTTTCCACACAAAAAACTGTAACCCCCCCCCCCCCCCCCAAGAAAAAAAAAAAAAAAAAAAACTGCTGATACCAGCTTGCATTCTTGCTGGCATTGGTTTCATGTATTTTAAACAGTCTCATTTGATAGTGAGTTCCAAATAGTTTCTAGCTGTTCCCACAGACTTGCTTTAAACTAAACTTGTGCAATCAATCTTTAATCGACTAAATCCAAAATTAGTTTTAAAGGTTTCAAATCTGAACTTTGACTTGTCTGGTCTTAGGTTAAGAGTTTAATAGTTTTATTGCATGATTAACAAGAGGCCAAGATCACTTTTCCCCCCATTTGTGTGATAGTCTATAATAGGCGATAATGGGCTGCAGAGGAACGTAGGGGCCAGGCACAAGAAGACGAGAGTATAACAACTGCAAGATGTTCACAGCAACTGAAGGCAATGAAACACAAAAAATAACCTGATCTATTTTGAAGAACATGAAAATGATTACGACTATTAATAAAATTGAGGGTCTTGGCTGCCATATTGCACGCCTTAGTGTCTCCAAAGTCAACATGCTTCTGAATGCATCATTGTACGTTTGCTGAGTCTGTAGCTGGACATATTTGTTTGGTTTACTCTCAAACTATGACACAGCTGTGAGTAAACTTCACACACCTGAATCATCTGTGAATCAGAGAAATTGTGCTGAGTGAATACATACTTTTAGCTTGAACATATATAACCCCTTTTCCTGTCATATCCTCTGGATGACTGCTAAATGTTTCTCAATGTGACTCCTGGGGTAACTAATAGCAGCAGTGATTTTGCAGGTCATTGGTTAAATGCCTGTTATTATAGCTAGTAACTCAATAACACATTGTTAAGTCTTTAGAGCTCAACCAGCCTTGTGAGTCACCAGTGTGTGTGTGTGTGTGTGTGTGTGTGTGTGTGTGTGGAGGAGAGATGAGAGAAAATTACAGGGGCTGGGACACTTTGTTTTACCTTCTGCAGGAGAGTTTATACCCCTCAATAGAAAAGCCACCACAGTTTTCCAGCATGAGGTTTCTTCTCCGTTTTGCCAGAGTGTGTGTGCTGAAATCCTTCTGTTCAGCTTGAGTTATTATTATTATTATTATTATTAAACTGTTCGCACAGTTCTATAATCTCTGTATGCTCTTTAGTTTTCAGGGGTTATATATGCTCAGGTGAAGTAGTGTGGACTTCTTCATGTGACCACCGCCTGTGTGCCTACATATGAAGTGAATCAGCTTTATGCAGCCATGATGAGTTCAACATCTGGAAAGAGAAAGCAAGCAGCTTCTATGAAGTAGTTCAGGAAGAATTCAGATCCTTAACTTAAAGCAGGTCATTGGATAAATGAGGAGTTTTGAATACAAATATTGTATCTGTGAAATCCATCAAAAGTAATTGATGGCTTTTAAAAAATGATCCCGTATTAACAGTAATGTTGATACGTTTTCTTATGTACTGAATTCATCTATTCATTCTGTGCATTTTCAAATGCCACTTATGGCTCTGCACCTGTGGCCTCTACAGATCGCAGTCCTCATATAGTTCAACTGCATGTGTGGTGTTGACACCAGGCAGTGGGACTGAGCTGTATAGTAGCCCGGTTCTTCATGTCCTCAGGATCACAGCCTTGCTACAAGCCTGCAGCAGCAGCCAGGATGAATAGAGGCTCTATATTCTTTGTCAGTCTCGGTTGCCCCTTCAGTAAACAGGTGACTAAATAGCACTGTGGGGGGAAAAAAGCCTTAGAAATAACAAATGCCCTTCTGGAAAGTGTCTTATCTCAAGAGTTTGATGTTGACATCTGGTGTACTTTTCTTCAGCTTTGTAGCTCTTTGGGAAACTTTTCTTTTTTCAAACTTTGCATTTGACCGTGTCGTTGTTTTCTGCTTTCCTCTTGTGTTTTAAACAGTCCTCTCACTGAACCCACATCTGCTCCTAAGCTCAAATACTTTCATTTTGGTTCAGCCCAGGTCAAACCTAAAACCATTCTTCTGAGTTTTATTATTCTTCATATTTCCCAAGACTTTCAGAGAACCGATAGAGATGTGTTATAAAGTTTATGTCCATAGACAACAACTCTAACTCTTCATGGTTTTGTCTGTTTCAGTTCTTTCAGTGCTCCTCCTGCCAGCAGGTAAGTCATGTTTTACTCATAACACTGCCTGAATAAAAACTCTGTGCTTAGAATTGTAATGTTAATGCTTCTCTCTTCATCGTTGAGCTAATGTGTTTATTATTTCCTGTCAGCGTGGGCTCAGAGCAGCAGCAGCAACAGGCTCGGCGTGGTGGTGGAGGCCAAAAACATCACCCTCCCTGAAGGGTCTAAGGCCGTCCTGCCTTGCCACAGCCCCCGCATGGTGTGGACTCAAGACAGACTGAAGGACCGGCAGAGGGTGGTGCACTGGGACGTGGTCCGCAGCAGCCCTGAATACTCTGTGGAGAGAGTCCTGGACATGTCACCCGGAGCCAAACAGAGAGTCTACAACGGCTTCAACAAGGGACGCATCTCGGTCCCTGACTCTGCTTTCAACGACGGAAACTTCTCTCTCATCATCAACAGTAAGCCTCACATTTCAAATTCATTTATCTGTTTTTAACAGTGCACTTTAATGCGGTTCCAAAACACAGTGATACAAATAGTTTAAGGCTTTTGACTATTTTAACTTTACGTTTGGAGTGTAATTAAATTGTTCAGCTTTCACCTTACATTAAACCACATCACACTAAATATATGACCAAATCCACACGTCCATAATCGATAGCAATTGTTTTTTTCCCCCACATTAATAAAGCTAGAACTTAACCTTTATTAGTCCTTTTTTTTTCTTCCAAAAAAACAGTGACACCAGGCAGTGCAAAATTGTATTACTTGTATTTTGGTACAAAAAGGTCTCAACATTAGAATCTAAGCAGTGTGCAGACACACTGTGACTGTGGTGCTACCGGAAAGGCTTTTTGTCCATTCATAAAATGACTTGAGTTTAAAAGTTTCTATTTGTAGATGGTGATGTTTAGTCCATACTGTCACAACTGAACAAAGGGGGAAGATCAGAGTGATGATGTTGTCAATTTATTTTCCTTCCTTGTCCTTAATCTTATGTTTGTTTAAATGTTTATTTTTTCAGATGTGGTCACGACAGACAGAGGAGTTTATACCTGTAATCTACATCATCACTACTGCCAGATCCACCAGTCCATTCAAATCCAGCTCAATGTCACTAAATCAGGTGGGGCTTCTAAATGATAGTCAAATGTTATTCCATGAGTCATAATGAGTCAAACAGATTCAACAGTTGCCACCTTTGGCATCATATTTTTCCAGCTCGGAAAGAGAAGCGTTACTGGGATGGGGAGAAGACTGTCTTCATAGTTTTGCTCGGCAGCTCAGTTGTGTTGCCTTGTGTGAACCGGCGCCCCCTGTGGAGGGAGGGTCTCCAGGAGGACCAGCAGCAGGTGGCTCACTGGGACTTTCAGGCCCCTGGAGTGCGTCCCGACAGAGCCAATCGCCTCGTGGACCTCTACGCTTCTGGAGAGCGCCGAGATTATGGACCCCTCTTCGCCCAGAGCAAGATGAGTGTGGAGGAGGATGCTTTCACTCTGGGGGATTTCTCACTCTCCATTTCTGCCCTGAAGCCCGTCGACAAAGGCCTGTACTCCTGCAACCTCCATCACCACTACTGCGGCCTGAGTGAGAGACGCATCTTCAGGCTCACAGTGGGACCCCCGCTTCCGCCTGCTCCCACTACAGCACCTAGAATTTTCCAGAATGAAGAGCCAGAGCAAAGTAGGTCACTTTTACTTTGTTGTCTAGATCCCGGTGATGGTTAATGTTATTTCCCTGGTTGTAGTTTTTTTGGGATTATGCAAAGAGGGACAACACAGCTCAGGTTTTTCCCCTCTTATATTTATAGGAATAGTTGGTCAGTGAAATCAGCTCCTCCTCTTGCCAATTCTTTCCTCTGACCTCTCTGTTTTTGTCTTTGAGCTGAAGAGGGAGGGAGGAGGCCGAGGAATGTAGAAGCGACTTTGGGAAGAGAGACAGAAATCGTCCTGTTAGTGGCTTACTGAGAGTTTAACTCTGGAGGGTGAAAAGTTATGTTTTTTCGCAGCTTACATTTCGCAGCTCTGGCTCGAGAGGCTGTTCACAGTAAACAGCTTTAAATTGGCTATAAAGGAAGTGGTCTCATTTTCCTTGCTGACTTTTTCTTCATTTACAGCCTTTTGTGCTAACAGCTGGAGACATTTTAACCACACTGACGAAAGGAGCAGGCTCCAACAGCCAGTAACTTTGGGAGTGGAGGATCATATCTTGTGTTTTTTTTCCCCTCCGCGCCATTTAACCCCATTTTCCAAAAGTCCCGACCACGTGTCTAGACTGGTTACTCTGTATCTCCAGTCTTGTTTATTCTTCTTTTCTCCCAGTCTGCTCTGATCAGCTCTCTGCTGATGTGTGCCAGCCTCTGGTGTAGGCGTGTTTACCAGCAGTTAATGGCAGTCTCACACATCTGTTCAACATCTGGGCCAGATGTGACATGAAAGAGCAGAGCAAGGGAAGGGGATGAAGGTATGTGTTGGACTATAGATTCTGCTGTCCTGTAAAGAAATCCCAGCCCGTTTTTTTGGCTTCATAAGTATGCTTTAAAGAAATGCTCACATGGAAACCTGGCATCCTGCCTGCGTCCTTTAAGCAAACATCATCTGGGGAGTTAAATCTTCTTCATGCTTCTCTGGTGTTCAATCATTTCAATCAAGTTATTTGTGCGCATGAAAGAGCCAGCAATCATTCCGTCATGAGAATATTTCTCTTTAATGCTGTAATTATTTATGGCACACACGAATAGATTATTTCTTTGTATACTCGAAGGAGGCATTTTGTGAGCTGTCAGAAATCCAACATCTATCTCTGAAAATAAAGATGCCTCCCTCCAGTTCATCGACTTGCAAATGATGCACATCCCACAGGGGATTTTTTAAAAAACCACAGGCTAACCTGTGTGCAGCATATGTGAGATGGTCGCTAACACGTACATGCTTGTCAGATCTGTCAGGAAAATGGTAACGGCCCACTGCAGCGCCGGTTGTGACAGTTGAGCTCCGGAGACGATGACCTTGGACACGTCTTTTGAGATTGCATGCATATTAGGTACATTAGACACTGACAGGTGATAATTGCAAACATAGCCCCCGCTGCAGACTTGGGTGATTAAGTCAGAATCAGATTCCCTTTATGTTTGGCTGGTTTTGAAAGAACCGTCAGAGACTGTACATTAGATGTTTTCCTCATTATGCTCCCAAACAGTGTCTATTTTTTCTGGACTGAAAAGTAGCTGCTTAAATTAGAGACCAAAGAGTCAAGCTTAAGCTTTAATATTTGATCAAATTTTATATATGAATTCAAGAGAAAATGGAAAACTAGAATATCAAGAAGTTATTTGTAAGCCTTCAACAACTCTGAAAACATGATTTAAAGGGTCATCCTGCATAAGCAGTAAGTAAATAATTGTATGGTTCTTCTACTCCAGGCCCATAGCTTTCTTTGTATGTCACCCTAAATAATTATAATAAACCATCTACAAGTGTGAACTCTCAATCTATTCCCTAAAAGCCTATGAGCTGGCTCAGAGGTGTTCAGACTGGCCTGTCAGACGGCAGCATTCACTGATGAGCTCTTATGAAGGTGTTACAAATGTGTGTTTCCATGAAGACTGAAGCTAGACTTGTGTGTTTGGAGAAAACAAAAAAAAAGGCCTAAATGGAAAACTCATACAGACATGCAGACAGACCACATAACAGAGTTTGTGTCTCTCTTTCCTCACACTTTGCCTTTTTCTGGCCAGCCGGCTGATTTTTCAGAGCAGAAAAAATAACAGCTGCATGACATCAGGTCTGGGAGTCATTACCACAGAGCGACGTTTTGACATTTAAATCCCGCCCTCCGTCCTTCCTTCTGTGTCTCTGTTTTTTTTTGGATTCAAAGGAAAAAGGATTGAACAGAGAGAGAGAGAGAGAGAGAGAGAGAGAGAGAGAGAGAGAGAGAGAGAGAGAGAATAGAAAATGTTTTGTTTTGTTAAAGTTCTTGTTTATTGCCTTCATGTTAGTCCAGAGTAACAATCCGATACATCACTGTTAAAATGTCACAATAAGTGCTGTACTATTCTTTTTTTTTTTTAAATGTGAAGGCACACTTAATTGTCCTGATAATTAAATGATGAGTATTTACTTTAGTTCCTACATGCTCAGTCTGTATATGCGGTAACTGCTATGGTTTGATTTGATCCATGTTCTGCCTTCAGGGACTGAAGAGTCTGATAGCCCTCGTGTTGTGACCGTCATCCTCCCTGAGCATCGAGGTTATTTCTTGCAACATCTGGGCTACTTCCTGGCAACTTTCTTGCTGCTGGCGTTCATCGTTGTCGCTGTCATTGTGCTGACCCGGCGGCGCAAAAAGAGAGGTAAGGTATTCATCTAACCTGCATCTTCCATTTTGACTTCTATCTGACATTAAGCATGAATATCACACATATTTATTCTAAGTTAATTTAATGCAGGGGGACATTTGTTGACACAGTGTGTTTGAGATCTCTTTTTAAAAATCTTTTTCAGGGCTTGAGTATGAACTGCGTGGATCTGAGCGGTAAGGCGTACAAATAAATAATGTATAATCATTCCTTTTTTCTTTTGAGCCCAACTTCAGTCATAACAATTTCTATTTCTTCTGTGCAGACGACATAGGATGAGTGAAGGCGAAATGTCTTTAGACTGCACAGAACTGAAGGCCTGTAACCAAGCCCCTCTGAATTCAGGTACAATAAGCATCACACGCACACACACACACACACACACACACACACACACACACAGACATCGTACAACACATCAATAAAAAATGTGCTCTCTGCTTTATGGTAACCGTTATACCTTCTAAAATCCACAGACTACAAAAACAACCTGCTGAAAGAGCGAGATATGACCAAAGACTGCAATAACGGTGAGTGTTCTGAATTCCATTACAGTAAATAGTCCTCTGACAAGAGCACTCTTATAGAAATAAGAAATACAACATTTTATTCATGAGCTATTTTTCCCCCGACCTTCTCCCTCAGACTTTGAAGGAAAGCTGTGGAAGTGAGTGCATGTTGCTGAGCTGCTGGCAGGTCCAGAGCAAACACAGGAAGAGTAAAAAAGACTGAGGAGAGAAGGAGGACAAAGAGGAGGAAACCCAGGAGAGGACAGAAGGAAAGCTCCCTCTGCTGTTACTCCAATACACTAAGCTTTTTCACTAAAAGCCATAATAAGTTTGTCACGTTATATATATCTTGCATTTGCATCAGCTGTTCGAACAATATGGTTATACATATACTTGATTCTCTTTACATTCACATTTGGTTTATGTTAAAAATTAGACGTATGTTGTTGTTATTAAATTTTCTTCTTCTTTTTAAAAAACAAAAATGCATGCTACTTGTTACGGTATGTTTTATTTGTACTTTATATACTCACAGAGATGCATTTAATAGTTTTCCAATTTGCACAAAATATACTGTAATTCCTACAGGCATTGTATTGCTTAAGTTACTGTATGAGAAGAGTTTCTGGAAACAAGTGACACATTTTTAAGGATATATGATTCAACATCTAAAAAGGTAATGGTAACCTTTTCCATTGAATATTTGAGTGCTTGTATAGGAGTTGATTAATTGCTCATCAGGTGAAAAAAAGACATTGTAGGACGAAAGGCTCAGTCAACCCAAACTCAGGAAATAAAAAAAAGGCCCTAAATGTTTTTCATGGCTGTATTGCATTTGGTATATACAATAATCCCTGTTTGGTTTTTAACACTGACTTAATCACTACTAAATCTGCTGGCACAAAACATGTTACAAACTGTTGGCTAATAGCTGCTGGCTAATAGCTGTATGAAGAAAGCTGCAGGAAACAGAGCATTTTATAACTGTGGCAGTTATACTGAATCACAAATGTTATAGTAACCCCCTTTATTTTTCTTTGTCTTTTGCTCATGTGCACACTCTGATGTTGTTCTCTACTGAGAAAATGTTTTTCTTAATAAAGATTCAAAACAGTGTCAACAGTCTTTCTGTTAAAACTATTAAGGACTAAAAAAATGCAGATTTATTTCGAACATTTTAAAGATGCTAACCAAAGGGCTTGAAGTACACCGCAAAATCACCAGTATTATCTTTACTTTGACAGATTTAAATTATAACAAAGAAAATAGTCTATATGTGTCCACTCTTAACAGCGTTATTCTCCAAGGGTCAAAACTCACCCAGAGTTATTTCAACACACACACAAGTTAAAAATGAACACTGGCAAACACAGAGCATTGTTGATAGTACTCGTAGTGTAGAGTACCATCAACAATGCTCTGTCTTTGCCAGTCAGGAAATAAACTTGACCAGACTTCTCTTAACTCTAATGTATAATCACTAACAGCTTTAACATTACAAACTCTTTAGGATGTACAATGTTGGACACAGCTGCCGTTCTCTCCTGCCACTGGACCCACCACAACCTAAACCCAATCCCATCTTTCAATAACAAGACAATTGCAAAAAACAAACAAACAAACAAAAACTTTGGCCTATATAGAAAAGCAGGTATGCGTCAAACAATTGTTGAACTGACGGCCATTCATGAAATGAAAGGATAAGAGAAGAAATAATGTCTGAGGTAAGTAGCCTAGTTAAACATTATTTTAACTTTAACAGAGATGATTGAAGAGCAGGCACTGTTGACTCTTACTAAACAGGCATTAACATCCACACGTAGTTCAAATCATTACAGTTTGATATTCATTGACGATGTGAAATAGTTGATATTGCTAAAGCTTCAGTAGATAATGATTGCAAAACTTTCCCCCTCTGGAGGCATCTGTCCTAAAAATATATAACAATCAAATAATAATTTATAATATCACTCATAAAAAAACAGATCCATAATAAACCTATAAACTTGGGAGGAAACAAATAAACCACTGCAAGTATTAGTGCAACTGTTTATGCAGGCTGTACACTTTTTTGTTGAATAGGATTTAAGATTTAAGTGTTTGCTTTCATTATACAACTAATTGGCCGTTGTGCACTTATCTCTATAGTGAGTAAAGTAATGAAGGCTATTGCAGACGACTATAATACTCTCTCTCTCTGTGTATGTGTATATGTGTGTGTGTGTGTGCGTGTGTGCGTGTGCGTGTGTGTGTGTGTGTGTAAAGCATAGACTGAAAGCTGGTGTGACCCTTCATATTTACAGTCATATGGCGTGAACACAAAGCTATAACCTCAGTGAGTTGAAGAGTCAGAATTAAGTTGCAGCCTCCTGACGCCGTCATATTACACATTAATATCAAAGTCAGAGGTCATAATTTAAATCCCTGATTATCTTTGATAAAGACAGTCCACTTGTTCTTTGTTCCCTGTTATAAGTCCAGGCTACACACACTTAGTTACAGTCTATTGTACAGTGTGAGTGTGTTGTTGTGTAAGGCTGCTGCGCACAGCCCAGACACACCACTAGATGACAGCACTGTCTCACCAATTACCCTGTAAAAAATACCAATATTCCCAACTCCATATCGCAAGCAAGGATGTGGACTGTCCCTTCCTGTTTTAGTGCCGAGAGAGCCACCGTAGCGACTCACACCGGAGCAGGAACACAGACACCCACGACGCGATTATGTCGGGATTTTCCTCCTGTTTGTCCAACGCACGGAGCCGCGGAGTGCGCAGCTTTCTGTATTAGTGAACGCTGTTATGTTGTTCCACGGGTAACATAGCAGGCCTGTCTACTGCGCTGCCAACCCTTGTTCCTTTCCTGTGTCAATGATTGTCCTCCCCTCACTCGCTCATGGCGGAGACTAAAATCATATATCACATAGACGAGGAGGAGACCCCGTATCTGGTCAAACTGTCCGTCTCCCCGGACAAAGTCACCTTAGCGGATTTTAAAAATGTCCTCAACAATCGGCCGGTCAATAGCTACAAATTCTTCTTCAAATCCATGGACCAGGATTTTGGGTAAGTAGCCACCATCTGTGCTAATTATGATCATCATCATCATTATAAGCTTGTTTGCTCGGCTGATGTGCTGTGTACACAGAGCTGATCGCGCTGCCGTGATGAAGGATCGCGGCTGTATCATTGTTACATGTGTGCGTAAACTACAGTGCCATGTCTGTTTCCACGCTCCTCCTGGCACCTGCTCATTATTGCAGGCTTCCAGTGTGCGCAGTGGAGGAGACACACGAGTGTTTGAAGTGATACCAGACCCGTCCAGAGTCCTAATGACGCAGCCCTGCATGGATTTACACAGAGCCAGACCCCTGCTCCCCTTATTACTGCTAATAAATGCACGTCAGTGTATTAAGCATGTGGAATAGACATGTGAGGGTGCTGTTGACAAAGCGTCCACATGTTGAAGTTCTTAGATTTTAGACGGGTTTGTTTTTTGCTTCTTTTTTTTTAAAAGGACTATACCAGATGAGCATTTTTTATCTCTCCATTGTTAAATCAATAGTGCTGTAATTTATCTACACACACACACACACACACACACACACACACACACACACACACACAACACAATGGACTGCGGATGATGAATCCCAGGGGAATAAGGCAACCACGAGACAGCGTTTGTGATACCAGATATGAAATCATGTAAACAGATTTGGCATTGTAACCCCCCTCTGGAGAGAAACACTTCATTCTCATATCCATGGTTTCACAACAATTGTCTTATTATGACTTGTTTAATAACAGCAAAGCTACACAAACTGATTATAAAGGCTGACTTGTTTCTTGAGGAGTACTTTGAGGTCAGATAATGCACGTTTGATGTTTCATCTCATGGTTTTCTGACATCATGGTCAGCCACTTAGACATACAAGGAAATTAAATTATTTTATTAAAACCAAGCAGCCATAATTTAACCACAGATTATGCTAGTCACGGAACAAAACATGATTTTAATAACACACCATGTATCATATGCAAGCCACACATATTATTTTTTGGCCCATATGAATCATAATTGTAGATCACTTTTTAAGCTAGGAAGCGGATACAGTGGTTTTCAAAGAGGAGTCACTGAAAGAATAAAGTGCAAGCACACAATTTAAGAGAGCTTGTAAATGAATTTAAAACAGACAATCAAAATGGTTCAAACAAAACTGTCAACTTAAACTGAGCTTATCACATGGAAACAACCGAGAGTAGTTTTCAAGCAAAAAGGCACGTGAGCAGCTAGAACAACCAGAAGACTGATGATCCTCTGTCTTTGACTGAAGTGTGAATGCAGGCTTCACTTTGTCATGGTGAATTCTCAAAACCTCAAACAGTAACTCGCTCTTCTCTTCTCTACCGGAATCTGGACTTTATGAATAATAGAAATATTTCCTGCCTGTTTCTCTCTGTTCTTTTTCCCGCCCCGGTTTTTCAGGAGCTTCACCAAAGCTCTCCGGCTCTCTTGGTCAGTGAGATCAACTTGTATCCGTCCTGTGCTGAGGATGACATATTTCTGTCAGTGCCTGTTTCTCATTCCAGTCTGAAGAGTCATACACAGGCCCACACACACACACACACACACAAACGCACATTAATATCTTGCAGTGAAACCGCGTGCATGATTGGAGGAAATGCAGCGGCAGGCCATGTTTCCACTGCAGCCTGACCTTGTGGGGGGAAACTGGCTCTTCCTGGTGGCTTGTGAGGCTCGGTGCTCTGCTTTGTCCCCAGCCCAGGCTTCCTGCCTCTGTTGCAGTAGAGGCCGGGCTGCTCGCAGGGCCTCAGGTGATCGACAAGCAGATTATGGAAACAAACAAAGTGTGTTTGCCTTCTCCACATGGAGACGTAGGCTGAAAACACAGCTACAGTCGGCCAACCTGCTCCTTTATGAGCATCAACAGAGCGTTTAAATTATAATGTGAATTTGGACATTGTAAAAAGGCTTAAAGCTATTATAAACACAATATGAAGGCGTCTTCATCAGCAGTGCCAGCCTTTGAGTTGAGGTTGAATATTCGGGCTGTGTGAGCACCGTATGGTACTGGCACAGTATGGAAGCAAACCCAGTCAAAGGCAAAGAGGATAGCAGCGCTTTGTGGTAGCCATGCTGGCTCTGCTGCATCCACACAGACAGTATGGCTGCTGGAGAATTAGCTGGGGAGGAATAAGACTGCTGAGCAGAGAGGGAAAACATCAAATCCCTTGCAGTTATAGACGGTGTTTGAAATGTAAATGAGCAGTCAGTGCAAGGTCCTCTGTAGTAGACCCCCTGGTGTGCCAGAAAAACCAGCCATTTTCTTAAGGGATTGCTGAACTACATTTGTGCTCGTAGTATCAGCTCTCTAAGCAACGGCCGCACCGATTTGATAAACACGTCGCCCTCGAAACGACCCAGCTCTCTGCGCTGTTCACAATCATGTGGACTAAACCTGAGCACGGACTGAGGCATTTCTGTCACACGACAGAGCACTGCAAATCAAACAATCAGGGTTTCTTTGTGCACATTTCATACCTCAGATGTTTTCCCTCTTCCCTGATATTCGTTCATCCATATTCATAGGACGGGATGCTAATTGAGACGGGGTTGTTTGGAGGCAACGCACTTGGCTTTTTCGGAGACTTGAAGGTGACGATACGACGCTTTGTCGTTGCCACTGGTGGTGAGCCGCTTTGAGACTTCACTGTAATGCAAGTCACAGAGGCTCTGTGGAGCTGAGGAAGCAGCCAAGCTGCAGGTCTGAAAGAAACAGTCTTGTTTTTGCCTCAGAAAGAAGAGGGGGGAGGGGGGGTGATGCTAAGCCCCTGTAGGACTCATTATTTACATCTTTTCTTGAGTCTGATCGTCTACAAAAAAACTCTTTACTTCAAAGGTCAACATTTAATAATGTCCAGATTGTGATATTATGGCCTGAAACCTTTACAGTTATAATTGGGAAGGGTAACTCAAGATACTATGGCCCATGAGAATGAGACTATCCTGATTCTTGGATAATTGATATATTGCAAGACAGTCACAGAATCATACGTCACGATGTCTGATGAAGACATTGATGAAGAATACACATTTCCCCTGAAAGGCGACGCTCAGGATTCACTGTCATTTGTGGTCAGTTTCACCAAGTATCATCTCTTCACTCATTTTCTTTAATTTTGAAGATCTTCCTTCGGGGTGTTTTGGGAGAGGTTGGGAATTAAAGAAGCAATCAGGATCAGGATTCAAACCTGCATTTAGGACTGTAGTCTCTGTACATAGGACACATACTGTACCAGCTGAGCTAAACCCCCTCTTTCACTTATTTTCCTCACTGTCTGACAATATTCGTTATTCGGCTTCTTTTGTCTTAAGCCATTCCATCGTAAGGAGTCATGAAGCGATGATACAATGAGAAACAATTCAAATATCAATATCTGGGGGTGCTGAGAGTCTAGTGATTAGTGTGCAGAGGCTTCAGTTCTCAAGAATGGGTGGCTCAGGTTCAAATCCCACCGTTGTATGTCATGCCTTTCTCTCTCTCTCCCTCTCTCTCTCTCTCTCTCTCTCTCTCTCTCTCTCCCTCTCTCTCCAGTTTCAGGCTCTAACATAAAGGCATATAAAGCTCCAAATTATATCTTTAAAAAAAATATATCAGGGATTAGATAACTGTGTCACACGACTCAGGTTGACTGATGATTTTATTTATTTTTTTTACACCCTGAATGATCATTTTGTGTGATTCTCACAGTTCCAGCTAAAATTGTGAAATCAACAGCGCGCACGTTATTTTTAACATCTTTTAGGTGGTTCAAACTCAGCCGGTTACTGAGTCAGACTTGGTCTCATTTTGAAGTCTCTCTATTCCTAATCTTATTTGCCTACAAATATTTTGCTTCCCCTTTTATAGTACCACTGAGCATCCGCCCACCAAAGGGCCTGTGACTGCTGTCTGGGTGTTAGATGTCTGCTTCTGGTAGGCTCTAACTGGCCAGCCCTCCTCTGCCTCTAAAAGAGAAACAAACGCGTCTAATCTTTGCCCAGCGACACAAATATCTCCAGCAGTGGAATATGCAGCCATCGCCGTGGTCAATCTTTATCCTGTGAAATCTGCTAAGATCTATTTAAGCTGTTTGCTCTGAGAAGCAGATCAGTGACAGTGGACACATGCTCCTCCGAACAGAGCTTAAGAGTGTGTGTGTGTGTGTGTGTGTGTGTGTGTGTGTGTGTGTGAGTGTGAACTTACGCTGCTCCTGATATCAGATGGAAGCTGAAAAAAAATGCTAACCACGGGTGTTTTACTGCATGATGAAGACGTCATCTGTTGTGATTGGACTGATTTTCCTTCCAGCTTTGTTCAACAGACAGAACTGTGTTCAAAGAATTTATTTCACATGCTTGTCCTTTTCGAAACCTGTCGTACTCCCGTCACATTTGTGAAAACAGCGACCTTACTCGTGGGGAAACATTTGCGAGACGTAGCATTGCAGATGTTTCTTTTGGTACGGGCCACTCCCGCATCCTCGTAATTCACCTTACAGCTGGTCATGCTAGCTCCTGCTAAAGGATATGAACACTTCCTACCTAAGAAGCAGCCGGCACAGCCACCCCTTCGCCTCCTTCCCTCCCTTTTCCTCCCTGAGGAGACGGAGGTGGAGGAGCAGAACTCTGCGGCCGTCAGCTCCAGCCACAAGGCTTCGTTATCTCCGTCCGACACTCCCAGCATTACAGCTCCCACAGCAGCAGCAGCAAAGCACACACAAACACAAGCAGCTTGGCTAATCATTTCAGTGAGAGGAAAGTTCTGGCAAACAACAAGTGAGTGGGGAAAAAGGCAGTCAGATAAACCCCCTGCATGAAATCGTCTTAGTCTTCCCTGCTGGTATGAAGTCTCGCCTCTCCCTTTTTAAGCAGCGTGTTGAAAGCCGAGAAGCTAATGTGAGACCTTGCATGTACCAATCCTGGGAGAAGGAAAAAAAAAAAAACAATAAGCAGAGAGTTCAAATGGAAACAGCTAAATGCGTCAGGGTGTCTTAACCCTGTGTGTGTGTGTGTGTGTGTGTGTGTGTGTGTGTGTAAGGTGTTTTCGGGCTCCTCCTGTAGCCGTCAGCTAGCTGCAGGCCTGATCTATGTGACACAGGCCGAGCAGGTGTGGTGACTGCTTTCTGCTGAACTGTGTCCCAGCAGGTCAAAAGTTAACTGGAAGGTATTTTTGTTGGGAATTTACAGCTGAAGACGAACACGCTGAGGGAAGTCCACACACTTGATCTCTCTATTCATACACGCTGGCGGGCCTCGACACCCTGTTTTCACAGCTCGACTCACATAGAAACATCTATCCATCTTCCTTACTCAGCCAGGATATTCAGTGGCTCGACAAACCATATCTCAGCATGTCTCAACACACTTCCAATGGCTACCAGTAAGATTGAGAATAATGTGTTTACTCCTAAAAAATACAAAAGGCTCCAGCCTCGAGCTACTGCATATAATGGAGTTTTCACACATCTGTCAACAAAGCTGTTTTCACTACTCCTGAAAATGTCTCAGAAGTTGAGGCCAGCCGGCCCCTGAAATGTGCCTGAGTTGCCTACACACACACACACACACACACACACACACACACACACACACACACATGTCCCTGACAGCAGGACGTTCTCCCTGTCAGACGGGGGGGGGATTTCTGCCTGGTCTTTTTCTAGGAAGAGACCCTGCAGAAATCTAAGACGGTAAATGAAGTGGTTAACATCTGTCAAGTTCTTTGCTATGTATTCATGTCAATGACGTCTGAACAGGCAACACCGACACGGTCAGTTTGTTGTTCTGCGAGTGCAGACATGTTCACGGTATGAACAAATGAGTGACAAAGAGCCGGCGATTAGTCGTATGACGATCACTCCTGAATATTACCTGCTGCGTTCACACAACAAGTCACTTTGACTTTCTGCAGACACACTTAGCTTTTACATCATTTAATCAGTGTGTTATATTACATTATAATCCAAGAGGTGTTGGGTAGACTTTGAAGCAGTGATAGGTGTCTACCGACTGTAAAGTTATATTTTAGTCGTAAATTCTCCACGAGCGTTGTGAAGCTCGTAGTATTGGTTGGTTTTTGGTGGGACTTCCTAAACAGTGTCGCGTTAAGCCTGTCGTTTCACAGCTGGGTTAAAGCCTCACCTCAGCTATCAGTCAATCTGCCTCTATATCATCGTGGAACATACAGACCTGCACACATTCACCATTACGTTCATTCATAACTGATTTATGGCCCCTTCCTCTGTGGGTTAATCAGCTGTTATCACATTGTAGTGTTTAGCGTAGCCTGACAGACTGACAGGATGTTAATAAATCACTGAAGAGTGTCATTGTTGCCGCTCTCTCAGGTAACCTGTGCCACGAAGTAAGGACAGGAACCTGGTTGAGAGCCAGGTGTAGAAAGTGGCTGAGAAAGTGTGTCAGTGTGTGTCGGCTTGGCAGCAGGCGTGACGTGTCTTGGTGCTGTCCCGTCTTGTCGAGCTGTCGAGCTGACTCTGTGTCCTCGTCCTTAGCCTGACTGTATCTGTCTGCTTGCTCCCAAGGGTCGTCAAGGAAGAGATTTCCGATGACAACGCCAAGCTGCCGTGCTTCAACGGGAGAGTCGTGTCCTGGGTAAGTGAGATGAATGGTGCACACTCCACCCCTCTCTCTCTCTCTCTCTCTGTCCCTCTCTCTCTCTCTCTCTCTCTCCTGGCTGCTCGTCCGGCTCTCCAACCAAAGATATGTGGAGCGCTCGTGGATCATGTAAATGTAGCCATGCTAACGCCTCCACACTGGTTTCAAACACACTTCACCTTGATCTCTCTATTCAGCTTATCATATGGGAGTGAGTGATTGCATTAGATATGAAAGTTGGCTGCTGTTACAAAAATACAAGTCTGTACTCAAACAGGAAGCAGTAGACCGTCCGGCGTGTCCGATCTGATGGTCCATTACTCTATCGACCTCTGAAGGGTTTGGAGTGTAATTCTGGAAGATAAACAGCTCAGGGCGCCAGGTCTCCCTTCAGAGACATTAAACATGCCATCAATCTGTCACGTTAGAGGAGAGTAACATCTGAATCCTGATACATTCTGAACACAACTCCCTCTCTGCCTTTAAACCTGAATGAAGAGCAGAGACGGATACTTTAATTCAGCAGCTTTAATCTACTCGTCCATTTCTGTTAACAGCCCGGCAAATAGAAATGACACTTTATTGATCTCTGAGGGGAACTTAGTGGATTACTTGTGCCTCCACAGGGAGGTCAGAGGTCAGAATTAGTGACACAGTGGTGGCTACAGAGTCGTTAACGACCGCCTCATCGCGTACGCAACATTGATGAGTGAAACAGCACCTGAAGTGGTCTATCACCACATTTACACACATTCTGAATGTCAACAAAACAAGAAAAAAAGCCTGCAGGAGAAAAAAAAATGTTTCTGACATAACGTAGTTTAAATATTGTAAAAACAAAACACAGTGCAATAAAAGAGCCGAACCTTTCACAGTGTGCATATGAGCTTTAACTTACAGTGTGTGACTGCGTCTCTTCACAGGTTTGCATTGTGTCCCTGCTGAATCCAAAAAGCTTTTTTTCCCATCATTTATTTGAAGCCAAATAATCTGAAGGTAGCAGATAGTCAGCTGTATCATCAGACTTTCTTTAAACCTGTCCATCCCTCTCATAGAGAGGTTGTTGAGGTGATTCACAAAGACGTCGATCAAGGTGTTTCAACATTTGCGTCGAGTTTGATCAACAAGTGTTCGACATCTTAAAATCATCAGTGTGTATCAGTGACCGAAAAGCAAAGAGGCAGACGTCTTACTCCAGCTGTGTTTAGTCTGCTTTGAATAGGAGAAACTTATTGATATTGGCAATAATCACCATGGAACAACTTTGAATTCAAAACTAACCACCATGTCTTTGAGCTCTCAAGTTGCTTTGGCAGCTTTTTTCCCCTTAACTACTGGAAAGGCTACAGCATGACTTTAAATATGGTGCTTTATAAAGTGCTATATAAATAAATGTGGTATGGTATGCTTTAGATTCACAGCGACTTTTTATTTATTATCAAAAACAAACGTGAAGGTGATTTAAATGTTTGCTCTTTTTTGAAAGGGAGACTTTTGAAGAAACATTTCAACATCATTTTTGGAACTAAATCTCAGGGTTCTCTTTGTTCAGTCTTAAATCACAGATTGAGTAGATAATCTAATTATCAGGTTTGTTTAAAACAGTATTTGATCTTTCCTGATAGAGGCGTCTAGAGAGGGAGAGCTCAAATCTGACCTGTGGCTCCTTTCCTGCATGTCATTCCCCATTCTCCCTCTTGCCCCTGTGTCAAAATAAAGGCATAGAAACAAAATCTTTAAAAAAAAAAAAAAAAAAGTCATCTCGAGAAATCTGATCAAAAATTTCTTATTGCTTGTTTTTTTTTTTTGTGGCCATTTTGCACTTTAATCTGCCGTGTTGTTTCTTGGCTCAGTCTGACTATAGAAGTCTCTCTCAGATTCACAGAAAAAAACAACTACTGAAGCTGAGTTATAAAATTAAATCTTTCATCAATTATTTATTAATCCTGCAGCAGTCTATAGCTTCATGTTGCAGCAAATAAAAATGGCTGAGCTCCACTGTGGGGATTTCTTTATTAAAAAAAAATGCCTGTGCAACACGAGACAAACAGAGTCAGTTCAATATGAAGTTCAGTTAATACAAACTAAATAACGTATGCCTTTATATTCTTATAGACCTGTATTTATAAAAAAATTCACTGAATCCTAAATAAATCCATAAAGCATGTTTTCATTATTTATTTGAAGCCCTTTAATCTGAGAGCCAACTTCATCTGTGTGAATCCAACCAATCACACACAGCAGGTGAAACGTACGCACGTTGAGTCAGAGAGCAGAACTTGTGTACATAAAAAAAATATTATTTTTTTTCATTTAGTGCAGTAAATTCAGAATTTTAAGATTTATTTTATTGAAAATACTCAAACTGTCATATGTTAAGATACGATAGATGACATTACATGATGATGCAATATGAAACATGGCGATACGGTGTGGGTGAAGACGAGACGCTTCGAGACAGTGTGGTACGGGACGGGATGATGAAGATACTCTATGTGTTATGGCTTCCCTATCATGTTGTAAAGACTCATTTTATCCTGGATCAGTGTCTGGTGAATTAAAGCTCAACCAGTTAGTTCTTTTTTTTTTATCTCAAAAGACATTTTTGGTGGTTTAACTGGACATCAAGGAGCAGAGTGAAACCTGCTCGTTCATAACGTGTTTCACACTGACAGCCTGCGCTCGCAGCGCGCTGACACAGAAGGGGATGAAAAACGAAGTGAAAAGATACTTGAAGTCTTTGAAATGGAACAAAATAAAATCCATGTGACAGCAAAGTGACATCAGTGGATCCAAAAGCCAGCATTAGAACAATCACAGCCCATACAGGTGTTATTCTGCGCGGCTGCCTGGTTGAAGGTTCATCATTGTTGGCAAATGAGGGAGATGAAAGGAGAGGCTTCGTATCTGCAGGTCATTGCACATCCTCCTTTGTTCTTCAGAGTGGTCTTGAAAGTTTCGACGCCGCTTGCTGTGTTTCTCACGTGGTTTATGCGCAGCCACAGATCCTCTGTAGTCCTTTTTTTAGCATCTCATTTTGCAGCCCCCCCCCATGTGAATCTGTACACGACACATGTCTGTCTCTGATGTCTGCATCCCTGTTTGTGTTCATCTGTTCATGTTGTTTTGGATCTCTCCTCGCCATGGGACCTGTGTGTCATTCCGCATAATTTTCTGTTCCTCTCCGGGCTGAATAACGCTGAATCCTTCCCTTAACTCTTCCTCACAGTTGGTCCTGGCAGAGAGCGCCCACTCTGATGGAGGATCTCAGTGCACAGAGAGCCACCCAGAGCTGCCCCCTCCCCTCGAGAGAACAGGGGGCATCGGAGACTCCCGCCCCCCCTCTTTCCAGTAAGTGGGCTGCCTGTCATGTATGCACAATTACACACACACACACACACACACACACACACACACACACACACACGGAGGCAGATGTGTTGGAGCACACGCTCAATGTGCTCTGTGTGACCTCTTTATTTCACTCCTGTGATCATCAGAAAGTGGAAAGATTTGTCATGCGGGAGGTGTAGGCGGTCTGTACGCCTGAGTGTGAATAAGCCGTGAAGTATGTGCGAAAGCTCCAACATGTATGGGTGCGAGTACATGTGTGTGTGTTCTCTCCCGCCCACTCATCCATGGAGTGAGTTAGCGTTAGTCCGCTTGTCCATGTAAACATGATGCGTACGCCGCTGATTCTTAAAAATAGCCTTCACAGCACAAACATCTTCAGGCAAATACTGGCACTCAGTGAGGCTCCCATTGTACGCTGTCACTAGGAGCATTCATCCATACTGGGATAATAAAGGCACGCGAGGCACCAACACATTGAACGGTCAGAAATGTATTTTACCTGAGCATAGACTGACATTTCAACAGACGAATGAGAGATACTGTATGGCTGCAGTAGCCGAGGAGTCCCGTGCTAAATATAGCTGTAAGTGCTGGGGGGCAGTGGGGGCAAGGGTTGTTGCCATTACAGCGTGCGAGCAATATGGCCGAGGCTCTATATTGAGAACATGCAATCTGTCATGTCTGAGTGTATCTCTTTATCCAGGGTTTGACATCTCGGCTCTCTTTTGCCCTCTACGGGCCGCTCCCTGCTGCTCGGCTGTCAGCTGTCCTGATGGTTTTATTGTTCCCCCGGTCAACTTTCACTACGGCTACCGCCACCTTGTGGAGCAACGGGGCACTGCGCAGGCCCCCTTTTACTCAACGTCATATCCCTTCCTCCCCTCCTTCACGCTCCCTTTCTCTCTCTCCCTCTTTGACTGAGGCCTTTCTCTCAGAAGCAGCGTGCTGAGTTCCCTACAGCGAAACCCTCCTCTCTCTCTGAAATGAATCCAGTCTTCCTCCCTCTTCCTCTCTGTGTAAAAAGAGAGAATATTATTACCACTTCATTTGTCTTTGTGCTTTATTCATGCATTTCATTTGTTTGTTGGCGTGAATGGTTCTATTTGATGAGCGCACAGAATAGGTGTTTTGGGCTGAGAATGGACACAACTGATGTGCCTCTGCCTGGTAATCCGGATTAACGGACATTAAAAGCACCCATCTCCATTTCCCAAGTGGGTGGGGGGGAGGGCGGGGGTGTGTGCGGCGGCGCTTGTCAGCGGAGTGGATGGTGGTGGCGTGGGGGGTTGAAAAGGGGGTGGCATTTGTTCACAGCTGCAGCCTAGCGCCTCAGATAATCTCCCTCCGGATCAGCAGAGCTGCCGCCCGGCCGGTCAGCAGCCATCGACAGGCTGACGGGCAGTCAGTCAGCACGGCCATCACTGCCAACAGACAGTGCATCCAAACTGAGCATCCTCGCTCATATTTGCAAACAGGCAGTGACCTACGCCCGGCCCAGGTGCACCCATTAGCACGTCTTAGCAGAAGCGTGGAAGCATGGCTCATTGAGCACTTTTATCCCACTGTGAACACAGTCGACACAGAGTCTTATCTGCGCCGCTGTTTTTAATTTACATCGGTCATACACAGCAAGACAAAACAGTTTGCTATGTTTAAACTCATTTTATTGGTATTTTGAGTCTTATAAAATGCAGTATATCACAGTCATAATAAGAACGTACGCCTTCCTCTTTGTCTTTCCCTTGTTTCTCTTGTTCCACAGTCCATCTCTGTGACTTTATATTTCTGCTATTAAGCCATCAGATTCACTCTATTTGATCCACATACAGGATGCAGGATGAAGATGAGAATATAATAACACTAACTAAAAAGATTCAACATACAATAAACACATTTTTTTCTAAATGTAAAAAATATATTCAGTAAATTAAAAGGTAAATTTAGAAAATACAGAGTAAGGATTGCACAACAGCGATCAGTGGCTTTCATCTTTTAAATATAGGTCGAAATGATTTGTTAAAGTAAAATGTCTCAGCACACACATTCTGTCAAGTCCAATGTTGTGTATGTTTGTGAAAGCACTGCAGGTTGATGTTTGTTTATACACTGTGAATATGATTCTTTTTGTGTGGCGTGTCAGCATGCATGAACGCCTGATTGCTTTGCACGTGTGGTTTTTATGCAGGTGTGAGGAGGTGCTTGTTGCACTCATGCCAGAGTGTGTGTGTGTGTGTGTGTGTGTGTGTGTGTGTGTGTAGGTGTAGGTGTGTGTGACAGACAGACACCCTGACAGTATTGAGCAGAGTTCTCAGCAGCTTCAGGTTTCTTTGCTGCCCGCTGGCTGTGTGAGTCCCTTAACCCTGCACCCCGAGGCCACAGCGTCTCCAGCCCTCTGACAGAATAACAATGTGCCCTCCAGCACCTCCACAGCCCCCTCCTCCCAGACCTCAAGTGTGCAGACCAGCTCATTGCTCAGCGCACACCTGATCTTCCACTTCTCGCTTTTTTTTTTTTTAATGCAATCTGTCATCCTCTCCTCTGTGTCTCTCTCTCGATCACGCTTGCAGGCACCATCTGGGCTTTCAATAGGTCTCATTAATGCCAGTATTGTCCGGATCGGCTCCCTCTCAGGGTATCTGGTCATTAATGACACTTAGCGAAAAACACATCACATACCGCAGAACAATGAAACTGCTATTTTGGCTGCAGGGATTGAATTTGAAACATAGTCACAATGTGAGTTGCATATTCCCCTCGAGCTAAATGGCAAGCTAACAGATATTATAACAGACAGAAGTAGATCGTAGCCGGGGAGTTTGTGTTCAGGGGTTAAAGAGGCTGGAGAATGAGGGACATGTGTTTTGCACATTTCGATGAAGTGACTGAAGTTTTCCGATGTGTGTATTGCAGCGCCAACGCGGTGAGCAGCAGAGATGGTCTGGACACCGAGACGGGGACCGAGTCTCTCCTGAGCCACCGCCGAGAGCGAGAGAGGGAGCGCGCACGCCGGAGAGCCCGAGAAACCGAGCGTGAGTGTTGTTATCAGCCAGGAACAGATGGGCCCTAAAAATGCAATTACCCTGTCATTTCCAACTTATTACATTTCACTCAACTCTTCACTTTCTTAATCTTCACACCAAAGAGAAAAAAAAAGAAGATGGATGGACAGCAGACATGTATGAGAAGAAGACCCTCAGGGATCACATGGTGAACTTTAGCTACATGAGAGCACAAAACACGAGTTTTCCCAACTCTCAAAACAGCTTGAGAAGTGAATAAGTTCACTGTATGTCAACGTTTCTGGAATTTACTGTCTTGCCCAATATCTCCCTTTCTTCTGTTTCCTGTGTGTGGCTCAGGTTTATGGTCAGAGGCTGTTTTCCGCTCAGCGCTCACACTCCGATGATTATAAGCTGTCAGGAGAGACGGGTGTTTTGTGACAATCAGAAGAAAACTCTTCCCCAGCTTTACAGTCTGCCAGTAAAAGAAACTGTCAGGACCATGATTTTAAAAGCCTTTAAAAGCTGTTTTCAAGTGCAGACACATCAGCTTTGGTTGTTTGGCCTTTTGACTGCAGCAATTTAAAAAAAAAAAAAACATTTGTAAGAGAAGGATGATGTTCTTTGAGCTTCTTCAGAAGAGATGCTCTACTTTTCAGGCTCAGATTTTGATATCATAGCATGCCAGGCAACGTCCCATTTCTGCGTCCATGGCAGAAAAACTGGGTATACTGGTGCTGCAGGAAAACCAGCAAAAACATACCTAAGATATTTTGTAAGAAAACCTCCTCAGTCTTTGCTTGTTGTTACTACACTGACATTGAGCGTAACATTTAGTGAACAAAGCAGAAGCTGATCCGGTCTCATTTCATTTCGGAATTTACAATAGCGTGCAAACATTTGACCTGTTAGATTGAAGAAAGGATACAGTCATGATCCTGCATGCAAAGTATTTTGCCAGTCAGATAATGGTTAACCATCCTCAGATTATGTGGCGCTAATTCTTCTACAACTCTCCAGTTTATTTAACAGACGCTTTTATCCAAAACGACGTACATCAGAGAGTTAGCAAGGATCTAGAAAACCTAGAAGATCTAGAGGTAACAACTTCAGGAAGTTCAAAAGACAGCTTTAAGTCAAACACAGGAGCAGACAGGCAATGCACACCGTCATTCTTTAGAGTTCTCATCAGCTAAAAAAACATCCTGAAATGACCATTATCAAACAAAACCATCGCCATCATTATTACTTTAGTTATTAATATTATAATTAAGTGTGTCGGTGTTCATGAAAGAGCTGGGTCTTTAGCTTTTTTCCTAAAGGTGCAAAGGGACTCTGCAGATCAAATGGAAGTTTGGAAGTTCGCTCCACCACCGGGGGGCGACAGGGGAGCAGAGTCTTATTAGAGACTTAGGACCCCGTTGAGCAGGTTGGGTTCAGGTGTGAGATGATGTGAGCAGTTAATGGGAGCCGGTGGAGGGAGATGAACAGCTGAGACAACTTGCTCTTTTGGGTTTGTTGAAGATCAGTCGAGCTGCTGACGTTTGGATTATCTGCAGGGGTTTGATAGTGCGTGTAGGAAGACCTGCCAGTAAGGAGATTTTTGTGGTATTAGCAAAGTCAGTGTCACAATGTCTGAGGAGTTAAAGTGAACAGTGAGATAAGAAAGTTTGGATGAAGATGTGGGAAAAAAAAAAACGTTAGTGATATTTGGAGGGATGAGATTTTACTGACTGAAGTATCCATATAACACGCAGAAAGATAAAGCCGCTGAGATTAAAAGGTAATATACAGCCATCAATATTTGTTTTTTTTCACACCTCTTATTGTCATCATTTTTATACCTTTAATACCCCTCGTTTAGACGTCGTCCTTCTGCTCTCTGCCTGTTCTTATTTTAGCTCTCAGTAAATCCAGCTCTTCTTTCTCTCTCTCTCTCTCCATCCTGTCTCCTCTCTTCACATCAAGCTGCCATTTGCTTCCTGTACTCAAGACTAATTATGCAATTAGCATTTAAAAAAAAAAAAATACAGCTTTAGGTTGAAGGAAGAACCGTCTCTTACTGGAAACAGATTTTAAATGTTTCCTAGCAGGATATGTGTGTAATTATGCAATGGATGAACTTTCTCTTTTTGGCTGAAGACATATTGTCAGCTCTGGTCAGATCCTCTGCTGCTTACTGCCGACTGCACATGTGATGTTTTGTGGTTGATGCGGAAATAACTCGAGCCTGATGAACTTTCCTCAGTTCAAATAAAAAACTATCATACAGGAGACAGATGAAGCCAAATTACCTCAGAATCCTAATAATCCTAGTACCTTAAACACACATAAACACACACACATACACTCGGTCTTCCTCTGTTTCCTTGTGTGGTGTCTCCCCCTCTTGTAGCTTGTTAGCTCTAATTAAGTGAAACCATCGGGGGAATGGGGAGGATCACTCGTGGTTTAGCAGCAGTTTCATGGCTCTTAAAGGACCTCGTACAGCGTGATTTAATTTGTCTGTGTTGGCTCAGTGGCTCAGCTCTATCCCAGTCCCGTGATCTGCATGTCTAAAGGAGGAGCCACCGGAAGCCCCCGCCTCTCTACCTCGCACCCTGCAGCATCAGCAGCAGGAATTTCCCCTGTCACCTTATACACACGCTCCGAGTGATCCAGCTCCGAGTGAATGCTGCCTGTTTTACAGCGATGACTTTAAATGGGAAACAGATCCCTTCTTTTTTCTGTGTTAGGCAGCGTTTGAGAGTGAAGGCTTGAATGAAGCAACATTTTTAGGAGGGCGAACAGGTGTAGGATGGAATTATAGGATATGGTTTCCTTTAAGGCCCTGAAGGGATCTGCACATACACCTTTTTGTGAGACAAGATTTCCAACATCGCCATGCTTCCAAAATCACACAGATCTTTTTTTATTTAACATTAAATGTTACTAATTACAAAATAACAGGCCAATCACTTAATATATACGTTCTGTTAAATGTTACTTTTTTATTGCAATGAATTGTGGTCAATCATATCAAATCAAATCAGTGTGATGCGTCAAACTAAATATTGTTGTATCAGTGTGATAACTTCAGATGTGATTCTATGATTGAATGATGTAGAGATTTCAGTGAATAAAACATTTGTATCTTTTAATTGAGACAATGAAACAGAGAAAATGTCATACGTCCTATAAAAGGAAGAGACATAAATGTCATTGCATTAAGCGTAATGCTGTCCAGGGTCGGGGCCAAAGAAGACACGGTTAAGCCAAAGCACTTATGCTTGTATTAAAGTATTAACACAGAGCACAAAAAAAACAAAAAAAAACATCTGTTCAACGTGCCATCAGAAGTGACCTAAACATGTCTGGGGTTTTTTTTGGGTGATGGAAATCCACTAAAAGCATTTGGGCTTTTAATAACCTGATGCTGCTTTCACCTGAGGCAGCGATGGGAGAGCGCGCAGCAGCACATCAGCTCAAATCCTCTGTTTCACAGAAGGCACTCATCTGATTGGTTGGAGACAGATTAGCAGTCGTTCTATAGTTGTGTGCGGCGGGAGAGAGGGTGGGACGAGGCGATACTCTGTCCCGACTCTCAGTTCAGATTGTCTGTGCGTTTGGACGAGGACACACTGCGGGCTGCGGTGAGAGATTTGTACTTTTGATGATTTATGACATTTTGATCGATTATAGGAAACATGATTCGATATCGTGGTTAGTTTAGTGGAGGGGGTTTTTGTACATAGAGGAAGTTTGTGAGTGGAATTAATTTGAGCTGTTGTGAGGTTTGATGTGGTGATTTTGACACACAGCTACTCATTGACTTTATTAATATGTGATTTTTTGATTATAGTTAATAAATATGTAGAAATAGATGATCTCTTACAGCCAGCTTGATACTTCAGAATTGACAACTTCTGAGGTCCTGGTAACATTCTGTCCAAAGTTTCACAGATTTGAAAACGTGATCATCTCTTGTCTTCTTTGACTTCTTATTCCCTGTTTTTGTCACTGCCTCCATTGTAGATAAGCTGTGAGGCCTGTCAGCAGCCAGCCCGTGTGCAGCGAGCGTCTGGAGCTCAGGCTGGCTTTAGCACAGACGGAGCAGGGCACAAACACACACGTTTCAGTCTGGCGTGGAGAACCTGCATGATTGTGTTTTCTTGTTTCCTCCGGCGGGGCCGTCACTTGAGCGTGGGAGAAAATCTGTCTGAGTGACTGCGGATGTCAGGTCCCTCTGCTGATTGAGTGCCTATGTGCCGTAGCTCAGCTTTCATAAAAGCACTCAGTGGGCGGAGCTAGTGATGGCAACGACTACATTGCTGGAATGTTTTTCTTGCTCCCGGCGAATGCGCTGGCTGCCACGCCCTCTTCGCCTTATGAGACCTTTCCAGCCAATCCGCTGTCACCCTGAGACAGCTCCGCCTCTCTGGCAGTGTACGTATGGAAACAGACTGAGCTGATGTAGAGCTTTGTACAATAAGGCACTTTAACAAAAATGAATCCCATGTAATAATGATCAACTGAAAAAATGAAAATGTTGGATTAACTCAGGATTAGACGTAACAGACATAAAAATACCAACTTTGACCCAACACATTGTTTCATTCAGTTCATCCTGTACGTGCACACTTCTCTCTGAATGAAGAAGAAACGGAAGAATCGGAGGTTGTGTTGAATTGAAAAAAAGATGTCTTACCATCCTGGCTCAGATTTATTAAAAGCATTTTTATTATTTTTATAGGGGAGAAATGTTTTCCATTTTTCCTGTTCAATGATACAATTGTTCTGATGGCAGATCTATCATGTAGGCTCTTAAACCAAACCAATTTGACCAATCAAATCAGATTACTGATTACAAACTGACCAGCCAATCACATATTTATTTTCTTTTTGATGTCACATTCATATTGCAATGGAAGAGGGTTATTAAAACAGTCCGATGCATCAAACACACATCCCTTGATCAACTAATGGCCCTTCTTCAGACATGAATGTAGATTTAAAATGTTGGGTATTTAAGCTAACAAGCTCATTTATTTTCTTCTTTCTGATTAAAGTGAGTCAAATATGTCAACAATGAATAATTGATGTATTTATTTTTCCATTCGCCCTCCTGTGAGGTGTGACTGAAACATTATGTCTGCTTTTAAGTTCATGTGTCCAATAAATCTCTATTCTTCCCCAGAGATATCAAAAATAAATCTCATCCTTTGTCTCCTCTGTTTCTCCCATAATGACAATATTTCTCCAGTTCTGCCGCTCTCACTAACACGGACTCTCCTCCCTCTCCCTCTGATCTGACCCCACGATGATCAGTGTGACCTCCTGTCTGACTCACTGCTGCTCTCTCTCTCCCCCCCCACAGTCCCGCGCATCAACGGTCACTCCAAATCAGAGCGCACCGCCAGAGACTCGGCCATGGGTTACGACAGCGCCTCGGTAATGAGCAGCGAGCTGGAGTCCAGCTCATTTGTTGACAGTGAGGAAGACGAAGATGCAAGCAGGTAACATAACATGCTACCTCACATCCAAGTTTACTTTTACCCTGTAGTGTCGTGTGAGTTTTGTTCTTCGGGACTCTGTGAGGTATTCATTCAAAAGAAAATAGAGTTTCAATTAGTATCCAGTTAAATGTGTAACCAAGCCACAACCTCTGGTGTGGAAAAATAAAGCCAGGGCAGAATGCTGGCTGAATAAACAACAGAGTCCTTATTATTATTATTAAAATGAGCTATTGCTCACTTGAACACTGAGTGAGCACTTTTTTTTTAACTCACCTGTTTTTATTTAGCTTAAAATGAAGTAAATTGCATAATTAGAGATGAGGCTGATTTGATTTAGCCCAGGAGGTTAAAGGCTGCTTCACCTTCACCTTTACTTCTTGGTCTTTTTCTAGTGTGTGTATTAAAAGTTGGGTAGTCAGCATTTCCAAATGTGTGACCATCATTGTTGGCTTCATAACTCCTCTTTTGAAACCAATGGGTGACTTCATAGAGACTGTATTTTTTTTAATCATTAGTTACGTAACGCAGCTAGCTGTTAGCTGATTCACCAGGACCTCCAGCTGTGGTAGTGAACAATTCAGAGTATGCATGTACTCATGCACGTGTTCATCCAAGCACATGCAGCAACTTACAGCTGTCCATGTTACAGAAAATAAGCTGCAGAGCTGATTACAAAGTGTTTTTGTATTTTCCCGTGGTGTTTTCTTTTGTCTACAGTTTTTGACTCAACTACACGTGTACACTGTCCATCTCTTCATTCCTCCTTCCTTTACGCTTCTCTCTTTTTGTGTGTTTCAGGCTCAGTAGCTCCACAGAACAGAGTTCTTCCTCGCAGCTCATGCGCAGACACAAACGCCGCCGACGGAGGCACAAAGTGGCTAAAATAGACCGAGTGAGCATCTAAAAGACATCAGTGTTTCTGCTTGAAATAAAACTGACTTTGGGAAATAAAAAAAACGGATGGGAGGACTGCACGATATGGACTTTATACCACTTTAATAATTGCATTCTGCTCTTGCCTTTGCAGTCTTCGTCCTTCAGCAGTATCACAGACTCCACCATGAGCCTCAACATCATCACTGTGACGCTCAACATGGGTAAACCGGACGCTGAAGCTTCATTCACACATGCACTCCTGAAAACTGATAAAATATTCAAGGATAGCCTGCTCGCAAACACATCCTCATAGCTCAACTTGTTTTTACCTGAGTGCTGGAAAAACTTTCATGGAGAAAAGTTCAGTTTGAGTCCAGACATGCAGCTCACCTGGAACATTTAAGTACATTTTCAGGAGTAAAATAAGTACGATTTATCTCACCATGGATGTAAATATTAGAGTCTGAATGTACATGTGATGATAAGAATGATTCTCCGAACTGATCAAGTTCTCATACTTATTCCTTGCTTTCTCCTTGACAGAAAAATACAACTTCTTGGGGATCAGTATTGTCGGTCAGAGTAATGACCGGGGAGATGGTGGTATTTACATCGGCTCCATCATGAAAGGTGGAGCTGTGGCTGCTGATGGAAGGATAGAGCCTGGAGACATGCTCCTCCAGGTACACCTCCAGATACTTCATGCTGCTGTGTGTACAGTGTGAGAGCTTAATGTGACACTTGGAGAGATGAGTGGTTTTCATATCTGAGCCTATTAATAACCACAAAGTCTCGTTTGGAGAAGTCATTCTGCCTCTCCTTTTCCTTCCTGTTAGTGCCTTTCTTTTGATCTCTGTGCAGCACAGCAGTTCAGCTACGCCCACTGTGAAACACACAATGTGTGATAACAGTTTGCTTCCCTCCAATATTCATCACATATGTGTTATTATGAATGGTTCCCATACATGTGCAGTTTAAGATTTGCAGACATCTGAAGGCGAGAGCCTTGCAGGGATTAGTGCAAAACTGTAGTTTAGGCCTCTGCAGAGCTTCACAATTTGTTTAGCAATGAAAACACTCAGTATGACTGTGTGTTGTATTTCAGTATAAATGAATAATTGTATTTTTTGTTGTCTGTATGCCAGGTGAATGATGTGAACTTTGAGAACATGAGCAATGATGACGCTGTGAGGATCCTTCGAGAGATTGTTTCCAAAACTGGGTAATTACAAACAAACTACTGATGACTGTGATGAATGTTACTGCAGAGGAGCAAAGCAACATGTCAGACTAAGGTTTATATCCAGTACAGTTTTGTTAACATACTTAAAGGGAAGTCTGTATAGAAAAATCACAACTTTAAATGCAAACTAATCCCGACTGCTGCAAAAAAAGCAGTTTGTTGCCAGATTGGATCAGTTTATCCTCCTGCTTGCAGAATGACCTTGCCAGAAAGTGTCAGCTACTTTCCTGTTCTTTCAGTGGGGGGAAAAACCTGACACAGCACATATCGCTTTAAAGAGGCCAAGTAAAGCGTTTAAAGTTTATTAATGCAATGCAATAAACATGTAGAGAGATACATTAAAAGTGCCTTGTTGAGTTTTTCATCTGTGAGGTCACCAGAGGTTAGGAGGACTTCCCCCCTCGCCCACACACGCACACACACACACACACACACACACACACACACACACACACACACACACACACACACACACCAGCTCAGGGTGTCTCTCTGAGGTCACATGTGTATTTTAGCCTGTGTGTATGTGACATGTTCAACAAGAGAGTGGAACATTGAATTTCCCCTTGTGGCATTAATAAAGTATATCTTCTTCCTCATATTAGCTTTTGGTCTACAGTCACATGTGCTGACTTGTGTGACTTTATAAAGTAGTAAATGTTCTCTGTAAGTTGACAAACTGATCATGAAATCCTTTCATATCTTCAACAGTCCTATTAGTCTTACTGTTGCCAAATGTTGGGACCCGTCTCCAAGAAGCTACTTCACCATCCCGCGCGGTATGACAGACCACAGTGCTGCAGTGTTTGAACCACATGCATATCTAACTTTCTGTCTGCTGACACATTTTTTACCAAGCTCATTTTCATCACACTTGAAGCAGTAAATGTTTGAACTGTATTTTCCTTCAGCTGAGCCGGTGAGACCCATCGACCCTGCTGCCTGGATTTCCCACACCACCGCCCTGACAGGACCTTATCCTCACTACGGTAAAAACCACCAAACTCCACCTCCATCACACGCTATGAAACATCCCTACTGTGGTAATTATAATAACCTTATGACATTTAAAAAGAATTAGAAAGTTGTGTTGGTCAGTGTTTTCTCACAAACTCCTCTCTCCCTGCAGAGTTTGATGACTTGCCTCTGTCTGCCAGTAAAACGGACATGGCCACCATTGTAAAAGTCATGCAGCTGCCAGATTCTGGCCTGGAGATCCGAGACAGGATGTGGTTAAAGATCACGATCTCTAACGCTGTCATTGGTGAGCTCAGCTTTGTGGCTTTAAACAAACTAAAAGCAAAACTTTGTTTCATTCAGACACAATGGTTGGAGTTTTTCAAAGCAGCGTATTACAATGAAGTGCGTGCACGTGGGAGATTTACTCAGACCTGTGGGTTTTTGTCTTACTGCTTGGAAATATGACGGCAGGTTTTGAAAATAAACACCCTATAAAGAAAAATAAAGAAGAATTTTTTTTTTTTTTTGCAAATTTGAAATGAAAAATATATATTTGCTATAAAAAATGTTTAATTATTCAATCTGTCATCCCAAACTAGCTTTTCTTAAATCCATTAAATAATTATTGGAAGCAGATGTATGAGACTCAGAGTTTGCAAACGTTGAAGTTTGATGCCTTTAAAGTATCGTTCTTACTTTTGGGATGAACTCCAGCAACGTTGTGCTGTTTGTCTGCATGCAGCAACGAGGAGTTGTTACACATATAATCTGTTTGTTTCACATCTGTTCAACACATTAGAGATGGAGCCTACATGTCTGTGAGTGTCTAACTGTGCGTGTGTGTGTGTGTGTGTGTGTGTGTTTTGCTGTGTCAGGTGCTGACGTGGTGGACTGGCTTTACTCCAGAGTAGAAGGATTCAAAGACCGACGGGATGCGAGGAAGTATGCGAGCAGTCTGCTGAAACACGGTTACCTGAGACACACCGTCAACAAGATCACTTTCTCCGAGCAGTGCTACTACACGTTCGGCGACCTCTGCCAAAGTACAGACACTTCTCTGAGCATATCAGTAAATGCTGCTCCGTGTGTGTGACTTTTTGTTTATGAATAGAGGGATTGTACTGATACTTGTTTTCCTCTCTGGTTCTGTTTTCTCTCAAATAAGACATGGCATCGCTCAATTTAAACGAGGGATCCAGCGGCGGAGGTTCTGAGCAAGACACTCTGGCTCCGCTTCCTCCAACCACCAACCCCTGGCCCCTGGGCGGCCAGCCATTCCCCTACCCTCCCTTTCCCTCGGCTCCCCCCAGTTTCCCTCCAGGATACTCAGACCCGTGCCACAGTTTCCACAGTGGGAGCGCAGGCAGCCAGCACAGCGAGGGTGAGCAATAAGAAGATATGCCTTTGAGGTCTCCATCAGCATTTTATTAATTAACGTGATCATTTGACTCAACGTGCAACATGACTTTAGCCCGAAACTAAATATTCCTGGCAGATGACGTCAGTCTGACTCATGCTAATGTTAGCTCCTCTGGCTCACCGAGCAGGAAGTTGACATTGGATTGCATTCTTTGTTTTGAATATGTGTATTCTAAAACTCGTCCTGTATTGTCAAGGTCAATCATGAGCATCTTGAGTCATGCAGCGGACAGCTCTGCAGTACTGGGTGTGTACACAAAATCAAACCAGATCATCCATGTGATGGCCAATCACTTGCTTGAAACTAGAGATGTTCTGATACCACTTTCCATCAATCCAGATTCACAGACTTGGCAGATACACAGTCTGTTACAGAGCCCCCCTCTCTAATAGTGCGTTAAAAAGCACATAAAAAAATCATTGTAATTATGGCTGTATGACCTGGCTCGGCACAATAAGATCACAACCCGACTTTACATTAGCTGATTACCTATGAAGAGTCTCAGCTTATGTTAGCAGTAGCTTGGCACACAGCTCCTCCTGATGAGCTGATTTTTTTTTAACCATTTAATTTAATTTAAGTTTAAACTTAATAAAGACATCAAGCATTCAAGTAGGGCTGTCAGTATGTACGGCTAAAATCTCAATGAATTAAGGTCTGCATTAAGGCGCTCTGTGGATACGCCTCCACCGTGTCTCCCTTTAGTCGCAGTGACGTAAAAGAACGACCCTGCTGCGTCTGTGAATGACTCATTTCACTTGAAAAACTCTCAAACCGCTCAGATGACAAGTCAAAAGTAACTTCCTTATGACGTCTAATCTAACGTTTTTAAACCGTTCCTGTTCTCATTTCATTTTCAATCCATAATGAGTTCGTAATGAGTTGCCTTTTCTTTTGAAGATTAACTTTTTCGGCTTTTTGTGCATTTATTAGAGAGACAGGACAGTGGGAATAAGGGAGAGAGAGAGGAAGCAGGAAGGTCACAGGTCAGACTCGAACCGGGGTCTCTCACCTGTAGGACTAAAACCTCCATACATGTGGCGCGCTCGCTAACCACTGCGCCCCCTTTACTGTGCTTAAGTTCATGTCTAACCTTCTATCATAAAGCAAGTTTAAATTCACACAGTAAGTAAAGTATTCTCAGTTTAAGACAGTACAAAAATATATATACAAAGATAAAAGCCTAACTAATTTAAATAGGAAAGAAAAGAATTTCAAACATGCATTTAAAAATGTGATTAACCGTGATTAAAACATTTTTGTGTGACAGCCCTAATTAGAGAGTGAGACACTTAAAAGCAGCTTGCTGACTATCAGCGAGCTTTCACTCATGTTATTCTCTTTGCCAGAAGAGCCGTGTTTCTAGTTTCTGCTCTCAAACAGCCACCAGTGGCAGCCATTTTTGATTATTGCTGTGTATGCCACTGTGTTACAGATTTTAGAGGGGCTAAGCGATTCTGGTATCAGATTGCTGCACTGACATTTCAATAACATACTTTAAGGCTGTACTGCAGACATTCCTGACACTGGAACCAGTATCGGAACAGCTCTAATGGAAACAAACGACACAGACTCCATCACCTCTTCATCAGCTCTCAATTGATCTTTTGTTTTCATCTTGAAGCAGAACGTGCTTGTGCTTCGTGTCGCTGCTGCATGGTTATTGTATCCTGCATAGAGGGAGAGTGGAGACGCAGGGGGGCTTTGTGCGGTACATGCTGTTAAGTGGGTGGCTGTGACAGAGTGACTGTAGCGAAACATTTAAAACCAGTCAGTCCAGACAGATAATGGTAAGTTTCATGTTACCATCTATCAGTCAGATTTGTATTGTTCTGAGTCATTCATTCAGACATCGGCATGTCTTGCTTTCAGACGGTTGTCATGCTATCAGTTTGGTTCTCTGCAGTTATTAAAAAGACCGCCAGTCTTCAGATTTCTTTTACACAAACGTGTTTTTCTTTGCAACTTCCAAACAAGTGTTTCTGGCCAATGATGTGTCTGCCTCTGACTGAATATAGGAAGTGGATGTAGCCTCTTAATTCTTAAAGCAGAGCTGATGTGCTTATACTAAAGTAAAGTCCAATAGTGAGTGACAATGAGTCGAACTAAAGAACCAGGGAGGGGACTGGCTTTCCTCTCAGTTGATTTTAAACCTCAGTGTAGATTCTCCTCATGTGTTTATCCTCTCAAACATCACTTTCTATTCTTTTTCCACACAGTGTGACGATGACTCTCTTAAAGATGGTCCCTTATAGAGTCAAATTGATTACTATGGCTACAGAGTCACAAAGAACTCAACGTTGACTTCCAAAATGTTTGAGGCTGTCGATGAAAGCTGAAGTCACAGAAGCTACATCAACTTTGTTAGTTCAGCCGCTGGTCTGTCTGCCTGTTCGTTTGTTTGCATTTTCGAATCACAGTTTTTCCCGAAACTTGGACATTTTCTCCAGTTGGATTTAAGAAAAATGTCCCAAATCAGCCATGGTTACCTTTATAGTTCCAGCCAGATGTAAAGTCTTCGGGTATACGAGGTCGTCTGGGAAGGGTCTGGGCTGGGAGGTGTGTGTAATTCTGTTGTTCCCTCTGTTTCTGCTGGGCAACGTTAGACTGAAGGAGGAGGTAGTCCCAGGACACTGGGGGAACCGGTAAGCCTGCTAACCCCCCCCCCCCTTCTTTGCTTTCTCTCTATCTCTATCTCACCGTCCATCCTCTCCAACTTCTTCTTCTCTTTTCTCTCTGCTGTGCTAAAAACTTCTCCACCTGTCACACCTTGGCTTTAAGGTTATTTATTTATTTTCCCTCCGCCCGCCCCATGTGTCCGTGTGTATCCTGTGTGTGACTCTCCCTCTCTGCACCTCTGGGCATGCGCTCGTCCTGTGCTGGGAGGTGCATGATGCAGGATGATCACTGAGACGCTTGTGCTATCATTCTCACTGATAGGGGGCGATCATGCACCATTTTACCCAGTACTGTTGGGCTCTATGTGGACGGGAAGATGTGGGATGTTGATTTTTGGAAGCAATTTGGTACACCTCTATCAGCATGACGCCAACAGGGTGCATTTCTATCACTGGAAACCTGACGCCGACATGTTCATTTTGAAACATGATCGACAACATGAACAGAATAACTTTGGAAGTAAAATCTGCCGTGTTCTGTTTCGTCCTCTCAGCGCTGGCTGTTAGTGTCTTTCTGGTGCAGGTGTATCATTCACAACATGTGGACTTTTCTCTGTTTGTACGAATAGAAGATTAAGCTCATGGTGTCCGTCGCTGTCGGTGAAACTTTGGGAAGAATCATTGGAGATAATCATGTTTGCCCTTGACTGTGAACTTTTGCTCGACTGCCTAGAAAATATCTTGTCACACCTTAAACAAAGTACGTTCATGTAAATCCAAGCCTCAATACATTTTACTATCTCTCCCTTACATCCATTAGATGTGGAGAGAAGTGTGCGTTGCAGTTTGTGGAGGCTTTATTCAACTGTATTTTGTTTAAAGTGTGACCTTCTTCTGATCAGCAGAACTTGGAGCTGCTGTCCTTTTTTAAGCTTCATGGTTTTAGTTCTGTCGAAAGAGGAGCTGAATTTTTCTCTGTTTTGTTTGATTTTCAACAGGAAGCCGAAGCAGTGGATCCAACCCCAGCGCCGGCAAAGGCAAACGCTCCTCTCCGCAGGAGAAAGGTCAAAGAACATGCAGCGAATCAGAGCCTCGCGTCCGTGGAGGAGGGAGGCGCGCCGACAGGTCCGCCAGCCAAATGAGCCATCACAGTCACGCCGTCTCCAGTCACAGTCACGCCCGATCCAATCTCAGCCACAGTCAGTCACACAGGAGTCACCCTCACTCACAGAACAGCCACCCCTCCTTCACCTATAGCCACGCCCCTTTCACCCAGCCGGGGCCAGGCTCATGCGCCCACAGCGAGCGGAGCCACGCCTCCTCCTATGGCCCCCCAGGCTTGCCTCCCCCTTATTGTCTGGCCCGTCTGGCCCCTAAGACCTCGGTCAGCAGCAGCACGCCCCCTGGAGCCCCTCCTGGGAGAGAGTTAGCCTCCATTCCTCCTGAGCTCACCGCCAGTCGCCAGTCCTTCCAGCACGCTATGGGCAATCCCTGTGAGTTTTTTGTTGACATCATGTGACAGGACAGTGCCTTTTAAACTCATCGAGCACAAAACAAGAAAAAACATCTCCCTTTTTTTTTCATCTCCGTCCTTTGCGTCCAAAATCCGAATGTAGACCCTGACTGGCCCTCTGCCTTTCCCCTTTCCCCTGCTCTCTCTCTCTCTCTCTCTCTCTCTCTCTCTCTCTCTCTCTCTCTCTCTCTCTCTCTCTCTCTGTTTCTCTAGCCTTCAGATGTCTTGAAAAGAAAAAAAAACAAGCAGCAGAAGCACAACATGATGGGTCATCTCACATATACATGCAGGGGTCCTCTGTGGTTGAAAACCCCTCTTTTGTATTGACGTGACGTGTACAGTTTGTAAAACGTGAGTGGTATTCGGTGTGGTGATTTTCTAAAGCTGCCGCGCAGACATTTTCTCGGGAGACTGCATTCTGTCCAGGATATTTTCTCCTCTGCAAGACCTTTACGCTGACTGGGCCTGGATCTCAATCCCCCAGACCCAGACCGACTACTACAGCCCGCACTTAGGAACATTTTCTCTGGGTCTCTGGGCCCCATCAAGGCTTATTCAAGCTCTTACCTGCCAACTTCTAAAACGCTAACTTTGATCGGTCCACCTTTTGTGGATTTCTTTGACTTCGTGAGGGAGGCCCTGTAGACAGCCAAAGGTTCAACTAGGCTGCATATTGCATGACTGTCTCATCTGCTTTAAAGAAAAGAAATGTACTAAATACATTTTGTTTAAAGTATTACCCTGATTAGGGAAAGGGGTTTCCCTCTTGCCAATGTCCTAAAGGAAGAATCCGTACACTGGATGAATTTTGTGCTGTTATTTATGTGATCATGTTGCATTGATGGTGTCATATACTTTGTCTTTGATGACTATCTGACAGACAATCAGACATCACCCTTTGTGAATCAGTGGCCGAAACTCCACTGTCCTAGCTGTGCTTTGTCGAATGTATCATTATTCCTGTCAGTGATTGAACCCTGACATTCATTAACCCTTTCAGTAAGAAAAGAAAACAGCTCACAAACAGGATTGCAAACAGTGGTCAACCGTCACGGCTGTGTTGGCAGCTGGCAAACAAAGGCTCGATGTGAGATCAAACCAGTTTGCTCAAAGCATCGTGGCTGCCTCCTTGCTTTGATTTTAAAGTCAGTGCGATTAAAAACCAAAGCCTCACATTGTGTGGTAAATATTTTGTAACATTTGAGGAGCGTCGACAACGCCAAGTTCTTTATGATTGCAATTCCTACACTTCTCTTTGAAATGAATTCAGGGGGAATCCCAGCATTCAAATGATACTCCTGCAGCAAACCCCTACAATACCTACTGTAGATACAGGAGGGGATTCACACACACACACACACACACACACACACACACACACACACACACACACACACACACACACACACACACACACACACAGACTAGTTTTAACGAGCACTTTCCCTTTGTCTCTCCCTCCCTTTAGTATGAAACACTGTTTGCAATCAAAGCTTTCTCATTAATGTTGTTTCTTTACAAAAGAAGAATAAATTGTACATAGAAATTTATTATATATATGAATAAAAATATATATGTTCAAAACCGTGTCCGTTTTTCCATGACATGTTACGAGAATAATCTCATGCTTGAAGTTTTCTTTTACATTATTGTTCTGGACCACTAGATGGAGACATTTAATTTAAATGAACGTCCATATTTGACTTCAAGTTTTAATTTGAAACTTTATAGACTGTATATATTTGTAAGGCTGCAGGCGACGGTTTGAATGAAATTGAGACATTTCAAATTTGTTTTTAAAACAAAGATCTTCGTTCATCACGTAGGCGTGTGCTCATGTAGAGACAATCTGTAGGCTGTGAACGATCACCACAACACTAAACGTGTCAGCTGCATGTATGCAGCTTGGTTGACACTTTACACGCCTGAGTGGAACTTATGAGTGGCTGCGTGTACTTTCCCAGTGGGCTGAGGCTGCTAAACGCAGACCCCCAAAGTCTGCTCGACAAATGAATGACGTCGGGCTCCCACACACACATATAAGATGTTATAAGAGTATTGTCAGGAAGGAAGTGACGTCAGAGCCTTGTGTGATGTGTGAGGGAGCCGAGTAAAGAGTGACGCTAAACAGCAGACCTCAAGATCACATTAATCTCAAATCAGCTGCAGCGTGTTGGATGAATTGAAACATTTAGTCTAAACACTGACACGGCTGCAGTTTGACTGTGTTGCTGGTGTCAGCCTCCATGCAAATACACACACTCACACACACGCTCATTTACCAGCAGAATAAATTGAACTTGACTACACTTCTTACCGGACAGTCTAACAGTATTTCCCGGGTCTCTATGTTAATTGAGCTGCTGGGGTTTACTGTGCCTCATAGCTGAATTATGAGGGGAGGTTGAATGTTAAGTGTGGGAGGTGTTTCTTGACCACATGTGAGTAGGAAGACGAGCTGCCAGCATTTGACATTATAGTCTTAGGTAACATACGTGTGCCCTTTAAGGATGCGAGGTGAGTTCTAGTGAATGTCAAAGGCAAAGTCTGCTTAATGTCTTGAATGTCATAACTCATTTTAAACAAAACCAAGCAGGCAGGTCTTAGTGTATTTAATGTACCTTTTAATTTGGTTTTAATCCTGAAGTTTAAAGTAGCTGACTCAGAGGATTTGATAGCCTCAAATAACTAGGCTAAGATGGACTTGTGAATATTGTTTAATCATAAATGTTCTTGTTTTCAAAATGTAAAGTAATAACTTACAGGAAAAACCTTGTTTCCTTTTCAAGGAAGGTAAGCACCATGACCTTATGTTGGGACTGGACAGGAAACAAAAATTGAAACAAGATCTGTCCAATAAATGACCTGTCAGTGTAGCGCGAGTATTGATGCAGCACTTTCAGTTTCAGTTTTCCTTTCAGGAAGTGTTCTTCTTCAGACAAGTGTGTTGATGGCAGCCAGTTAGAGCAAAGTTGGAATATTATTAAGTTTCCTACTCTGTGGCTAGAATCAAATGACTATGCATGAGTAAATCTCATGATCTGTGAAACATGACTCATCAGCTCATCATCCATGTGCTATGGATTGACTAAGTTTACAACAATGATACTTCCTCATTTCCAAAAAAACTTCATAATACAGCACAGAAAAAAAGCATTGACCAATATCTGCTTTATAGACTCATTGTGTGCAAATTAATCATTGTAAATCATGACAGAGCACGAGCTGGAAAGTCCCCCCCCCCACGACTCACAATGACCTCAAGTTCAAGGTTTAAAGAAAGACAGAAATACGCAGTTCAAGTAAATACAAATTCCGTTGAGTGAATTCCACATAACTAAGAGGCTGAAACATTCAAATGAAAGCACTAGTCTTCTGAAAACACAACTTATCCTGGGTCTAAGGCCAATGTGCCAACATTTCTTCTCTGATTGCACTTCTGGAAACCTGTAGTCATCCCTCCTTTATGAGGAAAAATGAAAAACTTGAGAACTGGCTACCTTGTGTTGCATTCAGTTAAGTAGATAGATGCAGTGCATAAAACATTTAAAGGTCATGTGTGATTATTGCACAAAAGGTTTTAAGGCAAGGTATACGTTTATCTATAAAGCACCATTCATACATAGAGCAATTCAAAGTGCTTCAAGGTCACTTCCAGCATTTGGTACGTTCCCCTTCCATCAAGATTCTGTCGTGAGTAAACATGACACATCACATAATAATACACACATCTTGGAAATTTGTTCTATAAATTGCAAATGTGTTATCTCCTTGGTAAAAGTGTTTTTGTTTTGGAATTTTGTTTTAAAAAATAAATTTCTCTCGACTTTTGTAAAAGTCTTTCATACTTTGTAATATTTTTTGCACTTCCAAGCCACAATAATTTGACTCTGAATTAGAGACAAACAGGGAACAACAACAAACAGCCTACCTGTAAAGCAGGAGAAAAGCTTTTGAGGGAGTCTTTTCAAACTTTTCTTTTTTTTAAGGTTCAAAGTTCAAATAATGTCCAAAGGGGTTTTTTTTCTTCTTTTTGTTAAATGATGTTTGTGTGTTTTACTTCAACTTTGATCATAGACAAAAACAGCCTAATTAATAAAACGCTCAACAAAAACTCGTAGGCTATCTTCTGTAAATTATACATAATAGGCTACCCTTGGTTGAAATATGATTGGTAAGCATTGAAATTGTAGAGTAGGCTTACTTTTCAGGCATTCAGATTAATTTTTTTCTCAGCTGTGAATAATATGTAATAATGAAGCAAGCCAAGGACCCTGTAATTGCAGCTGCTCTTTCAGCTGTGGCACATTCCCTGTGATACAGTTTAAAAAGCAGGAACATCTGAGCATATGAACATGTCATATCATTTTTCACTTCTGTTGATTTAAGAACAGTTTGTTACATTTTGGGCAAAAATGTAATCAAAATATTACGTTATGGGCTCAACATTTTGTTTCATTATTGACCAGTTATTACATTTTGGGTTGTTTTTTTTACTTAAAAAAAAACAAAAAACACCATTTCAGGTGGGCTCTGTCAGGATCAACATTTTGATCTCTGACCTGGCACTTTGCATTGTGGGAAACAGTACATGAGGTAGACTGGTCAGATTCATAGGGTAGGCGACATTTTTTCACTAATCAGAATGACAATCTGATACTTTTGGCACAGGCAAATATTTGCATGCTGCATTTTGGCCAAATCGGTGGGCTACTACTAGTGTTTCAAAAACATTGTAGGTGTCTGATCAGTAGGGATATACTACTGTACATAATGGGAGTTTTGGTTAGAAGTTGTTTTTTTGTGGTCACTCTGTAGATTTAGTTTTGGGTAAACTTCAATATTTATTTCAGATGCCTAAATCCAGACAGGTTGGAACATCCGCATGTAACACAATCAAGATCTTGCTGTAATCTTAAACTTTTAATACCTTTATCATTCCAGATAATCTCTCTATTCTTGTGTGGGGATAACCAGGAACAGCCCTGAGTCATGCACAGCTGCTGATTCGATCCGATGTCTTAAACACAAATGAAAATAATTTAGCAACCTTATATATACTGTAGTTGTTTCTAATCTTGTTTTGAAATCAATTTTAATCAAATGAGTCAAAAAGATCAAATATAGATGTAAAAACTTTGTCGTAATCCACCAAACTTTTAAATAATGATTTAGACTCGCTTTCACAATAGGCCACGCCCCCTTTGTTGATAAAAACCCCTCAGTGTGAAGAGCAGGCTCTGCTATCAGATGAGTACAGTTTGAGAGCACTGTGACCACTGCACAGACCGATTTCCTCTGACAACTTTTGTTTCTTTACTTCTCCACATTACATCGGTGGTCCTTTTGCAGAGCTTTTAGATTTAAAAATCAGTCATTACGTACTTTTTATGAAATATAAATTTGACTACCTGGGATTATACCTTGGACTGGATTACCTCACGTCCTCCTGAAGTGGCTGACATCAGTATGTCTGGGATCCTTAGGGTGCTGGCTCTGTCTCTGTTGATGCAAGGCTGTTTGGGCCATGTTGGACTCACTGACAGAGGCTGTCTATTGTGGGACCAACACGGAGACAATGTTTGCTGTAGAGCTTGTCATCCTGGTGAGTAATAAAACATAAAGGTCACTTTTTACACTGCTGGATCAGGGTGTTATAGTAATACATTTACTACAGCTCTATAGAAAAAAGTCATATTGGGCTTGTTGCTGTCTTACACATTGTAAACTATCATACTAAGTTTATTTTCATAAGGTTTTTACATATAAATGTAAATAGCTATTAATTACAGATGACATTTCATACATTTTGAATTAAAATGATTCTTTCTAAGACGTTGACATTGTGATGTTTACTGAACTGCTAGTGCTTCCATCTTTGGATGTGAACAAAAGAAAAGATATTCCAGCGTTAATGCATTTCCTTTTCTGTGGTTGCACGTAACCAAAGACAGTTTCAGTGGTTTTTACAACTAATACCACGATGAAGTTAAAATGGTTGGAAGGAAGATAAAGTTATTATCTTGGAGATGTGATATATTGTCTTTAACGCTCCTGTGAGGAGTTTTTTTTTACTAGACGCAGGCTGAAATCAATATTGATGCCTCTTTATGAGCTACAAAAGTGATCAAGATCCTCAACATAAAGATTATTTCTATCGAGTTATTTTGAATGTCTGAAACTTCTGCAGCAAAATGATATCTTCTGATGCCACAGAGCTTACAAGTCTCTCTCTTGAATGTGTGTTTTTGTAGGAAACCGCCTGGTCACAGAATGTGGTCCAGACCCACAGAAACTATGTACTCCTTGTGAATCTGGGACTTTTACAAACAAGAAAAAAAGCAGGCAGTGTGACCGATGCAGCCACTGCGTAGGTATGTTGGCTGATCTGACCATTCACCAAAATGAATCAGATATTCTTTGTTTGTGGGAAAAAAAAGAGTTGAAATTAAAAGCCTCTTTCCATCTTGTTGTTTGTGCAGAAGCTCTTGTTTTTGTGAAAGAATGCACAACTTCAACTGACACTGTGTGTGGCTGCAGAGAAGGTCTCACCTGTGGTAATGATCAGTGCTCCTTCTGTGTGGATAAGTGTGGCAAAGGTCAGGAACCTACAGATAAACGTGAGTACACTAAAAACAATAACAAAATAACCTTGGTACATATAAACTCAATTTCCCAGTGGCAAATTAACTGAATAATGATTAAATGAAATGAATGAGCCTTAAATGTCTGCACAGGTTCTTGCAGGCGATGTCCAGAGGGGACCTTCAATAACCAAACTCATCAGAAGTGTAAACCCTGGAGCACCAAGTGAGATCAACTTTAAAGCATAATTTAGGTTTAATAGAAATCTGAGGTACTGCCATTTACATTATTCTTCTGACACTATTTTATTCTTCAAGGTGTCCCAATCCAGGTCAAGTTATTGTGGCCAAGGGTGATGCACTTTCTGACATCAAGTGTTCTGACATCCCTGAAGGCCCAACTGGTTCTGATGATTCTGTCATCACGGTCAACAATGCAAAGAAACCAGGTAGGCTACACTTCTGCTATACTGCTACACTTGTGCTGTCATTTTTTTAACATAAGCCAACAATGAGTTATCGTCTTCCATCAGATAACACAGAGCGGGCCTGGTCAGTGTTGTTTCCTTTCTTCCTGGTCTTTGGCATAATGCTGACTTGCTGTATCGTCATTCCGGCCTGGACAATTTATAGAAGGAGGCTGAGTAAAGAAGAGAAGGAGCCTGAAGAGATCCCTGAAAAAATGATAATTGGACCCCCTTCAGGTGATTGATAATACTTCATACAGAATATTCAGAGACGATCATGACCCCGTTTCATTCATTTGAGTGATTATCAAATTTAAATTGTGAATTTATGGATCAAGTCTTCAATTTGACCTTTTTTTTCTTCTTCAGATGAACCCAGAACTTTAATTGCAATCGAGTGCAGCTTCCATGAAGCCCAGCAGGAGCAGGGCAGCAGCTTAGAGTCGCTCGCTTCCAAAGACTCCTCAGAGAAGCTCCTACCATGGACAAAGAGGAGCTAGACTACTCGACAACACTGGAAAAAAACTGAATTTTGTGAATTGAATGGGAACAGGATATCCTGAATAAGTGGGAGGCCATGTTTTGGGGACTGATACGTTCGTTTGGAAGATGTCTGTTTGTTGCTTGTTCCTTTGGCTCTAAATGCTTTGTTTACAAAGCTGACATCTGTCCAGCATGTTTTCGGTTTTCTTTTTCCAGAATAACCAAAACTACTCTGATGTTATAGATAGGCCAGTTAAAGATAACATGATACAATACAATGATCTTTTCACTATTCAGCACAGGGGAGAAGGGGAATTCTTGCCAGGGAAAAACAGACCTTTTCATAAAGTAATTTATGGGCTCGCTGACACAAGGCTGTTTATATCATCTTTGAGAGATAACGCAGGCCAAAAGACCGCCAGGGAAAGTTATTTAGTTTCACAGTAAAAAAAACAACAAAACACACACACACACACAGTCTTTGGAAAAAACCTGCGTATAATATTATAACATTTGAAGTGTGAGAACGAGTTTGACTTTTCCCATATTTGCATGTTGGAGTAATAAGTGAGTGTACAGTGCAGGTGGTGTTCAGTCAGGTGTACAAGAGTTTCCATCCTGCCTAATACTGAGCCCACAGTCATGCTAATGTTGTATGTTTTATATCTGTTGAGCTGATGCAGTAGAGAAAACTAAGACAGGTTTTTTTCTGTGGTAAAATGTGATTTGTAATGGGGGTGTTACTATTTTTATTATTTGTCTGTATTTCTTTTTGTGATAGATTTTGCTCAGGGTAGCTATGTACACTTATGTAAACAAGGATGTAATCCTACGTTACTAGGAACCTAAAAGGACTTTCCTTTTAGCACTTTATTGGTGGTAAAAATCCAGAGGGAATTCCCTCTTTGTTAGTAGGTGAAGTTTACACAGCAGGGAGTCTACAGTATGGGAATCCCACATGCAAGTTTGAGATTAAATGTCAGCTATTAGTCATGGAGTAATTATTTGAGTCCTTAAAAAGAGAGATGCGTTTGTTCACCACCATATTTGCCTCTATGAAGGTTTCTCTGATGGGCCCACTGCCCAACAGAAATGTAGTTTTGCTTATGTAAATTATGTAATCGGAATTTAGAAGAGGCAAACAAGATTTCAAAATAAGGCTCGAGGGTCATGTGGAGCCCACGCCCCCGCCCAGTCAGTCCTGTACTCTCTGCTGCTTTTATCACGACAGAGTGGGCAGCGAGTTCAGACTTAGTGGAACCTTTGAGAAATGTACTGTGTGGGTTAAAGGTGAAAATGTTAACCCACAACTAGTGTAGTAATGTATAAGTGTGTATGAGTCATAACAATGACATCTGCTCAAAGTCATACTGTAACATGTTTTTTAAACTGTAGCACTTTATCTGCCCACTGTTACCTGGTTACTTGTATAAATGTCTCTCATATCAGGTCAAAATGGATTTCTACAATTTATATTCTGTTTGTATCTTTTATCTGTTTAAGAACTATGCCAGCACTGATTCCATAACTTTATAAACAGGCAATAAAAATTGAGATTTTTTATTATTATGTTGCACTTTTTTGACAATAATTGCATTTATAGCGGTCCATGTATGCAGTGACATGCTTAACAAAAAACAAATACAAACAAAACTACAAAAAGAGTGTTTTAAATGTGGTAGTAATACGAACATCAACAACAACAAAAGCAAAAGAAAGACAAACGAGTTGTTTTGTGTGTAGAACATCAGATCAGATGTTGGAGGAAGTATTGTGTAGATCATGAGTGTCTCTCACACACACAAACCAATGTTGGCAAAACAAACAAAAAGAGGATTTGTGAATGAACCAAGCAATTGAATATAAAAGGAAATTCAGTAAGGGGGTTACCATTACCAAGCAGCTGTTTATGGAGAAGACAGCAACACTGTCTCACCCAGAGGACGGATAGTCTCATGAGAGCTGTAGTGAAATTCATCTGAAGCAAAGTAAGCGGGGTGACCTTTACACTTTGATCATAAACTTCTGATTGTAGCTATTTGATCTGTCATCATGTGGAACTTTTATTTGATTGTCACTGAGTATCGTCCCGTCAAACAGCTGAATATGCGGATGTCTAAAAGTAGCTTCTTAAACAAACTGCGTCATTCATAGTCAAAGGTTATCATAGTGACTTCTTGTTTATGTCATTTGACATACTGCTTAACACGATCGTAATATCAAAAAAACAAATATTCATCTATAAAAAAGTATACTGTTTAAATTAAACACTCAATAACACTACAGAATGCAAACTATAATTCTGAAAAATATAAAAGGCATGCATCCAAGTTGTTGTCATTATTCACTCAAACTTCTTTGTGGTCTAAAGTGCTAGTAGGGATGGATGGTGGAGATAACTTGTAGTGACTATGTAGTGTTATAAATGTAATACATGTGAATTCCAAAAGCACAACTATTATTGCTGCTTGCAGTTTTCCCTCTTCTCTTTGGGTTTGGTACGTCCTGATTTGTCTGTTGGCCGTTTAGTGGGGGGGATGAATTTTGGCTCCTCGAGGAAGTCGCGCAGGCCAGGCTGCCGCACAGGAAGTGGCTGACAGGCTGGACCTGCATCGAAGGGAAAAGGATCTGAGTGTCCAGCCCTTGTTTGCTGAGTTTCATTCTGAGTGAGAGTCGTCCTGTTTACAGCACCTGCTAGTCCCACCCTGAGGCTGTCTGTGTCGAGCCGTCTGGCCTGGAAGGTCGGGTCCAGCTCCTCTGCAATGTTTCTGACCTGTTGGGTTGGCCTGTGAATAAAACCGTTTGTAAATCAGAAAATAATGATGATCAAAGATATATCAAGAATACAGAGGTTACTGTGGGGACATTTACGGTAGAGTGGAGATAGGGCTGGGTGGCAGGGTCTCTGGGGAACAGTCGTCAGTGGGGGAGGGAAGCCCCTCTGAGTCAAGCCTCTCTCGTTGGACCTGAGGCAGCAGAAAGTCGGGTCTTACTCCTTTCATCAACTTTTTCAAATACTCATAAGGTGTTAGCAGCAACTTTAATTCTGATTTGGTGTGGAGGATCAGCCTTGTGTTGTGCAATACTCTCTGGATGTTGAAACTGTGTTTCCAGGGTGGATGACACATGTACCTGTCTGTCTTTCGCAGCTCTTCTGTTGTGATGACTCATCATCGCTCTGTGCTCCCGCCATGATTCAGGTCCTTCCAGCTCGTGAGATCTACGCTTCGACTTGATTTCCTGCTTCTGCATAAAACGTGCAATTTCCTAGAGCGCAAACAACAATTCATCATTCAACAATCTGGAGTCAGACGGCAGATTTGAGCATACTGACGACATCCTGTAGTACCTCATCCTGAGCTACTTGTGCCACTCTGAAGTCTCCCTCTGGCTGAGAACTTCGGGGAGACGGATGGGAGTACTAAAAAAAAGCAGCAACAGTCAGTAAAAAAATGAAACTGCTATTTTGACATTTTGTGCAACAATTAAGTTTTGTGTCAATTACCCTTCTCGACAGCGTTTCTTCTTCCTCCTGCAGTTTTCGTGCCAATTCTTCATCCCTGAGGACCTGCTGCAGCTCCCCCAGGTCCAGGCTTGCCTCGTCTGGCTCGGGTTGCTGCGACGCTCCTGAGGGTGTGATTGGATGATGTCAAACAAAGCAGCCGAAGTGAATTATGATAAATTCAAGATCGTAAAACATGATCGTTTCCAGAATCATTCGTGGGAACTGAAACAGAAGTCGGACGACGGAAAGACGGACCACATCAAATCACACCAAAAGATGAGAATATGCAGCATGTAGAAAGATGTTGACAGGTTCTGAAAGACACTCCATGCTACTTATTCTCCTTGACGAAACCAAATGAAGAAGAAGTCAAGAATAAAAGCACAAGGTGATTATTTCAGGACAGATGTAAACCAGCAACTGTTCCACTTCACTAAGAGAGCCCAAGCCACCACTAAAAATCTCTATTTGTCCAGATTAGACGATGATTGAGGGGATACGACAGGAGCAGATGCACACAGAGAGAGAGAGAGAGGGGAGGAGCACAGCTGTGGAAGCTTCCCCCTGCAGACTGGAGCTTGCTGCAGTTCTGGATGTTACCTGCTGCCATTTTTCTTGACCTCTCCCGGGTCGAGGTCACGCTGCTGCTGCTCCTGAGACTCTGGCTACGCCGTGGGGCTCTGCGCTGGTGCCACTCTACCCTCCTCTCCACCTCCTGCTCCTCCTCAGGACTTAACCTTTCTTCTATGGTACTGTGCCAATGCCTGCGTTGGCTTGTTGCCCTTTTGACTTCATAGTCACGCGCACCCATCTCCCTCTCATCGTCATGGCTGCGCTCTTTCAACCTTCTACTGCCTCGCCTTTCTCCGTTATCAAAATATAAACCTCTGCTGCTAATCTCAGAGGCCGCTCCCTCATGGTCCAGATTATAACGGTGCCTGTCTTCTCTCTGATCTCTCCCACTGTTCTCTCGGTATGACGATCTCCTCCTCTCCCTGATATCTCCATGGAAACTGTGCCTGGTGGGGGCAGCTCTCTGGAAGGCTCTCTGATGTGGTTGGGTGTCACTGTAGGAGGCCTCGCTCCCGTGAAGCACCTGACTGTTTCGTCTTTGAGGGACTATTTGAAGTGGCGCCCCGTTGCCGCCGATCTTCACAGGCACACCCCTCTCCAAGAGGACCTGGCCCAGCATCTCCCAAACGCTGCTGCTCTCACTCTGCTGCCTGTCTGAGCTCCTGCTGTCGTCCCGAAAGCGGACGTGTTTGTCAGGGTTCTCCCTCACGCTCCACGATCGTGCCAAGTCTCTGTTGCCGTGTCTGCTCCTGTCGTGTAGCCGGAAGGATTCACTGCGCCTACGTCGCCTTTCTCTTACCTCAACTAACCCCGTACCTCTATCCTCATCTCTTCCATGGTGACTCTCATACTCCTCTCTATGGTTCCTTTCCTCATTCAACATCCTAGACCTCCTCCTCTCTAGGTCACTACTTATACTATAGTCATCATTTGACTCTCTTTCCTCCTCCTCCGCCAAGTCTCTGAGCTCATCTGTGAAGCCGCTGCGAGAGCAAAGACTTCTGTAGTTTCTCTCTTGTGGTTGATATAAAGGTGCCCGCTGTCGTGGAGGTGCTGTGTTGAGTCTTTCCCTCACTCTCTGGGACCAGAGAGAGAGCTGCTCAGAGAAAACCGAGTCGGAGTCCTCTGACTCCTCACTCAATGTATTTCTTATTTCCCTAAAGGAGTCTGTGTGTCCTTGATTTGACCATGGAGTTGTGTTTTTCAGAGCTGCTAACCCCCTGGGGGAGTCAGCCAGAGGCTCAGTGAAGTCTAAAGTGTGGTGAGAGGTAGAACATTGCCACCTGCTGGTGGTAGGTGAGTACTGCTCGTCTCCTTGGCGAGACAAGCCGAGTGTGTGCTGGTGAGGTGAAGGCAGAGCAGGATCGGAGGAGCTGCCTTTAGTTATGCCAAACATGCAAACACAAAAGCAGGGAAGATGGGTGAGGCTGCCTCGTCGACGTTGAGTGAAGTTCATTACAAAGAGCTAAAACAACACATCACAAACACATGACACTAAACAGTAACCAAAATCTATTTATAGAAATGGGGTTTTTTTTTAACACCAATGAGGCTTTGCAACACATTTATACATGACAATACAGATATGATGAGCATGCATGACTGCCAACATCTAAGACATTATGAAGATAATAATCATATTGTGTTGAGGCTTCGGCGTCGCCACGTCCAGAGAGGCTCCAGTCCTCGTCTGACTGGTCCGAGGTTCGACTGCTGATCCTGTTTGGCGCCTGTCATCCCCCCCCCCCCCCCCCCCCCCCCCCACACACACACACACACACACACACACACACACATTTCCTGTCTGTCCTATCAAATTAAGGCAAAAGCCAAAAAAATCTGTAAGAATAATAAACTGTCTAACTTGGACCTTACCTTCAGTGTGAGCCTCCTGCTCTCTGCTGATGCTCCTGACTCTCTGCTTCTCCTCCTGCTGCAGACGTTTGGCTATTTCCTGTGGAAGCACAACCATACAGACTGTTGGTTTTTATACTGATGTCAAAAATAAACACAATAGGCTCCTTTGAACATGCCCTCACTTATACAGACACATTTCATTTAAACTTCCTCTTACATGACAAACTAATCTAAACTTAAAGTCATTAAAGTTCACAAATGATTCTTTACTGTTTGGAATCAAGTCTTTGAATAAAAAAACTCAAAGACAATATAACATTTTCAGTTTCAATAAGGTCTTTACACCTCTTAGTGCTCCGGCCCTGTTCAGTCATAAAACATGAATTTAGTATCAAGGATGATGACAGAGAAATGAAGGGGTTCTATCAAATACCAGGAGAGGCATTAATAGATGATTAGTGTTTTTTAGAGTGCGAGAGGAATTCACAACTTCATTCCTTTTCGATCCAAACCTGAATTATTTTCCATGAATAGGGCCATATTCTTTAAGTTAAAAATGTTCTTTATACAGTTTTAGTGATCAGAGTAATGTGGATCAAATCTTTACAAACAAGTCAAAACAAGCGTGGGGTGTTTCCTTCTTACATGACTGACTGACTGGGTGTGTTTCTCACAAAGGTCAAGTAAACAGTCCTGAATGTTTTCAACCAGCAGGTGGCAGCATTACTGTGACGATATAGAAAACGAAAGCATTGACAACTTTAAACCTACAAACCTTTTCTCTGAAAGACATGAAACAAACTCTACTAGAAATGAATCATAAGGCCCAGAAGGAGATTTTACTTTTCTTTTTTTTCTTTGACATTTCAGAAAATGGCTCCTAAACTGCTTCATACATTCACCCTCATACTGGTTTTGACCCCTAACTTCACTTTTACTTGATTTATATATGAATCAATACTATTATTAATCAGGAGACGACCAAGGGTTTTTAAGTGGGAACTTTCATTTAACCACTGACAGTCAGGAGAAGAGTATAGACAATTTATCAGAGTCAGTTTTGCTTGGAAACATTTCAGGCTAAACCTTTCGTCTCCTTCAGTCTGAACTGCGGAACAACAAGAACAGAAGCAACACAGCCGGCCGGCTGTTTCACTTGAAGTAACACCTTGTCACTGGAGAATGCCTGCTGCTGCTGTACAGTACTGTCTGCCCTCTAAATGAGACCCCGCCCCCTCCCCACAGCGTGTTTGTGTTATTGTTCTTGAACAGGCCAGGAACAATAATGTTCTCTACATGTCAGCAAATTTACAACAGTTAATAGTATGAAATCCCTCTCTGTGGGCAGCATCTGCATCAGTAATCATAACTCAAGCTAACACAGCTTATTTAGCTTTGCAATCAGTGTGTGTGTGTGTGTGTGTGTGTGTGTGTGTGTGTGTGTGTGTGTGTGTCTGTGTGTGTGTGTGTGTGTGTGTGTGTGTGTGTGTGTGTGTGTGTGTGTGTGTGTGTGTGTGTGTGTGTGTGTGTGTGTGTGAGCTGCTTTGCAAGCATCAGCAGACAATTAGCAGCTAGCCATGGGAGGTTAGGTGTGGTGTGCCATAGGGATGTGGCATTTAAAGGAGCTCAGCCTGATGCCTTCTGTTCCTTAATTAAAGGCAGAGTCTACAGGGAGGCTAATATTTGATCAACACCTCTGATCAGGCAGTCATTAAGGAAGATAATCTAACAGGAGGCTAATAGTTTATTATTTCATCCCAACATTAACTCTTAAAAGAAATAATGACATCCATAAAGAAGAATTACTCGCATCCTGTGCTGCATAACCTTACATGACATTTTACCCAGTAGGTAAAAGAGGCTTCGCCTCACACTTAATGTGGGTTCCAACAGAGTTCAAACTGAACCCCTTCTATGATGATGAATGAACCGCCCAGCCTCCCTGACCTCACATCCTCCAAACAAGGAGCTTTTATACGCCTGTTCCTCGAAAAGGAAACTGCAGGGTAAAGGAAAATATGGTGCTGAAGCGGCTTTGTGATGCAGTCGGCTCCACTGGACCAGCTGGGGAGTTCAGTGGCAGAGCTGGCAGTTTTCACCAACAATGCTTTTCTTTCACAGCTCTACTTTCTTTATTGGTGGTAGCTCCTTGTAAAGTCACCCATCTTTAGAAATGCACATAAATGATGCAAAAACACACGAACGTAAAAACAGCATTTAAGGAGCTGAACCCCAAACCCCTGTTTGTTGTGTTGATGTAAAGCATCTTTGAAAAAAAACAAACAGATAACACTATCAGTTAATCTTGTTAGCAAGGTCACTTATTATATATATATAATAATGAAGGTCCCACTGTAAACAATGTTTATAGACTGTAACTCATTAAGAACAACAACACTGATGCTCGACAATTCAACACAAAACTACAAAAATGAAAACAGTGGCAGAGTAAAGACTCATATCATAGCTGTACACATGTATATCTCTAATTATAACATTTAAATATGGGTTATGTAGCCGCAGCGGTCCTGTCTTCAAGTTGACATTTAACTTGGAAGACAAACAGGTTCAGAGCGACCAGTTTGGTAAACTGGATTAGGGTGATAAACCTTTTAAAGGGTAAGGGTAACCTCATAAAGGCTGATCCACTCTCTTGATTTAACGCTCGACTAAGATGGTGTTTCCACTCAACCTGCCTCTTCCACAAAGTCTAAACATGTCAAGTGGTCACATCTCGTAAGAAGTTTAGTGTTAAAGTCAGACGAGGCTGATGGTCCATGTCTGGAATCAACCACAGAAGACATTGATTGAGTCATCATCCACGCTGGAGTCTGACAGCTCGTGTCCCAGTTCAACAGCTGACTTTGTTCAGACAGCTTTCTTTCAGCTCAGTGGACACAGCAGAGGCCCGGAGCAGCACCAACATTCATTATGGACCTAGAGAGTCCTGAGGGAGGGACCAGTGAACCATATGATACTCCTTGACCTGCTGGTAACAGCCAGATAATTAAATGATACACAAGTAGGTCCCGAGTGGCGTCTAACTCTGAGGAGTCCCTGTGCTGACTGTGCATCATGCTGCTGCTGCTGCTTCAAGGTCGGAGCCCACTGTCATGATTGCCCTTTTATATTAGGACTATGTCTGACACCTGGGTGTGTCTGGATGAATATGTTAGTTTTAAGTTTCCTCCAAGTCCTTTAATATTCATATTCTAGTGTTTTAATCAAAAACAAACCTAAGCTGAGTAGAACCACACCATCCCACAGTCTATCAACTAAAAACATCATTGTGGCTTCATCTGTATCTGCCCGGTGTCAATAAGCTTTCTGTGTCGGGTCTTTTTATTTGACGTCATCGTAAATAACAGAAGTAGTAGTGAGAAGAATAAGGGCTTTACACGGGGACAGATGGGTGCAGATTTGTGATAGAAAAGACGCATCGCTTCCAGGTGTGTGGTACGTCGATGATTAACGAGGAGACGAAGGTTCATGTGATGTCACGACTGACCTTTGAACCTTTTTCATTCTTTAAAAAGGAAACTTACGAAGGGGAACTCCGTCAGATAAAGCGGATGTAAATGTGATGACGCTTGCTATCAGAAAAACTGAAGTGAAGCCTAAACCGTTTTAAGACAGTCACAATATTAATGAATGCAATCATAAATATCAAGACTGCGCAACTTCTTTTCAGAGGAGTGCAACCAACAGTTACTTTATGGTTTGACCAACAGACACTGAATTTCCTTTGTGTGGTTTCATTGATCTAAAACTGCAGTTGTATGACATGAATGTATCTGAGTTTTTTATGGTATGTGCAGTACGTAACATCTAAAAGAAGCAACTTATTTGTTGTACAGCTGTGACATGTCTGATGATGACACTAAAGGAAGATTTATAGCTCTGGTGACAGCCTGCACAGGCTGAATGTCAACCGAGTGAAAAGAGAAATCCTCTATTTAAATCTTGAGTTATTTTACCACATCACATGGTTGCATGCAGACAAAGTGAAACACATTTGGAGCTCACCTCGTCGTAAAGCTCTCTCCTGTGAGCCTCCTCAGCACAGTGCTGGATCTCCTCCTGAATTAAACGAGCGTACTCAAAGTCCTGCGCCTCACTACGGATTTGCAAAAGGAAGAAAAAGACACGTGTGACAGATGCACCGACTAACAAATCATGACAACCAATAAGAATAGAAATGAGGAGTGAGGTTAGGGCACATGCAGGGATGCAGTGTCATGTGTATCGTGCAGCATTGAACTTGCGTGCAGGAGTCACCTACAGTTGTCTGGAGGCCTGTCTGAGAGTTGCACTTTGCTGCATCCGCTCCTCTTCCTCCTCATCCTGCAGCCTTTTAGCCACACGGATGTCGTTCTGAACTAGCTTGTTCTTCTGGATGTTGGTGGTGTAGTATTTTTCAACTATAAGGGACAGAGTGGAGAACAGGATTCAGTGTGCAGTAACAAAGTGCGATGTGTGACCTGGGCTACCACCTCCAGTCTAAACCTGAGGATTGTGTTATATGCCACGCTGGCCCTGAGGAACCCTGACAAAAAAACAAATAACAGCTCACGTTGTTTGCTTTGGAAAGGACATAGCATAAGACGGTTACTGACACGAGTTAACCATTTAAAAAGTACAACATTCCTATCTTAGGCTTCCTGGTCTGACTTTATTAATCATGAATGAAATAGTACATTTGGTACGTTTGTATCATGTGTACTTATAAATTCGTATATATTACTATTTTATATTTAGCATTATTCATTAGCTAATTACTTAAAGAAGGTAACTAACGGTTAAAAAAGCGACTCCACATGACACAAAGACGGAGACATTGTACTTACTTTCCTGTTCCTGCAGGTTGTGTGCCAACACTCCATCCTCCAGCACAGCGAAACACTGGCACACTGAAAACAACCCAGGACAACAACATTAACCCACCTGGAAGTTTTTAAATACCCAAGGAGAGAGCATGTGAAAGGTAAATTCATCTGATTGGGCTTGGTGATTTGTAAAACAACAAAACAATATCCATCACAGGTTTCATCCAACAGTACCAAAAAAACATGGAGAAAACACAACCTGATGTCTAGTTCACGATGGTTGTGTCTTTGACAGTGTGGACAGAATGTCCCTCAAAACTATAACAACAAAAAGAAACCACTCACCACTGGCATGTAATCATTCCCTGTGAAACACATAACAAGCTCCCTTCAAGCAGGGTACGAGTGTTCCAGACAGACATGGAACAGGCCCACAGTTTTATTGTCCTGTCTATATGAAGTAGCAGCAGAGGAACAGGTTGACCTCATTCCAAAAAAAAAACAATAGTGTGACCTACTCTACTGGGATCATAGCTTTGTGCGTATAATACTTAAATATTCTATCATCAGCACTAAAGATATCATCATTAAAATTGTTGTTGAAAACATAAACAAGCTGTTTTTATTGAGTGCTTACTATGACAACCAAATGAAGATGCAAAGCTTAGGACGCACCTGCAAACATTCAAACAGAGCCTGTGAAGCTGGCCGTGTGTTAGCAGCAGAGTGAGCACTGGAAGGCTTTTAAAACTCTAAAAGCTTCAACTCAGAGCTCTCTGTAAACCAACTCTCACATCGCAGCGCACCGAGGCTTCCCTATCCCTCCATCCTTTAATCTGGCCACCTGCTGCTGGATACGCTCCTAAACGATATCACTTTCATGGCATTAACGCTATCCAACCTCGTGTGGTTTCTGTCAAAGCACCGAGAAAGACATTTAACATAAACAGCTAAACTTAAGACCCGGGTTTGAGAGTGTTCCTGAACATGAGACGATCAACAGCAGACACTTCAAACATCTCTGTTTTGTCCTGTAATCATTTGAAAAAAAACCTCAAATCACGAGGTTATAAGCAAACTGAGTTTTTACATTACTGTCTGATACGCTCCTCTTCAAAGATGAAGCTTTAAGCGTGCTAAGTAGTCCTAAATGAGTCACTGCAGTCTGCATGGACAGACGTGCGTTTAATGTCTGCTCAACAAAAGTTACTCTACAGACAGCAGCACTTTCACTCAGACGAGTTCTCTACTTCTTCTTCTGTGTTTGCAGACAAACAGCTCTTTAACATCCGACCAGACTTCCACCCTCTTTAGCAGGAGACGTATTATTGCTGGTGATTTCATACAATCACTCCTCTAAACTCCAGGAGAAGGACCGTCGATGGTGTTGTAGAAGTGACTGAGCTCACTGTGGAGAGGAAATCCTCCAGACTGAGCACGAGGCCAGACCTATTAAAAACACCTGTCCTGTAATAATCCTCCCACTGAGGCCGTGGAGAGGACACTTCTGTTTACATCCATGTGCTTAATGCTGAGGATGCTCAGGTATTCACACGTCGACTTGAACTGAACGTGACGTGCTGTCTGTAATAAACCAGACACACATCTTATACAGCTGCATTAAATGTCACTTTTTCAGGATCCTGGAAATGAGACTAAGACTGAATCAAAAGCCTAAATATGAAAATGAATAATTCATCAAAATAGTAGTTGTTTAAACTTTGAATCAAGGTCCCGTCATCTTTTAATTTCTTTAATATTGTATTTTAGCTCTGTGAAAACTTCTCAGCTCATCACATGCCTATTACATTTTACAAAATCAAAAAAAGGTGTCAATACTTCTGTGAAGTCCATTGACTGCAGCTCACCAGCTTCCTACTTAGATATTTTATACTGTTCTTTATTTTTGCCCCTAAAACATCAAGAATCATTGCGTGTGTGTGTGTGTGTGTGTGTGTGCGTGTGTGCGTGTGTGTAATCCACTTGGCCATAAACCTGATGAATGATTTAATAACTGTTTGTTTGTTTTCAGTCTCTTTTTAGAAGAAACGTAAACAAAGAAATGCAGCACCAGAAGATAAAGCCTGAGACCTGGAGGTTTACTTACTCTCTGAAGTTTGGCTGGATGAGGCCATGGGAGATGACCATGAACGAGAGGCTCCACTGTAAGAGTGATTGATTCAGCATGCAGTCCGAGGTACAGGATAACTTTGAGCGCTAACTGAGAACATCAAGCGTTTAACTTCTCACAGAATTCAAAGTTCTGTCTGCTGTCTTGAATAGTTTGTGCTGTTTTTTTTTTCCCTTCAGAGACACAAACATCGATCCCTATCTGTTCATCTGCATACTTTCAAAATGCACACGATCCCCTTCCTTTGTATGCTAAAACAACTCGAGCCCACTGTGAGATGTTGATTTTCAGCATTTAGAGAAAACAGCTGCTCAGTTGATACAAGTCAAACTGAGGATTTCTTCTCTTTGTTCGGCTCTATAAACAGGACGGTCAAAAAAGAAGGAGTGAAAAGTGTCCTGTCTGGGATTATTGTACGTCTACATGGGCTAAACAGTCAAAGGTCACCCAAACATAAATCACCCAGACAGCCACTGAGCCCTCAGCGGTGCCTGTTTACACCAGAGAGCAGCACAGAAGTAAGTCCACACCAAAGACACACATGCCACCACTTACACCTGTTGTGTAGCTTAACAGACTACCCACTAAACGGATCTCCCACCTGCCCTTCTGCGTCCAGCCTGTCAGTGAGGAGGGATTAAGTCAAAGGCTTGATTTTGATCCGACAGTTGAAAACACGAGTTTACGCCTAAATCCTACTTAAAAGCGGAACGAAAGGAAAAGAGGCAAATACAGAGGAAAGTGTCAGCTCTGTCTGTGTGGGTGTGTCTGCATTGCGGGTTAACTTGTTTTTCCAAACTCCTTTAAACTACGCTCACAATCCCCCTTCTGGAGGCGGGACAAGGAGACTGTGTTATTATAACTGCTGAACAGGTTTTGAGGGAGAGGGTGTGAGGCGGGTCCAGGCCAAGCGTGTTTTCAAATATCAAGCTAGACTTCCAGTATAAGCTTCTTAATAAGGGCACTGAGGGTGCCTGCTGGGCCAGGTCTTTTTCTTAAGAGGATAGTAGTACAAAGATCCGGGAGAAAAGAGACAATTAGCGGTGACAACTCCAGAAGGGAAAGACTGTCAAAGAAGGAGTGCAAAAAACTAAAGGTGAAAATCTTAGCGGTGTGCTCCCCAACAGTGTGCAGACTTTCCTTGACCTCTGCAACTCAAAGGCAAAACTCAGGGAATTATCTTGGACTTCCTCTTTAAAACTCTCAAATTACTGGTTGTTAAAAAAGACTTTTGCATGTACAACAAAATCACAAAAGGGAAACGCTATTGTCTGTCTTTTAGATTCTGATGATCTGAGGCATCCAGCACGGGGGAGCAGCCGATCAAACACAGACAGAGATAGGTTTCTTCCTTCTTCGCAGCCCCTTGGATAGCTGCAGATGCGAGTGCCTGCCAAACAAAGAAAGCGTCGAAAGGAGAAAATGACAAGGGTTCTATTTTCAGCCAAATCCCCCACCGACCGCCCACACGCTGTCTCCCTCTCTTCTCTCGGCTCTGTTCTCTTCTCCAGCATGCGGCTTTTTTTTTCGCACAAAAATTTCACCACTAAGTGCCCGTTCATTCCACAGCTCTGTGTGTGAGATACAGACTTAGTGCACTGGACCGGCCAGCCCATAAACTGGACCAAACTGTCATGGAACACAAAGAGAGTTGTGGGGCAATGGGACTGTGGGTCAGTTAGAGAGAGTGAAATTAGGAGGGGGGGTGGGGGGGGGGGGGAGAATTCCTCTGAGAGCTGCATTCCCTCCGTACATCAAGCTAAATCAAGAGCAGCCAGAGGAGGGACAAAACAGGAACTGATAAGAGGGCAGTGAAAACAAAGAAAAAGTTGACTAGGCCGAGAATCTCCGATGGGGAGGAAAGTGGAGGAAGTGGGACACGAGGAACGAGGGCTCTGAGTGAAAATGAAACATAAACATCCACAATGGGACATAAAGTAAATGAGCATAGTGCCACAGTCTGATGAATCTGTCTGGATAAAGTAAACAATGAGCAGACAAAATGACACTGTGCACACATTTGATTTGACATCAGTTGTGTCAATGAGCAGTTGTTTTTTTTTAAACTGTGCTATAACTGGCTTGTGTGCGGCAGCCCCTGCTCGATTAGGCATAAATGGCACAGTGTGCCCTTTGTGTATGGAAACAAGAGTGGAGTGCTGAATTATCTCCCATGATAAAAGACACGCAGACCTATTTCCATCACGTTCATTAGTGTAGACGTGCCAAGGCCTGAGTCAGCGGTCTACACCCAGTCCACGGCTTAGACGCTCTTACCTGGGAATGTTTTCACACTCGCATGAAAGCAGACTTGACTGATTCTGTTCAGAAGAGCTGCATAACCGTGACTTGTCAAGACAAATTAAACTGCACTTATATTTGTTGTACTTTTGGTTTATGCAGACAGATGTTTCAGTGTCTGCATTTACTTATAGTCAATTTATATTTGTTTTCTATAACCAAAGAAATCAACCTATCATCAGAATTTCTCTATCCGGTTTAAGAAATTTCCGCTCTGGGATTTTTTTTATTTTGGATAAGCCTTGAGCTGAGCTTTTAAAGTTAAAAACCAATAAACTTGACTGAAGTCTTCCTCAACATTTCCTTCTCCAAATATCACAAACATCCATCTCATTACTCTCTCTTATCTGCAGCGCACCCAAAACATGAGACTTGTCTGTGATGAGAACCATCTCAGAGAAAAACTCCAAACATATAGAAAGAAAAAAAAGCCAAAGCAATAAAGCAGACATGCACGGTCAGAAGAAGAAAAAAAAAACAGCTGCAACTCTGTGTCACTACTATCTACTCAACATGGGGAAAAAACTAACAAAAGAAAGATGTCGTGTGTCCTAATCTACCACAGACATGTCTGCCCTTAATATGTGCTCTTACTTCAGTGTCCATTGTTCAAATATTGGATCCCTGCTGCTCAGGAGGTGACTCTGGCCTTCACACAAAAAAACTTGACCCCAGGACAGAGCCTGAATAAACCATGATGCATTCTTCAAACACACATCTCTCATGCTGGGTTTAAAGTGTCTGTATTGTGCTTACCTTCTTCGACACGAGGAAGGTTGGTCTGGTCAATTTCCAGCTCTGCCATCATCACTGTCCCTCTTCTGTCAATATGTCATAGTGATACAGAAAGACCCTGACACAAGGGAGGGGAGTTATTTACATTTTGAAATGGATATAGAAGAGAAGAAGAAAGTTTGAACCTCCAAGATAAACAGAGAGGCATTTGGGGGAACTTGAATGTAAACAGAAACTGAGGCAGTGAGCTAACAGAAAGGTAGCTATGTTGTTAGCATGAAGTAGACTTCATGGTTAAAGAAGTGTCTGTCTCACAGTGGCTCCATTGTTTTTTTGTTTTTTTTTATGTGCAGAGTAAAATATAAAACGTGCAAACATTCAGCCACTAAGTGTGCAGAAAGAATCTTTGTTTTGTAGCCTACCTGTTCGCAGCACGCTGCCCACACAGGCTCCAGTGTTGTGTATGTGCACACAGCCTGATGTATTCAACAAGTACCAAACATGACAGCCAAGTGTCAACTTCAGTAGCTCCGCCGCACGCTCCCTCTCTCACTTTCTCTCTCTCTCTCTCTCTCTCTCTTTCTCTCTCTCTCCCTCTCTGTCTCTCTTTCGCCACAATTTAATCTAAAATGTCACGAAGGTGCTCCACCGCCTCCTTGTTTGCTGTGAATCCTAAGCGAAGCCGACGGGTTGTTGTTCATCAATGAAACAAAGCCCCATCGACTTTTGATGGGAAGCCAGGACGGACAAACTTAGCCCACAGTCTGTCGCTCCGGCTGCTTCTTCTTCTTCTTTCACAGCTCTCCTGAACAACCACCACACGGCTGCTGCCTTCACGTGCTTCTCCAGGCTCAGACAAATCCCCTGCCAAAACTTGATCACGACTCGCGATGCCAAATTACAGTTTTCATTGACAACAGAAGAAATCAAAACAAAAAACAACGTTTACATCACTGTATAGGTTTGAAATATCTGAAGAGTTCGATGACCGATGTCGATGGGGGTTACACGGTTGGTTATAATCCAACTCAGGCCAAAAGGTTGAGCTATGGATTACGTTGCTCAAAGAGACCAACATACATTATAAACTGCTAGACAGCACCACCACAATAGGCCCCCACTTTTGTTTTTTTTGTTTTTTTACACCCTTCCCACACAATTTAACAACTATAATATTATGCAGGCCCACGTACTCACCTTTCGTGTTTGCACAGTGAGTTGCAAAATTCCTAACAGTTCTTGAAGGCAGCACTAAACCGACCGAATTTTCCATTTACTCAGTCGGTAGCTAAATGTCTCAAAATAAGTGTTTTATGCATGCACTTCATATTAAATGGAAAAAATTAGGGAAATATGGCTAAAGGTATCTGGAGTGGTGCAGGGACTCTTATTTCTCCTACGTCAAAAGAAAAAAAAAACATTTGTGTAATTTCTGTGCAGGGAAAGTGTTGCCTTCACATTAAAATCTTGTAGATGTTGAAAAGGATGAGAATTTATTGGCTTTTTTTTTCTCGATTTGAAGGTGCCTTGCATCGTGACAAATTTAATGTGAACTCTTACAAACCTAAAATAAAAAGGGTTAGCGGACCTAAGAAAACATCCCATTAAGATTTGATTTCCCACTTGAGATCTATCAGTCAATTCTTTGGATCCACAATAAAGAAATAAACTTAAGTGCTTAACAAGTATTGAGGTGCTCTGCAAGTTAATTGCGGTTTTAAGACATGATGTTGCCCCCTGCTGGCTACTCTTATTTCATTGAGATCTGATTAAGTCACAAACATTTATCGGGTCACATCAGTGATAGTTTGTTTAACATTCTTGCATCATGTTGGGTTGTTGTATTGTTTAAGATAATTGGGGGGGTTTCTGAGCAGATGTTGACAGACCTAATTGTCTGCTGTCCGGGAATGTAAAAAGAAAATTTAACAAATGACTGAAAGATAATCTGTCATAATCTGAAACATTTAACATGACAATCATGTCATGAAAATCCAACAAGCGTTAGAAATAATCAGCTTTTGTTAATGTATGTTTGTATAAAAGGTAAACTTCAGGTCAAATGTTCAGATTTGGCTCACTGTTCATCTGACAGATGTAGCTGCATATATTGTGATTATTTTTCCTGGCTAAACAACTGACACACTCACACAATACATTGTGTTGCTGTGTCTGAAACCACCCACCAGGTGAGATCTTTTCGTACCAAGACACTCTTCGGCCTCGAACATGCAACATTAATATACTGCTTCTATGAAGACAGAATAGGACACTGCTGCAGGAAATAATGAGAGGGACAATTTGTCACACTTTGCACTGCATTTGCTACTTTATATTTCATGTATTTTAACAAATATACCTGCTCACATTCACATTTATTATTTCAGAAGTTAAATGTTTTGCATTGAAATCTTTATATTACTTTTTTTTTTTTTTTTTTTACTTCTTGTAGAGTTATTTATTTACTTTAGGGAATTGATTATCTTCAACATTTAAATACGCTGTAATACACTGTTTCCAATTCCAGTACTTTTAAACAGGCTTTATAAATGGACTTATTACTATCTCTCTGCTCTCTTTGTATTGATCCACACATAATGCATTTGAGGAAAGTCTAAAATATGTGTTACTAATGGTTTCAAACGCAAGTACCTTACAAAGACTCCCCATAACTCACAAAGAGGACCTGTAAAAGTGCAGAGGAGAAAACATTTATTTTAGACGGTTGAATGAGGAGAAGCGGCTGGACCTTGACTTAAACAGAATATAAATCCTAATATCTATGATATACAACAACACCTAATGGAGCGTCTGGCTCTCTGGTCGTAAAATTAAATGTCACTAGCGCTTGGTTGAGCCTCATTATCATACAGGGTTCTGAAAATTGACGTCACACTTCTAATAAAGATACAGTTTACATACAGGAGGGTAACATATGACTTTCTCAATATCTTGGTGACTTGGTCTTCTGACTCTGGATGACTAATAAAGTTGAGTTTTATTTCATATTTTAATCACAAAGCGTTTACAGTAACCAGAACAAGGCCTCTCGAATGTGCCTGAATAGATCTGATTCAGTGACCCGTTAAAAATTCTCTTTCTGCTGTCTTAAATTGATTTGAAATGTCAAGTGGCTTACAGGCTAAAAGGCCTTGAACATTTTCACATTTCCGCTGAAGCTCTGTGTCAGTAATTATGCTGTTTTATTAGGTTTTCTCCCCGCTTTGTATGCAGCACCAAATATGTTACAGTTTTTCTCTGGGCTTTAAGACAAGAGGATTCGAACGGCCCCAGAGTTTAATGAACTGGTTGCATAAAAACATTAGTCACTTGGCTGCCCAGTTTTCCCACCTGCTCCCCTGTGAGATGCGGCAGAGAATGACATCTGAAAAAACGGCTTCGATCTCATTTACAAAGTCAGTAAAACAGTCAATCCGTCTGAAGAGCTGCTAAAACATGAGTGTGCCCTTGAAGCTCGGGCTGACACTCTTGTCCTTTTATTGATCCTATAATTCACCTCGGACATCCTGTTGATTTATCACACTTAGAAAGGGTGGTGTGTTTAGCATGAAGGAGGGGGCAACAGGCTAGTTCAGGAAGTATATAACCCAGTTAGGACCAACAAAGCATGAACAAGTCTCCTTTCCACCTGCAGAGCTCTGTGCGGGTCCAGCAGCATCCTTCAGTGATGAAGTGCAACTATCTTCTGTCCTGGGCCTTCCTCCTCCTGGCCTCTGGTCCCCTGCTGGCTCACCCCATCACAGAATCTGCTGAGATGCCTTATCCAGGACCTGGTGAGTGAAAAATAACAACTCCATTTGAGCTAATTCACTTTCTTGATTAGCTTCAAGTAATAAAACCTCATTTGTGAAGATTAATGGCAGGCAATTCCTCGATGTAATTGCTTTGTGCGGTGTTGAACACTGATTGTTCTGCCAAAGTTCACACATCATTGAGCATTAATGCAGGTTCCTCTGCTGTTAGAAACTATACTCAGCTTTCTGTTGAAATAGTTATAAGAACAGTCTTTTCATTAAATGCTGAAAAGTAGTGGGGGGGGGGTTGTGACCTGCCTGAATCTAAGCTTTAAGATAACATTACACAAAAACATCTTATGGTAACATTCTGCGTGAGGAACTTTGTGTTTGTGTTAACTTTGGCGACTCCTCTGGACAAAGCAGTAGCTATGATCGCTTTGCTAATTTGTCCTATACATGTTGCAGTGATTTTTTTAAAATTTAGCTTTCCTTTAACAGTCCTTGTATAACTCATCCAAAACAATTTAAAACGGAAAAAATAAGGCTGTTTCTGCATCATGCTGTCAATCACTTCCACTGACACCTTCCCCACAGCTGCAGTTTCAGGCACACTAAATAAATCATCAATTTTCGGGGTCTTGTTTGTTTGCTTTTGTAGGCCTTCAAAAGGCTTTAATATTAATTTATCTCCGTTACAAACCACCTTAAAACTCATCACAGTATTTTTAAGAACAAAAATATTGCCTTCAGTGAAGCACTGTTTGTAAGTCATTCAAAATGTACACTGTGAATCTATACCTGTTCATTTCTAACTTTGTGTGGTGGTGGTGGTTGTTTGGTTGTCCTCAGTGTCCATGGAGGAGCGAGGGGTCAGCTCTCTGGATGATCTGTCCCTCTCTGAGCAGACCTTCCCACTGCAGGATGGTGCCAGTCTCAGATATCCCACATTGATGTCTGCAGAAATCAACAGAGATGGTGAGGCACACTCACTTGCCCGTTCACAATTGTGACAAGCAACCATATATGCGTTTTCATATTTGTGCATTGTCGAGGAGCAAGTGATTTGGGATGTTCAAAACAACAGCTGGAATTCTTAATGGGGTGTGAAGAAACATGGCTTGTGTAAATTCAAATCCACTTCATCAAATCACAGAATAATCTCATGTTTGTTCTTTTAGGTTCCAGAACAACTGGCTTGCTTCCTCGGGGGATGAAGAGAGAGGTGGGTTATCGTCAAATGTTATCCTTAAACAGCAACATAAATTTGAAGCTACATTCAACGAGCTAACCTCTTTATCCGTTCTTTCAGGTCCTCATGGAGAAACAAAGTCTCTTAAATCCTTTCAGCCGTGTGCTCGGCATCCGGAAGCAGTTCAGGAAGAGAGGGGGCAATACTGAGTGTTTCTGGAAGTACTGTGTTTAAAATCTGTAGATGGGCAGAGACGCTACACACAGGAGACAGGGCTTGCACTAAAACAAACAAAACAACAACCTACACTGCACTGTTTTAAGTACATGCAAATGGAAAAACTAACAAAAAAAAACATGCATACTTACATTTAATGTGTGCATTAGGTGCGTGTACTCACACTTACTGTACATGACAGTATTTGATAAAAAAACAAAAACATTCTATCATAGGTATGATTGAGACATGTCTACATTTATTAAGAAGTGTTGTGTGATATATTTATGTGCAATTTGTTTGCATTTGTTCCTTAAAATCTAAAGTAATAGAGCACTGTATGTTCAAAAGAAATAAAGTTACATCCAAGACACTGTTTTTGCTCAGAGTGTTTCTTGATAAAAGGTGTTGCTCAGCTATTTCTTTGCAGAAACAGGAAACAAAAAGACGGGGCAAACTTTGTTCTCGAGTTTTCTTCATTTTTTCCTTTTTTTATTATTTTACAGCAGAAAGAATATAAAGCATTCAGAAAACATCTTCCATATTTTAAGGGCAATTCAAAACGTTTTGCATGGCTTCAGCAGCTGAAATCTCTTTTTTTTTTTTAAACATATCCATCGAGTCAGTGACGCTTGAACATGCACAATTACGAAAATAAAACTTACAAACAAGAGAAGGGGAGAAAAGGGAGGAAAGCAAAACACACCAGGAGAACCAAGAGGAGATGAAACCTTAAGGATACAGGGTCAGAGAAGGGGAGAAAAATTGGGTCACATAACAGGAAAAGACAGAGAGAAAGACAGCTATAGAGGAGAGGAAAAAAGATCTAACACTAGTTCACATGCAAAGTGTCGAGGACCCACAGCTTTCTATCAAAGCAGGGCCTTTTTTTTCTCGGTTTGGATTTGATGAAAACGTGCAGTTCGGTAAAGGGTGCCATATAATTGCTGTCCATAAACTACTGAATGCTTGTCTTGCAATACTGGCATTTGCATAAGAGTAAGTCGACTACATGTGTCCAATCATTTTGAAACTTCACTAGGTCTATAGGTCTCCACAAAATAATTCTTTATTGCTCTGTGTCCACGAGTGGAATATGTTGTAAAACTGCTTCTGTTCTGTTGTCCTGATGTGCCTACCTTTCTCCGGTTTGGGTACTCGGGGAAAAAGAAGAGGAGGAAAGGCAGATTCCCAGGTCAATTCACAGAACGGCTTTAAAATTTATAACGCTAATGAAGAGTGCCTATCAGCTAACCTGTCATCCCATTAATAAATGGCAGTAAAAACAAGATTTGCAGGTGAACTTTTCATAAAACTACTCTCTTAATCTTAAATACCCTCTATACTGTGTCACTTAGATAAATTAGAGGCCGAAAGAACTGGCCTGAATTATACTATGATTTGACAGGATTCTATGATAAAAAGTCACATTTTTTTTCTTAATGAGCTATATATAACAGGACCTTATTCTATGGCTCCTGTGGTATCTGCTTGATCTATATTTCATATTCAATCATTTTGACTACTTTCGTATTCCGGCTGTGAACCTGTCGGTACCATTAGGTTTCCCTATTTGAATTTCAGCTTCTTATGCCGTGAATCACGTGTCCTGCTCTGTTTCCTCCTCCCCATTTTGGCACCCTGAGTAAAATACAGAAGGGAGGTGAATCAGTCCCTCAGTCTCAAGAAGAGCAAACGCTGCCCTCACCGCGCTGTGTACAAATGAAACTGACACTTTGACATGTCTGCATGTGTGCTGTGTCTTGTGCATGTGTTTGTGTGTAAGGTGTGTCACTTTTAGGAAATACTTGCTGTACATACTTTCACAATTGTCTGCATCCTTGGTCTATCTGAGGTTGGGAGCACACTGATCAAATCTAAATTAAACAACAACAAAAAAAAAAAAAACTAAAAGGAAAAAGTCTACAAAGTTTGAGCTCGGTCTTAAAAAACAATCTCGTCGTCATGCTTCGCCATGAAAACATCAGTTGCGACTGATTACTCATCATTGGCTCGTTTGTAGGAGTTCTTGTTTGCCCTTCAGTCACATGCCATCTGTCTTTTGGAATTCTGTGACAAGTCAATCCAACGTTCAAGTCTTTTTAACAAGTCTATCTGACTACCGATTCTAGGAAAATAAGCATGCTTTAGGTGCAGGTTCTGTCACCCAGTTAACTATTTTACCCATGCAAGCATAATAAATCCCACTCCTTTTTGCCACCACGTTGCATCGGCTACGCACTCTAACAACAGACTAGAGGATGAATGCAAGGCAACAAACCCCAGTAGTGGCATTTTCTTAAATGTGATTTCAACAAGCTGTCCCAGTAGAAAACAGAGCAGAAGGCAGAGGAAAAAAAACAAAAAGTAAAGCTTAGCATGTAGACAGGCTGGAGTGATGGACTGATTCTGCTGTGAACAAGAGAATTTATCAGATAGTGGCCTTGGGTCAGTGTAAGGTGAGGGGCAATCATGTAGAGGATACAACACTCTGTATGTGTGTGTGGGGGTGACCATCACATTTCCTCAACCTCAGGAACATTGTGTGTCTTCTGGATAATGCGCGATCAGGATATGAAGAGGCACTTTCTACATAAACACTCGGGAAATAAAAGTTGACATGGGGGGGGGGGGGGGGGGGGGAGAGACACCAAAACAACCTGTCAGTCACAGAAATGAATGTGAGAATATGTAGCCTAAGACACATGACAACACTTTAAAATAAAACTCATGTTTTTCAGTGGCACTTGGCTGAATGATCAAATGTCATTACTTGGATACAGAAACACTTTTGGGTAAGACTATATTATAGGTATTAGGCAGCAACCAGCAGGCACCTCGAAAAAACAGCAGCTCGTGTGTTTTCTCTCTCTTGTCTGTTTTATATTTCCAGCATCCAATGTACAAGAATCAGAATTATAAATGGCACAAGCACACTGTTTTACACACTTGTTACTACAGTCTTTTTGGCTCACTTTAACCCTCCATTGATAATAGCTTTAAAACGATTTTAGCACCTTTGACATTTGGAAGAGTTCATATTACTTTTTTTTTTTCAGCTGCTTGACAAAGAAATCCAGTCATGTACAGTTTGCCACAAATCTCTTTTCAACCAGAAATCTTTTTCTTTGTTCAATCTGACATGACATATAATGTTAATTTTGACCCTAGCAGCCTTGATCAAGGAGTCCCTCTCTATTAAAACGTGGTGTGTTAGGGTAAATCCTGTCAAGTTAACAGGGGTAAGCCTAACACTAACCCTAACACAAGAATTGATCAATCAGTTCTTGCTGCACATTTAGATTTAAGTGGGGGATTCATTTGTTCTCTGGGACGGAGAGTTGTCATGTTGACACCGAGGCCAAGGCTGCTAAGATCAGTCAAGAAATCTCAACAACATATGACATTCCATTTGTAATGAAGACAATAAATCAAAGTCAAACTGTATTCAGTGATGGTCAAATGCTTCAGTTAATGTGGGAACAGTGGAGACATGAGAGACTTCAATGCTTTCGGCTTAAACATGACCCCCCCTCTGCAAACTGTGTACCATATTGTTGAAGTGACTCGGCCAGTTGTGATCTTATGGTCTTCAGTGCGTGTGTATGATTATCTGTTCTGCAAAAATGAACTTAACTCTTCATCTTAAGCTATATAGCATTCACATATCTTGGCACCATTGGCAAAAAATTCTTGGTAGCCCAAAACCAACCAATAATTTAAAAAAAACCAAAGAAACAAAATGTAAACATAACTGTACTTGTTTTAAGATAATTTTGCAGACTTCTCCTAACTCTAAATACAGTATTTTTTTTGTACTTTTTATATTGCAATAGTATCATGCTTTAGCAAAATGTTCTTCTCAAGAACAATCAAAATAAAATAAAATACTCTACTAGTGAAATAGTTTTAATTTTACAGAGCATAGCCACTACTGCTTTTGTTGTTTTTTTCCCTTTTGAATCTCGTCATACTTTTCATGCACATAGCTCATTTTTATCCCAGGTATTTACACTATTTACAAACAATACAACCATACTTCTTAGGCATTCAAACAAAACTATACAAATATTCTGTTTTTGTCTCATACCTGTTTTTGACCCATTTTTAATGAATAAAATAATATATTTCTAAAATACAATCCCCGTTGGGTAAATGTTTTTTTCCTACGTACTTTCAGCCTTCTTTATATACAGAAATCGCTCAATTGTCAAAAATATGGATTTGTCAAACCCCTATTTTGGGACAAGCTTAGGGACCCCTCAAAGAATCTCTAAGACGTCAAGGCAATGTATGTGATCTTCCCCTCAAAAGCCTTCACAGGCTCTGAAGTTCATTTAAAAAGAACATTAATAACCTGCATGACCAGAACCAGAACTAACCAAATAGACAAGTTCTCTTCTCTTGTTCGCTTTCAGAGGAGCAATCAACTGAAAGAAGCAACGTGGAGTGAGATCCAAAGAAACAAGACGATACATGGACAGTGTTACTCAGATGGTGATGAAGAGAGAGATGGAAACAAAAAGAAAATCAGAGGATAGGCTGAAAGACTGGACCATAAGCACACAAGCAAAGACTGTTCTTGCCAAGAAGTCATGCATTTTTCTTGGTAGGAACCAACAACATAGAGTCTGAAGATACAAATCACCATTACATCAGACATGATGGAACAAATACATCAAACAGTATGGAACAAATTCAAGTAATTAAGTGACAATATTGATCATAAACCATGTGGGTTTCTTCAAGAAATGGCAAAAACAAATATCTTATCCCTCATCTGCTTCTGCATCGTTAAACCCCCGACTACATTCATTTGTAGCTCCACCCGAGTGGGCAGACTGGTGGGGTAGAGCACAGTGGGACAGTGTGAATTGTTGAGCTAAAATTGAATCATATCATCTACAGCAGTGGATAAAAGTAAGTGTGTGGATTTGGTAAAAAAAAAAATCCTTCTTCAAATGAATTGATTGGTCACTTAAAAAAATATGAAATACAATAACAGCCCAGAGTTTTTCTGCATGGTCTCCCTATCCTCTGAGATCTTCTGCAGCAGCCTTAATATATGTCCTCTTAGACATGTCCTGTGTTGGCTTCCTTTCCCATCTGAATCCTCTTCTTTTTTAAAAAAAAAAGACAAAAGCAATCCATGAAAAAGTGCAAAAAATGCCATGAAGCAAATGTTCTGAACCCCCACCCACCCCGGCCCTTTGTAGTTTATATTCCCATTAGAAGTTGCCACTCTCCGATCAAAATCAAGTCAGTGAAAAGAAAAAATATGTGAAAAAAAGCTGTTGTACATGTTGCAGTAGTCCAGCCAGTAACACTGCTGTAGTAGTAATAATTGCAGTGCTTGCATTGATGTTTTTTTTTTTTTTTCATTTCTCTTGTAAAATGTCTCGGGTACAAACGAAAAAAGAAAAGAGGAGTCAGGAGAGTGATGTCACATCGTGAGGGGGCTCTTCTGAGGGGTCTCATGTTCCCTGGCCCTTTTCAATTCTTTCACCCTGGAACACAGACAGAGACAGACATTCATGAATACAAACATCCATGGCTAAAGATTCTGCAAACAAACTCATCAAGACACACATACACAGGCCTGACATAGTCAGCCAACACTATGAGAACGATATCAAGACAGCCCAGATGTTCAGGATGTACTGCTGCTGGTCTGTGAAGGAGAAAAGTTGGTCAGGACTGAACTGAACAGACGGGGAATAATCATAACACAATACAGAATCATTACCATAATATAATATTAGGTTGGAGATTAAAAGCACTTTTAGGACAAAATATACAAGAGGCATTTTGTTTTGAAGTGCTCTGAACAATAGAGCTGGGATGTTTTCATTTGTATAATTACAATGATTCTTAAGTGATTTAGCTCTTTTAAAAGTGACACTTTGCTCCATGACACACTTTTCCACTCAAATTAACTCATGTTACCCTGCTGTCCTCCATCGGGAGGCAACTAACTTCTTTGATTATTGCAAACAAAGACCATTATATAATGTTATATAATGTTAAACTGCCCTATATTTTAATGAAATTGGTCTATTCCCCAACTTAGAAACTAAAAGAACTGAGAAGTGTTTCCTTGCACAGTGGTTGAGAAGAACATCTCTCTTTATGTGCGGAAAAAGGAACTCATAATATTTAAATAGATGAGGTGACCTCAAGAATAGCTCCAGAAGCTGTTTTGAGTTCACAGTCTTTTTCAAAAAGCAGTCGGATCTTTATCCTTAATGTGATATTTAAACATCAGTCAAAATCACGTTATGGATTTAACATTACTCACGTTCTTAACAGAAACTAATACAACTTATCTGTGCTTCGGAGTGGTAGGAGTGTGTGTGCTGCATCGTGTCACGCTGAGCTCTCTGGAGGTTTGAATCCATTAAAGCTGTGGTTTATTCCCAATGGATGGAAGACACCACTGTTTGTTTTCCACTGTGACCTATATGCTATCAAAGTGTCCTGACCTATATCACAGCCTAACATGGTGGTGGGAACATCAACAATCTCACCTGCCATAAAACATGTTCATACTTTTTATACACAGTATAGAGTATATATTAAAAAGATTGACAAATAATCTAGGACTGTCAACATTTAAAAAAAGTTAAATATTTGAGGAGGCTCACATGTCAATTTATGCTTTTCTGAGATTTCCCCCCCAGCAATGTTCATGTTTCAAAATATTTTCTCATGTTGTATTGATTTCTTTATTAGAACCAGTGGTTATATTCCCTTAAACAGTTTGACATAGTTTCATTAAATGAAAAAAAAATAAGGGAGTTTGTTCCCCCTCTCAGTCTGTCGAGTGGCAAGAAATGGACACACAGCCGATCGGACGGACAGACAACTACTTGAAAAACAGCAGGTCCATAGCATGCCTAAAGGTAGAGCAAGGCCCAGAGTTGTCACCACTTGACATGCAGCAGAGTAAAACATGATTGAAACAAAGCCTCCTGTTTTCTTAAAATCACTATCTGCACATCCACACAAAACTGAAAGGAAAATCCAAGAAGAGAGAGAGAAAGAGATAAAAAAGAGTCAGAGAAGTGCCTGTTAAGTGTTGCAGTGACATCATCATTCATAAGCATTTTGTTAGTTTGAGATATACTCTGCTCTAAAATCTGAGCTTCTCAGTCCACCTGTGGCTCCAGTCGGCAGCCTTCATGCAAGCAGGCATCAAGCAACAGTGATGGAGAAGGAGGGAGGGTGGTTGAAGGGGTGGGAGAGACAGAGAGCCAAAAGAGAAAATGAGAGTGAGCGTGAGAGAAAGAAGGAAGGAGAGAAAGCGAGGGCTGAGACTTCAAGAGGGGGATAATTGTTTTAATAAATAGAAAGAGAATGACAGAACAAGGGAGAGATGAGAAGGAGAAAGAGGCATAAGAAATGAAAGGAGAGAAAGGAGAGAGAGAGAGGCACGAACTGAGTTGCTGAGGCTGCACTCACCCGCTTGAACAGTCTATGGTCCATCAAGGGGCTTGGCATAAACAGCAAAACAATACCAGACAGCTATTAGCACACAGTAGGCACTGTGAGGGAGGGGGCGAGGACAGGTGGGGAACCAAATACAGTGAGGGGAAGGAGGGGTGGAGCTTAGGTGTTGGAGACATTTCTGACCACCCAATTTTTGTCCAACAAAAATGCAATTCAGACACACAACAGGAGTAAAAGGATAAGTGAGACTTGGACAAGAGTGTGAAACGAAGTAGTTGTTACTTTCTACTAAATTATTAGCTCATGAAACGTCACTTTTTTAGAGCGCCTGCATTAAATATAAAGCTTTATCCCCCATATGTAGATTAAAGTGAGTACATTTAAATGAGTATGTCATGTGTATGTGTATTAGGGCTGTGATAAAAAACAAACAAACATTGTAATACATATTGTCATGTTCTCCTTGCAAATACATGTATCGACTTTACAGAATCAATATGGCTGCCCTATAGGTGCAGTTCACAATAACACCATAGCCACAGCTCTGGGATTAACACTTTTGAATGTATTTCTAGGCTCTCTGATACCCAGTCCAAATGTGCATGTGTTTAAAAGTGTGTATATTCAATGAGTGTGATGTGTGCGTGTGTATGAGTCAGCGTTTGGGTTTACCTGTGGCGGCAGCGACGTAGGAACCTCATGATCTTCCTGGCAGCCTGATCCTGCCTCTTTGTGAGCAGACTACCTCTGTAAAACAACCGAAAGACATGACAGTCTTCATTTTCTAAAGCAACACTGGTAATCATTCTCTTACTGTGAATGTAACTATCCTTTATCCTTTGGTGGTCTTTATATATAGATTAGTCATAAAAATGTAGAATCTGTACATTGGGGTTTAGATTTTCAGCATGGTAATGACAACAGAAGAACTTATATGGACAAAAAAACGTCACCTTTTATGGAAAAGGAAGTCTTGCCAGGAAGTCATTTAGCCCTAACCACTGGCTGCACTAAAGTCACGGACAAATGTGTTACCAGAGGCAAATATCTGAGACTGTGAGACAATGATTGATGATGATTGCTGAGGGGTTACAAGATTAATCTTGCAGTCATATCTCTGGAATAATTTGGAATCAATTTTAGAGATTAAAAATCGCAGAGTGAAGCCACATACTCGTCACTTGTTAAAGTTCTGAATACAGATTCCAGTCCTGTTCCTGTGTGTGTTTTTCTACCTTTTTGGGACAAATAAATGGAGTGAAAAAAAGGAACTGATTAGATAGATTATGAAGGTTGGAGGTAACAACATTCACACTGAGGTTATTTGTTTGTTATTTGTATTTGAAAACCATATATAGTTGTACTGGGGTAATAACAAATGCTTCCCTTCAAACAAATCACATCTGCCCTTCATAGAAATTAGTTTCAACCTTTAACATCTCAATAGCACAGTGGCTTTACACCTTTTCTGCCAAGCCCCCCCTCCGCCATACAAATCAACCTACATCGCCATACACTTAACACAATGTCAGTCACGCTCTTTGCTAACACATTTCTAGATGTTTCTACCTGGGAGCTGCAACAAGTAGAGGAAAGCAACTTCAGTGTAACAAAAAACTAAAAAAAAACCTGACGCGCCACTTTCAAAGAGGATGCAATGAAAGTGATATGACACTTCCAAATTTGTGACGTGTGTTAAATTTATTTTCAGCATCACATTTACCAGGAACTCCTCTCACAGACTTTGCGAGCAGTGAAAAGTGTTGTGCATTGTTATTGTTAAGTCTTGCCGGATCCCCCGTCATAACTCCGGTCCCCCCTCTAGGGGTCCCTGGCCCCACTTTGGGAATCACTGCCATAGTGCATCGTCTTTGTGTATTTAGGTTTAACTACACACTCAATTGTTCATACGTATTCTTCATGCTTGTGCAGTTTGAATCTTGCGTACTTCTCCATTCTTGTCACATTCCTTGAGTCAGTTATTCCAGTAATTGGCCGTATATGGCCGGTTGCCTACCTCAGTTTGTGCTGCACCAGGGCAGCAGCAGCCCCGCGGTGGTGGGGCTTCAGTCTGCCAAACTCCTTGTAGCTGCGGTAGTATTGCTGAATGAGCACGGCAGCCCTCCTGCTCTGCTGGAACTTCTTCTGCTCGTGGTAACTGCGGAATTTACTCTGGATAAGGATGGCGGCCTGCGTCATCTTCTTATAAAGTGCATACTGTGCCAAAAAGAACAAACCAATGTGTGAAAACTTTATTTGCTAAGTGATACGGCTTCACACTGTAGATGAGAAAACCAAGCCAGCATTTGGCTCTGAATTCAACAGCTGGTAGTAAGAGACATTTACCTTCAAGGCTATCCATGTTAGCTTGTAAACAGAAACAGAGAAAGGTTGTGAATGATGCACTAACATACTCCTACATTCTCAAAAACTTAATAATGAAACCTCGGCTTAAAAAAAGACTAAGATATATTGTGTTTTCATGTCAGCAAAACCTCAATGTGTTGGTGATGCCTACCTGTTTGTATTTCTTGTAGCAACGTTGAATAACGGCAGCAGCTACTTCCTGTTGCTCTCGAACCGGCCGTCCCTGTTGGGGTAGAGTGGGACAGATCAGGGGTCAGTTGAACCTTTGTTTTGCCACATTGGAAATTAGTGGCTCTGTCAAATGCCCCTGGATCTCCTGGATCTCCTGGTGAACCTGGCAAATGTCCAACGCTGGTAAACTGGCTCCAAGTGAGACTGTTGTCCGCTTTAGCATCGGCTGGCAGACAGACATAACAGATGACTGGGGACGACAGCAAACATTTCGTAATATGAAAACTCATTAAAAGTCACTTTGGGGTGGAGAGCGAGTGGAGGAATGGGATAGGGCAAGGGGAAAGGACTGGTGTATTTAGAGCTAGTTAAAAACAGGCAGCAGCAGGCTCCATACAGCTTACTAAAAATACAGATAAAGAGACAAATAGAGAGGAAGACAACATAAGCTTGATTTAATCTAACTGCAGCAGGGATAAAGGGGACAGTGCAGTCGTTCCTCTAAGCAAGGCCATGCTCTGCTCAAGGCAGCTTCCCATGCTGAAACCACAGGGACGTATTTTGAAATATTGTTGTTTTGTTGTTATGTGTATATGAGCACAGGAACAGAGAATAAGACACAGGTAGATTTAGAAAATGACAAGAACAGTGTATCCCCAGACAAAAAAGTAATCATAAACAGTCTTACACTCCCAAAATCAGAGCTCCATATCTTGGAACCAAATGAAGTGATCCCTTAAAAAAACAGGTTTATGATACCAGTATTAAACTTCCAACCCTGTGACTGCAGGCTGCAGTGCACACAGCATTTGGCACCTGAGCGTCAGGCCTGTACCTTGTACTTGCGGAAGGCAGTTTGGACTAGGCGGGCAGCTTCATACAGCTCTCTCTGCTCAGGATCTGACAGAGTCAGCTGGGCCAGGTCTCGCTCCACCTTGCTGTTGGAGGCATTGATGAACTCACTCCAGTCAGCTGGAGATGGGAGAGTAGACCTCTCCAAGGGGCCTTCCCTCAGCGGAGACCCCCCAGGACTGAGGCTGGGGTTGGATGATGGAGTCAGAGGTTCATTATACAGAGATCTAAGGAAAGAAGAAGAGAGAAATATTAACTTTCTTTCAACCCCTGATCTTCATACATGTGTCTGTGTATTAAAGCAATAGGTTGAAAATGTGAAAGCTTTAAATCAGTACATTTTATATTTACATTCTTTTTATGTTCTTTGGTACAGTTGTAGTCAACACACTAAAATATTTACCTTTCTATATTGTGTGCTAATTTTGAATCCAAAATCAAACAATATATAGTACTTGCAACCGAGGGTTTATTTTTCTACTTAATGCAAATGGGAAACTGTGGCAGTCACCCTGAGCCAACGGCTGAAAAGTAAAAACAACCAGCAGTTTTTTAACACAAACATCCTATTGGATTACAATATCAAAAAATCCAAAGTGATTAATATCCTATATTCAATATTGTTATCAATGTTAAAATGCCATTTTAAAATTCTTGGTGTGTGTAGAAGTGGCCTTTGCAACAATACTGAGTTGCAAAGGATAAAAAAGGCGGATACCTTATGCAGTACAGGAAACACATGCTGCACAAAAAGCCACTTGTGCTGTACCATACAGACATCTGCTCTGCCTGCTCCAAAGTGCTGCTCACCGTAGGTGTATAATGCTTGGCAGCTGCTCCACATCTCCCAGGTAGTTGGCCAGCCAGTTCATGGTGTTGCTGACCCCTGACGTGTCTAATGGCGCAGAGTCTGCAGCACTGAAGTTCTCCCTTTTGATTCTGTCTGGCGTTGCCTCAATAATGTGCTCCGCCAGAGTCATCATGTTTACCTGTTTGTTTGGACATAGAAGGAAGAGTGATAAGAGGACACAAACTCTCAATGTTAAACATTAAATACAGGCTAACTTTTCTATTGACTGTACATGATTCAGACATGCACACTGGGCTGCCCGTTTAGCCCTGTGAAAAATGTTGGCTTAAAGGCCAGTGGAGAGGCTAATAATGACAAGAGTGATCAGGTTGGAGGCTAACATTTCTAATCCGGCACTTCATCTGTTGAAGGAGTAGTTAGACTGAGATGGATGACTGGAAGGATCCCTTGGCTATGGAAGTGGATCAATAGAGAGAGTTTATTATGCAGTGATGGTCATCGACAGAGTGCCAGGTTGGCCTGGTGAATGCTGCCTACCCAGCGCAGGAGGCGGACATTAAAGAAGTGGCATGGTACTGTAGGGTTGTATTTAAGTCTTAAATTACCAGGCTGTTGTCACTGGTGACAGTTTAATTCTCATGTATGCTTTTTCACATGTGGTGATAATAAATCACACTCTGAAAATATCTATTAAAACTAATATGCATACACCAAATGCATTACATGTTACACAACTTATTTACATCTTCAAAAGAAAAAAATCTTCAAAGGCAACAATCACTCTGGATTATTTTAACTTGTGTTTTCTTCCCATGAGTCATGCTGTACGTTATGATACACAATTTCTGCGATGCAAGCGTCTGAACCAAAAGCAAAAGGTTTTAGGTCATATTTTTAAACTTTCATCTTTGGCTGTAACAGGATCTAAGTTTGCATCTTTAGCTGACAGAGGACGCAGCTGGGTTTTGCTTTTCTCACCTGCAAGTCATCCATCTGTGTGAGACAGTCCTGGTTCTCCAGATCTTCCCGATAGGATAACAGTTCTGCATCAGCCATTTCTCTGTCAGCCATCACCAGCATGCCGAGCTGTTCCCTCTGTCGTATCCGGTTGACCAGTTTTTCCTTCCCCAAGCTGCTGCTTCCACTGACCCCCAGCGCCTTCCTCCCCAAGCCACTGCTGGAGAAACTCTCTCTGGAGCTCCATCTGGTCGTCCCCGTACTGCTTCCTGTAGACAGACTCTTGTCTGAGCTCAAGCCCTCTGAGGACAGGCTCTTGGGGCTAGAGGACAGCTTGTGGAGCTGTTGCTGCTCCAGGCTCAGAGGAACAGACATGGCCTTGTCGGGCCGAGTCTGAAACAGTTCTGGGTTGGGTTTGTGTTTTTTAGCTAGCGGGAGATCTCTTTGGCCCTCTGTGCTGTAGTAGTTGGACGGTTCTGACCTTGGCCGTCTCAAATCTGCAAGAAGCACAATATGTAACAATTATCATCAGAATGTCTAATTTTTCTCCAAGTGTGGATTAAAAGATTGACATAAATAATAAAGTTTACTGGCCTGGATTGAGGCTTGTGGTGCTGGATGTGGTTGTAGTTGTTGCAGGACCTCCTTTCTTGCCGCTGGGTGCTTGGGTGTTATTTGCCCAGCTGACCATCCAGCTGTCTGTGGTGGGTGTGTCGGGGGCTGGGGAGAACGACATGCGGGTTGTGGGTGGTAAAGGGGCCGGTGGCTGCTGCTCTTCTCTTTGTAGCTGCTCCAGACATTCGGCCAGTTTGGTATGGCCACGAGAACGGGCAATCGAGAGAGGTAATCGGCCCAGAGAATCTGGGATAGCAAGTGCACGCCTGTCCCATTTATACAGGACCACCGCTGCCTCCAGGTGACCCAGCGCACATGCCCACATCTGGGTGGCAGACAGATGAAAAACAGAGTTATAAACAGCCACTAAGATAAAGTTCTTTGTGGTGCACTATACTATTTTAGGACAGACAAAAAAAAGTTTCATGGGATCTTATGTCTGTCTTCACTGCTAAAGACCTCTACAAACCACACAGGCTAGGACATGATAACTTCAGCTCTCTTACCAAAGGTGTGCAGGAGAAGTGATCTACGTTTAGAGGGTCCACTTCTAACTCCAAATCAATACTATCAGCGTGCTTGGTGCTGTACAGAAGAGAGAAAACAATTAGCGTCTCACAGCTATTTACTGTTAGGGCACACTAATTACAAACCAAAGCCCCATTATAGGGCATGTCAAGTATTTTGCACTCACCGCCACTTGATGAGTGTCTGGATGAGGGTGGCATAGCCCTGGCCTGCAGCCAGGTGAAGGAGCGTCATGCCTCGGAAGGTCTTGGAGTGGATTAAATGTTTGGATTTGGCCCAACAAGCTCTGCTCATCATCTTCTCACAGACCACCACAACACGGCTCTCGAAGGAGCTGCTGGCCTGCAACTGGCCCGATACACACTCACATACCCAAAAGAGGAAAGCGTTAATTGTTGTTCTAAATCCCTCTTAACATCAACAAACACTTAATTGTGTTCAGCGTCAATCAACAGAAAAAAAGAAATCACGACGCTTGATTAGTTCTGTCACATGTGCAGTGATACACAGACAACAAATGAGCAACGTGATGTGGCTTTTACCTGTGACTGGCTGTTGTTGCCTCCCCCTCCACCTCCTCCGGCGCCTCCTCCTCCTCCTCCCCCTGTTCCTCCCCCACCTCCGCCACTCCCTGCACCGCTCTGCTGCTGGTGGCTGGCCATCTCCGCCATCCTTCTCTCCATCTGCTCCAAGCGCTCCAGGATAGACATTCTGAACTGGTTATCTGGGATGATAGTGGGACACAGAGGGAACACATCAGCACACAAGGAACATCCAGTGTGCAGAAAGAATGCCTGTCTTTGCTATTACTTGCACAAACAACCTTGTGTTCTGACAAGACAAATTATTCCACAGAATGCACCACAAGGTGCACCAAGGATGTTGCTCTGAGGCACAGATTTTTAGGGCTTGACTTATTGAGGCGCTCATTTTTTAGGAACAAATTAAAAGCCTATTCCTGTGATACTGCAAAGCCGATATCAAGTTAATATCCTACTTTCAGATGTGACACCGAGCCCTTACAATCATTATAAATCTCCCCATAATGTGAATGAAAACAATAGCATCAATCATTAACTTCATCAAAAACAATTGGCTTTACTAAAATTACCTCTAAAGCCCCATCAATCATTTGCTAATGGTTGCCATCACTAAACTCCTGCCTCCATCCCTCCTGCAGCACTCCAACACAGCCCCAGCAGTCTTCTACAGGTTGAATGATCAGCCAATGAGTGGGGACCTGTTAAATGTGTCCACCCTTTCACAAAGGGCTTCAGTCATGCTCCAAGGGGGGATGTACAGCTGAAGGACCTCTCCAGCTGATTAAGTACATACTATTATGGCCAATGAGTCACAGTCTGCCCCTATTCCATGTGCCTGTATGGTAGGAGGACTAAGAAGCTGTGAGTACACAATCAATCATAACTTACACCTCTCCACAGTCCTTGATAAAGTCAGTGTTTCCATACATTAAGATGAATGGAGGTGTATAAGACCTCGGAGCATTACATGCTGTTTTGGAGGCAAATGTTGTTTTTGTTACACCATGACAGTAAGAGTAGTTTCAGGAGGTGTTATGCACTGATTGAGAAATCATGAGTTCTTTTTCTTCATTAACTGAACAAGCTGGCTGAGAAAATGTAAAAAGGCGAGAATCTATGCTACAGACAAGGTCCAAAAATGTCATACAACAAATCATACAACACTAATGTAGGATGGATGCCAGTGGAAGGAAGGAAGGGGAAATACAGTACATTGGCCCGTTGAAGTCCAAGGGCTAAGGTGAGTCCAATTAGCTAAAGAGCATATTAATCACTGATCACTTTAACTACTAGAGAAACTGCATTCGAGTTGCTGATATCAAGACCTCCAAACACAAAAAAACACTGCAATTCAAACCTGTTGCAATAAGTTGATGGAAGATTATGAAACAAAACTGCTTTTAACCCCCTAAAAACACTCGTCTCTCAAAACACGTGAGAGAAACACACACACATAAAACCATACACGCAAAGTATGCCGTGTGCAGACAGTGAAATGGGATGGGCACAGGGAGCCCACTGCAGCAGGGAGTATAGAAGACTGCATTAGCATTCCCCATTTAGCCACTATGAGGCCGTTTCTGTGGCAACCTGCTGCCGAGCGGTAACTAGGCGACAGGAACATGGCTGTGTCTGTATGGTCTGCCTGCGTGCTATTGGCTTATTGATGAAGGGGAGGAGAAGGACTCCAGGAAAAAGAAAAGAAAAGAAAAACAGAGCGACAAAGAAATACAATGAAAAAAATAGAGACCATAAATCTTCTGTCTTGGGCTTTTGTGTACTTGGCCTACTCTCATTTTACGGTGTTGACGCCGCAGGTAGGGACCAAATGACTCTAAGTGGGGAGTCTTCACAGCACGACCTGGTGACATTTGTGCTTTACGGTAGCTTGGCAGTCATGGCTCTCCATGGAGAGCAACTGTCACAGTAAGACCTCCTGTAAGCCACAGGAAAAGAGGTCAAGTAAGAGCTATCACTGGACAGAAAAACATAATGTCACAGGCTGCTAAATTACAGCTCTCAGTGACATGGTGCACTGTGAATAATGGACTTAGTGGACAGCACTAAGGTCTCTGACTTCTATCCCCGTCTACATGGGCCTGCTGTCGGATCAACAGTGTGTTTGCAGGATCCATCTTTAACTGTATCAACACTCTGACTTGTGAAAACGGGCGAGGTGAAGACTTGGGAGCTCGTTCAAGACCGAGTCCAGAGTCAGAGGTTTGAGATAGGTCACAGCACTACAACCTGACTCTGTACAAGGATATGCTCCCCGACTCTTTTGGCTGAGAAGGGGGGAAAGACTTAGACAGAGGGATGGATATAGAGAGAGAGAGAGAGAGCGAGAGAGAGAGAGAGAGAGAGGATAGTTAGCGGTAGGCTGACATGTCTTTGTTCAGACCCAGTGCTGCAGTGTGCTGCAGTGCAGATGATGTCATCTCCACCTGCTGCCTGCTGCTCCAAATGCGATACACGTCCACTGCAGAGGGAGGATGGGGGGGGGGGGGGGAGACGAGTGGGAGGGCAGAGGGAGGATACGTGGAAGGGGAGCAGCCAAACAGAACTGCAATAAGGCAGTGACGCTGCAGACGCCCTCCCACTTTTCTGGTTTACTCCCTTGTGACAGTGTGTGGCGGCAGTCGTGGTCACTCTCACAGGTAGAGGAGACTGTGACATGCCATTTAATGAAAAACATGGGCACAAAATGAGGTAGAAGACTTTTTTTTTTTTTTATTGCAAAACCTAGATGGCAGTTGATTTGACTATTTAAGTATAAACGTCTCACTGTCATGACAAAAAATGTCTTCAAAGCCAGACCAAGTCAAGTTTGGACAAACTTCCATCTTACTAAATTCTGGTAAGGCTTACACCATGGAGTGCTCGGCATCTTGTGACACTTAATTCATGAAGGGAAGCTGAAGCCAAATAATAAGTGAAGTACTTTGTTTTTTAAATCTAATAGATAAAGTGGAACATGCCTTTATTACTGGTCAATACCATAACACAGTGAATGCTCAATAATGACCTGACTTGTCTCCATTTAAAAGTGAGAGGAAACCTTTCCCTTCTGAGTCTGGATGGGAAAACACCTTGCTTCTGTCCTTTTAATAAAGCAACAGTTGGCCCAGCTATAAAGGGAACTCTACACATCAGGACTGTGAAATAACACCTAATTATACTCTGCTACAAGAGGACTTGAACTTTTATGACCTATAACCCAAATGAGTAATTTTGTCACTCGCTGTGGGGCCGACGCTCATTAGAATAAATGACTGGTGTTGTGATGGGACACAGCAGGTACTGGCCCAGGACCTGGTCCCTTATACTGATGAAGAAAATGGGCCCCATGTGGAAGACACTTCTGCAAAAGAGCCATAGCACACGCGCTGCAGTAAACTTACTATATGATGAGACTAGAGTCTGTTCTCTGTATGGACAGTAGTGCGCCTTAGTTTGTGAAATATTATTATGGCACTTCATTTAGGTTGCCATGATACCAGGATTTTAAACTTTGATAGCTGTATTGATACCACAACAAAAAATTAGTGCATCCATTATTGGGTATTTTTTGTTTTGCATAACCAAAAATTGCAAGCAAACTCCTACAAACGGTTGAAATTGTACAAATATGAAACGTTGCCAGTGTATTTGTACCATACACTGTCTGTCCCTATGCATCCCTATGAGATGCCAAAAGGATTTCAGAAATGTCAGAATTTGTGGCTCTGTGATTTTGAATGGACCACCGCTTCCATCTCTTTCTCTCAGGAGCTCTGGGTTCAAATGTGACTGGAGCTTCGGTTCTTCTCGATATGCTTATTCTGCAGTGACGGACATGCATGTCCAGCAAAGCACAGGATCTATAAGATGTGTATAGGATTTTAACAACATCTCAGCCAGGTCATGTGTGATGTGTCTCCTCATGGGACAGGCTTATATACAGACAGAGGAAGGAAGGAAGGAGGGACAGGGCTGTTTATTGATACCCAGCAGAGCGCAATGGGAGAGAGAGAACAGGCTGAAGGGAGGAAGAGGACAGCAGGGGCAATCACAGGTAGATAAAGGCCAAGGGTGAAAAGAGATGAGAAGGCAGGAGTTGGATTATTAACACAAGGAACTTCCAACAAAGTGTGGAGTGACATCTTTCATCCTCACTGCTCAACCTCTTCTTGCATTCATGCCAATCAAGTTTAGCGCTGGAGCTCATTAGCTCTCTGCAGACAGTCAACTGTACATGCAAGTCAGCCATGAGAGCGGAGGGCAACCTCCCTCTGGGTCTGTGTGTCAGCTGACTGACAGGGGCTGGTATTTGTGACCGAGCAGGGGAAGGGGCCAGGCCATCTGGCAGCAGCCCTCGCAGCTGGAACACATGGTGGACTGTTGATCAAAGACCATCTTTACTTCGAATGACTGGTTGTGACTTTCTTCTGCCTATTTTCCCCCTTTTTTTATTCTTGTGTTGAGCAGAGTGCTGCCACAAGAGCTAAACTTATCGCACAGTAACATTGTCTGTATCAGAGATAGCTTTCTTTAACCTAATTTGTTATGCTCAGCATGTATCCATCCATCTGCTATACGACTTACCCTGTTCAGGGTCGCGAGGGGGTGGGACAAGAGGAAAAGGTTCACCCTGGATGGTGTGTCAATCAATCCCAAGGCTAGCATAATGAACATGACATAATGGATTCACATTCAAACTTGAGTAATAAGACTTTTAAATACATCTAACCACTAAGACTTTTGACTTGGAAAAAAACCCTCTCAGATCCAAGGAGAACTCAGGCTAAAAAAGAAGAAGAAAAAAAGGCTCCTCCAGATTACAAAGATAATAATGTATTTGCCACGCCAATGATTCCAAAGACATCATTTCTGTTTCTCTCTGAAGATGATTATGTTCTGTGTATTTGTGGACAAATGATTGAACATCTTTTCTGGTTTTGCAAACAACAATTTACAACGATTGCAAACTCAACACAACAGCAGAAGTCTTCAAAACACAAGACTTTCAGCTTAGGAGTCAACTTTTTGGATTTTAGGACCCAGCACTCCAGTTGAGACAACCAGAAGAATGCACCAATATACTACAATAGGAACACGTGGAAAATGCACTATTAAGAGGCAATGTGTGCAGTTGGACAAATCTAACTCAGAGCTTTATCCACAGAGACTATATTAGAAAGCATGTACAACAGTTTAATAACCAAAAACAAAGGTCACGATGCTTGAATGATACTTTGTTCTGTTTTAAAGGTAAAGAAGCTCTTAACCTATTGGCATTTGTCCAGCTATATAGGTCAATATGAAAACAGTCTGAATGCTGAATAGATACATTGTGTCACATTGAAGGTAAAATGCCAAGAGTGCACACCATGGGGATTTACTGTCACTTGCTATCACACTAATAGAGTGATACAGTATTGGCTTTTTGTCTTGGAGAGCAGGGTGGTTAGATTATTTTCTGTAGATGCTCAATTGATACAGTAACGAGCACATATCATTAGCCTCATATATGCATAAATAAGTATATACTGGCCAACATGCCAGCTGCAGGCAGGAATGCAAATAGACATGAGTGAAGAAATTATACCAAAGATGAATCAATCTGATATGAAATAACAGAAGCCCAAGGGACAGGACGTCTCCACAGCTTTCCATTAATAGTAAGACAACTCGGTTAGACTAAACACATTCTCAGGATTCTGAGCCAGTTAAGCATTAATCACAATCTTCAAACGTTAATATCATATTCTAGTCTTTGGCACATATTAAACATCTATCTTTGGGTTCACTGTAGCAACAAATGTGATTTACATTGAGAACCAGCAGCAAAGTGGGCAGATGTTTAAACTTTGATCTCAATTTGTGATTAAATACTTGATTTGAGATTCTGTCTACTTTAACTTGGTCTTGTGACAACTCATAAGAGGGATATAATAACAGAGGGATACAAGTGCACAGTCTGACCAGGGACTACACTTGAGTTTGAAGAGCAAATTAGCAGACTGGTCCAAAAAAAAAAAAAGCAAGCTAACTTTCAATATGACATTAAGAAGCACTTTCCCTGGATTGTTTCATAACTACCATGTACAATTATAAAGCCAAAAAAAATACAGTACGGAAATAAATGATTACCATGTACAATTTTAAAGTACAAAAGACAGAAATAAATGATTACCATGTAACAGCAGATGGTAATCATTTATTTCTGTCTTTTGGCAGATGGGAATCTGACAGCATAGATGTGAACAGTATCATGAATATTTTAAATGAAAGCTTAGACAGAGTTTGACCGATGCATAACCTGAAGAAACACTAATGCAACCCACAAACTTTAACTCTGAAGCTCATAAAAACAATAACTTGATAGGGCCTCCATAAACTACAAATAAGCTGTATGAGGTCAGAATTTATCACATGACTAAGTTTGCTTTATGTCTACCCTGTTTATCGTGGCGTGGAATACACTTTAAAATAGTTAACTATAAGTTTAAATAAATTAAGCACCACCAAAATAAGAAAACCTAAAAACTATCCAAAGCTTTGGAATTGTGAAATAGAAGTCAACAAAAGTAAAGTTATTTTATGTGAGGTCACTCCTCATTAATTGTGAAACATAAACAGCAAACATGAGGCAAACTCCTTCTCAGTAACTGGTTCTCTTTAAATGGTTCTGTCTCTTTAAAACCTCTTGTCTGGTGTTACCTATATCAGCTTAAGGTGTAAGCGCCTCACCACTGATGTTACTAGTACTACTATTTTCACTTTGCACACTTCTACTTTGAATGCTACTGGTTAGAGTAAAAACCTTTAGATCAAGATTAAGCAAAAATACAGTTTTTTATATGACCACAATAAAAGGACTTGTAAACTAAAGGACTTTCCTCAACCAATGCCAATGATCTCTAGATATAACAAATATATAAAAAACCTGATCATATACTTATCTATGTATTCAAGCAACTGCAATAAGCACAAAACCAAGTACTATTATTTACATGGTTACTTTTTGCATGAAGATAAAACAGCTTGAAGTGCTGCCAAACAACAAAAGAAAACTCGTCTGTATTCAAGTGGACACAAAGCAGCCACATGCTACAGTGACTACATATGACTCACACCTCTGTTCATGGGTTCATTCAGAAGCAAGGTGGTGATTCATGCAACTTTTTCAAACGATATTAAACAAGACTCTGAGACCTTGTTCTGATGTGTGGTTTACTTTTATGAGACTCCAATATGGGAAATTTATTTCTTTATACAAATCTGAATATAGGAAAACTTCAAAGACGAGCAACAGGTACATACAGCCAATTCTGATATTCTCTCTCTTTTTAACAGTATGCAGTTGCAAGGGATAACCAAAGAAAAGTTTGGAAACTAAATGGGGTGAAAATCAAGTCGCTGTTCACAGATCTGTGGTGCTGAAACGCTCAGAGGCAGCAGCAGCACACGTACACTATAGGATAACGGTAACAACGTTTTGTTTTATTTCTCCTCATAATCGTGACGTTAGACCATGTTGTTGATATGGTCAAAATCTGACACTGAGAAAACTCAACTGTGACAAAACAGCACGAGATGATTTGACCGACAACGAGCAGCACGAGGAGCACGAGGAGCACTCAGTGATGCGACAACCCCTCTGCGCTATAGCAACATAGCATACTTTGAACAACACGTGAAACAGCTCGAGCAGCTGGACATTTTAGGAAACCAGCTGCAGACACTGTAACGACATAATTCAACTTAAAAGTAAACTGTAAAAGTCGTGAATCCTTGACTTGTTAAAGCCTGGGTTCGCTAAAACTATAAAGTCTTTGAAAACTGAGCACTAGAAACACTCAGCTATTGAAAGCTTTGCAAATGATTGGAAAGCTGAATATGTTTGGAGCTTCTGCTGTATCCATCTGAAAGCTTCTTGAGGACTCTTGTCGTGAGTCAGGAGTTAGCTGGGCTACTTTTAATGTCAACGCTCTGCAATGAGGCAGAGTCACATGAAATACTGGAGAAATGATGTTAAAAAAAATCAAAAAATGTTAAACTTTGCTGAACGGATACACATTAAGTCAGAATGTGGTGAGCTAAAAGAAACGTCAAACTCCAACTTCTTAAAACACACGAGAAGCGCACAGAAATAATAAAATAAAAATGAAAGCAGCCCAAACACAACACAAACACCAAACAGCACAGCACTACAGCCATAGGTTAAACTTAACACTGCTAACCTTCTATTTTATTTTCCATTGGAAGAGTCCACCTCAAAGCCACAAAAAAAATGCTGCCCCTTTTGTGTTTTAAGAGACGCAGGTGTCATTCACTGGCATCCTGACCCCATGAAGTCCAACCAAAGAAAGCACTCAAATTGCAGTTTAGTCTCCTCAGTCTGACGGTCAGACTACTGCATGATGTGAGACGGAGAAACAAGAAAAAAAAATACAAGTCCTTATTATAGCCTGAATCTCAATCTCAACACAGCACTCGTCAACAATGGAACAAAGTGAGAGAAGAGAGCGACGTGAGGAGAGAGAGAGAGAGAGAGCGAGAGAGAGAGAGAGAGAGAGAGAGAGAGAGAGAGAGAGAGAGAGAGAGAGAGAGAGAGAGAGAGAGAGAGGAAGACCACTCACTACTCTTCTTCCTCTAATAGCCCCCTCCTCCTCCTCTCCACTTGTTTCACCTCACACACATGCACACTTTTCCTTGTGTTTCTAGTAGTCGCTGCTCCCCCAGCAGCCTGCAGTAAAATGACAAAACACGGCTGCTAGGAGACGTAGTGCGCACGTGCCGCCGGTAAACAGACGCCCTAATTCCCGTTTGCCGCCTTCTGCTCACGTCGTTTTCTTGTTCCTTAAACTTCGACCCCCCATGTTGTTATAATTGCCGCTTTTGCAAGTAATACTTCTAATTAAAACTATTGTTAGCGATATAGATGCCCGACGCATAGTTCATTCGGTTGAAATTTCGCCTGCACGGATCCAGTCTCTCCCACAGCGGAGAAAGTCAGTGTAACCGTAAAACACACAAAACTCGCGTGCTCCCAGTCCTAGCTGACGTCTGAAAACTAAATCTTTGTCTGTTTGCGGTAGTTTACCATGTTTACCCAAACACGCCCACTCCTCCGCTCCTGCATTGTGTGTCTGCTGTTTGTCACGCCGGTGGAGTCAGACTCAGTCAGCGCTACGGTCTCTTCTCTCCACTGACAGTCTTTTCTGACGCTATGCAGGGCTGTTATTTTGGCAGACCCCCAGCGAACCCTCTCGGATCGGGTCGTGGGGATCAGAGCTAAAAGGGGGCTTATTGGGGGGGCGGACGAGGAGAGTTCTGCAGCTCCGGCAGCTTTTTCTGTCCTGCCCATGGCTCCGTACCTGCAGTGCTGCAGAGAAAAGCGCCCCTTCCCCCACTCTGCATTATGACAAATCAAGGCAGGCAGGCAGCTGTGCCATTAGCACATCATAGCACAGCGAGTCTTCCGTGGGAGAACAAACTCGCATAACCGTATAGCTCACCGCTGCAGACTTTATGTTGCACGTATGGCACGTAATGTCAGCAGTGTGCAGTTAATCAGGTGACTAAGTATAGGAGGTAAGTAGCTACCTGTAGTCTGTACAGTCATGTTAGGTGTCATAAATCTAGGCACATTAGTCTTTTAAAAGTGGTGAGCTAAGGAAAGCTATCATTATGAGTCAGATGTGCATCACCTCTTTCTTTCCTGTTGTGCTTTAAGACTCTGGACATAATCGATTAAATACATCCTGCCCTACTTCTGAAAACAGTTACATCTACGATTTTTTTCAGAGTATGCTGTATATTGGATTTTCTGTGATCAAAGGGGTTAAATAAAGTCAAACCTACATTCCCGAGATAAAAGTCTTTAAAGGCTTCTGTTTTAATCCACAGTTTGAAGTCGCTGTCCGTAGTGCTGTGGTCCTGAATTTGGTCGTGCTATCGAGAATGTGTGCTATAAGTTAACTTAAATGTTATACAGTAAAATATTTTTCCTTTTCAATCCTTGGGATATGACTAACCCTCTCCTGTCAGTGTCACACAAAGGTAAAGGTGCACACAAAAGTCACCTAGTCACCATAACATAAAATATCACATGACGTCTCTGTTAAATGAGTTTTATGTAATAGTTGATTTTAAGATTGGCCTTTTCCTGTTGTAGGAACAACATATCCTATATCAGGAGCTGAATAGCTGGATGTCGATTATAAATTGCCCTCGAATATGAGGGAAAATCCCTGTTTTATTGTCATCTTCCTTACATAACAAACGGCTGCTTGCTTTAAAACACAACAGTGAAAGAAAGGAGGTAAGGGGTTAAAATAAGTAAGGTAATAGGGTGGGCTGTGTTCTCCCTGAGACAGTCAGCTCCTCCTTAACTGGTTCTGTGAATGGGCCAGTGAGGCAGTAGGGTATGAATGGCGGAGGGATCCACTGGTACTGCTGTGGATGGGAGCCGCCAGCGCTCGATTACTCATTCCCACTCCCTCAAGGGCCGTCTGCAATGCAGCTGTCCTGCGAGCCTGTGCTTCGCCGTGCCCTACTTTATCCTGTCAATGCTCAAGCACTGCAGCAATGCTTCCAGAGAAGCACACACTCATATACACAAAGACACACACACACAATCACTTACATACTCATTACATTCTGGTGAACATGCCTACCGTAGGTCTAATGACTCACTTGTTTTGAATCTAAACCGAATGGAAATTTGCCAACCCTGCAGCATCTTTTGTTGTGGAGGACCTCTACAGTTTGGATCTACAAAAGCTTTTTTTTTTTTTTAACTGTAAGGGAGGACACAAAGCAATTTTACCATAAACCACAAATACCCCTGCCAAAATCTTTCACAGATGCTTGCCTCATGCAAAACACAATTACTCTCAGGATTCTCGGAAGAATAATACAATTAGGCTTTCTTTCAATAAGATGACTTTAAAAAAAGCTCAAATGTGGATCATTTAAGGGAATGCATTTAATATATATATCCCAACATTTCTGAAAGATATATGATTTTCTATCAAACTCGTCTGTATTCAACTCCGGAGCTATAATGTAGGAAAAAAAGACTTAAATTCAGTCGCATGACTTTATCTGAACAATTAAAAACAAGTAATGTTGGTATACTTCTCTGACCTTTCCCTCTGCAGGCTCACCAACAGGGCTACATCAGAACAGCAGACGGATCTCTATCTCTGCTGAGGCCAACTTATTATCCTTTCACTCAATGAATGTGTTTCCATAAAGGGTGCTGGGTAATTGTTTCAGGGGTTGCTTCAAACATTACAATGACCTTCCAGAATCGCTTTCCCCACACTTGTTCATCTTAGAATAAGAGCTAAAAATAATTGTTTCTTTCAGCAAATACCTAGCCTTAACAAAACAAATGTAACTTTTGAATATCTCTTGGGTAACAACAGAGCGGGGCAGCAAGACTAAAATCACAAAACCATGAGAATATTCATCTTAAAACAGTCAAGTGGTATCATGCAATAGTTATAATTACTTATCAAATTCATTTCCCTTATTTATTAGTTTCGACATTTTGTTAAAACAATAACTGATCGAATCAGAGCAACTGAATTCCAATTATTATTGGCCCCGTTATACTGAATGACAGGGCCGTCCTTGCATGCAGTTACAAAGTCTTTTCTGACAAACACAATCTAAAACTCATCACTTATTGTTCAAATTTCAGCTCTGTGCTCCTGTCAGTGTGATCCATTAAATGTAACTGTCACGTAAGGGTTAAAAAACAAAGGAGGAGGACCTAATTACAGGAACAAAAAAATTGAAATATTTAATTAAACAAAATACAAACAAAAACTTACAAATAATAATCCATACAGGAATACAACAACAGAAATACTGGGAACAGAACAGCCCCAACCGACAACTACACCGACAGACAGCAATGAACTGACACAGAGGGGAAGAAACACTGAGACTAAATAGACACAGGGGTAATCAAACACAGGTGAAACTAGTTACACAGGTGAGGACAATTAGTGGCAATCAGACCTCAAGACCAGAAACTAAGAAACACTAACAACCAGGGACACGAGAACTTAAACATGACAAGAAATCACAACTCAGAAATTCGAAACTAAACGAAACAACAATCATGACAGTAACAACATCAATCCCACGAAATTCAACCCAAGTTGACAACAGCAAATGATAATACAATGTCATGTTCTAAACAACAGCCAATAAATATAAAACAACTTTATATGTATGTTGATGATTAAACTCAGAAGTAAGAATCGATCTGTTGCCAGATTCTTCTTCCTTTAACAACATCCTCCAGACACTACAGCTCCAGGGAAGCGGATTTGGAAGTCAAACCAAATGAGATTAAAACAGAGGCTAGCGATAGGACTTGCAATGCATGATGGTTCAGCAGGTCATTAATCCAGCAACAAAATGACTCCCATCAACAGAGATATGGAAAGCCAAATAGAAAAAACCAGCTGTCACATACAGCAGCAGAAAAACACAGACGAACCACAGAGAGTTTACATCCAGAAAGAATCAGGGTGAGGGACCAGAGCTTATGTAAAATTGAGGAGTGACTTACCGTCCAGTGAGAGCCAGTCGTGCTGAGATGATGGCAGTGAAGGAAGAGCGCGGGCCTTGTACTCAAACACCACAGAGTTGGAGATGATCTGGTTACTGATGGCCACCTGCAGCGTCACCAGACCTGTGTCATGAGCTGGAGAGGGAGGGGATCTTGTCAAATCACTACATAGAACAAGTTTACAATGTGAACATTTTGTAGTGAGATGTTTAGTGGGAGTGACTGATAAAACTTTCAATGCACAATTTATATTGGTTTAAACTAAATGTATGGTTTAAATTAGATAAATTAGAACACATTTGGATTTATTGATTCAAATAGATTTATATTACTGGAGGAGCTTCATCTTTATACTTTCTGTTTGAATTATATTCAGTAGCTTTCAATGAAAAGGTGAGTCAAGTAGTCAGCTTTTTCACTTGTTTGCATAAATAACTTGTCAACCTCAGTGATTTCTCCGAAAACTTAAATAAAGGTTGATGATGAACTCCGCATGCCAGAATAAATGCACTAGCAGCATGTCTTGTGTTTCAGGAATGATGGGATTGTTCTTGTAATGATCACCTGTGTTACCTGGGCAGTAGCAGCGCAGCACTCCGGGTTGGATGAGAGAGGCTGGGACTGAAATCTGGTCAAACAAGCAGCTGTAGTTTGAGCTGGCCTCCTGCCAGGGCCCAGTGATCAGCACCTTTACTCCACCCTGAAAAACAGCACAGACTCATAACACACCTGCCAGGTCGAGTTTCGAGTGTCCTGGCTAACATTCTTTGTTTTGTTCTGCCATCTAGGGGGCAAAGGCAAGAACAACACCAAGCAAAGGAAGCCAAGCCCCTAACACTGATCTCTGCTGCCACCATGTGGATTAGCTAATTCAGTTCAATACAACTTTTTTTTCTAAGATACTAAATAAAGGCTAATGCTACCCCTCAGAGGTTGAACAAGGGTATTGCTGCTGACAGAAAACTTGAGCTGTGAGTGGGCACTACATTATCTACTATGAAACAAGGAGAATTTTTTGCACACCATTCAGCAGCTTTTACAGATTTTCGATAAAGTATTACAGGAAAACATTTTCAAAAGTCAGGTTTCCTTCCTAAACGCTGCAACTATTGTCTACCTGCATAAAAATGTGTTTCCTCTATTAAGTTGCCTTTATATTTAGACATTTACCAGCAGCTAGATGTTAGTCTCTTATGGATTTATAAGAAGACACAAGACAACTAATTTACTTAATGTCTTTGTTAGTTTTTAGTTCCCCGTGACTGGTGATTTATTTTTTTTATATGCTACCAGAGAATATGCAGACCAGCTTTTGAGTCCTGATAGCTTATGTTGAGATGGTCTTATAATCACACTCAATGCAAGTGATGTAGTTTATTTTGGGTCGCCAAATATGTAAAGCAACACCTAAGTCATGACTGCAACATCATTTCTAAACTTTTGATCATGGACTTTTTAGGGAAAATTTGACTTATAAATAGTTTTGTTTTGTCCCCAAAATTTTTAAGGAAATAAATAACCAAACATAATGTGTGAATGTGCAGGTGTGCTGTGGTGTAAAAGCTCTGTGAGTCGTAAAAAGAATAGAAAGGCGCTGTACAAGCTCAAGTCTATTTTCCATTTACGATGGCCAAAAATATTATGAATGCCTGCCAACAGAGACACTGCATATTTGCAACAGACATTAAATGCATAGTAGTTGTTAATTTAACATTGAGGCTGGCAGGAAACCATAGGAGAGATTGTCTCTGCCCCCACTGAAAACAAACTCAGAGTTAAGACAAAAGAATGAAACAGACGTAGGAAGAGAATATGTTTACTGACAAGCTAATGTGACCAAATATAAATTACATTTTGTTTTTATTACAGCACTACATACATCAACAGTACGGCAGCTTTCAGAAGCAGCTTCTTTAAACATGTTGTGTCTGTCACAACAACAAGACATCCTGAATATGTCCTGACGTCCTGTTACAACGATAAAATCAAGGATTTCTCTGGCTTCGATAACTGTTAAAAAGTACTCAAAAAAAAAGGATATAACATAGGTTTAGTCAATTTCCAATTCATTTAGATATTTTAGTGTACAATTCTACATTTTATATCTTTAAATATGTCTCCCCCCTCTAAGCGTACTTTTAACTCCATCCTTCACTGTAGCTGTAAAAATAAAACTCACCTCAGGATAGGACCACTCAGGTGAGTAGTCAGTGACCATGAAGAGGCGGCCCGTGGCCTGAAGCATCCCAAGAGCCCCTTGGGCCACAGCTGCAGACACCACCTCTGCTACATTCATGTAGGACAATGAGCCTGCCTCTCCAGAGTTTCCCCCTGTCCCAGTCCCCCCATTCAGAGACTGGGGGCTGCAGCAGGGCTGAAGGCAGAGCTCTGAGGGGTTGTAGCCAGAGCCCCTGGCACCGCCATCCTCTTGGCCTGGCTGGGGCGGCCCACCGGCTGCATTCTGACTATCTGAGCTGTGTGATGTGACCAGCTGGTGAGCATACATGGCCCCACCGGCTGACATTGTAGTTCCACTGGCATCCACAGAGATGAAGTCGTTAATCAGGTCAGAGAACTGGTTACCGAAAGAGATGTCAAAGTGATCCAGACTGATCTCCATGCCTGTCCCTCCTGCGCCTCCATTACTGGCTGCTCCACCCAGGCCCTGGTGGGTTCCCACAGTGTTGTAGAGTCCCTGCACCATGCTTGTGCCCTGGAGAAGAGGCTGCAGCTGTTGTTGCTGCTGTGAGCGACTGCTGCCATCACTGTTGTTGCCATTATGAATTCCTTCTCCTGTACCTCCTGTCCCTCCTCCGTTACCATCTGAGGACTGCTGCAGGTAGTGATCTGTGCCTCCTCCCTCTCCGTTTCCTGCCCCACAGGTTTGAATGTGGTCTCCTTGCTTGAGTAGATTCTCCGCTCCATTCTCATTGGTTCCAGCTTGACCTGAACTCACACCTCCTTGCTGATCCAGACCAACCACCTCTTCATGCTCAGCACCTAAACCAGGAAAGGTGCCCTGGTACTGCAGCAGCTGGAGAGAGCCGGCCTGGCCGGGTGCCTCGGTTGGTGAGCCTCCATTGCAGTTAGGCCTGTGCTGGGTCTGGTGGGCCTGGTGGTGGTGGTGTAGGTGACCATTGCTGCCTGGGGAGTCCGTCTTCACCACTTGTAGCCCCATGTAAGCTCCAGAGTCGTGGGAATTGTGCTCCATCATGTGTGTTTTCTGGTTCATTCCGGGTCTCCCCTGCTGAGCCTGACCTGTCTGAGAGGTGTCCTGGAGGAAGAAGCTAGGGGAGCGATTCTGATGCTGCATATGAGGGCTGGACATGGCCTGACTGTAGCTCACTGCAGCTGCACTGGAAGTATAGTCCTGCTTGGCATCGATGGCACTGAAATCCATCTGTTCCAGGGTGGTGCTGGGACTCAGACCCCCACCAGAAGGAAGCATGGAGCCTGCTGGATTGAGAGAAAGATTTCCCTGGCCTGAACCAGCACCAGATGACACATTGACCCCATTACCACAGTTCACTACTGCGCCAACTTGGTAGCCGCTCTCCTTGGCCAGCTGCTGCTCGAAAGACGTGTCTTCTGTCTTGATATTTTTAACCAAAGCTGAGTTGTAGGTATAGCCGTTGTCAGACATGGTGGGGGAGCGCTGCAAACTGCCGTTGGTGCTAGCAGAGGAAGATGAGGTTGAAGAGGAGTTGCCTTCTGTCTTCATTGCACTGCCTCCATATGTCTGGCCTTGTTTGGGGTTGTTTAAGAAACAATCGGGATCAAAGTTCATATTGGTCTCAGGGATCTTGATGTTTCCAGAGTCCAGACTACTAGAGAGGACCAGTTCCTCAGACACCCCTGCTGAGGACAGCATGGCCAGACTGTCTCCTGCAGCGTTAGTCCCAGGCTCCCCTACTCCTCCTCCTCCAGGGAAGGCAAATTTATGACGATCAGAGGCAACTGACAGCACCAAGCCCTGTGAGGTGGCATCTGCACCCATTAAGTGACTGTTTGGACCCCCAGTGGGAGACATGCTGTAGACAGGGTCTCCAGTGACCTCAGACATGAAGACACTCTGAGACAAGCCGGACATGACAGAGGCCACGTGGCTCATCCCTGTAACCACAGGGCTGTCGGCCATGTCTGGATCGCTGTTGAGGCCGCTGCTGATGGAGACCGGGGAGTTCTGTGTCGTGTCAGGGACCTCCACCTGGTTGGTGGACGACACCTCCGTGCTGTTCTGGTGCAGCAGGACAGGTTTGTGGACCTTGCCGTTGCGTTTCTCCCTGGCGCTGCCCCCTCCTCCTCCTCCTCCCCCGGAGCTTTTGCCTCCACCATGGGCGCTGTGCTCAGTCTTCCCTTCAGACACATCGTTGTTCTGGACCTCAGAGTGAGCGCTGCTGTAACCACCCGAGCGGGGGTCCACTTTAGGGGAGATGATGCGGTGTTTGGCGCTGTTACATTTGTGGTGCACACTGCTTCCTGCACCTGTGTAAACGACATCACAAAAATGACACAAATCAAATCTCAATTATGAAACCAAGAGATGTTCATATACTGTACTTCAGTTTCTACTTCATAGTGGGGACAAAGATGGATGGTCTGTTTTTGTATGAACAACTTTGTGAAAAAGGATTTTCTTTTCAGGATAATTAAACAGGCCTTTCTTTTATGCACCCAGTTGATGAGTTCTATTTGAAGTTTAGGCTTGTCATTGGAAAAAAAAAGAAGAAACAAACAAGGGATTATCCAAAGCTATTTGATTTATTGGATCACTGTAACCAAGAAATATTTTTTTCTTGAGTTACAGCCTGAAGGGCTATTACGCAGCTGAAACTATATGATTGACTGGAATATAATTTCAGAACAGCTGGGCTATTTCAGATTTAGCCCTGACAGTTCTCACTGAACAAAAATTAAAAAAAGCAATAAACCTGAATGAATTTCACAATAAATCAACCAGAAATAAAATACCTCAACCTTCTCAATCTACCCTCTAACAATACAACATCTTAAAGACCATTTGTTGTGATTTCTTTCAGTTATCTCTGGACAACAAACCCCAGCCTGCTCACTAGCCCTTACCCAGGGTGCCTGTGCAGAGGCAGTTGTGAGTCCGGGGAGGTGGCTTGGTTTGGTGGCTGTCCAGAATCTGTTGCACTAGCTGCTCCACTGAGAAGCCAGAACTGCTGTTCCCGTTGCTGCAAGTCCACTTGATGCCATGAACTGCCGGGAGAGAGGAGGAGACAGAGACGTCAGCCAGCCCAACAGACCACCAGCCACGCCAACCCCCCGCTCCACCCTCTGGCCACTCTGTCTATCTTCAGGTAAACCTCATGCTTCTCACTGGATCTTGTTTTTTTCCAATTGAAACTTCAAGGCAATGTGTCAACTGGCCTTAGGTCAAATGGTAAAATAGCACCAATAAGTGAAAAGTGATTGGCAATGTCTTCCATTTGGATTTTGCTCGAGTACAGATGATTTTCTGCTTGTATACCATATTCATACAATGGCAATTGATGTATTTTCACTGATGTTACCCATTGGAGACTGAAGTGTAGTTTTGAAGCTGAACTATAGAAGTCCCCATATCAAAAATGCTGTCTCAAACTAACTTTTACACTACCTAGCAACAGGCAAAGAGGTGGAGCTGAGGTGGGCCTTCAGCCTCTTATTAAACATCCATAATGTGCCCGACTGTCAGTCAGCCACCTCATAATAACGATGCATAACTTGTAGCGGTATTATCATCAAAACAGATCAACGACCTCTGTACAGCATTTAACAATAAAGACCAAAACTGTTCTTGAGCCAGACTGCAAACACATTTTGACATGACCTATAAACACTTCCAGGGCTTTTGCAGCAAGTCTCAAGTGGACACTTGAGGAGCGATAGTTAAAACACGTTTAGCAATAAAACTGCTGGTCCTTGAGTGTTCACTTGAAAATGGTAGCTAAAGCAGGGGAATGCCCATTATGTCAAATATTAAAATCTCAATTTTTGGGTGTGTAATTTTGGGGTAATTTTCTTTAATATAGCATATGTTTTGATGATATTAAGGATTAAAGTAATGGGCACATTTTGAACATTCGGGGGCATGGTTAAGTTGACTGACAGGGTTGTGTATTAGCTCTTTGCCAGGAGGCTTAAGGCCCACCACAGCATCAGCCCTTTGTCTGTTATTGTACTACAGCAGCTTGATTAAAAGTTCAGGGTAAAGCATTTCCAATATATGGACCACTATTGCATGACTTTTTCTTCAAAAACAAATGCATGATGTCACTGAGACAACCTCCATGTTGAATCTAATCCATGCGTCAGTCTGGAGAGTTGTTAGGCTGTTTTACCTTGTAGCAGTCTCCCTTGGTTTTCAATATTGATTGACTTTTTAGTGATCGATCAGTCTTGCAAATTTATTTTATAGACTGATAAGGGCTTGTCATATTCCCTAAATGTATATAATCTACTACCTAGAATACAGAAGTATGAGATTGTACAAGCATTTGACCTTCTCATCCCTGAGGGCGACAGAGAAAAATGGCCACCGCCGTGTGAATATACTCAATGTGTCTTGTTTCCTTTATCCAGACTTGAACAGATGCCTTCTCCACTCTCCCTTCACTGTTGCGTCAAGTCTTCTGTACTCCACTATTGATTCTTGTGTCAGTCTCCGTCGTGCCTCTCTGTGTTCTCCCCTCTGTGAGTACTGATGAAAGTGACAAAAAGTGCACTCCTTCCATCCTCCACCCTTCTCCTGACCTGTGACTCCATCCTGACAGGGGAGGCCTCTGGGGAGGACCCTCACTCGCTCACGCTGCTGCTGCTGCAGCAAAGGAAAAAGAGAGGCCTTTTCTACTGCAAGGCTTCACTCCTTACCTCTGTCACACCTCACTAGCAACTCCTAATACTTTTCATCGCTCCGCTTGCCAACCAGCCACCACTTCTGATGAGACAGATAGTGGTTTTAGAGGCTGCAAGGTGGCGGGAGACACCACTGAGTGCTGCAGCGCCTCAAGCTCTCAGCCGGAAAAAAAATGGTAATATTTCAGAAGTGAAGCATATTTAGACTATCAAACAAAATCAAGGCCGCTTTAATTCAAGCTCCCTACACTTCAGTGCCTCCTTTAGTTAAATATGCAATACAGAGATACATATAAAGAGAGTGAGGTTTGCAGCATGTGTGAAAAACAGCAAGAATTTGCTCAGTGCATTTCTGTTTGCACATGAGATAAAAGAAGATGGAAACAGAGAACGTGCGTGAGGGTACTGCAGATTGATAAGAGAGAGAGCTAGTTAAAGCAAAGTGGAAAAAGCTGGGAAACATGATTGGAGGACTGGGATAAGGATCTAACTTGAAAGCTTTAAGATCCTTTGGCAGATTACAGGCCGGTCACCAGCAGATGTCAGCAGAACTGCTGTTATCGGGCTTAGATCACAGACAGCTTAGTATGGCAGGTTAAAGAAACATAAATACATTTTGATCTGTTATAAAGTTAGAAGCAGGGAAAAATGATTCAACACTAAATGTTTATCTAGTGTTGTTTTAATTACTGCACAAGTAACTTTGTCTGAACAGAGATCCTTTTCGATGGACTGGCTTGAGTCACTGCTCCCATCCTGACAGTGTTTAAAGCAAACAGCACTAATTAGATGATGATAGTAATACTGACACTGAGATGAGAGGGCCACAGGCAGATCAAATTTGACTGTCATGAATCCCCCTCCTGTGATGAAGCCAGCAGGGAGGCTGTAGGACAGAAGAGCATCCATTCAGCTGATCTGACTCAGAGAGGGTGACGGAGCAAGAGTGTGCGCCTACTACACCCAGCTAACATCCACCATCTAGTGCCATCCCTATTTGTCCAAACAATCATGTCGTCCCTACACCCTGATCTGATCCCTCGTGCCAGAATTGCCACAGCCCTCTTCATTTCGACGGGCGTCACCTCCGGAGGCTCAGGGTTGTTGACGCACAGTTTTCGGCATGTCTGCCTGTCTGCTCGTCTCACTGAGGGTTATGTTCCAAAGCAAACGTGACAGGAGCAGTGCTACAAGGTTTAATCCCAGTGGCAGCAACAGCAGAGGAACCAAACAGCAACCAGGTCAAATCATCATCCCGATGACTGGGTCCTGTCATGAGCAGCATCAGAAAGGCCTATTGACAAACACAGGACACACGAATATACCCCCTTCTAGTTGCCTCTGCACCATTGGGCCTCACATGGTACAGTGGAGTGCAATAGTTTACATGATGACCAGCCCTGTCTTTCTTATCTCCGTGTGTTCTCCTCTGACCCTGTCTCTTTAGCAGAGAGACAGGCCTTCTGTCTGTCTGGGTGTTTGTTAAAGCCGCTCATGCGCTATCTGTCAGCAGGCTCGGGGCGTAGCTGGAAAGAGTGCTGCGTGTTGAGAGCATAAGACCAAACGAGTGAATTAAGCTGGCTGCCTTGTCTACGGAGCGGTAGCATGACTGAGTGGTGATGCTACTCTCTTCACCCCCTTCCTTCTTTGCCACCGTCTCATCAAACACTGCAGGGCGTTAAGGAGGAAAAGGTCAGACAAGGCCATGTTTCGCAGAGGTTAGATTTAAACTGCTGTTTGTGTGCGTATAAATGTGCACGTGAACGTTTTTTCAAATGTTTTCTTTTGTCGTAGGTAGACGGGTAAGCTCAACTGATCCATGAAATCCACATTTTTCCTTTGTTGTTTTTTTTTTGCTATCATTAGGGTTGTCAAATGGTTCGTGCATTGAAATATTGTGAAGAGAATAACAAAAATGAAAAAGGGAAGAGGGCAATTATATTGCAGAAAGTTGAAAATGTTCCGGGAAAAACTAACTATTTGACGTTAAACTTCTCCTGCTGACACAAATCAGCTTGGTATCAAAACATTTTCTCAACATTTGCTCAAATCCTGCTTATGAGAGTCAAACATACTGTACTTCTTCAGTCCTTTAGTCCGCAGTCATTCGACAAAGTTTTTTTCAAATTCCTGATACAAATAAAAGGGGAATCTGTCCTTCAGTTTATCTACATAGCCTCTGAAGAATCATGGAAGTTCTGCTATATGCAGAGACATGCATAGTCTTTGCACACATCTCCTCAAGATATAGGTCAGTCAGAGAAAAAAAAGTTGAGTGTATGTTAAAAGCTAATGTATAATTTAAGATTAAATAATGCATGGATAATACAGAATGACTTCATCTTCAGTCTTTACTCTCTACATATAAATGGTTGCTGCCTGGCTGTACCAGTAGAGGGCAATGTTGCTCCATCCCTGAGCCTGTGTTGACATGCTGGCAGGTCCAGAAGAAAGAGAGGGAACAGAGAGGAGAGGAAATACAGAAAGCAGTAGAGGGATTTTTTTTTTTTTTTACTCTTTATGTTACCCCCTCATGTAGCCTGGCAGCTAGAAGTCATCTCACACTCATCCTCTTTGTCCCAACAACTACCAAAGTTAATGACTTTACGCATTACTGCAAATGGTGCTTGGTTTTACATTAAGCCACAGACGTAATGAATACAGTAGGCTGTTGTTGTTCAGTGGCTGTCCTGAGGTAAGGCTTTATGTGGAATGTGTCCTAAAAACTGATAGGAAGCAGAGAAGTGAGGAGGATAACAATATAGCTGAGATGATAGTCTGGACTGCCTTGTCAGTATGCAGCCGGCACGCTTGTGTGTGCTTGTAAAGCTGCTGACAGGGTCCTCTTTACCTGGACGCATCACCAATAATTGGCCACTGGCATATCAGTCACTGGCCCCTGCCAGACACACCCAAATCACAGCCTGGCTGTTAAAGGCATCTTAACAGCTCCCTGAAAGATTTTCAATGCTCCTTTAAGGTCCCCATTTGGCTGGTATCGTCATCAGACAAACCCAGATTTTTTCCAAAATACTGCTTCAAGCTTTGGGCTGCTCTGGAGACTCATAAAAACGCATCTCACAGAGCATTAGTAAAGCTGATAACAACAAGGATCAATCCATTGAGAGAAGGCGGGGGGTTGGGAGCGAGGGGGGGGGGGGGGGGGGGGGGGTGTGACCAGAGATTTCTGGTGAGTCAGACATTCTTGCTCCCACGCACTAACATGAATCAATAACCAGTTTGCTGCCCTCCTGTGCCTCCACTTCCTTCTTGGGCCACGAAGGAGGTGCACTCTCAGCCTGGTCAGAGCCGAGCCAGAGGGTCCAGGGGAAGAGAACTCTGACCCGTGATTGGCAGAAGGCTCCAGGAAGTAAACACAGACTCATGCAGCAGAGAAGGATGCTGGTCGAGGATGCTCTCTGACTGAGGTGCTGAGGGCACTTAGTGTACCAGCTATCAGCTAATAGGAGCAGACAATATATCCTCAGACGAAAACAACAGCCACTATGCTCAGTCTTTCCATGCAAATAGACATGTAAAGACTATTGAGTCCCTTTTAGAGCACACTGTTTATATTAAAGGCTATGCGTTAACGGAGAGACTTAAAATACTCACACATTGGCTTCAGCTGGCCGATCAGCTCCTCTTTGGTCCATTTGGCCCACTCCTTCTTGTCTGTATTGATGGAGCACAGGATAGGACCACATGGTTTCCCACAATCCTCAATGGCTGGAACATTCAAATAGTGGACGAGCACAATATCAGGGTTCTGTGGGGAACAGAGAGGAAGAGAGGGAAGAGGAGATTACATAATGGGCAGTCTTACACGGGAAGCACAGTGTCGTTAGGATACAGCAGCATAGGGCTGTAGTGATACAAAGATGCTACAGTGGGGCTTTTATGTTGAAGAAGATGGGACTGAAGTAGCAAAACAAGATGATAACAAAGCCTGAGAACAGAAGAGTATGAGAAAAAATAAACACACGAGCAGGGAGTAGAACAAATCTGGGATCAGAAACTGACAATAATCCCCCTCATTATGTTGCTATCTGTATGTTTGTATCGCTAAATGAACGTTTGTGTGTATTTGGGCGTGCATATGTGTGATAATTGCAATGTGTGCTCATGTAACACACTTATGGCATTTTGTCAAGTCCTCCCACATGATGAGTCGATGCCCTCAATTAACTCCGCTTGTGTTTACCAAGTCAAAACTCAACAATTTGCCGCCTGCAAATTGTTACAGGGTTACCTCTGCAAATTCCCTAAATTGACAGCTTATGAGTAATAGGTAGCGTTTAAAGGGATGTTGCGCTGGTGTGAGTAATATCAATTCGCTTCTGTAATCATAAAAAGCTTTGATTATTTAGCACGGCAAAGGGATGTTCCCATTTTAGTCTCTATCGCATTAAATTTATTATAAATATCGAAACTCAACACACTAATACAGCATAATAACCCAACACGAACACAAATGATACAAATAGAAGCTGGGGTGATTAAGACAGACTCGTGGCAGCCTAATAAAAGCAGGTAAACAGAAAATGGAAGAAAAATTGCCACCACATGTATGGAAGAAAAAGGGTAAACAAAGCTCCACTTTCATGCATGAATGCACTCACAGCTAAACAAGACGCAAAAATCGACAAACCACCAAAGACCTTGATGGAGAAAAATGCTGTGACAACATGTGTGTGACTGCAGTTTGAAGCTTCATCAGTACTAAGTGGCAAATAAATCAAGGCCACTGCTACTGTAGGTCTGTGCTCCCTCTCAGTGTGTACCATTAATCCTCGACTACATCACCCCTCTCTCCCTCTCCCTCCCGCTCCCTACTCCCCCCTTTTCATCAGACAGGGGTGTGGCTGGGCGAACGCAGATACGAAGAAACAACTACATCTCTGACAAAACATCCTACATGTACGAACAGCTATCCTCTGACTGTGCGTTCGCAGTCACTGTTCCAGAAATGAAGCATCCACACCTTTCATGCAAACATGCAGCCCAACGTGCTCCACAAAGATGTACAAATGAAAACAAGATGCAAAACTTTGTTGTGTCACCCAAAAAGGGAGTTAATCTATGGAACAGATATCGGATATAACATTGTAAAATGGAAGATCAAAAAGCTTTACCTGCACTGTCTGTACCTTCTGTCAGAGAATATGTTCGGGTGAGTGTGAGGGTATATTTTATTTTGTTGTTGCAATGTTTTGTTTTGCTCGTTATCTGTTTCTCTGTGTTCTCGAAAGCGTTGCTTTTACTTGATTGGTAAGCTTGATAGAAAAAAAGGACGAGGACCAGCTATGTTTTTTGGACACGCTTAATTTTTTTCAACTTGGCCGTATCCCCTTTTTAAACAGTGACGAGTTATAAATGACATCTTTAAAAAAAAATGTAGTTACTGTTGTTGTTAAAATTTTGGGTAAATCTAAACTAACGACATCGATTACAACTCAAAAAAACTGGAGCGGTATGACCTCCCTCTTCTCACCCTCACAGGGAGCTACTGGTGCTTTACATTTCAGTGTGTTATCCCACTGCTTACCCTGTCCCCTGTCATTGGTGTGGACACCAATGTTTGGATTGACTGTGAATGTGTGTGTGTGTTGCCCCCCAGATGGCATCACCAGCTGTGTCAATAGCCAAGAGATGCCCTCAATCCTGACTGGGAAATGAGAGCGTTGAATACCGACTGCTTCATTCAGCAATGAGCGCACATGAACGTATGTGGATGTATGGGTGCAGGTGGGAGTGAATATGCATGGGCACACAGCGTAGGCATTAATGTAGGCAAACACACACACAGACACACACATGCAAACAGACTGGGCAAGGACAAACTCATTAGGATACTGTAACCGACGTTTACTCACACTGGTGTATGTGAACACAATCATACACATGGATACACAGAATAGCCTCCTTCCCACACCCACACTCACAGCTGTTTCCTACCTATTCCACATAATCACACACAAACTAAACACGTTTACACTACACATACACGGCGCTAGTTAAGATCAGTGGGTTGAGCATGCACCCCATGTACAAGGCAACAGTTCTCATCACACAGGTGCAAGGGTTGAGTCCAAATCTTAATACTGTTTGGTGCACGTCATCCCCAGTGTTTGATTTATTTCCTGCCCCTCTACTGCCATCCTGTCCTAATAAATGCAAAGGCCCCAAAAAAATAAATAGATGGAGAGCATGCAGGTGATCATAACACAAGTAATTGGTGTTTTTTGTGCTGTCCACCTGGAACTTTTCATTTGTCTCCTCTTTTTTTTTTTTTTTTTTTTTTTTTTTTACAACATTTTGAACAGTTCTCTCCAAACTAAAGCACACCTTCACTCTGAGAGGAAAACAACACAATGAAAATGTAAAGCATCACATAAATCTATCACAATTGCAATATAATTTAATTTCCTTCTGGCTGCTTTCCTTTTCCATGGTGTGGTATCAGGAGTTTTTACTCCAGGAGAGGGGGGTAGGGGGCTGAAGAGGAACTTTTTTTTTTTTTTTTTTTGCTGGGTACTATTTTCCAGAGAAAATGAGATCTCATTAACTTATTGATTAATTGTGTAATGGAGTCTTGTTTTTTTTTTTTTTCCCCCAACGCGTTTCCCATGTGGGGTTTCAGGGAAGCTTTCCAGCCTTGCTTCCTGCAGTGGAGGCAAAAAGCGGGGTTTAGTTTCAGGACCCTGTGATGTGCACGTGTGTGAGGATGTGAAGCCGTTTGTTTCCCTCTGAATACGAGTGAGTAGGATTCTGTGAGTGCATATGTGCGTGAGCCTATAAATACATGCATGTCAGCATGTTGCCACACGCAACCCCAAACACATAGTTTATGTGTGCCAAGCTTTCACATATTGAAGGCTCTGAATGCATGAATGTATCATGTGTAAAAATGTAGCGCGTCTCCAGCCAGCGTTTTGATGTTGCTGTGTTGTGTTAATGTTTACTGCGCCTCCCTAGAACAGATGGATAGATGTCGAGCTAATTACTAGCGGAGTCTTGGGGAGTCAGCCATGGGGGTGGAAGGCCTGCTGAGTGGGTGGTGGAGCGCCTTCCTGCCCCTCCCCTCTCCGCGTTCTCTCCGTCTTTGACAGATCCATCAACATACAAAGGATTACATGCACCTTAAATTGAGCACGCAGTCACGCACGTGATAAAAAGTTGGTAGGAATACACATATTCATGTGCAGGACATCGCCATCGCAACCAGAGGATAAAGGTGCTGTTGTAGCCAGGCAACAGGTTTCTCTGGCACCCACGCACACAGAGGCAGCCAGTGCTCCTACGATCTCACAGTGACTGCCTACCTCGTCCTGAAGTCATACACCCTGTTCTACTCCGAAGGACAAGGAGGGAGAGAAAGAATGTGAAGTAGAGAGAGAGAGAGAGAGAGAGAGAGAGAGAGAGAGAGAGAGAGAGAGAGAGAGAGAGAGCGGCTAATGGGGCTGAGGACACAGACAGAGCTAAATGTCGAGGGAGACACATGCAATGACCTTCTCGTTCGTGGGAATGTGTATCTTGAGACATAATGAACCGAGACTCAAATCAGGTGGAATCTGGTGTTAGTGGTCAGGTTTTGTCCGCTGTCTCCCCCTAGTCTTTGTGACCCCTGCCACAAATCTGCCACTTAACTGGAACACCTCCATGTAACTACTCTAACAACCTACCGAAACTCATTAAGAGACAAAAAGAAAGAGAGAGAGAGAGAGAGAGAGAGAGAGTTCCACGTAGAGATACTTGGTAAGACCAAGAGAGTCAGAGACAAGAAGAAGAATGAGAGTAACAGCTCTTATATTGTCAGCCAGGCAGTTCGGCTCTATGGTCGTACTCCAGCATAGCACAACCCGTGCACAGGAGCGATAAGAACGCCATTAACATGAAAGGTTCTTAATTGAGAGGGGATGCTTCATGCTACGTGGATGAGCTGGGGAGCGCAGGGGGGGGGGATCCTTATTCCTCTCTGATAAAATAACACTCAATGAGGAATGGGGGGCTTCAAAGCCCGTCATTCTGACAGGGAGCAAAGCAGGCAGAGGCTAAGTCGGGGAAAAGCCCCCGGAATGTGGGGAAATAAGCAAAGGAGGCAAGGAATGAGATGGTTCTTCATGGGAGGATTGAACTATCGTGCTACAGGGATATCCATTTCAGCATAAAATATCATAAAAGCAGGAGCACTCGATTGTTTTGTCGCACATCTTCAGCAACAAGGCGGAAATAAAGAGGGGAGGTGCTTGTTGTTTGTGTTTTTGTGGATGTATCGGTGCCTTCATGTTTGTGCGTCTGCCTACATTTAATCATAAATAGCATGTGAATGAGTGTCTAGAGGCAGATTTCTGTATGTTTGTTGGCATCGGTGTGCATGCAAAATGAGCCCAATGAGCTGTGAGTGTGAGTCTGAGTACATCTGCTATTTAGACTGCATATTCATGCTGTCTGTGCTGGATATGTGCATTAGAATTTGGTTGCATGCATCTCTGTGTGGCTTTATGTGCACATGGCACCACCTCTTACGATTCACATGTGTTTCATGTCGTGTGCTGTGGTCCACTGAACGGGTATGAGAGGTTATTAAGGCCCTGCTCTGTTGGCCGTGCGGGGGCAGTTGGCCTGGCGGTGGCATAGTGATGGATGGCAGGGTGTGCCAGTCATTAGGCAGCCTCCTGGCCTCTGGCACCGAGGTTGCACTCTTAAACACCGACCTCCCCCGCCTGTCCCCAAACGCCGCTGCTCATTTCAAGGTCAACTGCCTCTGTGGTGCTGTAAGTTCACCTCCACGAGGCACAAGACTTCTTCGTTTTTTTGTTTGGAACCTTTATCGCTCTCTGCCGACGGGTGTGTTTTGGAATGTGGGGGCGGCTGGCTGGTGCTGCGCCTCGTGCAGACACACAGAGGAACAGACACACGCATGCAACATGCAAGCACACACACACACACACACACACACACCGAGGTAAACAAAACCACATGTCAAAGTCTCCCAAAAAGGCAGCAAACAGCCTGGAGCTCCTGTCGAGGCAGCAGAGCAATCCACAATTTGAACCCACTTTCCTCCCTCTCTCTTCAGGTCCTCTATGACAAACTCTTTCTTTAAATGTTCCCAGTTTGGAATACAGACACCCTAATTGGGGTGTCTGGAGTCAACACTTAACTGCTACAATTCACCCTCTATTGCACCGAGCTCACTACCAACTACAACACTGTCTAAGTGCCAAGCTAAAACGATGCCCGGGGTGGATACAAATCCAGGAGTGCGAGCCAGTCTACTGAAGGTTTCTTAGTGCGAGTTGCCTCGATTGCCTCTGTCCAAGGTCTGAGAGTGATAGCAAAGCAGGAGGCACAGCAGGAGATCCTGATTTAGGGAAGATTCATACTCCACCTCTTTACCTCCACTACCTAGCGTACTGGCTGGGAGATATGAAAGGCAGAACTTGGAACTTTTGAGGAACAGGAAGAGGCCAGCATGTTTGAGCGTGTTTCAGAGCAAGCCAGGGCTGAGGCCTGTGATGTTTAATTCAGGAGCACATAATCACTCCGATGGAGTTGAGAGCGGGGCTTTAAATAACTCAGCTTAGAGGGGCAGAACTACTTCACTCTGGGTGGGGGGGGGAATGCAAGCCTGGCTGCATGTGTGTGTGTGTGTGTGTGTGCGTACACGCACAGGATCGTGTGTGACTGTGTGTAATTGTGCATACATGAGTACGTTTCATATTTCGACATGTCTGCGTTTGAGTATGCAAGCGAGTGCTCCTATCATTTTTTATTTTTTTTTTGTGCGTGGCTCCTCCCTGCTTTGACATTTTTTATTTGTGCAGTGCATCACAGTAAAAGGTGGAGTGTGTTTGTTGCTGTGCCAAGCATCTGCATGCATTACAATAAAAGTGCAAAAGGCCAGCATTCAGAGGCTGAATATTGAGGAGTATTCTGGATGCCAAGCAGGCAGGCAGTAAGTCAGGCGGTAAGGCGGGCAGTGAGGCATTGAAGCCCCTTTAGCTGCCACAACTCAACTCACAGTTTTACAGCCTACTTATTCTTCCTAAGGCCCTCGCAGAGCACACTAGCCTCTCCATTAGTTGTGGTGGTCCCATGTGAGAGGCCACGCTGCCCAGGGGCGAGCAGAGAAAAGGCCATCAGGAGCCCATCCGGCTGCTATAATGGCCTCAGCTGAGCCCATGGCACTGATCCTAATATTCAGAGTCCATCCAGGTGACATAAAGTCACACTGGAATAAAAGGAGGGAGAGGAAGTGACTGAGAACTCTTAGACACAGGGAGGATTTCACCGTTCACTTCGCTCCTCATGCTTCTCCTCTTTTTGTTTCCGCCTCAGAATAACCTCTCAACCTCTGGCTTTCTCCGGCTCTTTTCCACTTGCTTGCTCTCACATTTTCACATCTTCCTCCGAGGGCATAGCGCAATTCATTTGGACGAGAAAAACACAGCTAATGCCATCTCACTGTACTCCCCCCCCCCCCCCCCCCCCCCCCCCCCGTGCAAGCCTTTCATATCAGCGCAGAGTCTGATTTGTTTGTGTGCGTCGTCTTTCTCCCTGTGCCAGTCGACAAGGCGTGCTATTTATGTGCCTTTGCCGTCTATGAGCGAAACAGGACTTCACAGGAGCAGCCAGGGGAGAAAGATGTGCTGGTGCATTTCTAAACAGGGAGACACAGGGAGGACTGATGTGTGTCCAGCAGCAAGACGGTCCAACCTGGCTGCTATCTGCTTCTGCAACGGCCCGCTGAACAACAATAGATAACACCAGTCGTCGGCATCAACAACTGTTTCGGTTGTAACAGCAAAAAGAGCCACTCAAGCACAAACTATTGGAGCATAAACACACATATGAAGATACGTACTCCTTCTACATGTGCATCAAGAGACTCACACACAATGACAACAGCAATGGCCAAAGGACTGCTGAGCCTGTGTGCTCTGTCAAGCATGGTGAGGGGCTCATTATTATTACTGGGCTGGATACTTGAGCAGCCCCAGAGCTCAGCTTGGCAAGACCTTTCTCTGGAGACATATACACACTGGCCTACACACATACACACACACACACACACACACACACCATACAAATGGGTAATCAAACGTCTGCCCCTGGGAAAAAAAAAAAAAAGCTCAATTGGTTTCCTAGCAACCCATGGTGTGTATTGGGTCCACATGAAAAATGAAAAAATAAAGACAGCGTGTGCATGTGGTTGTGTGTGAGACAGAACGAAAGGATGAGGATGAGATTAACAGCGCATATTGAAGAGAGATAGAGGCATTTATGGGGTGAAGTATGGAGGGGTCAAAGATAAGAAGGAGTGAGTGGGATATGAAAAGGTAATGAAGAGAGAGAGAGAGAGAGCGAGAGAGAGAGAGAGAGAGAGCGAGAGAGAGAGAGAGAGAGAGAGAGAGAGAGAGAGAGAAGAGAAAAGGCGCCATCAGAAGTGTGCCAATCTGATCGACAAACACGCATTTCCCCAGCCTCTCCACAGGGGCAGTGTTGACTGCGAGATGATCCACAGAGCAGGCCCATAGACAGTTAAGGTCATGGAAATGTGTTATCAAATCACAGCTCAGAGACAGAGAGATCATCAAGGGAATAAATCAGTATTTTACACACTGTTACAAAATGTGTAGCAGCGCTGCAGGGGAGGAGATTATGCAAGAAGCAAAGCATAGGCTTTAGAAAAACGGCATAAAGCACTGCGCTGTGTATCACACCAGGTTCAAATGCAAAACACAGGGGGGTTACACGACACCAAAGGCACACAATCAGGTGAGAGTAGTGGTTTGTAAAATTGCTGTAGAGTATTTTACAAAGAGGCAAAGCTGATTCTCTGGGGGATCTGACGAGTTTTTTGATCATAGCTGAACATTACGACTAAAACACAGCAAGCCCCCTTTTAAAAAATGATCCAACAAATAGACAGAGTTACATTTTATTTGTTTATCTGTGTGCGAGTGTGTGAAATGCAAGGAGCAAAGTAGCGTGTAATGGTGTGTGTGTGTGTTTCGGTAAGATACGTGTGTGCGCGATTGTGTGTGTGCATGTTTGGTACATCTGTCTGTGAAATTGTGTGTGTGCGGTGGGGAGAAGCGTACTATCTCCATCCAGCAGCTGCCACAAAGAGGCTTCCCAAAACAAGCGCAGGGCCATGACAGAGACAGAGCGACCGCAGCCTTCTGCTGGTGTAATAGGAAATTAATTGAGACCATCAATATGGTATTAATCATTAAAGCACAGGTGCTGAGGTGGCACTTTGCTGACTGCTCTACTGTTGGCAGTGCTCACACACACACACACACACACACACACACAAAAACACAGTTAAAGTTTGACCTGCTGTTTAGCAAAAACGTTAGTGGGGACATAAGAAAGAAGGACAGACAAAGGGAAATGGGTATGTTTATGTCTGGATCCTCTAAGAGAACCCATATGGACAGTGTGGTAGTTTAAACACACTGCAATCCAAGGTTATTCGTGCTTTCCCTGGAAAACGGATTGTGTGCACCTCTTTTCAGCTCCCGCAGATAGCGGCTAAATCGAGAGACAGAAATTGAATAGATGTGGATTTTCTGAAAGACGTCCAAATCAGAAAATGTCAGGTAAATTTGGGAAAATATTCATCAACTCCCTTGGAAGCCATGTTTCCTCTAACACCTTATCCTTTGCGAGGCAGAGCACAGGGAGGACTGGAGTGCCAGTGTTAATCAGCCAGAGGAGAGCCAAATTGCGGCAACTACATTAAGCCGTTAAGCACACCACGTCTCCAAATTGTTGAAGGTGTCTCACTGAGATGAATGCTCCTTCTTATGAATAAAACATTGCACACATACAACCCCAGACACATGCTTTTTATATGCGTGTGTGTGTGTGGCTTTTGCCGAGCGACAGCTGTGCAGAATGGATGTTTGTAGTGTTTGGAAAAATTTTTGACAGAGTTAAAGGTTCAGATTTTTGTCTTTGGTCCGAGTGAAGTCGGCCGTCAGCCTCTATAGGCACTTTACACCAAATCCTCACCTGCCTGTGTCTTTTAGTGTCCACGCTGAGCCATGAAATGTTTATGATTCAAGAGCAGTAGATAAGATGGAGATTGAGCTGGATTGAAAGGCAAATAAGATTGCTGAAGCACAGAGTCAGCTAAAAGGCCGGCAGAGGGAGCAGAGAGGGGAAAAAGAAAAAGAAAGTAAGAGGAGAGCATGCATCACAGGTCTGGCCCTCAGAGAGTTGTGCAATAAGAAATTCCTCTACACACAGAGAATATACTTTGAAGTGAATATGGACACATCATCAGGACCTGCTGATTAATCATACATGTGCGGGAGTGTGTATTTGTCTATGTTTGATCCGTTTCTCTGATGCTGTCATGTTTGAGACCTTAAGTTCCTGATTTTTTGTCTTTGTTCTGTAATGTGTTTAAATGCTGGCCAACAACAACTAATAATGGCTTTTTTTATTAAATACACACCACTTTTGGGAAAAGATTTCAAATGTAGTGGTCTGACCTCGTGTCTGATAGGTGTTCATTGAGGCATGGTAGGATCCTGGCTGATCCTGGATTTACACTGTAAGGCTCCAGGTAACTCAGTTTTGTAAAGAGGCTGAATCCTGGCTGCTGCAGCAGCTCTTGGTTTGTGTCTAGTCCTCAGAAGTTTGCTGCATGTGCGCTCATGTTTATTTTTATGCTTGTGTGCACATGTACTTCCACATATGATCACAAACTCATGTCTGGTTTGTGTTCATGGAGTATGCATTCTGTGGAAATTGTGTATTTCTTATATTCATACACATATACATGTGTATATGAAAGGTGCAACTCTATTTAAATAAACTTCTCTTGAATGTTTTCCATGCTCTCTATTTCCAAAATATTCCTCAGTCACATTTTTTTTTTTTTTTTATTGGGAACAAAAAAAATTAAATCACATCCTATTGTATAGCATTGCAACCAACCAATCACAGTCCTCTGACGCCATCACTGTGCTGCTCCTACTACTTGCTCACATAGTCTTCAAAGCAAAACTTAAAACATCCATAATATTTTTAAGTATCATTATTTAATCTAGAAATGTTTTCACCAGCAAATCCAAAAATCACAATTTCGTATCACCTGACCTCAGCAGAACAGAAAAACAAAATGACAACAAACAACAGCCACAAACTAGACAACCCCCCCCCCCCCACACACACAAAAAAACAGAGCAGTTTGTCAGTGGACAAATATAGCAGCAGTCAAAGTCAAAGCAGCAGCGGTCACGTTCCAATGACTGCTTCTGAAAGAGAAGGTTCTAGTGCATGTTGTAAATGTGACAGTTTACTGAGCTAACTAGGTAGGCTGATCCTGCAGTGGGTACATGACAATAACTGAGGATCATTTCTTTCTTTTACTGATCTTAATTTGAAAAAAAACTTGTGAGGCAATTAGGAATTTTGCAATAAGGGACGTCAGAGGGCTGTGATTGGCTTATGGCATTGTTGATCCATGGAGTTTTAGTGTGAAAACATTTTAAAGAAAGCGTGATATGGACAAAGCTAACTTTTAAGGGGATCAGAACAGGACTCCATGGGAGAACTGGAGTCTCTGGATTAGTTAAGGCCCTGGTGGTAGCCTTTCAGAACCGGTTCATAAAGTCTATCAGTAGAACATAAGCGGAAAAGATGTCATCAACTAGAGCTTTTTTTTACAGGCCAGAGGAATGTGCGTGCCTGCATGAATATGTGTGTGTGTGTGTGTGTGTGTGTGTGTGTGTGCGTAAAGGGAGGGATGGGAGGATAAGACCCTTTGATGCCTTCCCCTGACGGCCTTGGTCGGCTTGCAGGAACGAAGCCGAGCAGAGGCCACCAGAGAGATGGGGCCCAAGCCCTGGGGCCTGTTCCTTTCCTCCCCCTTGCTGCCTGCCTCCCCCTCCCTCCTCTGATCAATACAGGGTCCTAATCACTAAGGACAGTATGGCAGTCCTCTCATTCTCTCATCTCCTCTCTCACTTCATCTTCTTGTTATTTTAGTACCTCTGCTCGATGCTAATTCTCCTCACTGCTATAAAAGGCTTGCACTTTAGGGGTTCCCTGTGTTTGTCCATGTTTGTGTTTTCTTGTGTATTTGTCCAAAATTGTATTAGTGTTGGCCACACGTATTCTGTTAGTATTTCTATGCAAATTTGTGAAAAGGACTCGGTTGTTGGAGTCCCTGTAAACATGTGAACAAGCGTATACAAGGCTGTTAAACTGTGTGTATGTGTCTGTGTACAACCAGATAAGACAATATCCTTGAAAGAGCAACAGCAACATAAACCCCAGTGAATTATGAGCGGCACGCATAAACTTGAAGAATAACACATCCCCTCATTTCAGTGGCTTTATCCCAGTTATCTAATTGCCCACGTCCTTTTTTTCCCTGTAATAAACTAATGAATGTGGCCGTGTTGAGGCCTGGAATCATATAGGCAGCAATAAGTAGCACTGCTTTAAACCCCAAACTGCATCAGAATGACTGAATAATTTGTAGGAGAAATAATTACGGGGCAGAGGAGCAGGCATCAATCCTGGAACACCGACAGAGCCCTCGCTGGAAACCACCTCACCCTATAAGCCAAGGCTCCATTAGGTATTGTCTGGGGCCCACAGGCTAATTTGTTTGCATCAATAATACATTCAAAGGATTTATCTAACTTGCAAATGAGTGTTCATTTACTGGTCCAAGAGGCAGGGAGGAGAGCAGGCAGCAGGAGAGAAGGTGTGAGAGGCTGAAACAGCTGGTAGGGTCTATCTGGGACACAGTTAACCCTTTGTGAGGCGGCAAGATGGTGGTCCATATCTCGCAGTTAGCCTGTAGTATTCTGAAAAGGTTGGTTGTGGCACGCTTGGATAACAGCCAGTGTTTATGTAGGGCAAAGAGAGGCCAAGGTGCTGGTGACCAACCCTTGGAAAGGCATCAGAAATTAAGCAGAGAGGCCCCACACAGTCACAACGTATTACCTGCTGAACAGCATATTCTTTGATCGTATGCCAGGTGACTAAATGACAAAGAGGAGTGTGTGTGTGTGTGTATCTTTGTTTGAAGATGAGGATGTGGCTTTAGTGAGACATGGTGGGCTGTCTTTAAGAGACATCGGGGACACCTTTGATCTCAGTACTATACTCTGTCTCCCACGGGTGATATCGGGACACACAGTAGAAGTGGAAAGAAAAACCAGAGGGAGGAAAAAATAGGAAGGGTGATTGAGAGTGAACGAGCAATAGACAGAGAGAGAGAGAGAGAGAGAGAGAGAGAGAGAGAGAGAGAGAGAGAGAGAGAGAGAGAGAGGAGAGAGAGGAGAGAGAGAGATGGGAGAGGAGGAAGGAAGCTGGCCATGAACATATGCTGCGTCTCCGTGCCAAACCCCACTGGCTCAGGCAACCCACGCATACGCTGCACTGCTGCTGCTGTCGCCACTCCAGCCCTCTCCAACACCAACACCATGGCACTACTTAGTCAAACAAAGCTGGAGAGATGAATCTGGAAAGAGACGGGGTCTCCCCAGCCTCAGCACTGCCAGCGCAGGGCTGCTTAGCTTGGATAACGCAGCCTGATTATACACACATCCATACGTATACACAGAAGTAGCTTTCAGCTGTTTGGCTAACTGCCCCCCTTAATTTGTGACAGTTATGGTGTGGGCCACCTACTAAGAGAGGTTAGTCATGATAACCAAGTCACTGTAGCTTGACTTAGTTGTTATTCTGTATGCTGTCTTTTAGAGTGTTTTACGTGACCAGGAGAAATTATTTTTCTTCACATAACTAAACAATCTCATCTCTTTTTGTTGGCACAAAGGAGGTGAATGTAAGACCTTGGTTTCTGAAATCAGCATCTTACATAAGAATGCTCACCTTGATAAAAAAAAAAATACTGAAGGTACAACAAGTACTCTGTGGCAAGCAAATCAAATTAAAATGTTGTGTAATTATGAAGATGACTGTGAAATATTTAAGACACAAAGCATTACGTCATTTCAGTTGCTTTGACTTCATTACCAGTCGTCTCATTTGGTTTTAGGTTGGTGACTGCGCTTTGAAAGTAGTAGTGTAATGTAAGGTAGGTGTTCTGATACATGTCTGGGTTTGTGGAAATGCATGTTCTGTATGGAGGTCTTTAGGAATGCTTTGATAAACTGAGCCGATAAAATTGAGTGAAACTATAATTTGATGGGTCATGGCGTGTGTAGAAACACACTGGTTTGATGTTTTCTCTGCACAAACCTGCGACCATCATCTCTAAGAGTTAAAATCGGTTTATTAACAAAAAGAAAGAGAAAAAAAACGAAAGCAAACACGTGAGATGTTGTCACCCTTACACTTCGCATTAGGATGTATACTGTTCATGTCAGAAGACATTTAATTGTTCTGGCAGCTCAAGTCTTTGATTTTACAATTATGTGATAAATAAATCCTGTGCTGGATCGGGGAATGAAAAAGGACTAATCAGCCCAGATGAGAAGAATACTTTGATACTAATTGCAGTGTTCTTCTGTTGGAAAAGAGTTAGCTCAAAGTTCAATGGTTTTGAGAAGCATTGTCTATGTGTGTGTGTGTGTGTGTCTGTCTTGATGTGTGTGTGTGTATGGGTGTGTGTGTGTGTGTGTGCGTGTATAAAAAAAAGAAAGTGTGTGTGCATTAGAAAAAGGAGAACTGTGATGTTTGATGTACGGCACACCTCAAGGTACAATTAACACTGACAGTCGAGAAGGTTTAATTCAGTTTTTCATTGTTTAAACATTTCATAAGCAATACACTTAAAATTCATAGAAAGGTCACATTTATATTTTTCATACAAAACTTAATACGATTGTTAAGTTTTATCATCTATGTATGAAAGGTTTTAAGTGATGAGGCACTTACATTAACTGCTGCAGTGCGAGTAGGCTATTTCACAGAAATGTTTAGAATAATGGCTGACCATGTATTTGATTTTTTACTGTGTTGTTAGAGGAAAAGAGGGTGAGAAGGAGGGCATGGAGGGGGATCTGAGAGGCTTTAGAAATGTCCCACTGGAATTCAAACCAAGGGCAAAAAAAACATGGAAGAGATGCAGACACAACGGCACAGATGGAAATTCCTTACAAACACACATATGCACATAAACATGCAGCCTTGCACAAATGCACACAGATCCACACATGTAATAGAGCCGTACCAGACTGCAGACACACAAACACCTCCAGACACTCAGATTTGTAATAACAAATGCTTGTATAACACAGAAATCAAATTCAGAGTTCATCTCAGCCTCGCAAACTCAATTCCCCTCTGACGTCTGGCCGCCTCACGTTTCCAAGCCTTTTCCATGTGAACGAATGGGGTCAGTATCGTCACATAAACACCATCCTCTGCTCTCTTACCCCCACCCGCATCCCCTTTCTCAGTGAATGGATGCTGTGCACTGGTGCATATCTACGCAGGGATGGCAAGGGCACCAAGGAGAGAAAATCAATACTATATCTCACCACTAAGCACAATCCCAACCAAAAGCAGCTGGAGTTTGCAGGTTGCTCCATAAACTGGACGGCTTCATCTGGCCAGCCGCTGTGTCGGGTGGATTGCTACAGTAATGCACTACAGCACAATGGCCTGGGCCAGAGCCTGCCAGACACACACAAACACACACACACACACACACACACACACACAAAACACACACACACACACAAAACACACACACACACATACACGGGGACAAACAGCATGCTCCCAGGAGCCAGGGAACAGAAACAGCAATGAGAAAAACTCTCAGGAGGCAGGGACAGGGTTGACAAACACACTCTCTCCTCCGTCACAAACAAGGAAAAACACCTCTGGACCATTTAGCCCACCCTTGCTGCATGTACACACCAACATATATACAATCACACACACACACACACACACACACACACGGGCTTACACACAGAAGCTCTTAAAATACCTGTTCTAAAAATAGAAAGCGGGAAGCGGGAAACGGGACTGAGGCTATTATTATTGCGCACACGTCCTGCCTGGTCCCACCAAGGAAAGGGAAGAGACTAATGATTTTCCTGGTGCAAGCAATTAAAAAACTATTTGTCACCTGCCAGGCTGCGTATGACGTTAGGGGCCTTGGCAGAGGACCACAGAGTAGCTCCACATACACACACAACACACACACACACAGTGGGTTGCACCTTAGAAAGCAGTCCAGAGGCAATAATGGTGCATGACAAACAGGTGAAGCTGGAGGATCACAGAAAACAGGGACACTATGAAAAGTGAGGTAAGAATGGAAAAACGGTTCTTTGAAAAGAGAAAAAGAGTTGGGTAAATGATTGATTTATCCGGACAGGTTAATACCAGGCCAGACAGTGCCTCAGACAAGCACGCCGCCAACAGGAAGTCATATAATATTTAGAATGCAGCCAATGAAAGTCATTCTCCTGCTGCTGGGCTTCTTGCTAAAACAGAAATGTAAATTCTACCCTCTTTAGCCCACCCTGCCTCACTCCAGAAGAGCTCGATAGGAGAGAGACTCCAACTCTCTGCCATCTGCATGCCTCGCTCTAGCTCTCTCCCTCTGTCTGCTGGGCTTCTTCCTCTAGAACATGAGTCTATAACATACAGGTTTGTACCATAGAATGTATGACAGATGAAAGACCACACATTCAGCACCAGTTTTGGCATTCTGGTTGTCGGATTCTTTTTTTTAATTGGGAACAAGAAGTGACCATATGTTGGACAACAGGCTAGACAGTATTATTTTGTATATTATATTTTGTATTTGCATAGCCTGCTTTTATAATGGATTTTGCTCAATAAAGGACCAGAGCTTACAAAAGGATTTGTAAACTTGTAGCAAACGAGTAAAACCATCCACTCCCAAAGCAAACGCTAACTGAGCTTATAAATCAGCAGAGAAGAAGGTAAATATCCCCAACTGGTTTCATGCAATTCAACTTCCGTTTGCATCCAGTGGAGTCTCCCCCTGCTGGCCATAAGAAACAATGCAGGATCAAGGCAATTCTGCAGTTGTTTCACTTTCAAAACCATGTGGTATATCCACTTTTTTAATACAGTCCATGGTATGTTCATTTATTAATCTTAACAAGAAATCCTGCTGGATTTGTCGAAATGATTTAAGCGATTTTTGCTACTTTCCAAAAATTACGATACTTAATGTAATGAAATGACTCCATCATCGTACTTTGCTGCACTTTCTACATTAGGAGATAAACAATGTGAACACTGCAGGGAAAGCAGAGGCAGCATGTCAAATTGGAGATATCAGAGGGGGTCAAAATTCTTTGTTTGTTTCGTTTTTTCTCCAAGTCCTCCCTTGCTTGGGTATGTATAGAAGAGTCTTTCAATAATGTGTTGAGGTGAGAATGGGCCACATAGGGGGCACTCATGCTGCCTCAAACCTCCCACTACTTATAAGGAAACATCCTCTTATGCTGCCACAGGAGGCCAATATTGGGCTATGGGAGGCAGCCCATATAAATTGGGAGGGGGCAGTAAATAATATTAAGACAAGGGTTATGCCTCCCATGCAGTGTGCAGATCCCGATCCGGCTTCACACACACACTCGGCTGCAGTAATTTACGAGGCAGCTCGTTAACGTCGGGTGATTTGCACTGCTCGTTTGCTCCCGCTCATCTCTACCAAATGATATCATCTTCTACCTCTAATCTTCTAACTGTAATCCCCTATTCTCCAAGCACCTCCACCCCTCCCACCTCTTACTTCCTTCCCTCCTGCCAATCTTCCTCTCCTACCTCTTCCACATTTACTGTCTCTCACCTCCTCCCCCACTTCCTCTCGAACTCCGTCTTCTCAGGTTTGCGTGGGTGAGTTTTAAGATTCCAGAGCAGACAGAGTTGTCCCACTGAAGGGTGTGTGTGCATGTGTGTTCGATATGACATCTTTTCAGATCAAAACAGACTAAAAGAAATCTGGGTTGACTCTGAAGGCTCTCTGTGCCCTTGTAGTTACTTTTCCACTGCCCCCTACTGAGAGAGAATGAGAGCAGGCTTGAAAAAAAAAAAAAAGAAAGAAAGAAGAGATTTTCTCTCAAAACTTGCAGAGAGGAGAGAGCTCAGCAATCCTGGGGATTTCTTTCTGCAAAATAAAGACAGATAGAATAGCACGATGGGGGTGGGGGGTCAGAACAAAAGGCAGAAGGAGAGAAGAACATGAGAAGAAGAGGATAGACAGGAAGATATAAATGAAAATGATGTTCACAACAGATACTCTTATTGACAATTAGGGAAACAAATGGCATTGTTTTTATCCATGTTAAAATACCTCTGGGGCTCCCAGAACCATGATATTAGCTTCAAATAGTAAATTGATTCCAGCACATTGGCCAAACACTTTATCTTATATATTTTCAACAAACAAACCTCAGACTCATCATATCTAACCCGCAGAGAAATCAGCTGCTTTCAGACCAGAAGCAGCTAAAACAGACAGATAAACAGATTTTCAGAGTGAAAATTGGCAATTATAGAAATAGCATTCAGCTGTTGGTTTGTATGTTGATGAGTGGTAGCTGGTTAAAGGTGGATTGAGATCGATACCGGCTCTGTGCTCTTCTCCTTCATCTCCAACATACACTGTCTTCCCCTTTACCTCCTCTCCTTCTCACTGTCATCTTCCCTTCTACTGCACGTGATCATGTCTGGATGTCAACCCTCATCCTCAGCTAATTGGGGCTCAGAGGAGTAATCAGGGCAGGACAAATCGGACAGTTTTGGTCATTAGCTGTGACCAGTGTGCTCTGGGAAGCTGGGAGATGCGTTCACACTTCTGCCATGGCGCCAGAGTCTGGACAGTGACACGGGCAGATCTGTGGCTCGACACGAGCGGGGGACACAGAGATTGGCAGACTTAGTGTGATGTGCTCTGCTTTCCAGGCAGGAAGCAAACACAAGTAAACCTCAATGGTGACACGAATGACGGGATATTCTCATTTTCTAAAATCAAATTAACATTCAGTAAGGACAGTATTTTTTCTAAAAGCTACACAGTTAGCTAGTGGACAGACGTCATGTATGAATCAGGCACTGGTTTAGCTTTATTGGTAGAGCGGGCAATTTACAGAGGATACGGTCCTCAATGCACTAGTCGCAGGTTCAATTCTATACTGATGCTGTTTGGCAAACAACATTACCCATGTTCGCTCCCTAAACTTCTTTCCACTCTTCACTTCCTCCCTAAATGAACTGAATAAAAATAAGACAACTTAATTGAAAAGGAAAAGGAAAAAAAGGTTTGACATTTTATAGAAATTGAATGAAGTATTTGTAGTTTATTATGTGTTAAATGCGCAGATTATCAGCAAGGGACCGAGACATTTGTTTTTCTATCCTTTTTATTCAGTTGGCTTTTTGTGATTTTTTCGAGGTGTTAAATAATTGTGTCAATAACAACCATGAAAAAACAAGTCAACATTTCCACAGCTGCTCCTTCAGAAAGCAAGCCGCGTGACTCTGAAACAAGATGAATGTCAATTCGCCTTACCGGCAGAGCTTTAACCTTTCAGGATAACTGAATTATTTAAGCACCACATACCTGTTGTGGTCCTCTGTTTCACTGGTTAAGGGGTGGCAGGAGTCTGTGGCTACACACGCCTCTTTGGCCGCAGAGTGAAAATGGCAAGACAAATGCGGCGGGGGATTTGTGATAATTGGCCGTGCTGGTGGGCCAGGCGACGGGCCTGGAGAAAAGGTCGCAGGCACTGAAGAACAGATCAGTCTGCCAAGAAGGGAGGAGGCTCTGTGCGCCTCTGGGGTTTAACTCAACTTCTCTGTTTCTTCATACGGGGGGAATGTGTGCTCCAGCAGGGGCCATTAATTAAGCAGCTGAGTAACCTTCAATTTGTTTAGAGGTCAGGTGCTCTGGTGCCACTGTTTTTGGATAACTTAGAACTAACTTTTTATTCTCTCTTCAAGTGGAAACGGAGAGTAGCAGGAGTTCATTGAAGTAAAGTGGAGGCAGGGAGACATTTGAATTTTTTTAAATAGTGAGGGTGGAAAGGTATAATGTCAGACGCACTGTGTGTGCGTCTGCACACAAACAGGAGGAGAAGTGAAGGAGATGAGGGGAGCCACAGGGACATGGCTCACACCCCGACATGCTTGTGAAGCAGCTGTTCTCCTCATGGCAGAGAGAGTGGGGGGCTGCCAGCAGCAGCATGTGCCTGAGAACACCACCGTCTCCAAACATATCGCGGAAACAGACCGGCTGCAGTCACACACACACACACACACACACAAACACAGATGAAGGCTAGCATGTGCACACGCTGAAAGATATACAGACACACACCCACGTTACACAAACTGCCACCCTCTCCTGCCAGTCCACTGCTGAGGACTTGAGTCGAACAGTCAGGCGCTGGAGTCAAATTCATATGCTATAAATCTGATCTCATACTCTGTAGAGGTGCATTTCCATTTGATACAAACAACAGCCTGCATAGCTAACGGCAATTATATTTCTACTGCCTCCATTTGCCCTCAGGTTGTAGACAGCCAGTCAAAAACCTCCCCAGGTTTTCCTCCCTCTCTTCCCACCACTCTCACTGAAATCAACAGAACGGTGCCTCAGCTCATCCATGATTCATCTCAGTGAAATATTCATCATATAGCCCTGCATGGTCTGGACGTATCTGATGTGAATCTGGACCTGACAGCTCCGCTCCGTCATCACACATCACCTGAGCCACTCAGAATCCGGCACCTGTCTCCCACCGCTCAGCACAGAGGCAACTAAACTGATCGGAATGAATAGAGGACTCTGGTAGATATAAAAGATCCATCTGTCTGACTTTAGCCTGCAGGCATGTCCGCTCTGGGTCTGTAGCTACTGTATCCTGCTTGCACAGATCATTACAGTAAAGGAGCTGCTCAACTTTTCCCATTCAATTAGTTTGAGAGAGAGCGAGGCCTCTAACCTGAGTGGTGACACTGTGGCCTGTGAGGGCATGTGTCGGAGCCAGCGCATGATCTGCTGACAGATTTAGCCAAGTGTACTCATCTTTTGGGATTTTGCAGCCTGTTATGAGAGTTGAAAAGTGTAAGGGACCAGAGGTGCTGGGCATTTTTAATCAAGAAAATATTTAAAAAAAGCCTCTGATGTGTGGAACAGGTCGAAAAGTTAGCGCAAGTGAGGTTTTCAGCACCACGGACAGCACCGCAGATGGCTTAAAGTTCTCTTTTATCATAAAGCCATCACAGCTATAACAAGCAGGAGTTATCACTCTGCCTGTCCAATTAAGTAACCTTTGAATTATTCCATAAATTAATATTTCTGAAATACTATCTCATAGTGGCGGAATAATCACAGGGACAACAGTGACAACTCATTTTCCCACATAACAGTAATTCAAGTGGTTCCAAAGTCATTATACTCTGAAGGACTAACGTAATAAGAAAAATTTAACTGCACTGAATAGTGATATTAATAATGTATTCATGTGAGACAGAGAATAGAGCACAGTGGCCTGAGTGGAGGAAGGTAAGAGGGAGAAAGTGATAGCTGTGAAGAAACAAGGTCGTCAGCATTCCCTGCTGCCTCGCGAGTCATTTCATTATCTCGTCCCTCTCTCCGCCTCTTTAAAGGAGGAAAAGCGGGAGAGGACTATTGACCCCTCTCCGTGTTCGTGGCAGGCGACAGGACAAATGAAGTTTCCCTTCAGACCCCCCTCCGCATTAATATCATAATTATCCCGCACCTCTGTGCCCCCGTCGGCCAGCGCAAACTCCACTGTCTGATTTGATAGAGAGGCGAAGGCTGGGAATTACATTCGATTTGCACTAAACAAGAGAAGAGGACACCGAGCGATGGAATCAATCAGTGACACCAGGACGAGTGAGATCTTCGGTGTGTGTGTGACATGACAGCTTTTGGCCGAAGAGACCTCAAAGAGCTATAAACTTATAAAGTCATTTAATCAATCAATCAATCAATCAGCTCTTGTACCCACAAAGAGCCGAAAAAGAGCAAAACCTTTGTCACGACCCGATGAATAAAGAGCAGGTCTAGACTGCACTCTTTTAAATATTAAAGTTCCTCTGAGGAGTTTTTAGCATCTTATGAAACAGACCTACGAAGCAAACATGACCATCATGGACGAGATTGTTTTATCCATATAGGGTGATTTTTAATGCCTGGAACTGCAGCCACCAGGTAAATGTAAAATAAAAGTCTGGAAAAAAAACAAACCTCACGTCAAACAAAGAGCGTTTGAACGAGTAAAAGAAATTACAACGCAAGGGTTTATGGCTTTTATCAAAGATTAAGAATCCTCCAGACAATGTAATGCAAAGGTGGTAGGGAATAGTAAATGTGTTTGTGTACACACTGTAAGTGCATGTGTGCAGCAGGGAGATTCGTTGAGTGATTAAGTTAAGTCTGGTAAAGTTTTTGTTTTTCACTGGAACCTTTTTACTTTAAAATATTACAATTGATTGTGAACCCTTCTTAATCACAGATTTCTTAATTGAATCTCTATTTTTCTATCAGGTTTGTGTTTTAAAGGGGAAATATAACTTTAAAAGTAAAACTTGAAAAGGATTACTGAAGTATCCTGTAAACTCCAGCTGCATTTTAAGAGTGGATATACACTGACTGAGGGATTTGTGTCTTTTTTTCTGTGGAAAATATCTCATGGTATGAAACAGAGCTCCATTTTTCACCCAATCCACTGAAATGGGAACTTTTTTTCTGAATGACAAACCACACAGGCCGCTCTGGGCAGCTCTCTGTCTCAGCAGCAATTTGGATTCATTGTTTGCAACCCTAGATAACTGCGGCGGTACTTTTCTTCACTCTCAGCCATTTGCGGGGATGGACCAGACATTTTAAAGTGGGTCTAATGCCATGGAGAGAGAGGTGGAGGTAGTAGCGGGTGGGGATGATCAGATTGAGAGTGAGAGGTGAAAAGAACAAAGGAAAATGAATGGAGTGAGAGCAGACCCCCCATCGCAGGTCTTCATTCCTGTCCCCTATCTCATTACCCAGGCTTTGACTCAATAAAGAGTGGATAAAGAGTGGATAAAGAGGCACACACCCACAGGCTAAACCCCTCCCATCCCTGAAATACCTTTTCCCTACCTCACTCTGTAAGTCTATCTTGCTGTGTCACGCACAAAAACACGCACACACATCTACACACTGTCCCCTTTCTACCTCTACTGTGGCTACAAATCTTCAAATCTATTGCTCTCCCTCTCTCCCCCTTCAGTGTTTTTTTAAGGCTAACTTTCTAAAAAGTTGTGTCCATCTCCCTGCTCTCTCATTCACAGCCCGTCTCTCTCCTCTCTGTCCTCTGTGTTCCCTCCCTGTCGGTGCTGTGTAATAGGAGTTATTTTCATCCCTGTCTCTCCGTGACTGTAGCCGCTGGATGGCTGAATATTTACATTTTTCACTCACTGGTGACCTTTCCCTGTTGCCGCTCTGGGAGCTCCAGTCTCCTTGCTGCTCTGCTGTTGACAGAATACTGCTTGCAAATCTCATATGGACACCACAAATGGTACACAGGAAGGCAGCAATAGATGGTTCAGAGAGTGGTGAAAAGATGGAGAAAAAAAAGGAACGACTGTTGTAACCCATGTTGTCTCTTACATGTCTGATTGAAAACGTCTTGAATAAACAGAGGTGCTAGAGGTCTATTTGCAATTGCAGATTGCAGAGATATGGACTGAATCTGGCGTAATCTTTCACCTCAGGTGTCATCGTGATTGTGCTTTCCCTTCCGCACAGATGGTCTGCAATAAACTGCCTGAAAAGGGATGTAAATCTGGGGTTCCAGGCATGCTCAGTGCCAGAGAAAATACTTGTAAATAAATGTTTTTTTGTTGGGCAGCAGAAGGTACTTTTCTTCTTCTATTTTTTTTGAATAAGGGATGAGTTAGCTGCACATCAGGGCGGCGTGAGTCATGTACGGGGATCTGCTGAGCAGTGAAAGAGAAGGAGACTTGAGGGCCTGGTTGTTCTTCGCTGATGCTCTGCAGTAATGCTAAAGTTGAGTCAGTGAGCTCCTCAAAGTTTGATGAGTGTTTATGTGTGCGAATTCTTAAACTGGCTAGGGAGAGGGAGTGAAAAGAAGGGCAGTAGTTTTTAAATGTGCTTTGACCCCTTGACACCAGCTGTTTGTCTTATTTTCTTCTTCTCCGGCGTGTATACATGTTTTTAAATATTTGCACATCTGATATTGCATAATTCTCAACATTACCATGGAATCCACTAAAACTTGACCAGGCCACATTTCCAAGGTAATACACCAATTTTTCTTTTATGATATGTTACTCATGCCTCCTATCAAGAATGGAAAGCTAAAACATTCATTTGCATCTTTGTATTGTTTTAACTTAGGTTGTTTAGTCCTGAAAACTGTATTTATTATTTTAAAATTCTGGCCTCTGCCTGTTTTCTTTTCTATGTGAAGCATTCTGTGTTTCATGTTTGTGTGAAAGCAGCTCTGCAATAATGATTGATAAGTTGAGTTCTATTTCATGCCCAGATTGCGGAGGGATTCAAAATGCATTTTGAAGTCCAGCTGACAGTTATAGAGGATTCAGCGTTCAGAATTAGTCTAAGTAGTTATCATCCACATTTACAGAATCAAATTGCCTATTTGCATTACTATACCTACAATGAAGCTCCAGTGTAGACAAGAGGAATGATTACAGCAGCCAGTAACAATTTCAAAGCACATATAGAAATGTCAGTATTGTATGAAGACAGACTTAAAAAAGGGAACCTATCCTTTAAAGGGAGCTCCTAATACCAGCACAAATGACTCCAGAAACCCAACACAACATTTCCCTGACAGCTTGCAAATGGAAGCAGATTAAAGATAATATGCAGCCTCGACAAAAATACAAGAGCTTCCTCTGATCATTCCCCGAGTCTGAACATAAACCACAGCGTCTGGTGTTATTTCCAGAGTCAGAAAGATGCTTCCCATATACCATTATTTCTTTTGTTTTTCCTGGCTTTTCATTACTTATGCTTTCTAATAATACACTGTACCTCTAATCATTTGTAAAATATACTTCAGTGAAAATAAGCAGAGATGCTTTGCTTATTGAACTCAGAGCAGAAGGAAAAGATGCTTTTTGTCTGCTCGTGTTGCCATTACTGCCACACATCGAGCCAACAGACACAGAGGGAGAGAGAGAGAGACAGAAACAAATAGTTGCTGTTTGAAAGCTTTTGTTTGCCGTGGGAACACTAATTATTTTGATTAGTATTTAAGCATTGTTGTGGCCAGTTTCTCTCTTTTGTCTTTTCCTAACCACTCTGCTCTCTTCTCTTGCTAACAGACTGAGTCAGGGGGGCTGCTTAGACTACAAATGAATTTGTCTTCTGGGTCTATTCAGTGCAGGAGGGATATTGTGACTCTACAATTTGTGTCTTCACAAAAAAACGACTCCGAGTAATTGAACTAATGGTGAAAGAGCTAAAGTGTATTCATCACAGCGAAGCTTTTTTAAACACTTTTCTTACAACTAAGAAAGGATAAAAGAAATATAAAAGAACTGTAGGTAGAACTAGGGATAGAAAGAGAGAAAGACTGATTTATGAAAAGATAGATTGATGAAATGATCGACCAAATTAGAGAAAAGAATAAAATACAGATAAATGATGTAATTGATAAGAAGAAAGATAAATACATAGCGTAGCACTGCTCTCCTATCTGAGCCAGCACACAGAGATCTGTTTTACATCTTCTTTTAAAGCTAAATTGGCTTTAATTTGTTAATCTACGGGGAATTCAATATTTGGATTTAAGAGTTAGCAGGATTTTGTGAAGCCCCTGAAGAATCATGTAGACAATTTCTGTGCCAGTAATAACTCATTTTAATTTCTGCCTCCAACTAACTGTCAGAGTTAGTCGCCTGGGAAGGTGTGGTAAAGACTTTGGTATACATAGTATAAGAAAACATAGGACAAACTTTGAACAGCCTCATTAATATTTCTGAAATACTGTCTAATAGTGCCTGAATGATCACATGGATAACAGTGACAATTCATTTCCCCACACAACCGTAAATCATGTAATTATTACATGTTCATTTTAAAAAGATACACTTGTTTTTCCCTTTTTTCTCTCTTCTATAAAGTAAAAAAAAAAGACTTGGGATTCAATTATCATTTCACTTTGGAAAAGTTTGTACCAATTGATTGTATGTTTTATCCTATGTTTGAAATGTGTTTTGTTTTATTTTATTTTGTCTAAAGCTAATGAGATTTTGGATACAAACCTGTTTTATTTTGAAAAAAAACAAAACACAAAACTGAACTTCAGGCAGGAGCTAACAACATGCAAGAAGTCACTTGTTGCAACACTCAAAGTGAACAGAAATGTTGGATGTCCCAAGCTGCATTGGACTCATCCGATAACCTTCCTAGGGATTTTTTTGAAGGGAAATGAGCCATTCAAAGGATGCAGTGGGGTTGTTCTTTTCCATCACTTTGAATACAAGTGTTCTTCAAGGGACAGAATGGCCAACGATTAATGTGATGAAGAAAAATGAGACGGAAAAAAATGCAGACCTTATAGTGTCAAAAGTAACGTATTAACGTTGACAGACTTCATTGAATCAAACTGTAACCCAGACAGACAGACAGACAGACAGACAGACAGACAGACAGACAGACAGACATTCAGACAGACAGACAGACAGACTGAAATAGCAGCTCCATACACTCCTGCTCTGTGTGTGTGTGTGTGTGTGTGTGTGTTCTATCTGTCCTTAAAATCCTGTGTGTGAATGGGGGTACGTATCAGGCACCTTCCAACAATAATGGCTGCCTTGCTAAACGAGAATGATGAGACGTATTGGGGGGGTGATCAAAGGACTACTATTTACAGCCACTCTCAGCCGGCGGACTTGACGACCCACTGTAAGCACACTGCACTGTACGGGGAGCGTCTTCCATCATGCCTTTACTGCCCATCACTGCTGCTGTTAGACAGGGGAGATGGCAAAGCTTTTAGCAGACTGAGATACCGGCATAGCGCTGTCCGCCGTGTATGGGCAATGCCATCAGGAGAGAGAATGAGGGAAAGATAAGGGGAAATGGAGGCGGGTGGAGAGAAAAGAGAAGAAAGAGAGAGAGAAAGAGCGAGGGAGGTGGTGGATGGGGGAATAGGTTGATGTGTGCCTGCTGGCTGTCAAAGTAAAACGCTTCAGTTAAATGGAAACTGATATCATGCAAGTCATTGAAGTGCTTGTGGATGGACTGGGAGAGTTTAGAGTGAAACTAAAGTGTGGTGAATTGCAGAGGAGGAGAAGAGGGGTTCTTACCTGGAGCAGCCAGTAGCACCTGCGGTGGAAGGTGGGGATGATGGAGGAGTGGACGTAGCAGCCATACAGACACTAGAGAAGGGGAGAAAAGAGAGCATTAAGTTACAGTATGGTAGAGGATATAGGCTAAACTCTTCTGACCGACACAGCTGTGACTCTTTACCCATTAACCCTTTTTATTTTTCATTAGCAGATGGCAGAGCAATTGTCCACGGAAGCAAACCTTGATGGAAAAGGGGTTTACCTTTTGAACACCTCAGAATTACCCACGTACCAATGTAACTATGTAATAGTATTTTTTTACAATCACAATTATTTTATTTATTGAAAATAAAGATTTACATTAGCAGAATCTCCAGGACTAATATGTAACAGATAGATTTCAAAGCCCACGTTTTCCTTTAAAGCAAAGTCCAGGCATGTCAGATGCTAAAGAGTACAACTCAACAGTGATCCCTGATACACGACGGAGACGGACAAAGCAACAGTGTCTTTAGATTGTGAAGACGTCGTGTTTCCTAACAACTCCAATTTTGAAGGCGGATTAGAATTAAAACTACATCCATCGTTCACCAGAATTCTGAACCCTCTCTTTGTTCTTAACATCGTTTACTTGTACTTTTACTGTCAATACTGCAGCGAGAGACATTTGCAGTCCAGCAAAAATGGTCATTTCTTAACTCCTTTTGACATCTTAAAGCAATGCTAAAGTTACATTATGTCTGTTAGAAACAGACAAAGAGCAGAGGAAGAGACATTGTTAAATTGCAATACAAATAATTAGCCTATGTATTGGTGCAGTTTAGACAGTGTGCAGGAGTTGACCTGTCCTTTTTATTTAGAAACTAGAAGTGACCCAATATTGGGTACTTCCAACCATGTTTTTGCTGTGGTATTGACATATATATATTTTAGATTATTACTCGGATCATTTCAAATGTATGAAATTGTGAAAGCACGACATGCCTATCAGATACTTCAAGACTTTGACTGAGGCAAACTTCTACCAAAGTCAGCCACTGGAATGATATAAAGTATGGCTTTTAGGTACTTCATCCATCACTAGCATCACCAGATGACTCCTTCCCTTTCATCCTTTCCTTCCCCTCTCATTCACTTTAACCCTGTCCTGATCTTAGAGAAACATCCTGACAGAAGGATTCAGGCTCTCCTTCCTCACCCACCCTCCTTCCAAACTCAACCCGCCAGGCACCAAGGCACATAACTGAAGTACAGTGTTATTAATATCCTTATCGTAAACAGATAATACCCTGCCTGGGGGGTAGTTACCGTGGAGCAAGCTAGGCGGGGCTGATAACACCTCCCGGTATCGGCCTGAGGGGGCCAAAAGACATTTTTTTCACCAGGCGGCAGCACGGGCAAATGTAGCAAAGCACCATGTGGAGCACGGCAGCACTTATCCCCCCTCCTCAATCCCTCTCTGAGAGACCCAAGGCCCAGACTCCCAGGTGACCCAGAGGGGAATGGCTCTGCTTTTTAGCTCTTTCATGGCAACAACAAGATTACAGCAACCCCCCCAACCCAAAAAAAAAAAAAAAAAAAAAAACACCTAACTGGAGTGCAGGCAGTTATTTGTGTGATACAATATTTGTGAAAGATAAGGGTAAGGGTGCTTTTCTCTTAAGTCGAGTCGAAGCTTGGCTCTTGCAGGAATAAATCAAACAAGCAGGTCTGGAGGGTTAAGCTTCATTCCAATCCACTTTGGTATAACTGTTTGTTTAGAAATCAGGAGAAATCACAGCGAGGGTGATTTATACACTGCTAGTCCGACATACACACACACACACACACACATGCACTGATACAGCTTCATTATTTAGTAGTTGTTTGTTCAATAAGTTAAAGCGGATATCCTCGGGCTCTGTAGAGAAGAGGGCAAGAGTGGAGGAAAGGAGGGAGTGAGGAAAGGAGGGGCATGGGGACGTTTGCTTGGAGGACCATGTGATAAATAGGTGCCTTGAAGTGTGTTATATGCTTGTCTTGCCTAACTAAAACCAAGTTAAAAAAAAAAAGAACAGGGGTGGGCTGAGTAAGTGAGTTTGTTAAAACACTTATTTGCACACATCAAAACGGCTGATTAATTATACCAGAGTCCCACCGCACAGCTACACAGACTGGGCACATGGGGAGAGACACATTATACAGCTTTAAAAACAAACAAACAAACACATCAGACACAGGCACAAATATAATAGGTGCATGTGGCTGTGTGTGTGCATAAAAAAAAGTCACACATAAAGACATCCTATGACCAATTCAGATGCTCCTCCAGGTGTTCCATTGTTCCGCTAACATCAATTGTGAACTTATTTCAATACCACTGAACTCTGTGTGAGAGTTTGAGATAGTGCCGGCACACAGACTTCCTCCCGTTCTTATTTTTGTGTGTGTGTGTGTGTGTGTGTGTGTGTGTGTGTGTGCTGTACTCTCATCCATTACAGCTGTCTGAAATAGGATGTATGCCTCCTCCCACTCCCATAGCTCTGCCATCCATTACTCCACGCTGGCAACAGACAGACACTTCCTCCCACTCCCACAGTGCATTGAACATCACATTACTACAGTCAGCCACAACCACGAGCAGCTCGCACATTTCTGCCGTTCAGTTTTGAAAGAATTTATGCCATCAAGTCGACTTGGTGCTCTTTTCAGGGATTAGGCGGTTGTGATGCAATATGGCACTTTTATCTATAAGGCTTGAAAGTGTTTATACATTTCACTACTGCTGTGTTTCACAGTGCTTTAGTGAAAGGTGCTTACAAACAGAAATGCATTCTGTCGTTTCAGTATTTTACTGGAAGTTTCAAACTTACAGATAAAACTGTAACTTTGCATTCACTTTCTGCTTCGTAAACTAGCCGTCACGCTTACTCAGATTACTTACTCTGAGAGAATACTGGTATAACTGTGATGACCGCTCTATCCGACCAGTGTATGTATTGCTATCGCCAGCAGAGAGCTGCAGACATTTTTCTTCCCCCGCTTCATAAACTTGTGCTCTTGTTAATTCTGATTACAGAGAGTTTATTGATATATCATAGTTAATACTGCTCTAGCCTTAAGCGCTTGGCCCACTGAGAGAGTTCTGTGCAGTGGCTGCGCGCGGTTGGATGATGCTATGGCTCGCTCCTCAGGATTGACAGGTGGGCCGGTGCAACAGGCCTCAGTGACTAGGGTGACTGGGGAGCGAATAAATTAGCCCCCAGGCTGCTTTCCTCTCCCTCTGTTTACTTCATTTCTCAACCACACAAAGCAGCGTGCCAGACAAACAAGCAGCTTAAAGCGTATAACACAACTGTTGCACCTGTCAGCGCCGATATACAGTGGGCATCAAACACATTTTCAAACACACAACGTAAGCTTGTGCTCTCACACTATACGCCCACAGAATTAGACAATGAGTTCTTAAGCACAAAACTACTCATGCAAAAATATTCACAGGCTGTTACGCTCACTCACACACACTTAAGCGCACAAATCCTGACAATCACAATAGAGCAAGATTGAAAAGGCCAGCAGAGATCGTTTTCAGAGCACAAGCACACCCACGTACACAAAGCTCATCATACTCAAGCGCTTATCAGTAATTCAAGACGCATATCAGTTACTGGTGTTTCTGCTGCTCTCTGCATGCTGAGTGTCTGGGTAACAAAGTGACGGCAGCACAAAACATTCTTTGCCGTCTTTGGGCTGTGACAGATGACAGCACATCACAGGGCAAGCAATTAAACCATCGTTACACACACGTGCAGAAATATCAGCTCATTAAAAGGGCCGTTTTTCAAGCATGTAATTATGAAGAGCATACAAACAGTTCAAAAAAGAAATGCATACGTGCAAATTCACGTGCACATAATCGGAGCGTAAACGAGAACAACAGAACAATAAAGCGCAACACTTTCATCGAGGTATTCACGAGCAGCACGTCCATAATGTATTCAAGCGCTGTCACTGCAGACAGCAGGAAAAAAGAGTTACAGAGACGTGTGTCCTCCAAAGTCAGACACTGATGCAGCAAATTCATTCGCTCTTGTCACTCAAGCAAGCAGCCAAGGCGATGAAACTCTGCCTTGGCCCAACGAGAGGGTATTATTGCCTGGCCCTCAACACGCAGCCCTCCCCCCCTCGGGGTGTTAAAGCGGTCCTGAGTGGAGCAGCATCGCAGTTCACACAGGGCAACCAGGCCAGACATCCCAGTGATAAACAGTTCGGCCTAAATAAAGCCTTCACACATAAAGGCAGGGCCACCGCTGGTTACCTGTCCCGCCCCTGGCCTGCCTGTTACCCGGGCGACACCTCGCTCACATTCATCCATCATGGCTGACAGGTGTCACACAGAGACGGGTTATGAAAATGCTAAGTCCGTAGAGACGAAAGTGACTGTGGTTATATTGAGACTGAGACAGAGAGGAAACTCTCTCATTAGACCATAATGATGTGTGAAGACAGACCTAATCAGAGCGTGGCACCTTATTTATGTTGGCAATTTGCTGTTTTCCTGCAGTGATGCAAACGTCTTACTGTCAGAAGCTGCCACACATTTGTCATTCAGCTAGACTGTCAGTCTAAATGGGGAATACACAACTCGCTCACAAACAAGAATATGTGCATAAATATACAAAATGTCCCCTTATGACCTCCAACTTCCTAACAGCTTTACACGTCTATGTTCAGAGTCCATGTAACTGTCTGCTCCTTCTTTACTTGTAGTCTATATTCCATGTCTTTCCATTCAAAAACACATTTTAATTTCAAGAGACTTTCTAAATAAATCTACAGCCGTGTTGATGTACAACTTTACTTTCTCTTTACTGCTCCTGTCTCGGGATCTCATGTAGTAATCAGTTCATAGAATCCATACTAAAAGGGAACATACCACAACAACCAAAAATGTAATGTTCAATGTTCTTTTTTATAAATCCTGAGCCACCTTGAAATGTCTGCACACGGATCATCCTCATGTTCGGCCATCTGCATGCCGACGTTCATCCATAAATGCGTACAGGTGTCACTGCAGTGGTTGTATGTTTACAGGACCCATACAGTACGCTTTCTTCACATCAGATCGCTCATGTCAGTCAGTTGTGCCCCCCTATAGGTGTAAATAGTAATACACAAAGCCTGAGTGATGTCACTAATCTGTTACTGCAGGAGGCTTTGGAAGCCCGTCAGTGGTGGCCGCCATGCTGGGAATTACTCATACCCTTCATAAGGGTAAAGGATGAGCTATAAAAGATTAACCCCGAACAGTGTGTGCCGATGAAGAAAATAACTAATAGGACCAAAAGCCTTTTCTGTATCAGCCTGTGAACATGTCAAAATAAGCGTTTATGAATTGGGTGTGTAATTTCCTGATTTCTTGGAGTCTGCCTCAAGAGGACACTCTTGGATGGTCATTCCTGATCTTGTCGGACACCTATGCCCCACTATTATTTTCAGCATGTTTCACAACCACATTAAACTACACACAGGAGCTTTAAATAAAGTTTAATTAAAACATAATGAAGTATCTCTGTCTGTGATATCATCCAGTCTACTCTATCAGGGAGATCTATTATCTAGTGTCCTCTTATGTTACCTTGGCCAACGTTTGCTCTCACACATCATCACTCTGGATGTGAATAATCCACAGTCACATCTCGTATACGTTTGTTCAGCTCTCCTTGTTTTGAAAGACTTGCTCTATTACACCGTTGTTGACACGGACATCCAGCCGGTCAAGTCATTTCTGGCTCACTTCTTCATTGGACACAATGTATCCTTTTGTGAGTGTGTGTTCTTCTGTGTGTGTATTTATATACTGATGTCTGTTCATGTGGATGCCTGGGGCAGGTGATTCAGCCCGGGGCAGAACGGCATAAATAGAGCTCACACAGCAGCCAATCAGGGAGCACTATCAAACCCCATCCGTGGAGAGAACGCAAAATCTATACTCAATAGAGATTCATGGACCATGCAAGATTCAAGCTACCCCGACCATTGACAGCATCCATGATGACTATTGATCATGCAACGATTTCTGGCTCTATACAGACGTGATTAGACGACTTACGGCTGAAAAGTGCCACTTCCAGTTTGGAGGATGAGCTCATTTTCAACTGATGCCGTAATGCTCTGCATTTCACCTGCTGCCTTCACAGACAGACGCTCTAAACTCCTCTTTCCCAATCGTTCAGCGTGAATCAAATTATCTGTAGTGTCAGGGTGGCACTCTGCCCAGAATGCCCATAATGTAAAATATCTCTCTTGCATTTTGTATTCAGACAGAAGTGTACAGCTCCTGTATGTTTCTGGCACAATCACTGTGGCTTTTATCCCACTGAAGGCTTTCTCCATTAAGTTTCTCTTCCTTCTTCATACCCATTTAAATAAGCCACTACTTCCACTACTTGTATGGTTGCAACAGGATCATTCTTTAGTGCATCTGAAGACTTAAGCAACGGCTGATGAGACATTATACATAATAAATCAAAAGAGGCTTAGATTTATCTCCCCCGTGCTCTCCGTTGGACCAGCTGCAGCCTCTAAATCAGTCACAACTGAAACGGGCTACAAAATGAATTGGCAGGCTGCGCCCCAGCTAATGGAGAAAATGAAAAACAAACCAAAACTCCTCTACAAAGCAAAACAAATGAATCTTTAACAAAAAGTGAACGTGTTATTGAAATGACTGATTCTAAAAAAAGCCTGCTTATTGCAAAATAAGCACAAACAGTTGATAAACAGGCCCCGAAGAGAAGAATTAATTAGCCATGCTGGACGTGTAAGCACAGCTATACATCAAGTTCAAGAGGAAAACAATAACAGGACTAAGGCGGCTACAAAGAGACCCCTGACCACATTCCAAACAAAACGCTTTCCCTCTCTCAGGGTGCATCCCTGAAGCTAAGGAGGACAAGAGAGAGGACGAGTTGGATAAAAGAGTTTCATATTGGACTGAGGGAAGAATAGAGACGGGGAGATAAACGAGGGGACGTGGGGTTTACAGCCCCGCTCATGCCCGTGCAAGTCTGTCTCCCTGAGTGAAGACACGGTGTCTGTTGATGCTAATACTAGCCAGCTGGGCTCAAGGCCAAAGGCATTAAGTGGAATCGAATTCCACCAAACTAGCTTTAATCAGCAGGTTTTTAAGGTTAGAATTACTCTCCCTCTCCTCCAGCCCGCTGGCCAAGGTTAAAGCAGACACAGGCAGGGGCTGGGCTCGGCTAATGGGATGGAAGGGTGGCAAGGGGCCCATGGTGTGCCACCATACTCAGACACACACACAAATAAACACACCTCTAAACACACTTGCAAAATAACAATAATGCACATCAACCAGCAGAAACAAAAATACAGTTTTGCCTGTGTGCGCGTGTGTGGCATGCGTGCACAGGACAAACACAAGCCCACAAATATGCATAATGCACACAACCTTAAGTGCACCGACACACAAGCTGCATAAAAATTCCCAGTAGCATCAGGTCACAGCCAGACTACATGTAAAATTCATTATCATGATCCTCCAAGAAACATCAGCATGGCAAGGCTTGGCAAAAATAAGAATATATAAATAACAGCCTAATGCATCCATGCTCCTGCCTTTCATTAATCTACTCTTTGACATTGCTAGCTATAAATAGCAGCCAAGGTAAGGAGTGAAGAGATGGATTCAGGCCATAAATTGTACAAGCTTTGTACAACAAGCTTCTTAACTATCGGCGTCTGCATTGACAAATAGGAGTGCTTATCAGATATTCATGCACCCAATAACACATCAGTTAGAGGGATACTTTGCATAAACAAACAAAATAAACAAGCCGGTGAATATTTTTCTCTTAAGTAATAACTTCTCTTTTAAATATAGCCTCGCATAAAGACATTCTCACTGGAGCCTAACAAGAATGTTTCAAACCCCTTTCACAAACGCAGAGGTGAAACTGTTGGCTCGTAAATATGTCGAACAATTTTTTATTCATCTCAAAGAGCCAGCGGAGGCCTTGACTTGACCACGACACATTGATGCCTGTCAACAAAGGAACGCTCAGTTAAACCTCACAGTGCTCCTGACAGCTTCTCTGAAGTCAAACTGTGTTTCTATAGTAGACGCACTATGAGCTCCGGCCGAAACAGCAAAATGTTCTCATTCCGCTTTCCCCTCACTTGGGCTTCCATTTCTCTTATCTTTCTCCTCTCCTCTCCTCCGCTGACTTTGCGTGACTCATAAAAAAGTGGCCTTACTTTGTGGATATGTACTACAGATTAAATTAGCCCAGTTGAGTCTCTGTTTTTCAAACACTAATAGGCTGCCTTGCACAAATTGTGATTGAAGTCGCTGCATCTTTATGCAGAAATAAGGGGTTTAGTTAAAAGTCTATGCAAGGAGATGAGCAAATTATACTAATGTGAGGGATGACAGGTTGCAAATGGATGTTAAGTATATGAGTAAAAGGTAAAATGGCAAATGGAAACCAGTCATTATCTGGAGACACCACTTCCGTATGACCCGACCTTTGAGCTGACCTCTTGATTGCCTGTCGAGAACAGACGTGGAAAACTCATCTTGCTGCAAAAAGAGTAATGGGCATCTGTTTGCATCCAAAGCATGAGGCTATCAAACACGACAGGCACTTCATTCCATTAAAAGACACAGTAATGGATACTGCAATCAGCTTATTGTACCACAGTTTTAAAAGAAGAGGACAGGGGTCATGTTTTAGCTGGTATTTTTGGTCGGTCTGAAAACAGCTGAGTCTAAGGAGACTTTCCCGTACAGAGTGTCTCCATTGCGCTTAGTCAAACCCAAATGCATGTGCTGGACAACAGCCAGAGTGATGTCAACACAGGATCAGCATGGCTATGAATTTACTTTGTCCTCGGTCGTGAATAAGGATGGGTAAGGAGGCGAGTTTCTGGCCAATATGTAGCTCAAAGCCTTAAAATATTCCATCAAGCTTCAGTTTTCTTTACTCCAGACTTTGTCCTCAAAAACTAAGTTCATTACCCGTCCTCAAGGCATGTCCTGTCTTTAAAATTACATAATAATTAATAAAAGAATGACATGGTGAGACGACTGCTGCTTAATAAACATAGATGGCATTGTTTGAGTCTGTGTGACCGCCCATTAACCTTCCCCTGTGTTAGCTGAGGTAAGGATAAAAGTGCCACTGTGTTGAGAAGGGGAGCACGTCCTCTGCATTAATGAGAGCCAACCATCCGACCCACTGGTTCCCCTTAAAACACACACACACACACACACGCACACACACACACAGACACACACAGTCATAGTGTAGAGCAGAGACCTGCTGAAGATGACATCACAGACTCTGCCTCCCCTGTCGTGTGTTATGCCAGGCAGACATGCCGCCTAATTGTTAGAGAGAGCTCACATTTGTAATGCTCCACAGTTCTGTTAGGGCTGATTAGCGGAGGCTCACGGCTTCTCCCCACGCAGTGATCTATAGGCACTCCAAATTTTCCAATATCTCCGGTGTGAGCAAGGAAGAGCTGAGAGAGACTGTAAATCATGACAAGTCCTACCGGGTGGAGGATACAGAAAAGGATGGAGGGATGAGAATTCAGAGGGAGTAAGAGAGAGAGGAAGAGACTTGTATGGAAACATGAGGGGGGGGGGGGGGGGGGAGAGAGAAAATTACTGAGGGAACAAGGTGATGGCAGAGGAAGGAGTGCACATATAGATGGGAGAGGAGCACACATCAGGGAGACATGAGATAGTTGGGAAGGAGAGAACTGAGGAGAGGAGAGGAGATATGATTACCAAGGAAACAGCGAGAGAAAAATTCCCGCCGGGGGGAGAAAAAGACAGAGAGGGTGTGGAGCAGACAAAGAGGAGAAAAAGCATGGAGAGGGGGAGAGGAAGAAAGGGAGTGGGAGGACAGAGAGACGTGGAGAGAGAGACAGAGGAGAGGATAGAATGAATGCTAACAGGGAGCCCAAACCCAGTACTGAGGCTTTATCCTTCACAGGCGGAGGAGCAACAATCGCAAACACATTTTCTCTCGCCCCGGCCCTAAGAGAGATAAAAAAGCAATTTGTATTCTATTCCTATTCAGCGTCGCTTGGCCTGTTTCTCTGCCTGCATATTTGTAAACACAGCTTTGTCAGAGCAGCTTAATCTTCCCAACACAAACACAGACTACAGGAAGGAGGGGCCAGGACAGGGTGAGGAGGGGTGAGGACGGAGGATTGGTGATGAGGGGAGAGGAGGGTAAAGGACGAGCGAGAGGGGGAGAAGGAGGTTGGTGGAGCAGCGGAGGGGTCATGGAAGAGGCCGGGCGGGGGCATCAAGGATCACAAGTTGTTTCCGTCTCTCCTGCCACGGGATGCCCCCATGTCAAACTCTGAAAGTCCTCCTGTGTGACGTACAAACACACACACACACACACACACACACACACACACACACACACACACACACACCATCTCTACTCACTGGCCTGAACGTCAACAGGCCGGATTACTGACAGAAGCAAAAGAAAAAAGCGTTCTTCAGTCCTCATCATACAGCCTGGATGTGACAGATGGACAAGGTAGCCCCTTGTGTTTCCTTAACTGTCACCTTGTCTCCATTTAGTGCTTATGCTGCACATTTTAACTGTCATGGAGCTTACAGGTTCGCACTCTGGTGTTTCAGCAGCACCAGAGTCCACTCTCCTGTCATGGCAGAATCACCTAGAGTAACCTTTTATAATGAATACATTTGTATCAAAATGTATCGCAACTTTGTTACATTGTTAATTGTGTCACCTCGATAAAGAAAAAAATCTTGCTGACTTCAGTGACTGTATACAGAAAAAAGTTCTGAGGCCACCAAGTGTGTTAAATGTGCAGGTGGTAGAAGGATGCTTTATGTTTGACAGGTTAGAGACAGCATGTGCTTTAGATATAGGGTTATGATGACTGCTTCTTACTGTGGCAACAAGCCCCAACTACTCCACCTCCAAAACCCTAAAACGATCTTCTGCTGGGAAATGTGTATCTTAAGGACAACACATAAAAGACTAAAAATAGCCTAAATGTCAACTGAAGGATTTGTGAAGAAAAAGGCGGAGTAACAAAAAAAATCATGGATTTGACTCAGGCTTCTTGTCCAGAATAAGATTTAGACAACTAAATGAGGAATGCATAAGAACCGGCATGTAGAGGGCTCAAACACGATGCCAGCATTTCTTTGACTGCTCTAAAACAGCCTCGCATGGTATGTCTTTGATAACCTGATGCGTTTAGCAAAAGCAAAACAATGAACACATTTCCGTCATCCCAAATCGTTGGACTGACTGAGATTTTGGGCAGAGCAAAGAGACTCGTGGAAGGACAAACACGTCACTCGGAACACTACATTAAGGCAGAGAGAATGAAACAGAAAGAGGGAAAGGAGGAAAGAGAGCGGGACTTGGAAGTGGCGATCGTCTGGGTGCACATTCGCTCACAGGAGCGTGAAATTAGGCGGAGCGACACCTGCCAATGCACATTGCATTAAAGCTCGCTAGGTTCACCCCTCCACTCTTTCGGCCATCCATATCTCTCTGTATCCCAAACATTCTATTTCTCCATACTGAGAGATCTCTTTATTATGGCCCACGGTGCCCAATTAAAGACCGACGGCTTCCCCCCCTCCCACTCCCAGCCCTGCGGGGAAGATGCTGCTCCATTTCAGAGTGTGGCAACAACCTTCATCAGCTTCTGTGCACTTTGCTTCTGTTCCCATTCTCCTCTCCTCTTCCTCGGCCACGGCAGATCACCCAATTTGGACAGCCAGGCTCAGCTGCAGGATTAGCAGGATTGAGAACAATAACAGTAATGGCAAGGATCAAGGAAAGATGGACACAGCAGAATCTCAGCCAAACTGTACATTCTGCCTCCTACGTCACATTCACTGTGGAGAGCTGCGACTAAAACAACATAGCAACCACCTAAACGGAACAACACAAAAAGCCTTGCTGCGGAGCTGTTTCTCTGTTATCACACTTACCCTTGAGTTTAGGTCTATCAGGGCTTATAAAAAGGTCAACAGACTGAAAACAGAAGTTTGTATTCTGGAGCTGTCAGCTTTACAGATAACCAGACTGACTTGATAAGGCACATTCAGCGTTGACACATTTTAGCTGGAGCTAACTTTATTCCTCATTTGCTGCTGTCATGGTTTCAACAAGTGTTGACTCAAGGCAAAATGTCCTTTGTGGAATATTAAGCCGTCTGTATCCACTGTAGATAAGCATATAGCCAAAAAAGCTTAAACTTTACCAATCTGGCTGTTCGTGTGTGGGGAGACAAAGCCCTGCAGACAGACGCGGAGCCATACGCACAAAAAGACAGATTCAGAGAGACAGGGATTGGCCACAAACAGACAGAGAGACAAGCAAAGAGAGACAGGGAGAGCTGTAGACACACAGCAGGCAGATGGAGGAGCCTGAGAGCCCCAGGCAGCCCTGTGATGAAGACAGTGGGGGACGCATCCAAAGGAGCCCATGTTCTGTGCAAAATGTGATGAAGAGAATGAAGGAAGGAGGGGTTGGGCATAGGCAGGCGAGGAAGAGGGAGTAAGAGAGAAAGAGAGAGAAGGAAAAATCAACCAGTGAGCCAAAAAGAAGGAAAGGAAAGCAAATGAAAAGTGACACTTTAATTCAGAGGGCTTCTTCTGCCTGAGTTATTATGAGATGTTTGTAAGCTGGCTTGTTCATGCATCTCCCCTGGCCTCGTGCCTGGGTTTCCTCTCACTGTGGGGACCTGTGGCTCTAACCTGTCTTTATCTGAGCAGCACAGCGGGGGGACAGCACTCTGCCACCATCCTCTGCTTTGATCCACCCACTTCCACCAGGGCTACCTCACCTCCCCTTATCCCCTCCTCTGCCATCGCTTGTGTGCAAAATGTCTGCGTGCGCTGTTGCTGCTTTGATATGACCAAAGTCCTCCATACTGCCTCCACTTGTAATTAATTGTGACTGCTCTAATCTGGAAGTCAAAGGTTAGCGGAGAAAGACTTCAGGACACAACAGTGTCTATTAGTTTGTCTAAACAATCAACAAACAGGGGAACTTTTCTGAATGGAGTTATTATAGAGCTGTGTTGAATACTCTATTCTGGTCGGACTTTTCAAGCTCGGACTTTTATCTGTAGCGAATTGTACAATTAAGACCAGACAGTTGACTTTAATCACATCAATCTGCAAAAAGGTTGCGTAAAAGTGATGATGAGGAAAATAAACGGCAAAAATAGATGAAAATGTCGGCTGAACAAAGTTCACAAAACAATATAACAGCTAGATTGATTTGACTGAGCCAACAGTGATTACCATTGACTCGAAAGCTGATAGAGGAACTCTGTCCTGGGGCGGAAGAAATCAAGTTATTTGAAATCAATATATCATTGAAAAATCTAAATGTTGCAATTATTGATTTATTTAATAGGCTCCTGCTCACACTTTTGGGGCTGATGATAATAACCTGTCATTCTATGTGTTTTAGGACTATGGATGAAATGTATTTCGAAAAATTCAGCAAATGAATATTCTTCAATTCATTTTGCAGATGCTTTAATTCAAAGCGGCGCACGTCGGAGAGCAAGTACAACACGAGCAAGGATCGAGAAACAACGTCACTATGTGTACACACACAGCTTTGGTGCAATGCACTGGAGCGAAGCACAACGTCGTTCTCTTCTAATCAGCATCAAAACCATCCAAAAAAGGTCATCATCAAACAAAACCATCGTCGTCATCATCATTATGGTCATCAAGTATATCACTTAGTGCGTAGGTGTTCATGACAGAGCTCGGTCTTTAATGGGTCTTAATATTGTTGCTAATTGATGAAATGTTGATTAATATACACTGTACCAATTCGATCAATCAATCAGTATTTGAAGGAACTTAACAGTCAATAAGAAATGACAAGAGAAGGGCAGGGTAAGAATAAGAAAGAAAGAAAAATGGAAGCCAAACAGAAATGCTTTGACATTCTGGCCGGACTAAGCTTTGTGCTTGAAGACGGAGACCTGACCAGGGTGTGTGATTTTCACTGTAGGAGGCTGTTTAGGACCAGGGCTTCAGCAAAGGGAGCAGACAGATAAAGAAGACAAACAGATAAAGGAGGCAGACAAATAGAGCAGGAGAGTTATGGGTGCACACAGATCCATGCGGGCTGAAACGCATCTGAATTACCAGACAAGTTCAATCTGGCAGCCAAAACACAAAAGAGACAGATGAGAGGTGGAGCAAATGGAATCAGGTAGAGCCAGTTCACATACACGTACAAATACAAGCAGGCGGACAGACAGACAGACACACAGACAGACAGGAACACGGATAGATGCGCTGTATGAATACACAAAGATGTAGAAGTAAGAAAGCTGGAAAAGGACCAAAGTCAAAGCGAGGATCACAATGGGCGAGTCAGAGAAAGAGAGATGGAGACAGTTGGATGGTGGGGGTGCTAAGTTGGTGTGCCGACAGGTCTCCAGAGGTTGTAATATATAGCATCGTTTCAATCTCTCAACAGCAACTACAGGCCTCCTTTTTCATATCCCTGCACAGTCTGAGGACAGAGAGATACTTCTGTCCTTCAGAGCCGAGTCGGCATTCAAGATGATATAATGTGCTCGTTTTTTGACATTACATCCCCAAATCTGGATGGTTATTTGTGGCAGGACGTGCTCGCGTCCCCATTCTCTCCTGAAATCTCAAGGTTACAAATGGTAAAGGATGGATCTAAAATGCCAACGTCAAACGTGTTTCTATGTTTGTCTTGTTACTGTTTCCCATCTCCCAGAAGGGTGGGAGACCAATAGGTGATTTATCTGCTGCATGCATCATTAATCCTGCAACCATGCATGCCTCTGCTGAATAATTGATCTCTTTGCTACTGTAACTAAATCCGTCAAAACAATGACACAACGCCTTCTTCTCTATTCATGTACCTGCACCAAATTTCACCTTTGTTACACTTGAGTTGTTTCAAAAAAAGTTAAGTGTTTTCACAGTTATTTAGTAATTAAAATACGGGAGCGGAGGGTTGAAGGTCGGTTGGAGTGGTGTTTTTTTTTTTTTTTGGTGTGTGATGCTGTTGTTCAACCACCAGAGGGAGTTCCCCCCTGACTGTGTTTATGAAGAAGCCCGGCCGCTTGCCCAAACACACAAAACAAAAAATAAAGACGTGCTTGACAGCATAATCTGACAATGCCAACACCTCTACTCTGCAGACCTGGCAGCCCTGTGAGCTGTTCTGAGAGCAGTAGTGACCTCCTGAGGTGATCCACTCTCAGCTCTCTGTCTAGACCTCAACAAACAGCTGCTCGGTCTGTAGCAGAAGGGCAACAGTGACCCTTAATTTATGTCCACACCCCTCCTTCTGCCTGTCTCTTTGACTTGTTTTTGCATACAGCATTTAAAGTAATAAGTACAGTATCTCCTTGGATGCCACAGAGCTATAAATCAGAGGAAAATAGACCTGTCATCTTAGTAAACAATGCATGGTCCCAGTTATCATTAAAAACAAAAGAGGTCTGAGGAAGGCCTCGCTTTGCATACGGATGAGGACGAAACCAATCGAGCAATCTCCTTGGCTCGTCCTGTAAGCTTCTGGTCAACAAAGGAGGTGTGAATTCACACGCACATGCACAGACACACACCTGAACAGAAGGAGGACTATACACAAACTGCTTCACTCGTTTTAAGATGTCTCATCTTGTCTCTCTCGCTCTCACTCTTTTTATACAGAAGTAGATGTAGAGGCGTTTGCCACTGTCCGTGAGTCAAGAGGGTTTATAGAAGGAATTGCAAAATAGCAGCAGTCACACATGATATTTACAATAGTGTGCAATTGCTTTTGAAAGGCAAAAAAAAAGAATTGCATCTTGAACTTTTAAAAGTAGAATATACAGAGCAGACATGCAAAGAAATGGATTCTGAAGACAGTGAAATAAGTTGATTTCTTGAGACCTCAATACACAGAAAACTGCTTCACAAATATCAGTTTGATTATGATGTTTTCGCTCCATTACGACTTCTTATGACAAATAGTGTACGATCACAGACTCATTCAATCATAACATGTTGGTCTAAGTGACATTACTAAGATTTAGGTCAGTGCTCCGAAAATGAGCTCGGGATTCGATTGCAGAGACGACATTGTTCAATGTCACGACAGTGCCATGAAAATTTAGCATCATTTGTTATGTAGTACCATCAATGTTTATGACAACCAATCCATCGTCAAGTAAGCTGTATGTCAACCTTCGTGTCAGCTTTATGACACACAACATCGCAAAGAAATGTCAGGGAACGTCGTGTCTCTATGCCCGTGCAGCAGAGCACATGAGATGGATACAACATCCAGGGAGGAACTCACACTCTTTAACACATGTTTGCAGAGCAGAGCTCAAACAGCCTTCATGTTAATCAGGCTTCAGTGTTTCTGTGCCCCTGTGTAAGGTGGCGGGTGGATGGCTCCCAGCAGCGATTTGCATGCAAAGCTGCATATCCTCCTTCCATAGCTGGGGAGCCTCTGGTGTAAGTGAGTGGATGTTCCTGGTGGCACCCTGCCCTCGCCCTGCCTAAATGAGATTGGGCTGGAGTCCCCCTTCATCGCTGTGTGCAGAGCTCCCCTCTCTTTTCCAAAGGGAGCACAGAGACAGACACTGGAGTGAGATATAGAGGTTAGCTCGACGGAGATAGAAAATAGATACAACAGGTCTCTGTAGTGCACTTTAGCCTCTGATTTCTTGAGAACGTTGTATTTTCTTCCCTTCTCTTCTCTACTCTTTTTCTTTTTCCGTTTACAAAATAGGCTTGTTACCATGTTAAGGGGAATCATTTTCCAACATTACCAAAACATGCATTGAAAAAATAAAACACAACAGCACTGGCAGCTGTTAGGTGGCTTGCCCCATGTACAGAGGCTGTAGCCCTCAAGCGGACAGCCAGTGTTTGACATTGAGTCTTGACAGATTCCCCACTCTCTCCTTGTTTGTTGCTACTCAGTCCACTGTTCTTCACTTGGAAAAAAAAATACAGGCATAAAGGCCAAGCAATAACACAACAATACAGTACACACAAAGATGATTCAAATGGAGTTACACATCACAGGTCACAGGTGGGATGATGAAAATGAAGCCAATGTTGTATCAGAACAAAAGAGACAAGAGCGGAAGGAGACCTGGATGAAGACCGTTTGAAGACGGGGACGAAGGTTACCGACAGGAAGAAGTTGTTGTTGCAACATGGAAGTGAACCATCCAATTTTGCCAACACACGCAGATTTAGAGCAACAAGAAGCTCCCCGTCCTACTGGTTGAATCATATCCAATTTATGACTGAAGGTGAAACTAAACCGTTTCGCACCAAAAGAGTGTTTCAATCTCATTAAATGAGCTTGTTTTTTCCTTGTACATTATGAATGCATTTTAGATCTTTTGCTTCTTCACTTTAACTCCTGAAAAGAAGTTCGATCGGTAGTTTGACATTTATAAGATCATTTTGTACACAGGCGTCTGTACTTGGACGTGAGTAAAGGATGTGTACTTTCGTCACTCCAGTGAGAGAGGGAGAGAAAGAGAGTAGAGTCTGTTCTTCAGTCAAGAGACTTCGGCTAACACTTACCCAGCAGCTGATTCAATGACCCACTATGAATACAGCAGACATACTTTACTTCCTGTACCTGATGATGACAGTAATGGAGTCAGTCTCCTCCTAGAGCTAGAAGTTCCTCTAAAGATGCCACAGTTTGAAAGCAATTTCTAAAACCCATTTGCCAAAACAAGGTGTATCCCTAAGTGATACTTGATGAGAATAAAGATGGCCATGCATCTGTGTATAGCATTCCTACACACTGGCCTCCAGCAGTAGTTGTACTGTACAGTAATAGGCTTCGCTGAGGCCTGTAAAGTGCTGTGACTGCAATTTCAGAGTGGCTAGAATTGCAGTAGAGAATTTGTAAAGGGGAATCTGGGAGGAAGATGGAAAAAAGAATCTGTGCAAAGTAGAGTCTCTGTCTCAAGTCTGATTAAGTCTAACGCAGGGTGTTATCTGTCAGGGAGATGCTCGCTTACATAGACACACACAGACTTAATTAAAGTTCCTTCTCTATCCGATGAACATGCTTTGACTGTGTTGTCTGTCTCTGCTTTGTGATAAATTCATTCTGCTCCCGAGATATAAGCCATTTGAGCTCAAACGTGTCAGCCTCTGTCTGCAGCTGCCATCCTTCAGATACACTGCGTGACAGAGGGGTCCAGCACATCCTCTATGGGCTACATGAGAGCTGACATGTTCCAGTGGCTCCACCCACCGCCAAGCCTCCTCTTCCTCCAGAGGCCCCTGCTGCTCCTGCCCTGTCTCATTATGTGGGCGAGATGTTTGGGGGTCTCTTTGTGCCATCCTGTCGCTCTGTCAGCAAGCATAATGCCTCTCAGTGGGCGCCGGAGCTATCGCAGCGTACAGTTTGTTTCTGTGTGTGTCTGTCAGTTTGCGGATGATCTCCTTATTCCGAAGAATTCTTTGTCATCTTCTCCAGCTGGCTTCTTTTCACATAGCTCAAAAACAAGGCAGGGAAGTTGGACCAGAGGGTGTCTTTGCTAATGCACGACTCAAATGTCACAATTTTTCATTTGACTGGTGTAGATAAAACACCGAGATTTACTGGTGTCTTTTCAATTTGTGCCAATAGCTCAGGGTAAAATTTAATTTAGTAGTGAGATTTACACAAGCAGATGACAGTGGGGCGTAAGGGAGTGCCACTGAGACCTGCCGTCCAGCCTGCAGATTAATAAAAGCCTGCGTCGAGATCTGGAGGATGACAAACAGCGAAAACCACACGGTGCAAAACAAACGCAGAACAATCAACTTCTTGGAAAGGCTTAAATGACATTTAATATATTTACTGGCAAACGTAAACATAAATTGACACCGGCAGGCTGAGGGAAGTGAATACAATATCTCTGATTGCTATTACCGGCATAAGCAATGACAGTGTGGACTAGATTGGTATGGTATATTGAATTTCATGTTCTTTGAAATGAAGTCTGAAATGTGAGATTTGTCTTTTGCCTCCATATAGCGCTTGCCACATCCCCCCTTTCATTCCCTCTCATTTGGAGACTGGCACATTCAGTTAACTAATGTCTACTATATGGCGATGCTACACTATTACCCCATTCTTTCATCTGCCTGTCGAAGGGAGGGAACATCAGATGTGATTTGGAGACGCTTTCTTCTTCTTTCCGTTTCCCATCAGATGCATACCTGCTGGGTAGATTTGCTCTCTATAAATTTCTCCTATCTGCCGCCGAAATGCTATTCATCTCATTACAGTTGATTGGAATCCTCATTACATTAGAGAGTGCGCATAAGCATGTGTGTGTGTGTGCATGTGTGTTTTCATGCATGTAAATAAAGACACGAGATAATGAGCATAGAGAAAGGGAGTAATAGAGAAAGAGAATGAAGGAGGCAGGAGTGTGTTAATGAGTGTGAGATGTGCTGAGGTCGCTGTGTTTGTTCTGTAATAGTGTGTTGCCGCAGAGCACTGCCACCTCAGGTGGGTGATTAGCAGTAATTATATAATTACACAAAATGTGATAATAAACAGCACAGAGGGAATCAGCTCCATCATCGACTTCTCTACACCTCATATATATATACATACTCATTCCCTCATGTACAAACAAGTAAATATGAAAACACAGCTCTCACTTTTTAACAACTCCACACACACGATTCACGCACAATCCTGCGCCAACACACAGGGTGAGAAAGGGATAAAACGTTCGCACTCAGATAATTCTAACCTGATACAAAAAGTAATGGAACACTCACACTTGTCCTCAACGCGCACCTGTGAGTAAAAAGCGATTTGCTCCCTGACACACAGTAACGGCCAATAAAACAAGTGCTGACTCGCTCCCAAAGGCAGCCGAGGGGAGCGGGGGGACAAATGAACACAAACTGGGAGTAAAAAGCTGCTCCCAGGAGGATTTTGCCTTTTCTGTAGTCTTCATGCTCCTTCCTGCTTGAGTGAGAAACACTATCTAAAAAAAGGGCCTGCAATTGTCAGACTAATCTGTGGGCCCTCTGCGAAAAGACACAAGGGTTTGAAAAAAAAGGAGCTAGGGGCGATTGTCTGATGCATCCCTCGAGCGCTATTGAAGAGCAAGTGAAGTGGCCTTTTTTATTGCGAGGCACACTGAGGGAAAAAGCAAAATGCGTAGTGACTAGTGCGAAGGCGTGTCCGCATGTCAGAGTGACTTTCAGCAGGAACATGTGGGTGTACATGCGGTCCAAAAGAGACACACAGAAACGGACCAATTACAAGCCATGAATGAGTCATGGAGAGGATTTACCTGTAGGGGAGGGATGAAACTCACCGTGACCCTCACTGTGAGCCTCATCCCGATCCAACGACGGGGAAAAAAACGGGGGGGAATGAGTGAAGAGGATGGAGGAAGGAGAGGGCAATGTCAGGATCCGGAGGAAAAATAGAGGATGGGGAGTGAGAGAACAGCATGGGGTGGAAGCAGGGGATAATTACTGCTAATAAAGCCTAATGGAATTCAGGCCTCACGTCAGGTGCAAGATGATCTGATTACTGCTGGGCGGCTCGGGGAAATTGGGAACTGATCCGTTAATTCCGCCAGCCCCTTTTGTCTCTCATTCGGTCTAGGAATATATGTGTGTGTGTGTGTGTTCATAATATTGAAGAAGTATGCAAAGTTAGTTCAACTCAGTCTTGTAAAAGTGATGCACACAGCAAGTAATTTAAGTATTTCAGATTCGTAGTTTCACTGCATTTAATATAAAACCACATATTTCTATATTGTACATGCAAATCATGTACCATTTATCAGCGTGTGTGTGTGTGTGTGTGTGTGTGTGTGTGTGTGTGTGTGTGCGTGGTGCTCACTTATGAGGAGTGTGAGTCACCAGGTGTGTTCTCTGACAGTCACATGCTGTGACCCATTATCCTCTCTACTGTGGATGTCGGTGCATGAGCATGTCCTGTGCATCTGTGTGTAGTTATGTGCATGCAGTTTGAACTTTTCAACTTCCTCTCTCTCCCCGGGCCCCCTGCTGATCACTGCTGACCTTGGCTGAATATCACAGCTGAGTGACACAGAGGTCAACGGAAAAAGTTGCCTTTCCCACAGAACAATGTGGTGCTTTTTTTTTTTTTTTTTTTTTACGTCTCTATTATTGCATGCAGTGAGGCAGAGAATGAAAAGATAATACATTTGACTTGAACTGCATAGAGTGTACTGTTTTTATTGTGCAAACTGTAATGTTGTGGACAATATGTTTATTTGACCCTCCTGCCCAAGAGCACAGATGTGAGTTGGCTAAATAGCTACCTCTGGCCCAACAGTTGTTGTTGTGCTTGGCTACTCTCAAATGAACTAATAAACTGAGCTAACCAATTCAGCCATTTCTGCTTTTCTCCATCCACACTTTTTCCTCTGCATGTCTAAGTGTATGTCAACAACAAATGTCAAAATATTGCACTCCGTGCAAAGTTTTGTAAATGTTCGAGGATTGTGTTTGCTGAGTTCAAGAAGCTCCCTTGTAAATGTTTCTCTTCCCAGCTTATTTTCATCCTGCCTTGAACTACAGTCTTCTGTCAAACATTATATCTCAAAATCCTTATTTAATGAATACCACGCTCATACAAAGAAGCTTAAGGTTGTTAGAGTGTTTGTCCTAGCTGCTCACATTCAAACACAGTGACAACTTGCACTGCAAAAATGTGAAATGTGTCATGAGAAACTGAAATGTCATGAGTTGGTAGATGTATCTCCAGCGGGTGCTTGCACCTGTATCTGTATGTGAATGGATATGTGGATGTGAAAACGAACATCTTGCTACATGAGTGCATACACTCGAAACAATCACAAACTCAAAACAATCTCGTCCTCATCTGCAGGAGACCATCTCCACCCTGCCTCTGCTTCTCTGATGTTCCCTGCCTTCATCTAGCTTCAACCTGGCTGCAGCAGAGAAACAGTTTGAGCATAGTGAGCTGGGAAAGGAGCAGTCGTCATTAGCCTGGTTGGAGACGCCTTTCTCAGCCCTACTCTATCTCTCCATAGCACCTGCTCCGTCTCCAGATGAGATCAGGAAGGTGGGGCAGTGGAGGGCACAGGAAGGGTGCAGCACAGGCACGCCAGAAGCGAGAAGAGAGGCAGATGAGGGCGCAGAAGAGAGATGGGTAAGAGGAAGGCTGTGCATGGAAGATATCAGCCCATGCCTTCAACCAGGCTCTAGGCGCTCGTTATCGCGGTTTGATTTCTTGCTATGCTGCTCCACATTCTCAGCTCATTGTAATGGCTGTTGGGTGTGAACGTGGATGTGGCAGCTGTAAGTCAAAAGGATTAACCATTTAAAGAAGCAAAGGTGTTTATTTTCAAGTGCAGCGCTTTTGGCATATCCATCAAAATAAACATCCAATGCAACACAGAAATAATCAAATCTAATCCCTGAGGAAGAAACCACCTTCTGCTTAAAAAAAGACACTCAATGTGTAGTAACTTTGAAAGGAACATCGATATGATGCATGTAAAGTCGTGGCCTGCATACAGCCACAACATTCTTAGTATTGACAATAATAGAAGACACAACAAGGCCCTTTACTTTACCAGATATGGTTGCCTTTCAGCATTTACAGTTTTATGAATATACCTTAGCAACTCCAGGACGATGAAAGGTCTATACGATTCATTGTGCTCCACATAAAAGCACAATGACCTTGTGATGCATGAGAGAAAATACACTTCAAGCCAAAGAGAATACAAGAGCATCCATAAGAAGAGTCTTTTCAAAGCCACTCATGCTCTTTAAAAGAAAACATACATCCCTCCCGCGAGATCTAAGCCTATAACATTAAGAAGGAGTGGATAAATTCTTACTTAACTCTACTGTCACTCACCTTTCAGGGTAGTGTTGTAATTCCTTTTCACAGCAGTCTATCTTACCAATAATTCCCCAAACAACTGGTCAGGACCTGTCTGCCTGTCCCATGTTAGGCCTTTAAAGGTTCACATAGTGTGTAAAAAGCTTTTTATTGCAAGCCAATCCAAGGGCTTGTTGTCTTTTTACAGAGTATCATCTCTGCTTGTTGTGTGAGGGTGGGATAACATATTGGATGTTTATTAGACCTGGAGTCAATGCCCAGACTGGAGTGCTGCTATAAAACTGCCCTCTATAGCTGGTCAGGAGAGGCAGGCGACTGGGCCGCTAGCCTGCTCAGGCCAGATGCCACTGGAAGGCTAGGAGCATTTCTGTCCCCTAATCCCCATCACCAGCAGGTCATCCTGGAAAGGTCTGTGAGTCATTTCACAGAGGGGATGTTTGCTTTGTTTACCAGAATATTTGACCTCTTCCAATACGTACCAGTAGACAGTGAATGCTTTTTGCACATTCTGTATTAATATGCAGTATATGCACGTGTGCTTTGCCTGAGCTAGCATGTAGAGATATAAAGGCTTTTTGTCTAAACCAAATTCAGTCTTCATGCCTGGCAGAGCGGACAGGGATCCTCTCCCCTCTTTATTTAGGGCTTCTTCAATTTTTAAAGGGCAACCAAAGCACTGGCCATGGGCACTTTAGAGCACCCTGCAGCAACACCAGATATGAACTTGGCTGAAACACGCACACACAAAGACACATCACAAAAACACATCACGTCAAGACCGAAGTGCTGGGTGCTTAGAATCTGATGGACACTGCCAGGTACTTCATCATTGATCTCTTCCATGGTCCATTTAGCACCTCTGCTACTTTGAGGGCCATGTTTGTGGTGGTGTCTGTGTGGCGTCCTATAGCTCCACCATGGCATGCATGGCAGAGGGATCAACACAGACACATTTTCAGCCTGCGTCCAAAGCACTTTCAGGGAATAGTTTCAATGTTATGGAGCCGAGGGGAACCAGCCCCTTCTTTATTGCTCTTTAATCAGAGCAGTGCAGGCTGGGTAAAGATCAATGATCTCTGAGTGTTAGCATTGACTTGGGCCTACAGCTCCCAATCAAGGGCCCCTCTCCCTCCTAATGTTACATTTAATGAGCCAATTAGTCCACAATGGCGTGGCCGGCATCTTAAACTGTTGTTTACTCTGCATTCATTATTAATATCTCATAGTTAGGTATGAATAAAATTAAAAGGAGCGGCGAGACCATTAGCTCCCCATGGTGGATGCTTATTAAGATAGGATGCTTTGTTATCCGGGCGAAGGGTGGGGTGGTAATTGTTCGTGGTGGGCAGGATATGCTGGTTCAGTAGCATGAGTGGTTTGATTTATACAACCTCTGAGATGTTGACGCGTGTGTGTGTGTGTATAGAGATGGAGCCGTGTGGTTGGCACTAATGCCTGTGAGGGAAGAACAACAGCCTGCATCCAGCAGCATAAGATGCTGTTTTAGCATCTCGTAAACACTCTTTTTGTTCCTGTCCTCCACTCTTTAGCCTCTTTTCTTTCTATTTAAACACCCAGAGTAGGGTATGAAAATGTGTTTTATCTCCACTTTCTTTCCACTGTCTCTTCTTTTTATAGCGTCTGTTTTCTTTGATGGGTTTTGTTTCCCTTTTTTATACTATCTTTTGATGCAACAATCTGTTGTAAAGTTGGAGCTGAGTCAAAATCAAGCGCCTTCAACTTTCATCGTTTGCACCCTTGTTCTGCACCCTTGTCTTGGCAAGGCTGAGTGTGGATACACAGGGACCAGGACCACAGCCTGAGGGTGGAGTTGGAGTTGGGGGGGGGGTGTTGCTTGTTTGCTGTTCCTGATGACGAAGATAGAGTGAGAATGTGTATATGGAGGCTGGAGCAGAAAAGAATAAATCAAAAAATCAATAAAACATTAAAATCGCTTCAGTCAACAGAGCAAGACCCAGCTGCATCCAGCTGCTCTTTCGTCCAGAAAGATTTTCAGCTGCCTCCGTTGAAGGGATTGAATCCAAATATTCATCAGAAAAAGCTGGGCGCACACCTCAGAGGAAGCACTCATTTGGTGGAGAAGAGCTATATTCCACATGGGCACAATTAAACCTTTTTCATCCTTTTTTGGGATATGATGTAGAGGTTAGAGGCCCAAGGCATGGATCTTATGACCATTCTTTTTAAGAATTCATTACGTTAAATGATCAGTTAGCCAATTATGAGTCCCTCTTTTTGTCCCCAAGGCAAGGGGCGTGACAGATACTGGCTGAAAGGAAGGGTCATTAAATTATAACGGAAATCTGCTAAAGGCTCGATAGTAAAGACTAACAAATGGCAACATTTGAGTTGAATTCTTCCTTCCCATCCTTCTTTTCCTCATCCTTCTATTCAGCTATGGGCTCCAGTCGGAAAGCAACAGGGTAAGCCTTTCCTGGTTCTCCTGCTCCTCGCCACTGAAGCGGCGCATAATAACTCATAGCCAACATCGGGTTGGAACGCGGCAGCAATTGCTTTCAAGCTTCCACTTAAAATAGTCCCGGTGACAAGCCTGCTGCTTTAAATAAGCGCCTCAGCCTGTCTGGAGAGGCTCCTTAATCCCAGTGGTGAGAGACACTCCAACAGGAAGACACTTGGGTAAAAAAAAAAAAAAAAAAAAAAAGAAACCTCCTGCACCAGAGAGACTAGTACAATTTACAGCAGGTGACTCAATTTACAGCAGGGCCAGAGAGAGGTAGCGGCATAGAGCATGTGGGGGGAGAGAAGGTAGACGGGGAATATACAAGGGATGAATATGAAGCTGCTTACCTACAAATATATCCGTGCCCCACGCCCACATCCCCCCAAAATACCTTCCTTTAGGGGCCCTCCAGCATCAATTTAAAAATGGAGCTGCTCTAAACAGAAAAAGTCTGAAAATACCAGCACAGACTGATATAAATATGCAGCTCTGGTGGGAAGCAATAGGCCCAGATATTCACAGTGAGTGTTTTTGTAGCACTTTCTAGACACTACTTGAGCTCTCTGGCCTCTGTCTCTCTGCCAGGCTGTGGAGTGAGCCAGCGAGGTGACGTAATCTCGGGCCTGGAAGGTAGATAAGGGGGCAGTGACGTCACCCAGCACCTTTAGCACCTCACTAACATCCCCAAACACACACACACACACTCCTCTGAGAACAGTGTGTCCAGCACACAGAGGGAACATTTTGGCTTGTCCTCCCTCACACACATTTTTTTTTCGCTCTCTTTCTCTTCCTCATTGCTTCACCCGTCCCACTCTCTCATTCTTTACCTTCATCTCTTTTCTCCCCCACTTGTTCCCTCGCTCTCTTTCTTTGCCCCCCCCTCTCATTCTTTGCATTCATCCCCTTCTCCCCCAGTTCCCCCCCCCCCTCGCTCTCTCTTTCTCTCTGCCACCCTATCACTTCCACTCTCCTTCCTCTCCTTCCCCTTCACTCCTCATCCTCCCACCCTCTCTCCCCTCTATACCTGAGGCTCTTGTTCTTTTATAGCAAATTGAACCTTTCACTCTGAAAGAAATAATTACTCTCTGGAGAGAATGGGGGGACTGCCGTGGAATGCTGATATGACACACAATGTCACCTTGCCACTCAGGAGCTGCCTGCACACCCAGCTCAGAGAGGGAGAGGGGGAGAGAGAGAGAGAGAGAGAGAGAGAGAGAGAGAGGGAGAGAGGGAGAGAGGGGGGGGTAGGGGGTGGAGGGGGTCAGGGAGTGGGGAAAGGGTGAGGAGGGTTATGAAATAAAACTGGCAGAAAAGTAACGGGATAGCGGAGAGAAAAAAAAGGGTGGGTGGCTGACAAAAAGAGCGAACTAGAGGAAACTATGAAAAGTAGAAGGAAAAACAGGAGACAGGGGAAAGGTTACAAGGAACCGAGTGAAGGAGGAGTCTAGCGTGCACTGTTAAAGTCAAGTTAATGAAAAGGACCCAAAGATAAAAGACAGAAGATGGGTGTTAAGAGGGAGATAAGTAGGCCACAGAGCAGCGAACGTGGGAGAGAAAGGTGGTGTTCTGGGGTCAAAATGTGAGATGGACTGAGAGATAAAGAGGGTCAAATCGGTTGTGACAGCAAGAGAGCCCATGTGTTGGGTCAAACCAGGAGCGGATGCTTCTTCAGACAGTGGCATTTGTGAGCGAGAGGTTGGGGGTGGGGGTGGGGGGGGAGGAGTGAGAGCCCTGAGCCAGATCAGTGCCATTTCCACTTATTACCCATCATGCCTTTCAGCAGAGTGGCCATGCGGTCATTCTTTGGCCCCTGGGAAGCTAAATGGTCCTCTGTGGACTGAAGACAGAGGGGACACAGTGGGAGTAGGATGGATGGAGGGAAGCAAAAAGGGTTGTTGACCCTGTGATACTGTCACAGGCTCTTACACTAAGCCCAAGGCTGGACCCAGATGTACTGTGCGTGACTTCAGGCTGGTTCAAACATACTGCCAGAAGTTTCTGCCAGTCTTAATTTCATCAGCGAGAATTCCGGCAAAATGTTATTGTCACAACAGTGTTGTTACCATAAACATACAAAGCAATAACGGAATGAAGATGAGAAGTTTATCAATTAAAGAAAACTGAAAGATAATAAATCAGTTGTTTTAACAGCGGAACAAAGTTGACACTCTCTGCGTGACTCTTCACTGCTGAAAAGAAACCAAAGAGAGAGAATTTGATCAATTTAAAAAGTGTTTTATTACAATTTTAGGAAAAGATATAAATCCCTCCTCCCATGGTGATGAAAAAAAAAACTACCATCTAATATTATCCGCTTGTGTAAACCTGCAAGGACATGTTTTTTTGGCCTCTTGAGAGCAGCAGAAACAAGCTATGAAAACAACATGAACACACCATCACATTGACGTTTATTACGTCTTCTCAACACATTCAGAAATGACGCAAACAATTATCATTCTCTCTGAGAAATGTTCAATTTTCTCCCTGCTTAATTTAGCTCTAAATCTATTGAACACTTTTCTGTCTTCCCCAGTTTTTGTCTTTAACTGTTTTTAAAAAAAAAGTTGCAAAAACTTTTGCTGCTGCCAAAAATGACATAAAAGAGGCAAAAGTAAGAGGAATAAACCACAGAAAGTAACTTCAAATCATGTGTGGAAGTTTCTTCTGAAATTGCTCAAATAAAAAAATTGAAATACATCAGACTATTTCTAAGAAAATCTATAGAAGCTGGCCTCCACCATCTATTGTTTTGCTTGCTTGTGAAATGCAGGCTATGTTTATTACCAGCTTGGGTACTACTACTGAAGAATGTGCAAATACAACTCAAGGTCACAAGTCATTTGTCAGGCTGTGAGTAGAAGAAATGGACCTATGCACTGCAGCTAACGTTCAACTTTAATTCCACTGACAAAACCGACTATAGCTTCACGAGTACAAGCAGTCAAAAATGGAAGCATAACAGGTGTGGTGAGACAGAAGTGTGTGGCAGAGAGTTGTGGACAGCAAAGCATGGAGGAGAATAATTTGCAGAGACGGAAGGAAGGGAGAGGAAGAGGGGCTTAGGCTTGGACCAAATTGGAGAAAATCCATCAGCTTATTGCCTTGTGATGTTATAACAGAAAGCCAAAGGTGGCAGGAAGGAGTGGCTCTGAGGATAAATCATGTTGCCTCTGCCTCCATGACAGCTTTAGTCACAGTGACGTCCACAAAGGGGCTGTAGTGATCAAACAGGAGCTGTGATGACTTCATCCGAATGTCACACACACAGCACTACAAACACCCCGTGTCTCTCTAGGCGAGCATTATTTGATCCTGGGAGGCAGACTCGTGAGAACATGACAACCAGTCACATATCTGAGACAGTGAATGACAAGACACAGTCTATCTATAATACATAGAATAGTAAAACAGATACAAAGGACACCACCGCCATGACATGCCTTACAGCTATATTATTAATCATAGAGGTTTACAGTTTACTGTCCAGCAACGGTAAACTATTCCTGTGCTCTGCCACTGTGTGCTTGCAGCCTCACAACCCCTGATCTTAGGTTATTAAATCCTACAGCCCCCAGCATGCATCTCCAGCTAAGACGCTCCCAACCCTGGCCAAAGACTTTTATCTTCCTTCCCAGCACTGGCGTGGCACCTCCGTGATGCTTTCAATTTTCTGCTCTGTGCTTTGGTGTTTTATGGCCCTGTGCAAAGGTTCCAGACTGACTGGCTGGGCTGACCCGGGCTCCCCGCCTATTGGTGCGTGTGCCGTGGTGGGGGTGACATCAAGGCCACCGGCCAACCAGGGACAAGGCTGTGTAGCATCATCAGCCAGCCAAAGAGAACCCAGACACCCCGTCAACAGAAAGACAGGGAGACATCATGTGAACAACACATGCAGTGCTCTGTCACGTACAGGGAGTAGTCATAACACAGAGACAGGCTGCTGTTACTTTGGTCCAGATTATGTCTCTTTATTTGGCTCAGCCTTTGCTCTGAAAAGAGCGCAGATTCGTTGGCACAGGCAAAGAGTCTGAGTCAGTCTTTGTTTTTGTTCCAGTTTCTATAAAAGTAGGTTATGCAAGGCTGAACGGGAAACAAAACACTATTCTTAACAGGAGCAAAACATAAAAAGTGAAATTACCTGCACAGACAGATGGATTTAATACGTAAACAACAGTCTTTACAGCCAGAGCTTCTAGGAAGGGGAAGGGATCCTGTTTTATTCAAACAGTTATGATGAACATTGGGCTTAAATCTTTTTTTAATGCCGTGTCTGCTTCTTTTTATGCAATAATGAAAAGCTTGGCATGAGCTTAAAATGGCAACTTATTGCATCACTTGTGAAAGCAGTGGTGGTCAGTGCATTTTGTGTGGGCACTGACGAGACCTGAGATCACATTTTTATGAAAGTGTTACATCTATAGAATATGTCATAAAACACGCAACAACTGCCTTTAAAGCTCAACGTTCATGTGAGGATATTTTGGATTGTGTTGAATTTGTGTTCAAAGCGGGTTCAAAGAAATCTCTCTTGAGGTAATACAGATGAATCAGCATTTAAACAATATGGGATTGATTTTATTTATTAGTAAATGTGTTTGTTGGATTGCAGATCTGAAACAGAAAAGGAATAAACAAATAAAAAAACGATAGTTGTTTAGCCCCTTCTGGCTCACATTTCCCACGACCCTCCATCTCCCCTGCCTGCAGGCTCAGTTGATTATTCTGCCTCTTGGCATTCAATGGATCCAAATTTAATCATTACCTAGATTGGAACTCTCCTAACTTGGCGTTTTTCAGGTGTTAATACAAGGTTGATGGGAAGGTAACTCAATAAGGAGGATCTAAAGTGAACGTTAGCTGGCGGCCTGCTGACCCGGCTCTATACTGAAGCGCAGCTGTCCTGCAGGACCTCTAGGTGGCTCCCTCCCCGGAGTGTGATTTGGTTCAGCTCCTCTTTATGCCTTTCTATCTAGTCAGAGCAGCCTAAAGGGGGCAGAGTTCAGGACCCCGTCACATCCAAGCTCGAACCAGGGGCTTCTGACACAATTACACCTAAATCCCATTTGTAGTATGAGGCAAAGATGGAAGAAGCTAGCTCCCCTGAAAGCACTTGGATAGCGAGCGGAGGTTTTCTTGTTCAGGGAAATACGAAGTGATGCATTACATCCCTCAACCCAGCACCCATAGCCCACCGCTTAGCTGATCTTTGAAAGATATTGCTTATAAAAGAGATGACTCCAGGCGACGGCCAAGTTCTGTAGTTTTATTACACCTTGGGGCTACAGCGGCCTGTCTTTGGAGAGATAAGGTTGTACCCTTTTCATTTTGTATCCTCCGGCCGATATTTTAAGCCGGCTTGTTAAGGGCAGGCGAGCTGAGTGCTGGAACAGAGTTTGATGCATGGCTTTACAACAGGAGCCGGGCCCATAACGCTCAAAGGCCGATCATTACTGACCTTAATAGCCCAGTCTGCATCTGGGCTTGATTGATCGTGCCTAGCAGGTTGTGAAATGCGCCATCTGGAAGGAAGGAAGGTGAGATGGGCAAGCGGAGACGAGGGAAAAGGCAGGCAACACCAGCCGAGCACGGAAAAAAAGGGAGGAGAAGAAGACAGCAAGGAGGGAGGGGGGGGGGGAGGGGGAAGAAAAAACACAAACCTAGACGATCTTGTGCTGAAATTGATTGCCAGAGTGGGATGTTGTGGAAACTTAACTGCACTAAGAGGCCCACCAAGCACCATAAACACTGTCCCTGACATAAACAACAACACTTAGCCAGACTAGGTGTATACAATATTCATCTGAGGAGGAGCTGCTTGGTAACTCTTGTTTACTTGCTCTGTGCACTTGGATAAAATGTGCTGCCTAGGTGAGACAGTAGGATGGGAGAGTAAGTGTGATATGTGAATAAGCGTAATTTTAAATGCATATGTGAATATGTGTCCATGAGGGATGAGTGGGGAACAGAGGACGGTTATGTCCACAGAGTGTCCCACTACAGCGCCTCCTATCATAAAGTATGCATAATGTATGATCCTCAAGCACTCCAATGGTGCCATGGATTATCATAAGGCACTCAATATTATGCTGCACAAATGAAGCCAAAACATTGTTAGGTCACTATTTGCATACGCCCGTCCCCTTTGAACAAAAACCCGTTTTTCAAATAACACGACATTAACTGTAATATCATATCACTCTGAAGTACCTTTTATCCAGTTGAAGTCTACAAGAGTATGTCCCTCCTGTCAAAGAGCATGTGACGCGTGTACACCATATGAAGATCATGCATATTAACAGCATCACTATGAACATTCAGTGCTTTAAGTGTTTAACTTGGCAGAGCACCGTTGAGCAGCCCCTTTCCTGTCAGCTGAACCTCCCGAGAGACCATCAAACTTGTGTTCTCCGTTACCATACTCTCCTCTCAGTCAGTCACTCAGTAATGCTAGCTGATGTAGGGCAACCTAATGTGCATCTGTTGAGGGAAAAGGACTCCTTCCTTGTTCCTTGTCATTTGATCCGCTCTCTCTTGATCAAAAAGGTTATTATAAGTACAGAGAGTTAAAGTGTACTTACTATTCTACTTCTGCTTTTGGGAGAGAAATGCAGAAATATTAAGCATAGCGCCACAACCCAGCATAACTTTAGTGTTTAAAAGTGTTTAACAGCAAATTTACGAGTGCTGTAATCAGCAGCACTGAATTTCTTAGGGGCCAAGTTTACGCCAGGGAAGATGAAACATCTGGCAAGAGAAGGAGAAGAAAAGGCTAAGGTAGCACACCGTTTGCTTACAATAGGTGCATACATTTACACTGTATGTGTTTCCTGTATGCAATCCTAAATGTTTGTGCAAAAGCAATCAGGATAGATGTACACTGTAGGCTAGGGCATGTGTGCATGAGGTTTTAATACAGAGATAGGGCAAGTGCTGGGATTATGCATGCTTGAGTGTTTGGGTGCTTGTGTGTGTGTGTGTGTGTGTGTGTGTGTGTGTGTGAGAGGAAGGGGAAAAGGGATGACAGAGGGCCAGGTGGAACGGAGACTTCTGTCGCTGACTCAACACCTTTCTCATTTTATTACCAAATCATCCATGACAAACAGCTCCAGCGTTTGCCAAAGGTGAGGCGGGCAGAATAAGAGCTGGGATGAGCGTGGAGGAGGTCACCTCGATGCTGCAAACATTGCATCTGTAATGTAACATGTCTGTGTCACTTCAAAATGTCACCTTTACATGATGCAGTCATCCATGTGTCATTTTTAGATACGCAGGGTTGACAGTGATGGCCCTCACTTCCTATAGACTCCCGACATCGCATCACAAAAAGCCGGCATTGGAAAAATGTTATCACCTGAGTGACGAGCAAAAGAAAATACTCGGTGACAACACAATCAATAGAGCCTGTAAAATATGAAGCAAACATTCTTTGTGAACATTCAAAACCAAGTCAACCATAACAATGAAAACATATGCTGGACTATGCCAAAATGGAGGGGCTTGTATCTTCTTTATTGAGTAATAATTAATGACCAGTGGCTGTTTATAACACTCTTTTAAATCTAGCTTTGCTATATCTACTTGTGAAACACAGGAGCCAAACTTCAGGCCACTGATTGGTCATCTATTGTTTTGAACATTCAGTACTTGCGATCACTGTTAGAGGCCGGGCCTGCCATTCTTTGATATCATTGAGTAAGCTGAAGCCTTTTCAGCGACGTGAGAGGGAGCAGATTAGCCTGATTGACGGCTATAAGATGCTAAGGATGGAGCTTGAAGCATAGAAAGCAAAGGCGTTGGAGTGGAATGGAGTTCATTCATGAGTTACGAGTGTGTTTCAGTGATGTAGTAAAAGAGGAATAAATCCTCCAAACAGCCTGAGAAAAAAAAAAAAAAAAGAAGGGGTGTGCGGGTGGGGGGCACACAACCTGAGGCTTGTGATGGAGACTGATACAAGACAACAAGCTGAAGACTGAAAAAAAAGTGGCAGCTGACACACTCACAGTATGCCAGAAAATCCAACACAAATCAACAGCAGATATAGTAAACTGCAGAAATGTACATCAAACTGCCATGCCACTTCAAACTACCTTTTTCCACTTTTATGTTTTACCCACAGTCAAGACAGCACGGAAAACAGGCAAAGAGTAGCCCTGAGGACTGTCACACTCTCCTTTGTCAAGTTTATTTTTCAAGGAGATATTCCTTACTTAAGAGGCTGAGGGAGTGTGTGTAGAGTCCTGGACAGACAAGGAGCACGCCGATATAAATACCAACACGGGTAAGAGCTCTTCTCTGTACTCACAAGAACCCGGACCTGCAAGGACAAATGACCGTCCCTGGTGCTGTCCCTGAGTCCCTGTGCTAAAAGAGGCCGGGTTAAGGTTAAGAGGACCTTAAGTCCACCAACCAACACCAAGCTTCATTTACAGAGACAAAAGCAGCCTGAGATAGCCTACTTTACCTACAGGATATCATACAAGGACAGTTAAGTGTTTGGACTGAGGCAGAAATATGACAAGACAATACTTGTATCACGCAGACGTTTTTGTGAGCATGTTAGGATGGAGTAGCTAAAAATCTAATTAGTTTTCAGGTGTCAGTAAAGGATGTTCCGTGACTTCTTGTTTATTATCAGCCTGATAGTGTTGAAGCTCCCAGCGGAGACCAAGTGTGAGGGATTAACATGTCATCACAGACAGGGGCAACACAGACATTTTGACAGTTACACTCGTGAGCCGGGGCTTCATCTAACACCTGCCTCACACCTCCTGTCCAGACGTGCACCTGTTCTGCCACAGTGTGGGGCACAGTGTGTTCCTGAAGCACTGTTTACACCTGTCCCGGCCTTACAGCTACACACTAAAACAGAGCGGAATAAAAGAGGCAAAGGATCAGGGAAATTGAGGGAAGAGGAAGATGCAAAAAAAAAAAAGAAGAAAACAAGAAATTGATGGAAATTTCCTGCAGAGAAGCTGGGGCGGAGTAATGGCAACGCCTGAGCACGCTCAGCGGCGCTGTGGTGTCGAGGTAACATTGATGCATGGTGTGACCTTACTTGTAATGCCAGCCTTAATCTACGCAAGTGGAATAAATGAAGTGGGGCCGCTGCGGACGTGTCACCCAGACTTATAAAGACAAATCCACCGCCGCTCTGAGCTGTGTACATGTATTCATAAAAGTCAGAGCGACGTCTCGACAGAGTGCAGTGCCCGGCGTTGTCGGCTGGCTGGCTGGCGACGGACACATCCTAGATGACGGTTGTCATGGCTGCGTGGAGCTGTCAATCATGTAGAATAACACACAGGGAGAGTATGGGAGAAGTGAAAGAGAAAAATAGACAGGCTAGAAAACCGAGAATAAAAAGAACCAAAGAAAAGATTATAAAGGGCAACATGTGACTACCTTGCTATCATGATGATATAAAATGTCATCATTTATACTTTTTCTTACTGCACAAGGCCTGCAATTAGCGATTATTTGGAATCTATCTATTGCTGTCTATCTGACAACAAATCAGATAGACAGCAATTCCATAAAATAAAGAGGCCTTAATCAGCAATATTTTTGCTTGAATAATCAATTTAACAATCAATGAATTGTCAAAATATCACATTTTGGGGCACTGATGGGTTTCGTGTTAGATGGCGCCCTGCATAGGCTGTAGTCCTTCAAGCGGATGGCTCAGGTTCAAGTCTGACCTGCGGCTCCTTTCCCACATCTTATTCCCAAATCTCTCGCCCCAATTTCCTACTTTTCCAGTTGACTATTTAAATAAAGGCCAAGGCTAAAAATTAATCTTACATTTTTTTTAAATTATTTCCTCGTTGATTTATTTCTTAATCCTTGAAAATAAACTTTTGTCCATATTTATTATTTTAAAAGGCAATCACATTTATTTTACATCCCTAACTTGTTACATCGCCAGACGCTCACACCTCTAGTAAAAAGGACTGAGGGAATATACATGTGTTTATGGCCTTTACTTACAACAGGATCAATAAAAAGGAGAATAACTTTAGATGAGTATCTAACTTGTGTGACTATTTGACAGTGATTTGTGAGGACAGCTCTTGAACCTTGTACTGATTCGAGACAAACTGCTTTATTGCAAATTCCAGCGTGCTGACACTAACACAACTTGTCATAAGCGCTCATTACAGTTTAAAGACGGATGTCCTGACAAACAATGTTTTCTGCCGGATAGCCGACTGGCTGTCAAGTTAGCTGCAGTCAATTCATACTTGGCCGGCTTTATTGGCATGTAGTTCAAGTAAGGAGCCATCATTGATCAACACGCATTTAGTCCGTTTGTTTCCGAGCAGTGGGAGCTGACCGGATTGACAACAGGTCGGGCATTGATAGATGCCTGGCTGACAGAGGACATATGGATGTTGAGCACTGACACACATGAGGAGCACTGGGATGGGGGGGTGTGAAACATGCCAACAATCATATGTCCACTATGAGGTCTGCTCGCCCCTCCCTCTCTCTCTCTCTCTCCCCCTCCTGCCCCCTGTCTGGTCCTTGGTTCTGACATGATTAATGCCTATAGCCAAAATGATGATAATAATGATCATAATTAATCAAGGGTTCTTCCTGCACCTCTAGGAGTCCAGAGTGACCTGGAAAAAAAAACACCCAGACCTCTTTTCCTCCGTTCTTCCTCCCTCTCTCTGCTCCCTCCTTCTTCCTCGTCTCTCTGACAGTCCTGAACCTCGGCCCAGCAGAAAGAGCCATGCATTATCCTGCCATCACCACTTCTATTTATATCACACCGTCTATCACTATCACTTACTCTCCTCCACCCGCCTTTCCTCCGCCCGCCTCTACAAAGTGGAGTTTTCTTTAAAGCTGCCCCATATTTCCTGGTGGAATAACGCTGCCTATGCAAATGGCTGGGAGTCAAAGAACCAGCAGCCCGGGTGACAGTGAGGAACTAACATCATCATTTTTTTAGACGTACACAGAAACAGCGTCCAAAAACAAAAGCCACCAACTCTTGCTGCCTGGGGGCCTGGTAGGACTCTCCCGATCCCTCTCTCTCCTGTGAGCGTATTCCTGAAGGTTTGACATGTTGTGTTGTGTGTGTGCTTGAGAGCATGTCTATGAGCGTGTCTCTTACAGAGATCTAGAATATATGCAGCGGCAGAATGATATTTTAAATTCCTTGGCGGCTGCCAGGTAACAGTAGCCCGGAGCGATGGAAAAGTTTTTTTTTTTTTTTGTCTCACCTTCTCTTTATTTCCCCTGGTGACGAGGATACAAAGCTCTTTTGCTCGGCAGAGTAGTACGTGCCAGGCATGTGTTCGAAACACCTCCCTCCACCCTGAGCTTTAAAATGCATGTATACAGCTTGTCCTTCTCTTTTTTGCTAACTTCCTTTCTTGAAATACACTCTGTCCAGCAGAACTTAGGACCTAAAGGCAGGCTCCAACACTACTTCATTGTCATACAGTGCATGGATCCCACACTTTAAAATATAAGGAAGTGTCATCAATTACAGCTCTTTCACGAGTCTTAACAGCCTCATGGTTTCTCTCTTGTGATGCAATAAGGTGCTTTCTATGGCATCAGTTTATGCAAGAACTTTTCTTCTTCTTCTGGAATGTCTGTCAGTCTGCTTGTACATTATCTGGATATTTGTCACATACCCCACACTTACTCCATGCCACAAAAATGCTTTAAAGATCTAAGTGTTTACACATTAATATAGTCATATATATATATATATACACATACACATACATATACATATATATCATTTTTTTGGGTTATCCTCTGAATAAACGTCTGTAAACTATCATTCAAATCCCATCAGAAATATACAAAGGAAAACATTATCATAAGATAACCTACCACGTTAATCAGTAAATATCACTGAAGTCTCGGGATGTTGCGCAGAATCAATACAGTCTAATTCCATCAGTGGTTCTCAACTTGTGGGCAAAAAGTGTATCAAAACATTTTTGTTTTTTTTCTCTTTCTGTTCTGTCTCAGGTTTTGAACTGCCTGAGGCCCAAACTGCACCATTTTTCATTAAATAAATCTGATTAGTGAAAAAATGTCAGAAATTTGGATTGCGACGGACAGGCCAGTTGAGAATCACTGGTCTAGATCTCACACATACCGTATACTGTAGGAAACTATTCAGGGTTTGAGGATCTGAAAGGAAAGACAGATCTATATGTAAAATAGTCTATGTGAAAGATCAAATCAATCAAACTGTGAAAGGACTCATTTTATCTGTTGTATTATCACAGAACCTATTGTATTTTAACTTCAAATGTTATATACAGATGTGTGTTATGGTTGACAAGGAATGCTTGTGTACATGAGAAAGCTCAGAGTTAGACAAACTCCAGTGTTGAGAAAAGCCTTCGAGATTATTGAAGAGAAAATGTTTGATCTCATGTTTCAAGCCTTTAGGTGTTAGAGTCTGGAGTGGAATGATAAAAACTCTCTTATTGGTCTTCCAGTCTGTTTAAGTCACCAACACTTCTCAGAGCTCTTTCATGTCTCCTTTATGTTCTGACACGTAACTTATCTCAATCTTTATTTAGCGCTCCATCTCAGTCATATCACGACATCTACCAAATCCCTCTGTACGTCTGTGCCAGGCCTCGCCGCCCACTGAGGATCCTGCTATAGAAGCAGCTGCACATGACATCATCAGAGCTCGACCCACACACAGAAGGAACAAAGGCAGACCTACATTTACCCCCATACCAACCAGGTGGCCTACATTCCCCAAATTGCGTAAGATACCGACTCCTTTCTTGTTCCTGTCTCCTGCAGCGTCCCTCCTGCATTTCAGCATGTCTCATCACCTCTGCTAAATTGAGTCCCTAAAACAAACAGATGAATGCATGGTACATTGCCTGTTATTATCGTCATCAATGACGCTCAAACCCAACCACTTAACACATATGTACTAAAAAGCGCACAATATATCTGACTTCATCTGGGCCAGAAGTGCACTCTGCCGATTTACAGCGCTGTTCCTCTCTGTATAAGTGCCATCATGCTTTATGATCTGTTCCCAACTCTATGTTGACACCATGAAATGACAGGGTTACACCTCACCAATGGTAAAACACAAACCACATTTGTTCCTGTGGATAGCTTGGTACCAGTGTCCACCTCTGTGATAGAAGAAAGTTTAGAACGTTATTAATAACTGTGAAAAGCAAAGAAATCGTTTTGGCTCTCGCTATTCTGCACTTCCATGCAGATGATGACAATGACAGACAAATGATGTTACATGTTCCTTTTCAAGGTCATGCAAAGTCACATCAGCTGACAATGAATTGACAAGGTTGCAGAAATTGTCAGCATAGAGCTCTTTTATGCTCTTTGATGATCGTGGTGTTTTCAGCACGGCCAGCTTCACTTTGTATCTGTTTATGGCAGAGTGCAAAGATCAGTCCTCCCACAGAGGCCATCTTCAATTTACCAAGCCGAGACCTTGAGCACATTGCAAAGCAGCAAATGCTGAATGGACTAATGAATGGACGCTAGAAAAGAGAAGCAAATGGTCGTGGGAGGGAGAAGAAGAAAAAAAAGAGGGAGAAACTGTGGCATCAGGGGAACAGGTGAGGCAGGCGTTGCTGGCAGCAGAGCAGTTGTCTTCAGTCATCGGGGCCAAGTGAGGAGCCTGGAGGCATAACCGCTCTGCCAAGTGTTTGTCTGAGAAAGTCTGAGACAAAGGCTTCTTATCACAAAGGGAAAATACAGCATGTCTCCAATAAACAAAGATGCTGCTGATAACCTTGCACTTGTTCTGAGCGTCATCCCTCTCCAGGAAGCTAAAGGCTGAGAGGAAATATTGACAGTTTTGTTTTCAGATTATATTCTCATGACTCAATCAATACACAGATGGGCCATCTCTTCAGAGTGGAGTAAGCATGGAGTCACCGGGAAGGTCAAGCTGTTAGCCCATTAAAGAGGTAGCTAGGCACGCGATTTGGCAGCACATCTCTACCTACCTCCTCCTGGAAAGAAGCAACCTTGAGGAGTTGATTAGCAGTAGAGACGGCTCCCACGACACGGGAGACCCCCTCCGCCTCATAAAATCCACAGCTCGGATGCAGAACAAGGGAGCCTGGGAGAGGGGAACTGGAGGGAATTCAAGGCAGAAGAAGTGCTTGCCTGCCTCATCTTTTACAGGACAAATTAAAACCATGGTGGAACAAGTCATAAAACAGGAAATAATGAATTCAATTATACTTTTTAGTGTTTAGGGGGCTGCTGGTGAGATGTGCTGAGTGGGCAACGCGAGCCGCGAGCACAGCAGCGGGCACAGACTGATGACTATGTTGGTGGCGCAGAGCTTTTGCTGAGGGCTGCGTGTGTGCTGACTACATGTCTGCATGCCCCTAGGAACAGTTTAGACCTCGACAGGGCCTTCATTAGCAAATGAATGACTCTTAATTGGCCTGGCAAATACACAGGATGCTTGTTGATTATAGGAGGTTCTTCTTTTTCGAGGCAGGATTTGTGCTCTGACACAGACACATGAACACACTAAGTCCAAACACAGCAAGATACAGAGCGGAGAGATACTGACAATAACTGTCATGTCATCAAAATGACGGACAATTCAAGGCTTTGCAGTGCCAGGTTCAAAAGCCGGGCTTCAGCTGTCAACAAAAGGATTCTGGGACATATTCTCTTTCTTTAGCCGTTTTATACTACCTCTCCATCTCCCTCTACCTCCCACCACCTATTTTTTGCTCTTTTCAATCCGTTCTAGCTCGTCCCCTGGTATTGCTAGAACCTCAGCAGGAGGGAGAATCACAGACAGGAGTCCTGGTGTCCTAGATTCAGCAACGCTGGCAGGAGCCCGGCACACACTGGCCTATCACAGGCGTTGCCATATAGGATTTGAAAAATCAGCCGAACAATGCAAGGACGTTCAAAAACAACACATGAGCTCAAGAGCTCTTCCGCTCACTGTTCATACCCACGCACATTTAAAGCTGATGATCAAGCTGCAATTTGGTATGGTCAGGAATTATCCTGAAGAATTCTCCAGAGTTCTGTCTTGATATAACTAATCTGATACTATCGAAAAAACTGTAATTATCTATGTGTGTTTGACTTCCTCAGTTTGTAAAAAGATATACAAAAAATATATAAAATATTGATTTGTGACTTTTTGTTTGTTTTCTACAAAGAAAGAAAAGTGAGAGATAGAGAGAGAGAGAGAGAGAGAGAGAGAGAGAGAGAGAGAGGGCATGATGGGAAAAGGACAAAAAAAAAAAAGGAACACTTAGTATCTTGGGAAAGTCAGTGTCGCCTCTATCTGCCCCAGCCCTTGGTGCCACTCACCCACTGCCTGCCTGCCAATTAAAGCCCTGATTAAAACCGACAAAGTGTCTCCAAATGAAGAAAGAGCTGTTGGAGGTCTTAACTGCTGAAGCCTGTCAATTACACTGCCAGAGGAAAGCAGTGAGTGAAGAGCAAAAGGGTATGGCAATGACACACGAAGCAGGGGGCAGAGATGAATATAAGATCAGTCAGTCAACGCTCAATGGCTCCACATGCTCCTCCGAGAAAGACGGATGATGGGACTTGACAAAGAATTTGGCTTTTAAGGTTGTTGTTTGTTTCTTTATTCCACCTTTTAATCTGTCTTTGTTTTGTCAGAGATTTTCTTGGCAAATGGTTACAACAGGTCAATTTGATTCAAATTCTCCCCTTTTTTGGGGGGCATGGAAACTATGCTAGATTTATGAGATAAATAACGAAACAACACTGTCTTTTTTGTTACCTCTTGTTGCATGTTGCCGCTGTAAGTCATAGAAGCTCCACTGCGATGGGCTCAACAGCAAAGCCCTCAATCCCAGATAAACCACCCACAGTGTACATCAGCTCCTAAAATATGATGGTATTCGTGAGGTCATAAATCTTGCTTTAGCGGACCAGGGGAAGAGAGAAGAAGCCCTATTCTCCCCTGCATCGTTACAGCAGCATCCCCGCGGCCCATTCCACCTCCATTTAAGCTAAATGTCAACTTTTCAGCTCCTTTCTTTTTTCGCTTCCTGCAGTTGCCATTTGTTTTAACACAGGGGAAGGAAAGTAAGAAAATAAGTCAACAGGCAGAAAACTACAAAGAGTTTGTTGTCAGCGGCTTTCAGGGCTGAGCAGATCGCCAAATGTTTTATAGTTTACAAAGAATAAAGAATCGAGTGGAGATAAAATAGATTCCCGATCTGTCTGGATCTTTACTCCGGGACCCAATGATATGAGTAATGAAGGTTGCGATTTGTTAGAACAACGTCCTGTACCTGAACTGAAGAATAATTTCACATCCAACTGGAACTCTAATACCCTAATACTTCATAAATGTTATTATTATTTAGACATTAATCATCATTAACGGCCCTAATGATATTCTTTCAGTTTAATTAAATTGGAATGGGGGCTTTTGTACGCCGCAGTGCCAAGTGAACGTACGGCAAGACGCTGTGAAAAGGCGCTCAATCATCTCTGGCCAGATGGCTGCGGATTAAGAAATAACTGGTGAGCAAATGAACGTGGGTTGGATGGAATCACGGAAGCACCTAGGCAGTGTTATTGTCACACTTCCCAAACATGCTGTAATATTTGCAAAAAAAGGATCAAAATGCCACAACTCATTTGTCTCCTCTTTGGTGGCTTTAAAGGTCGTGTTTAAAGTGTAGCCGAGGATTTCACAAATTGTCCACCATTAAAAAGGAGAAATCCAAGCATCTGCTTAATTTATTCATGCTTTCTGTTGTTTTTGTTATAGTCACCTTGTAAAAGGTCTGCTGCTCTGCCGTGGGAGGCAAACACTGTGATGGTGTTGTGTTAAAAAAAAAACTAAAAAAAAAAAACTAAACAAAGAACAGATGAGAAAATGCCTGCATGCCTCATAAATCGGAGATCGCCATAGAACAACTATTTCCACCCAGCACATGGTGGAAAAACACAGCTAGAGGACAGACAACAGAGCCATCGCAGTGGCCATCTGATAGCATTAAAGTCCACTGAATCCCACCACTCACCCTCTGTGTGTCATCTGCACTAGCTTACATCCTTCTTTTTGTCTTATTTTCTCGGACTGGAGGAAATCTTGAGAGATTAGGATGAAGACATTAGGGCAAAAAAAAAAAAAAGAAAGAAACCCAGACAGAGAGAATGAAGGAAAGGGGAAGTCAGAAGAAAAAATAAAAGAAATAAGGGATAGGGTAAAAGAAAGGGCCCTATTTTTCAGACCAAGCTTAGGCCCTAAGGGGCATGCATTAAACACTGTGTGAGGTAGACCTCACCCTTTACTACTCTATCGGCTTATTCATAGGGGAGACAGCCACTGTTAATATTTCATGGGCCAACCAACAGTATCAAGAGGTGCAAGCTCACGGGAGACATCCCCCCTTACCCCCCCCCCCCCATTTCTCGCAGAGTCTTCACATTAGAATTGTGTGCTTGTCACTGGATCATGTGTCACACAAGTGCCAGCATGTGTGCTCATGGTTGTCTCTTTCTCCCTTTGTCTGACAATGCAGAGTAAGGCATTGAAGATGAAGGCTGAGTGGTCAACACACTCATTCAGTGGATTAGTTATGGTGCGACTACACCTTTGACTGAGGAGGTATAGAGCCGTTAAAGGGGCTTAGTTATCCCTCACTAAACCACATAGCATCATACAGCTGCCTTAAAATCCTTTCTGTTAAGCAAACGCTTCACCGTTATCAAGTTTGACAACAAATAGGCAGATGGAGCTATAAAGCAGAGATCATTACATCTTAAAAGCTTTGAATGTCAAATGTAAGGCTTAGTCATTTTGCCTAAGAGTCCAAGTTGTCCACTGCACCAAAACGAGACAACTGAGTTTTTTCCTTTAAAGCCAATCATGAGCCTTTAATGGGCCATTGGAAGATGCTGCGTCAGACATCCACAAATGGGTGCCATCCTTCATTGGCACCTCTCAAGTGGGAGTTGAAGGGGGAAAAAAAACAAAAACGTAAAAGCAGGGCAGGGCACAATAGACACACAATGAATCCAGTGCTCTGGTCTTGGCTGTATAAGAGGCACTTTGCTGACTGCGTCCCCCGAGTGCCAGTGCAAGAGGACAGTCCTTTGTGTTGCAGAAGTCTTGGGCCACTGAATTCCCTGTTTCAGCGATTCTTTGCTGGGGACAGATCCCGAGAGGTGCTGCTTCTCCCCGGGCTCCCCCGCTGTGACTGACGTCCACCTTCTGTTCTCATATAGAGGGGCAAATGTGGGCCGCTATCTGACCCATTTCAATGACTCACAGTTACTGTACTTGAGCACAACTGTCCTTAGAAGCCCGAAGGGATGATAGGAGAGGTCACCTTTAACCACTCAAAGTGGGCACAACTATACAAACGCAAGATATTGAGTGGCCGTTGGCAGGAGAATGTCATCATTAAAAATTAGATCCCCTACATTATTTAATTGCATTGTTTTATTCATCAAAATCTCCTGTGTAAAAGTGCCACAATTATGATCGGTCACCCGTCGGTTTCAGTCGTTCATATTCTCGTTCTTACAACGTAGAGCGCTCAAAAATGTGCAGAACAAGAATGGCATTAAGTGCCTTGAATAGTTTACACACTATAGCCTCAGGCAGAATGTGGTGATAGAGAGAGAAGCCGTACAGGTCTGTCCCTCTGAAACCCTCTACAGCCTGTCTGGATGGAAATGTTTTCGTAAGCCTATCAAATTCATCAAGGGACTATTTTATGCGGTCATAAAAGAAGGAGTGATAAATACAGTGCCGCAGGCCAAAGAGTTGTTAAGTTCTGATACCCATGGTGAGGCTGGGTAGTGGTCCAGACCGGCTTTAGGCTGAGCAATTATTCCTGTTAAGAGTGATGTCAGGCTCTGTATGGCAAGGGTTAGAGAATAACACTCAAAATACAGGTGGGGAATACAGGCAGCACTCTAAGCTTTTAGAACTCCACACAATACAACAATTAACAATGATGGGAAAAAAAACAAAAAAAACGAACGCCTGATTGGCTGGTATCTTAAAGCTCCCCTGAGAAATGTTTGGACCACGTTCATTTTGGCGCCCCCTGTGGACAAAGAGGGTTTGTTTTTTTAACCTCTTTGCTGATTATCTCCTTTACATGAGTGAGTTATGTTTTTGGACAAAAAATCTCATCCTGCTTTGTTTGAATAATCAAATGTATCACTCACCATGAATCGTTGAAAGTGAAAGTGTCAACACAGGCTTGTTTGACCGGCAGCAGCGATCACACACATTCAAAAAAATATCCATATAGAAATAATCAATCTCCTCTCTGAGTGTCTCATTTGCTTTTAAGAGAAATAAGTCAATTTGAATCTATTTCATAACCAGATTAAAAGTCTGCTCGGAGGAGCTTTGATGATCAATTTAGATAAAATACTTGCAGAAGTCTATAAGACTGGATAAAACAGGAAAAATAGCCAACATATTGTAGTTCAGACTGGGGCTCCAAACTCACTTTGCAGTCACAGAGGTCACATGGAGAGGTAGGAGAAGGGGGGCATAGGGGGTTTTCGAGATACACAGAGCCGCAAATGAATGCAGGAGCTGTAGAACACCTTGACAGGCAGATATCTTGCTATGCACGCAATCCACCTCAGGGGACGTCTGGCTAATTTCCTGTGAAAACAGCAGACCAAGGAGGCAGCAGGCAGCGGGTGGAGGTATAACAGCGAACAGGGAGGAGGTAAACTATTTTCAGTTCCTAGAAAAAGTCTTGTCAGAATGCGCTCCACTGGCAGCGCTGACATGGGACAGGTGGATGGGTAAAGAGGGGTGGTGGAGGGAGGGGATCAGAATGGCTGTGGTGGGGTTGTGTCTAGGCTGAAACAGCTGTGATGGAGACCCCTCCCTGTCTGTGGAAGGGCGGTGATAGGACATGATTATTCAGCATGGCTCCTCATCTGCATCTGGTTTGGGACACCGTGGCCTCTTCGAACACTGTCTGCTTGCAGATCGGAGCGACAAGTACTCTCAAACACACTGCACATTAATACCTTAACACTTTCTTCTACTTCTTCGCCCCCATTTCACTCTTTTCCAAAACATGCCAGACTTAAATTTCCTTACCAAACAGCACCAGGATGACATATGCATTGAAAGTCAAGAGTCAAATTTTACTTCATATTCTCTGTTAGGGAAAAATGGCTCCCAATTCTTGTGGCATATTTGATATACAGCCATTGCAAATTAGCCATGAGGCTGCAAGTGTGGGATGAATTGATATTCCCATCATCGTAATGATATAACTGCACGCAGAACAATGGCAAAGTCATCTGCGTCGCCTTGATTAGTGAAGTACATAAGCAGGAGAATACAACTGTCTGTCTCTCTAGAAGCCTGCTTGTTTTCTAGCAAAGGCCTGCATGTAATAGAGTCTGCCTCTAATAAATATCTTCAAATATTCCAACAGAAACGGGAAGTTCGCATCATCAGTGGGATGCATTGATAAACAATGGCGGTCTCTATTAGTGGATGCCGCTGTCAAGGACGTGCAAGTCAGCCCGAACAAGCGGCGAGAGGACAGAAATCAAAGAGAGGAGGAGAGAGAGAGATGGGAAGAAAGAAAAGAAAATTGGGGGGGGTGGGGGGAGAGAGAGAGAGAGAGAGAGAGAGAGAGAGAGAGAGAGAGAGAGAGAGAAAGAGCAACAAAAAAAAGGTGAAAGAGTGAAAACTGGGGTTGTTCTCAGAAAGGTCAGGCTGATTGTCTCTGCCCAAATATGCTGGCCTTTTCAAAATTAACTTGGCAAAGGCGATATTTTCCACAAAGCCGGCATCATGAATCAAAGAAGCGTCTATAGTTCATCTCTGATAGCAAAGCAACTCCCCTCCCTGCGCGCTCCACTCTCCACATTGACACTCCACCCTCCTGCATAGCGCTGACATCTTCAGTAATTATGTAATTAACACCATGGCAGGCCTAATTTCAGAGATAGTACATTATAATTGCATTCAGTCGTTCATTAGTTAGGCCAAACATTCGATGCACTGTGCGCAGGTGCGGCAGGAGGCCAAAGGCTACTTGTTTTTTTGGAACGCAATTGCAGTGTCAATGACTTGATTGGTTTCTGCTTGATATCGCTGACAGGACAGGTTTTTGTAATTTACCAATAATTACCCTGAGTCTCTGATACAATAAAAAAGTCACCGGTCTCTGCTTAGAAAAACCAATCAGGGTGTGTTGCTTCTGCTCCCTGCGTCATGGTCTGCTTGTCTGGTGTGAGTAATGTCCCTATAATGGCTGTGTTAGAATGAATTAAATATTACAGAAAGAAAAAGAAAACAAAGGAACATGTCACAAAATAACAGGAAATGTTGTCTTTCTTGAGCAGGTGTATAAATGTGGTACATACAAAAAAAACCCAGTAATTATCTGAGAGATAAACACATGTTGGGGAAATAAGAAAAAGACGTGCTGTTCAACATGATGTATGGCATTAGCAAAGCAGCAGTATATCTGTTTTTTTTTTTTTAATACAACAGTGGGAGCCAGTAATCTACGATAACAGATCACAAAGTTGTCGCTTCTGCAGCAAAAACACGGATGCTATTCAAACCTCATAATTAAAAGGAATCTGCTGCTGCTCTGGTATCCTGTAATGAAACACATTTCCTGTGATTAGTGGTGGGATAGTATCACACTATTATGATGTTACAGTCTGGTCGGGCAGACAGACAAGTCTGTCCCAGTAACACCAGATCTGTCCCGGTCCCTGTGATGATTTCTTCAATTAAGCCTTCCTGGCAGAGCAGGCCGAATGCTTAACTAGGCAGAATTGGAGCTGCCACTAGCTAGAGGTAGCAATGGGCTCCACTTCAACAGCTCATTCATCAGCCCCAGCGCTACCACTGGGCCACCTGTTCTGACACCACGCAGGGATGGAGTCATTTGCATTCTGCTCCGACCGTCCTCTTTCCCTCGCTGCACTTTCCCCCCCCCTCCTTCTCGCTCTTTCTTTCTCTGCCTTTTACAACTTTTAAGTTCCTCAGTGGCAGCTCTGGCAGATAATTGAATACCAAGGTTTGATTTAGTTTGAAATCAATTTGGGAAGGGGCTTTTCATTCATTATGCTCCTTGGCTTTGGTGCTACGTCTAAAATCCCTCAAACTTTGGCAGGGGCTCGAACATCGTCAATTCAAAGTGAAATTAAGCAGCGCTGAGTTGGATTGACAGGAGAGAGAGAGTCAGGATGGGACAGTGTTTTGTCCAAGGAAAGGGTGGAGTCCTCGCCTCTCTCCTTTCCTCCCCTCTCCTGGGGAGTCTCTCCTCTGTGCACTTTGTCACCACCAGGTGCTGCTGTGAAATAAGGAGAGAGGCGTCGACAGGAGGCAGCCATGCACATAGCTTGACATTTTAGCCAGCTCCCTGCAGACACATTTGGCAAGTGTGTGGGTGGATGTGTGTTTGCCCTTATGTGTTACAATTTGCTTCTGTGAGCTCGCATGCATGTGCGTGCGTATTTGCCAGCTTGTTTCTTTGCTTTCAGTTCAGATACACGAGTCTATTCTTGCACTTGTATTTTCTCGCATCAATTTAAATGAACACACTTGCAACGTGCAACTCTTCCTCTCGGACTGGGTCTCCTGCTTCTTTGTGACAGCGCCAAAATGACAGCGTCCATCCTGACACATTGACTGTAAATCAATGTAATGTATTATACAATATGTTGCACTACTTAATGGAACATTATACTGTGGTGTATTTGAAAACAACTCAGTGCTATTGTGAAGAAATATGGAAGTGCTTGGGCGCAGCACATTTACTAAGCACTTTGCCGGGTGCAAGAGGACTCTTAAACACAGACTTGAGGGCTGAATACCAGCTTTCGATAACGAAAAAGGATAACATTGTCAAGTGAACAACAGCAAGAGCGCCCTAACTGAGAGGGATGCACAAATGGACACTTGGCATCACAGCTGCTGCTGGAGACATCAGCAGCAAAGATCACCACATGTTTTCTCCACTTTAAAAGCAATTTCAGTCTTTTACTTCTGAGCCAAACCCCTCCTCGTTCACCAACTCGCTTATCTTCTTGTGTGCTCGACTCAATTGTCATCCAACTGAGTTGAGGCTCTGTTAGACTGTTAAAGCCCCCCTGGATATGGTAATCTGTGGGCCGCTCTGACCTTGGGAGAGTGTGTTTGCAGGGTGTCAGACCCCCTAATTCATCAGAGACAGGCCATTAGCTAGCCATCCAGCCACGCCAACACACGTTGGAAGAGGAAGAAGGTAAAGTTCTCGGGGAAACAGCAGCAGCTCCCGTTCTCCAGATATCATTAGTTACTGCCTTTCAAAACTGCTGAATTGGGACACTTACCTGACTTGCCCCATTTTTGCACCAAGAGAGCCAAGATGTTGATGAATGGTTGTGAGAAACTGTCACAAGCGGAACACGGAGAGAACAGGGTTAAGGACATGTCCCGCCAAACTCTTCAACATACGGGACAAATGTAGGAACACAGATCTAAACTCTTCAACGTTTCTATGTCTTAGTTTGAACTTTGTGTTTGTAAAAAGAAGAGGGAAGAAATACCAAGGAATCCATGGCATCCACGCACTGTTAGAGTCCCTCTTTGCAGGATTAGAGAATGAAGGACAGGATATGTAAATTGAGCTTTTTCAAAGTATTTCAAAGATGGTGAAGGGCTGCCACGTGAGGTCAGTGGTTGTGAACAGCCTCATACATCTAGATGCCAAGTGAGATGGAATAGTAATTACTCCTGTGCATCTCTGTGCAGAGACATAGCCTCTATCTTGTAAGCGGCCATGATTGACAGCCTCAATAAGAGCCTCGCGCCGCGGCCCCTGCCCTCTCCCTACACACCCCTGTGAAGACTTGGTCAAACCCATCGTCTGGTGCCCAGGACGGGGCATGGGTGACACTCCCCCCTCTGATAATCCTGCCCATCACATCCATCATGCCACCCTGCTCGCCCCACGAGAGGGCACAACCGAGGGAATCTAATCAGGCAGTCTAATTGAGGAGCAGGGCTAGCCAATACCCGGGCAGGGAGGCTGGCTCTGCCTGGGCAGGCTCAGGGGACGTCAATAACACTCAGCGGGTGTCGATTCATCAGGCCTCCTTAATGTCATTAGCCCTGAGAGGCTCGCTTCACCCTCTCTCCTTTCTTCCATCTATCCGTCTTGTTCTCTCGTGCCGAAAACTTTCTCTCCCTCACTAGTCTGTTGCCTCTCCTCCTCCTTGTGTCTCTAAATCTATCCATCTCACACTCTCATTACCCTCTCCCTCACTAATCTTTCCACAGGCAATAATATGTTCACCTTGCATAACAAGTTGAGGACTCGCCGAGAGATTGTTATATCTGTGTTTGCGAAATTAGCGCGTGTACACTCTCACATCCAACTCCCACCCCCTTTTTTTCAGTCCTCCTCCTACCTTCTACCTCCCCAATCTCCGGCCCTCCCTCCTTCATCTCTTTTGCCCCAATATGTTCCTCCTCTTGCTCTCCAACAACATGTGGCGCGTATTCCAGCTGTTTATTAAACAATGCCAGAGCTTCATAGGAGCAGGTGATGCAGTCAATTACTCCACAATTACCTGGGTAATTATGCAAAGGAGGAGACAGAAGAGCAGTATAGCAGAAGGATGAAGAGGACCTTGGCAGAGGTGGATCGGCTACGTTGGCAGTCGTTGGGGGCCCCCAGAATGGCAAGCGATTGAGTCTTCGACGGTGACAGTGCCAGAGAGGGTGCAGCTATAAAGGACGATGTGCCCCCTCATCTGCCAAAAACATAGACTCACAAACACGTACACAACCACGAGCAGGGTCTGAAACACTCAGCTCCTCTGCCTGAATGCTGACATCTTGATGTATGAGTGCACGACTGTTGGTTTTCTTGGACAATATATATATATGTTTCTGTGATTTTTATTCTGCAACTCCTGGGACAATTAGGTGTCTTATATCTGAGAGGCAAGACAAAAAGAAGAAAATAAAGGAGACAGGAGAAGATAAGGAAAATTGTAGATGGTTGGTGAGGACAGAAGGGGAAAAAAACTTCAGAAAAAAGGAGAAAAGGTGGAATGAAAGTGGACATTATAATCTTCAGAAGTAATACTGATTTAAAATAGCTGCTCGTTTCTCTGTTTAATTTCCGTTGAAGTTCTGTTTAGACTATCAAAATGGCTCATTTGGAAAGATGTTCATTTTCTATCTCTCAAACTGCATTCACAAGTACTAACAACCTCAGCCGCTCTGCAATCATCCATGTGGACTGTTTTACACATTGACAACCACGCTCATGTCAGGCAGGCCCTGACAAGCATGTCTTTGGATAAATTGAACCACACAGTGGCTATTCTGAAACAAAAAGTGTCAGATGGAAGAAGAGGGCTTGGCATATTGCCTGCCATGGGAGCTTTATGCACTTGGATTGAAAATATTTCCACTGGCAGGGTGAATAGTAAATTGCTTAGTGTCAGCTCATCACTTAAGGAGGATTGTTGGTGGATATAATACTTCCCAGGGCTTCTCCAAATAGTCTCAAGCCAGCCAACCCCTCTTAGCTCTCTCCAAGCGTGCTGACGTGCTGCTGTGGCTGAGTCCTGTCTCCGGACACTAAGCTTGTAGTTATGACTCTCCAAACTCGTCACTTTGGCTTTCTGTGTTGAAGATTAATTTATAAATCCCCCCCCCCCATCCCCCCAATCAAGAGGGAGGTTAACTGACCAGCAACAGTGGACATGACCAGATTTTACTGAAGCACAGTTGAAGGGAAAACATGGCAGAAAGTAACTGGTTTAACAGCAGGTGAAGTGGTGACAAATCTGTGATCCTGACAAAAAGCAGAGCCTCTCTGCCCTGATTTACTGTTTGCAAACACATTCGTCCTTGGCAGAGTTATGTTCTTTTGGTTGTAACCTGTCTGTTCACGTCTTGTAAAAAGTGCAGAATTAGGTGGTCATATGACCACTCTGTGTTAGTGAAGATGGGCATAAGGGAATTACCTCACAGCTCCGTATCTCAAATCTGTGGGATTAAGCTCCATTAAACATGGAGCGCCAGCGAGCTTTATCTCGGGATTTCACTCTGAGACAGAGCGGAGCGCATAAGGAGGAGGGAGTCGGGAGGGAGAAAAGGCGATGAAACGTCCTTCACCTTTATCGACCAAATTATATAAAAAAAAAGGAGGGATGAGAAAAATTGCTTGCCTGTTCTACAGTACAATGGTGGAGAGGAGAGGAGAGCTAGGCCATCTTACATTCGTGTGCTTGGCATGCTTAAACATCTAGACAGCCACTCCAATACTGGCCTAACTCTGTAACAGCTCCTGGCACACACACACACACACACACACACACACACACACACACACACACACACACACTCTGGAAAAAAAAAAAGCAAAAAAGACTTTTTCCCCTCGGCACACTGGTCACTTAATGAGAAATGACCACTGCTGAGCCTTCGCCCTCTGCACTGCAGAACACTCTTTTTACACATACACACAAGCAGCTAAATGTGCAAAATCAAACAATCTGTCTGTATGCTTCTAAGAGAAAAAAAATAAGGTTCTTTAATTTGAGTCTTTAGTGCTTTATTTTAGAATGGACTTTGTGTCTGTCAATGATTAAACACAAGGATATCCTTACATTTCTCTGCTAAAAGAAAGATATGAATGGATTTTCAAAGTGCGATACTTCACAGTTATTACCAAACATACTTTTACAATTATTACTAGCATTACTGGCATTCTGTCTATCTCTCTCTCTCTCTCTCTCTCTCTCTCTCTTTGCAGCAGATGGCTCTTCAACACGGGTCTGGTTCCGCTCGAGGTGTCTGCCTGTTAAAAGGCAGTTTTTCCTTTCCACTGCTAAATGTTCCCAAGCGTTGCACTCATGGTGAGTTAGTTTTCTGTCTCAGTAAACAATATAACAAAGAGTATGGGCAACAGAAAAAGAAAGATTTAATTGGTACTTCAGAGGTCTTTCTGCAAATTTCAAGTCTCTAAACACAATAATGAGGTTGCAGAAACAGTCGATGGTCAAAAAGGAATTTGCGTTTAAAGAGGGACTCCTTGAAGGTAAGGTATGAGACATTTAAATATTAACATAGCAGATATCAAATGTAAGCTAACTATGTTTATCAGTGAGTAATAGCATCCTAAAGTGAGTAAAACTCCCTCTCAGCTTTGTCTTCATAAAGGACAGGACCACACTTCCTTCAGTTTGTTTATGTCTCACTCAGAGGAGGGGGAAGACCGGCCCTCCCACTCAGGGACAACCTGATTTGTGGAGGCATAATGCTAAGTTTTCCTGCAAGAGTGTAATTCAAGGAGAACCAACAGACTTTCCAAACCGACTAAGACTTTCTTTTGGGTATAAAATGCTTCAAAGAAATAAGATGAAGAATCAACTTGAGGCTGCTGATATGGAGATCAGTTGTAGAAACAGCTGCACTTAAGAAGGGGGGGGGGGGGGGGGGGGGGGGGGTGATGTGCTGAAGGAACAGCTTTGTTCTGGTTGAAGACAGGTGCTCAAATACTACACATCTAAAAGTTGCATATTATACCTTTCAGTGTCACATTCAGCAGCCACACCCTCACAGTATTATTTACAATGAAGTATTTTAAACATAGACTATAAACCAATAAGACAGGTTTAAACAAGAAGACTACAATAATCAGAAACTGTATAAACAAGCAAGACCTGAAGACCTCCCTCACATTTCTTTACAAAGGTTCGCCATGAGTGAATTGCACATCACTTCATTTGAATAATCAATAAGTCATACTTCCACATTAGCACATCAACGGTACTTACTGTACATTTCAAGTTTTTTTTTTTTTTTTTCAAGAACTTTGCCCTCGCTCCTCAACCAATACATTAACTGTACAGTCTGAGAAAGAAAAAAAGAAGAGAGCATGCTGGGAGTCAGGGTGGTCCAGTGATGAACACCTCCTGTGTCCTCCCTTCATCCTCTCTCTCTCTCTCTCTCGCTCTCTCTCTCTCTTGCTCTCTCACTTCTCTCCCTCCTCTGGGCTGTTATTGATCTGATCTCCACCTCTCTCAACTGGAGCCATGATTCATGTTGTTCGGAGCGGCCCTCACTCACCGCACAGAGACACAGCTCAGTCATGCCCTCGCCTATCTATCTGTCCATCTGTCTCTGCCTGCTCTCCCTCTCTCTGCCCGCCGGCCGTGCAACCTGCTGTCCACAGACAGACTTTAGTAGCACTTTGTGCCCCTGTAGGTGACGACTGATATCATTTCCTTTTATTTGCTCTAAACTTTCACATAAAAAGTATGTATTTTTCACCAAAGGCCTTCTTGTAAACATCCAACAAGAATCCAAAAGAGTGGACTTTTAAAGTTAAGGTAGATTTTCCAGACTTACTTTAAGGATGAAGATGGAAAGAAAAAAGACTGAGAAGGATTACAGCACAGAAAATGAAAGCTATTTCTTTTCCACTAGAAACGTTTCAGGCAGTATTTAAGAGGACAAAGAGACAAAAAAGCAGTATATTTTTTACACAGGTGACGCAATAGTGTACTGTATAATATAGAAGGCAAAGAAACTAATCTAATAATAATAATAGACAATATACTTCAAGATAAAATATAAGATGGAAAATATCTTGTTGTTTTTAACTTCTTTCTCAATACCATCAAAAAGATTGTTTCTAATTTAGTGTGATTAAAAGGAAAGAACACATATTTGACGAAAAGAAATGTCTAAATATTTTTCGAAAAAAATATGCGCACAAGTTGGACTTAACATCTACATAAAAATGATGAAATATGACCGTCCAGATGTTTTTTATTTTCTATTCATGCCTGATGAAATTCGCCACAGTAGTGTAAAAAGGAAAACATCAGGCTGAGAGTGAAGTTATACTCCTTAATCCCATTCCAAAGTCTGCATACACATCTACAGGACTGCCTTTGATAAGACTGCCTTTCCTTATTCCTATGAGAGAGAAATCAAAAGACAGTTTTCATCAATTGTTAGTGTGTTTCTGCTATTAGATAATATTTCCCTGTTCATTCAGGCTTCACCTCTTAAAGTGTGTCAGTCCATTCCATACAGAGCATGAAAAGAGAGAGAAAGAAAGAGAGCGAGAGACAGACAGAGATGTGTGTGTAGGCCTTGCAGCAGCAGGAGCACATAAAAGCCCGGCTTCAGCCAAGGCCCCTGCTCCAATGTGTAGAAATTAATTGAGTGAAAAAAATCTGCTGTTTAAGGTTGAAGTGGGTTATGGGAGGCAGTGTAACAATTGTTTTCTGTTTGCCAGCGGCTATATATCGTTCATTCTGGCTTTCTCTCTCCTCTCTGCTCAACACTCGCCTCTCCCTCGCTCCCCACCCAGCCCACCCCACCCTCCTCCTCCTCCTCCTCCTCCCTTACCATCCATCCACCTTCTAAGCCTCTCCGGCTCCCTCCTCTTCTTTTCATCACTCTTTTATTTTCCACACTCTACAGTCTTTTTTGATGCATTTTTATCTCCCCCATTCTCATCTATCACACAGGGGATTTTTGAGTCTTTTAATGCAATTTACAGGCTCAATTGATGAAATAATGTCTCACTATATATGCCTATGTGTACACTGAATGGGAAAATTCACTCACATGTGCTGCATACATTCATATAATATGTTCAACCCCCCCCCACCAACACTCTGTTTGTGTAGTTGTGAAACTACAAAAATGTGCATAATCTTCTTTGTGTTTGCGGGTACGTGTGCGTGTCAGTGCATCCGTCTACATGCATTCATTATTATTTAGTGACAGTGACATTAGCAAGGGGACTGGTGTCGACACACAATGCAGAACAAGCTTAGCACCCCCTTGGGCTTAAACAAATGACTCATTCGCTCTCAACGCTGAAATGTGCAGTTGAAATCTGCAAATGTCTCAAGCCGCCTTTCATTCCAGCGCTATAAAAAAACAACAACCCAACAACATAAAAACACAGCGACAACTGCGGATAAACAAAACAAAAAAGACACAGCGTTGAAAATCAACAGAAATTGCAGAAAAGGCGAGGAACAAAGATGCATGAGGTGCACAGGACACAGAGAGCAAACATCCATTCAGATTACTGTGAAAAGAACAAGAAACAGTGACGCGTCAGGTAGAAATGAAACAATGAGAGATGCAGAAAGCAATACAAATACTGAAAGAAACTATAAGAAGAAGAGGAATGCCGGGACAAGCGAAGTTATCTGCAACAAAACTTGCAGTGAAATTAACTCACAGACTTCTATCGGGATTGCTCTGTTGCCCAAAGCAGAAGGGTTAAACCTGTTTCCTGTGTTAAACTTCTCTTTAGCACCCTTTCATGTGAAATTTCAAACCTTTCAATATCACTCTGAGGAAAGCACAGTCGCTCGCCCTGTATAATTCTATACAAACACTTAACCATTCTCTTTGAACTTTGTAGCTCCTCTCATTATACCTCCTTTGAAGAGTGAATGCCGGAGCAATGCTACATTTTGATTTCGCAGTTATTAAATGTAACACAGCAGCAAATTACATCTAAACCTCTGTGTTGCTGGTTAATAATACATGGCCGCATGTGCAGTAGCTGCCAGAATAAATAGCTGAGAAAAAAAAAAAGGGGCGATAAAGGTAGCCGATGTGGAGGGCGCGTGAGTATAACAAATTCATCTTTCTGCAAACGTCAATACACAAATATTTTTGCAGATGAGGCAGAAAAGCAGCAGTGGGATTGTGGGTCCAGCCGTACTGCCTTTCGGAGTAAAAAAAAAGAAAAGAAAAAAGACAGAGATAATGTCGGTGGATGATTCCCCCTCAAAGCCTCCGTCCCTCTGTGTGTAAAAGTATCCTAAACACCGGTGCTGTGCTCGCTATCTGAAGGATGTTAAAGGAACCAAGTGTTCCTTAGCCAGCAGGGAAAAGAAGAGATCTTTCCACCGAGGCTTTACACCATCCCCACAAAATGCTTCACTTGAAATAAGGGTCTAAGTGTCTTTTGCTCCGGGTGTGGTCTCGTATTAACAGGGACCACTGGGGTACGCTGCTTTTTTCAAAGGCAACAAGTGGATGGAGCAAAGACAGTGAACAAAATAAAGACAGGAGAAGAGAGAGGGAAACTTCATTAATATCCTGAAGACATATTGCTACCTACGCATCATGCATTTTACAGGTTTCCAAGGAAAAGAAAACTACTTTGATTCTGCTCAATACCAAGACCTCGCCTGACCCTTTGGTCTTGGACTAGACAGAAAATCCCACGAAAAGTGTGAACCAGCCAAAAGCTGGTTTTAGATCATTAAACAGAGATTTTTGCAAAGAACTTGCACCCTGACATAAGGGAGGTGAGAGTCAGTGCGATGCAGAAACGACTCGTTCTCCTTTGAACTCCTACCTTTAAATTCAACTGAACAGACTGAATAAAGGTCTAGACCAGAGTAGGCCTTTCAGCACAAAATACAGTGCACTGTATCACTCGGTGCCAGGTTTTTCTGAGCAGAATTACTCTCTGAAGAGTATTCATGCATGGATCTGATACACTGTCGAATGTAGAAGCCTTGGTAAAAGTTGCTCATTAACATAAAACTCTGGTCCTGTGTTGCCCAGGGATCTTGAGTTTTGTTCACAAGACTAAACAAAAGGAGAATCAAACTATACAGTCAAACAAAGCCTTCTCAGTTCCTGCAGTGCTCTGTTTTATTCACCCTTTCTACAAACCTCTTGCCCCTACTTTGAATATCTGGTGCAGCTTCTGCCCTACTAACCTCATGGAGATTAGACAAATCAAACACGGGTAAAATCACTTGATTTGGTGCACCAACACTGATAATAAGGCTAATGAGAGCCATTTAAAAGTATACCTTTTGAAATCTCAGATTTAATGCTAAATGTCCCCAAATAATGTAAACAGTTACATGGCTTTAAGACATCTTCAATCCCTTATTTTTACTGTGCTCCATTATTCCCTTGAATTGGTTTTTACCGCAGGAGCAATAAGAAGGATTGTGTAGCTGCTGAAAAGTTCTCACATTTTCGCAGAAACCCTGGAGCTAGGTGGGAAAAACTGCAGTGGGGATCCTCTTTAAAAGCAGTCTTTAAATTGAAGTCAAACTCAAGTTTAGCAAGAAATTAAAATGCTTCTCAGGTCATGTTCTTGGGGATGTCTTCAGGTTCTCCTCAGCAATAAAAAGGAAAACCCCTGTGGAGGCACTTCAGCTTGACAACACTTCAACATGTGGCAACATGTGGTAAATTAAATTATGGAAATCTGTCAATTATGCACAGCTTTTTGATATGCATCCGCTCCCTACATCAACCTTTTGGAAAATTAGTCCTTCAAATACAGCTGCTGGGTAGGGATGGTGATAGCAGGGTCAGCCTTAAAGGCCGACAGAGGGGCTTAACTGCTGCTGAGTGATTCACCAACTAAGAAGTAAAGAGAGGAAAACTAATTACTGCTGTCTCAAAATAAAGCCATGGTTAAACTGGACACTCTCCAGTTATTTTCGTGAGGCATTCATGTGAGGAGGCTTTGGTTCAGTTGCTAATAACAACACAACAGCTCCAGTTAAGCTGTTATTCTAGGCTAAGGATCACTGCTTTAATCTACCATACTAGATCAAAAAAAAGATGTCACACATTACAGTAGCTTCAATGAACATGTGGTCCAATCACCTTCCTCCTGAGCATGGCAACATCTTAAACTGAATCATGTAATATCTAATGAAGGGCTTTGATTTGCGTCGTCATTTTTCTGGATTTTTTTTCTTCTTCTTTTGTCGAGTCCCTCTCTTCAAAATGTAAGTCTACTGTGTATAAGCATGAATACATTCAAAGACTTGTCATCACCAAAGCATGCAGCCAATCACAAGACAAAAAACTGTACGTGCGAACAAAAGGTTAGGAGTCATAACCATGGCAACTGTTCTTTAAAATATCACACACAGATTGGTTTTAACTCCTCCACGCGCTCAGGTAATTCAGAAAGGAAGATCTAGCTGTGCGAGCTCCAAGGCAAGGAAAGAAATATTGAATAACAAAGCAGGCTCCAGGAGAAGAGAGAAGACAATGGAAAGAGAAATCGATTTTCTGTCTTTACAGAGCAGGCAGCTGACTGTTGTCGAAGAGACAGAATATAAGTTTGAATGAAAATGGGAAATACAAACTTTTGTTGCTTTTGGGCATTGTCTGTATCAGTAATCCTATCTTAATTTCACAGTTGGCTTAGAGCAGGGGCAGCAGGGTAAGCATGCACGGTGTCACCTCCTTACAGAAACAGGGGTTTGTTTAGTGCCCTCTCACATCTGGCCACGCAATCTGGTGATATCAGCCGCTTCATCAATAAATCAGTGCTACTCCTGCTACTGAATACACATACAGGCACCCAGAGCAACTCCATTTCACAGATACGCAGCTAGTTTGATTATAACTTAGGGAAGCAACCCGCCTACCCCTTTTATGGCATGTTTTCCAAACCACGTTTTCACTTGCAAAAAACAAAAAAAAAACAAAAAAAAAAACGGGAACTGTCCCTGAAGAAAGTCATTAGATTTAATTTTGGATGGACAAAAATGTTTAATTTGCTGTAAAAGGAAGGATTAGTCTAGTAGTAAACGAGGAGTTAAATGTTGAAGGTCATGTGATATTGAAAGCCAATGCAGTGTAGCATCCAGCATGCATCCGCTAGCATCCACTCCATTACAACATTAGCAACTAATGTTTTGACATTTGTCTTCATTATTATCAATGAACAGAGGCGATTGAGCCACCAGCATGCTCCATTACCTTCCTTCATTGCACAGTTGCACAGTTGAAATCACACATTAGGGTGGATCCAACATGAAATGACAAGTTACGGTAGCTAAGGACGCCCCGGCTGATTATTTAGGAGGTGGAGGGTGAGAGGGCTGGGTGAAGGGATGGCGGGGTGGAGCTGAGGCTTGAATGGGATCTAGAGAACCGGTTGAGAACTGTATTGGCATTAAAGTGGGAGGGAGCGTGGGGCCGCAGAGCAGCACAGCACACCTTAAGAAGAGAAGCTCATTTCAATCGGTATAATTAGCCTGCGGTAATGAAATAAGTCAGAGGCACTGCCACCTTCACTTAAGAGAAAATCGATCCGCGTTTGAGGGAGTTTATTAAAGCTTAGGAATAATGGGGAGAAGGGTAAGAAGGGGTGGAGAAGCGGAGGAGATGGGGGGGAGTCGAGCAGACATTAACAACTAATCAGATAAGGAGTGGTGATAACTTTGGGGTAGAAGCTTGACAAGAAGCAGAGCGGCGCTCAGATGGAGTTTGTAAATGCAGATGTTTTTTTGGGGGCTCTGCTGTTTCGCAGAACGAAGCCAGGGGATGCCCGAGATATATGTGCACGCTGTGAGACCTACAGCTGAATGAAGATGACATCACAATCAAAACACAGAGGATTCTGATTGACCGCAGGCAACTGGACTTCCTCAGAGTTGCAAGGAACCCCAAGGAAGTTTGAACATCACCGGGAGCTGCTGTGTAGTGAGATAATCACTGATGGACATCTCTTCTCAGGGTGCCCCAAAAGCTGGGGGTGCTGCCTGCTCATTTATCCAGCCGTCTGGCCAGCTCACCTGGAGTGATGGGGGAGACGTCAGGAAGGCAGGCTGCTATTTCACGGCCTGTTAAGCGCTAATGCCGCAACATGCCCTGCGCTCCAATTTTAGGGAACAGGGAGCATTACCGCCCAACTCAAGGTTCTGTCCGTCTGGACTGTGAACTTGGAAGGTAGACGAGATGGGAGGAGGGGAGGGGGGGGGGGAGGGCAGAATGGAGAAAAAGAGGTGAGAGCAGGGAAAGACAAGACAATGAAATATATAGAAGCAGAATTAAAAGACGGAGAGATGAAAGAGAGAAAATGAAACACAACGGGGAGAGGTAGAGATAGAGAAAGGGAAGGAGAAAAGGCGTAGAGCTTTGGTTTACACGGGCTGCTGAGCCAGCACTGCAGAGCAGACAGGACAGCAGCAGCACACGCTGACATCTACTCCTGCTACGCTAGGCTGCCTCTCGCAGGCCCCAAAGGGCCCCCTCACTCTTGGACTCCATGCCTCACCCTCCCCGGAGCCACTGAACATCACTAGCCTGAAACCACCCATAACACTTGTCCTCTCCATGCACTAAACCTGGCCCATGTAATAACTACAGAACCCCTATTAAGCACTGGATAGCTGGGGAATCAGAGCAGCTCCAGTTGCTAAAGAATCCGCTGTAAAACAAGGGAGCTTATGCACAAGTTATGTCAACTCACTGTTTGAAGCCATGATATAAATTATGTATTTAAATGGATCTTTCTTTTCTCTTTCTAAATAGAGCAGTAAGCAGAAACAGATAGCTCTCCATCCTCTCCTGAGGTCTCGTACTTTCACTCAACAGAAGGCAAAGCTTAAGTCATTTTTATGTGCTTATAGTAAACATCACAGTGCATGATGGGCCGTGGATCCCATCAAAGGCTGCTTACAGCTGTGATGGATCACCTCCCTCTGTCAGTCTCCGTCAGGGGTTGAGGTTGACGAAGGACATGACTCAGGTCTACCAAGGCTGCAAAGTGTGAACGTGAAGGCAAAAACACTGCACACTGCGCACCGAGTGTCAGTTTCATGTGTAGTTTCTGAAATGGAAGTTCATGTCCAGTTACTGTGAGCTCTCTTGTACACGTGAAAACCAGAGTCAGTTCCTCTCTGTGTTCTCGTTCTTCAGAAAGCTTCCCGTTTTGTCTCGCACTGGGTCTGTTGTTGTCGCTATTAGCTCTGGTAAACTGGACTGGTTTCAGCATATAGAAGCCCACAGAGCAAAAATCAAACCGAGTTATAGACAATCAAACTTTATGTCAATAACTCTTGAAATACTATATTTGAATAAAAACACCCTTTATCTTAAGGTGCACTGCATGTAAATATTAGGATTTGACCTGGATCTGAAACATTAACTATGTCTCTATAAACATTGAATGATTAAACAATACACAAAATCCTCCCTACGCATTGCTTCTATTTCCTTTTGGCGGATATTCATACCGAACCGCAACAATGGTGCAGCAATGGATCGTATAAGGTTCGTGATTTGAAGCCCCTAGCACACTTGGAAACATCCTGGCAAGTCAACAGGGCCACACAGAACACACAGCACAGAGTGTAGCGTATAAATTGAATCTTTGGTACTGCTCTGGATTCAAGACTCTTTTATGCTTTTTTTTTTTTTGTTACGTTTTCTCACCTCAACAGCAAATCTCTTCAGCCCTCGCTTGCCAGGAAATGTCTTCTTTTGAAAATGTTATTCTTAAAAAGCTGGGACTCTTGGTCACAGAGGTCTGGGTATTTTTATATCCCGTAACAGTATGTTTCTCCTCGTCCATTGTGACAGGAACACGACCACAGAAGAATACTGGACAGGAGAAGTAGCTGTGATTCAGTAGCTGTGCCTGTTCAGAGAGTAGCACTAAATAAAAACGGCTTCGTTTCTGGAACATTGACCAGCATTGATGCCGGAAAATAGGACAGTGGCATACAGTAAAGTTCACTGTTGGGAGGCAGTGCTTGTACAGTATGTGAGCTCAGTATGTGGGCCTTGATTATATTGCAGAAAATGGAAGGAAGAAAGAAAACTTTAACTGACATCCATTAAAACTTTGTATTTGTGCTTAATATTTTGGGGAAGTGTTAGCTCTGACATATCAGAGCCAGCATAGCCTGTTCCTTCCAAACAATACAACAATGTACCAGGCTTCTCCTTGGAGGGATAGTTTGAGTCAGTCATGATGTGATATTTATTTATTGATCGAGGAAGGGTATCCAAAAATTGTGCAATGGTGGTGCAACCTGGGGAGAGCTGAAGAGAGGTCAAAAGGCCTTCAACATAGCTGAGTGTGGCAGCTTTAGAGAGAACTCCCCGAAACAGTTAGAACACTTATCGCTGCTAAAATATAAATTGAAGGGCTTCCTAATCAACCAGGGAGAAATCTGCATTTTGTGACATGCATACAAATGTACAATTTCCACCAATGGAAATGCTGCATTTGCCTGAACATATTAAGTGCAAATGTGCATCACGTACAACTTGTGTTGCACAAGTTTGAGAATCTCAACAGTAAATAATCTCTTTTAATTTGGAATTTATCAGTGAAAATAAGCTGACAGTGAAGTAAGCTGACAGAAACTGAAATATAATATGTAACAGTGCAACACGATGGATGCATGTTGTCCCAACAGGTTATCAGGCCTCTGCAGGACCAAAGATGACACTGAGCTGGCTGGGCAAAGGAAGAGGTCATTTTCTTGGAGTGACAAATATCTGCAGGAGTACAAACAGAGTGCAAAGCCCCTGTTGGGAGAATGCCTGAGCTTTGTCTTTGTCACACTGCGTGACACAGACTCACAGCACCACTCCCTGAGGTGTGTGGCTATGTGTACATGTGCACACAGAAAAAAGAGAGGCGGAAATCTCCCACCCTCACATCTCCACCTGTACTCTATCTCAACTCCTGTGTGAAAGAGAGCAGAACCCAAACTTGGACACATCTTCAAGTAATGGAAGTGAAACAAGTCTGGGGCTAAAACTTGCCTGATATCATTTTTTTTTAGGACTGTTGATAAATAAGCCAAGGTGCCAACACTATTTCCCCAACACCTTAGGTCAAGCAACATCGAGCCTGGGTTAACCAAGGATAGATACAAGCTGGCATGGGGATCGACTTGGAGAGGGTAAGGGAACGCTAGTTTCTCAGCACTGCTGTGAGCCAGCAAGATTAATGTAGGCTCTCTGGAGCAAAAGCAACATCCAGCGCCTTAATAAGGTACAAACAATCGGTTCCACTCCACTGGCTTCCTAGGGAAAACTATTGTTGTACTGCATTGTTTCTCTGTAAGTCTCCTTGGAGACACACGGCCGTCTGCAACATGTGACTGTCTCCATTACAGCCAAGGGGAGAGCTCACTGTAGACCTGTGTTTGTCTGCGTCAGGCTAAAGGCTGGCTCTCACCCCACCTTCAACCCGCCTTTTTTCTCTTGTTCACGCCCTCTGAATCCAAAGTCTTGCACTCACCTCAACTCCCTGTACTTTCAACTTCATGTGATCCTCCCGTGTGGTCTTCCCATCTTTCCTCTTCTTCCAGCAGTAGCCATCTTTTCTGTACTTCACCTTCTTCCTGTTGTACAATATCATCGACCCATTCTGTGGCCTGGATCCACAGAGAGGACAGAGGACATGCAGAGGGTGAAAGAGAGAAAGAAGGAGGTAAAAAGAATAATTAGTAAAAATGAGAAAATATTTTTCTGGCACAGTTGCATCACAGCTTAGGGACTTATTTTAAAGATGTACAAAGAGGCCCGACACAGCGGAAAATGCACCAGTGAATAGGATGACAAGACTTCTTCCGAGTGTTTTCACCATTGCTAAGCAGAGTTTGACAATGAACAAAGCAGCCTTCAGCATTTCTTACGGCGAGAAGTGTGTGCAGCTAATTGACACTCGTCATGGGAGGGGGGGGGGGGTCCCTTTCTTATCTCTCATTCATCCAACTTAAATGAGTTGTGGTGTTGGAGGTCCCTCGGGGGAAGAAAAAGATCCTCCCTCACATTACATTCATAATTCATTCTCACTCCACTAGACCACAGCCTGTGGACTCATAATGATATAATGTAACTATTTGATGATAATCTGCCTTTCCACTTTGATATGTAATGGAGGCATTTTGCGCTCAGTGTTAAACATTAACAGAAAGTGTGGCATCAAAAATGTATGACTTACTCCACAATAGGAGGGTTTGTGTATGCATGGATTGTTGAGTGGCCTGAATCCATACGCTGAAATGTGCATCGGTCTCACACTTCTCTTTTTTCCAGTGCTCCAACAGGCAAACACACTAACATTCACGCAGATGTGATGGTTTGGAGCCCTCCCAAATGAAAACAGGTTTTGCATCAGTGTTTGAAGCGTCACAGTGAAAGTGTGGGAAAGCCGCCTGGCCAAGCTGCTGTGGAGATGGTTTAACATTCAGCCGGTGAGCCTTGTTAGCCTTGCGCTCGTTGCTCACATACGCAAACACAAACTCATGAAGACGAAAAAAATAAAAAATAGGAACACTCTCATCAAAGCAAAGAACAAAAGCTGAGCTGATTTGTGTCTTCTGTGAGAAAAAAAATAAAAATAAACAATTGTTTTGCATTGTTTAGTGGCTTATTGTAATTTTTTTTTAACAAGGTTTATTTATAACGCTGCATGCATCATTTTGCAGGGGCTGCCTTTGGGGGCCAGGCCGCGTGTTTATCTTAGTATCACTCATCAATCATTTTCCCAGGCTGCAATCTCGGGGGCCAGTGTAGAGGGAGGAGAAAGGATGGAGAAGGGGTCCCTGCAGTCCCCCCTCTGTGGCCCCTGACAGCACCTTCTAATGAGAGACGCCACTCACACACAGGCGTACAAACTCCTTCCTGATCTCCCTTCCTCCCTTGCCCCCCCCCCTCCCTCCTTTCCTCTCTCTTCTTGCCGTCAGTCAACTCGAGCTGTGCATCAGGGGAGACTCTGCCTCCTCCCTCTCTCTCCGATTCGGATTTTGCCTTTTTTTTTTTCCCTTTCCCTTTTGTTTCATCTGTTTCAAGATCTCTCACCTCGATTCTCCCACACCGCCCTCTCTCCGGCTGTCTTCTCCTCGCTCACTGAATACTCAGCACACTTTGCAGAAAACAACTATTTAAGAGACATTTTTATTGGTCAGTTTGAAAAGTGAACCGGCTACAAGAAGTATAAATTGTGTTCTAGTTTACAGCAACTGTAATGTCACCAGTTGATGAGGCGTGATCATAAATGGCGCTGGTCTTCTAACAACTTTGCAGATTGCTGCAATCCCAACATGTACTCACATACATTTGCATTCCCAAAAAGTCACCTGAAGGACGCTCATTTGACACGCCTACATCAGCACTGGGATTCAATCAAACTTGCGCTGAAATGCCCCTCTCTAACTGTGTGATCCTATTATTTGTTTCGATATCATTTCGGGTTTTGTCCTTCAAAAGATACAAGGAGTGCGTGCTTCTTAAAATGTGGCTCTGCTTGAGACAAAAAGATGGGCGCGGATGAGATAAGGCAGAAAATCAAATGACACGGGGCTATCTGATCTCCTCCGGAGCACTGGAAATTGGGGTGAGGCGTCGGTGTCAGAGGCTCCACGGCGTATTTATCGGCTCG